>NC_062544.1:280993496-281605637 GCF_016906955.1 Phacochoerus africanus | reverse complement strand
TTTATGACACAGTGGTAATCTATGATTATTAGAAGAATTTGGTGTAGGAGGTCCTGTTGTGGGTCGCAGGGGTAATGAATCCGACTAGCATCTGTGAGGACAAGCGTTCAATCCCTGGCCTCGCTCAGTGGGTTAAGGATCTTGTTACGCAAGCTTGGGAGGTTGCGTATGGCTCAGATCCCGTGCTGCTGTGGGTAGGCCGGCAGCTGCAGCTCTAATTTGACCCTGAGCCTGGGAATCTCCATATGCTACAGGTACAGCCCTAAAAAGACAAAGAGAGAGAGAGAGAGAGAAGGGTTTGTGTATTATTTTGGCAGAACATTCAAATGAAAAACTAACTGAGGAAAAGACACACCTTAAAAAGCAAACCCTAGTACCTATACAACCTGAGGTAGAATGAAAGAAACATTACCAAGTAAGGAGGTTAAGAAAGAAGTATTTGATATGTGCCTCAGAAATAATTAGGTAACTCCTTGGGGTGGGGAGCGGATGAGCATCTACCCTTCAGCAGTGCGCTAATGTAGCAAATAAGATGTGGAGGCTGGGTTCAGATCCCAGTCCCACCATATACTCGCTGTGCGCAACCTTAGAGAAGCTAATAACAACCCCCCTTTCAATTGAGGATTATCAACTCCTGGTATGATCACGAACATCCAGACATTTAACACCCAAAAAAGAAGCCCGTGGAATGTGCTTAATAAATGACAGCTAGGTCAATGTGAAAAAATGAAAGTGTATAAAATCTAGAAGAAATTTTAGGTTAACGTCTATCTAAACATGGCTTTGGAAGCATTAAAAGCAATCAATAAAATTTTAAAGGGAAAATGATCACATATGACCACAAAACTATTCAATATCTATGTGGCACATCACAAAAATTGTGCACAGGAATTCGCATCATGGCTCAGTGGTTAATGAATCTGACTAGGAACCATGAGGTTGTAGGTTCGATCCCTGGCCTCTCTCAGTGGGTTAGGATCGGCTTGCCTGTGAGCTGTGGTGTAGGTACAGTCGGGCTTGGATCCGCTTGCTGTGGCTTGGCTAGGCCGAGGCTATAACTCCGATTCGACCCCTAGCCTGGGAACCTCCATATGCCATGGGAGCGGCCCAAAAAATGGCAAAAAGATAAAAAACAAAACAACAAAACCCTAAAATTGTGTACGAAATTAAAAGAGGAAAAAACTTTCTATAAATATGATGCTCAGCTGGATACTATTTATAATTTGTGAAATATCACACAGAAAAATGTATTTCAAATTAAAATAGAAATTGTGCAAAGAATAGGAAAGATCACCACAAAAATGAAAACAAAACAAAATTAAAAAATTTTAGTCATAACTTTACAAAGTTAAAAAAATATGTATATTTACCAAGTTTGGGACAAGGCTCTCTGAACTGGGCCTTCTAGTCTTGCTGGTGAGGGAATTAACTGATAAACACTCTGCTAAAATATATCAAGAATCTTAAAACGTTTTATCCTTTAGTGTACTTTGACATAATCATTCCAGTTTTAAAAAACATTTCAAGTACATAATTAGTGTTTGGGCTAAATATAATGCAGAGGAATATTTATTACAGAATTACTTGTAATAGCAGAAACCCAGAAATATCACTTAAAGTCCAATCATGAAGGAAAATTTCAATAAACTCAGAGGTTGATTCAGGATGATGATATTTGAGTTTGGTGAGCAGGGGAGAGGATTTGGAGATGGGGCATTTGATTGGATACAGCTTATTGTCAATGAAGACTTTGTTATGGCATATGAATTTAATGATGCTTATTGCATTACTAAAAATACATATATGAGTTCATGAAACATACCTGCCATATATGAGCCAATGATGAAAAGGAAGGAATGTAGTTGAGCCACCTCAGAGGAATGGAGGAAGAGAAAGAAAGAAAGAAAGAAAGAAAGAAAGAAAGAAAGAAAGAAAGAAAGAAAAGAAAGAAAGAAAGAAAGAAAGAAAGAAGAAAGAAAGAAAGAAAGAAAGAAAGAGAAAGAAAAGAAGGAAGGAAGGAAGGAAGGAAGGGAGAAAGAAGAAAGAAAGAAAGAAAAGAAGAAAGAAAAGAAAGAAAGAAAGAAAGAAGAAAGATAGAGGAGGGAAGAAGGGAAGAAAGAAAGAAAGAAAGATCCGAAGGAAGGAAGGAAGGAAGGAACAGGAAGGAAGGAAGGAAGGGAGAAAGAAAGAAAGAAAGCAAAGAAAGGAAGAAAGAAAGAAAGAAAGAAAGAAAGAAAGAAAGAAAGAAAGAAGAAAGAAAGAAAGAAAGAAAGAAGAAAGAAAAGAAAGAAGGACAGGAAGGAAGGAGAAAGAAAGAAGAAAGAAAGAAAGAAAGAAAGAAAGAAAGAAAGAAAGAAAGAAAGAAAGAAAGAAAGAAAAGAAAGAAAGAAAGAAAGAAAGAAAGAAAGAAAGAGAGAAAGAAAGAAAGAAAGAAAGAAAGAAAGAAAGGAAGAGAGGGAGGGAAGAGGAAGAAAGAAAGAAAGAAAAGAAGGAAGGAGGAAGGGGAGGAAGAGGGAGAAAGAAAGAAAGGAAAGAAAGAAAGAAAGAAAGAAAGAAAGAAAAGAAAGAAAGAAAGAAAGAAAGAAAGAAAGAAAGAAAAGAAGAAAGAAAGAAAGAAAGAAAGAAAGAAAAGAGGAGGGAAGGAAGGGAAAGAAAGAAAGAAAGAAAGAAAGAAAGAAAGAAAGAAAGAAAGAAGAAAGAAGAAAGGAAAGGAAGGAAGGAAGGAAGGAAGGAAGGAAGAAAGAAAGAAAGAAAGAGAAAGAAGAAAGGAAAGAAAGAAAGAAGAAGAAAGAAAGAAAGAAAGAAAAGAAAGAAGGAAGGAAGGAAGGAAGGAAGGAAGGAAGGGAGAAAGAAAGAAAGAAAGAAAGAAAGAAAGAAAGAAAGAAAGAAAGAAAGAAAGAAAGAAAGAAAGAAAGAAAGAAAGAAAGAAAGAAGGGAGGGAGGGAGGGAGGAAAGAAGGAAGAGGGAGGAAGGAAAGAGGAAAATAAAAGAAAGAAATTATGATAGATGATAGATAAATATAGATGACAAATGTGGCTACAGATATGCAAACACATATGTGAATATTTATATATGTATATTTTATATATAACATTTGAAAACAAAATTTAACAAAATACTTTCCAATAGTATCAAAAACTGTGAAATACTTACAGATAAATTTAACAAAATGTTATGAGATCTTTATAGTAAAAACTATGAAAACAATACTAAGAGAGGTAATAGAAAACCAAAATAAATGGAAACATATACAGTGTTTAAGGATTAGAAGACAACATGTTATCATGTCAGTTCTCTCCAAATTTATCTATAGATGCAGTGCAAACCCAAACCAAATCCCAGCAGGTTATTGAAAATAAAAACTGACAAGCTGGTCCTAAAATATACATATGAAAACTCAAAATGCCTAGAATAGCCAACACAACTTGATTTTAAAAAATGTGGAGACATTACACTAACTGACTGAAAACTTAATATAGGAGTTCCCATCGTGGCGCAGTGGTTAACGAATCCAACTAGGAACCATGAGGTTGCGGGTTCGGTCCCTGCCCTTGCTCAGTGGGTTAACGATCCGGCGTTGCCGTGAGCTGTGGTGTAGGTGGCAGACGCGGCTCGGATCCCGCGTTGCTGTGGCTCTGGTGTAGGCCGGTGGCTACAGCTCCGATTCAACCCCTAGCCTGGGAACCTCCATATGTCGCGGGAGCGGCCCAAGAAATAGCAACAACAACAACAACAACAATAACAACAACAACAACAACACAAAAACTTAATATAAAGCTATAGTCATCAAGTCATCACTGTGTTGGTTAAAGAAAAGGCAAAAATAGATCAATGGAACTAAATAAGGATTCCAGAAATAAACCAAACATATATGATCCAATAATTTTTCAACAGAGATGCCAAAGTAATTCAAAGGGAAATATTTTTTTCAAAAAATGATGTGGAAACAAGTGAATATGAGGAGGGAATGCATCTCAATCCCCACTTCACACCACCCACAAAAATTATGGCAAGAGGGACCTAGGCCTAATCATAAAAACTAAAACTATGAAGCTCTAGAAGAAAATCAAAGAGAATAATGAATTTGGGGGTGGACATACATTTGTTAGAGAATCCACAAGAAGCAATAAGCATTAAAATCATTTTTGGAAAATTGGAATTCATTACTATTAAAACTCAGGCTCATCTAATAGATGTTATTAATGAGCTAAATAGATAAGCCATAGATTAATAGAAGATTTTCATACATGTTTGTTAAGGGACTTCTGTAAAGAAAGTTTTTCAAACTGCTGCAATTTAATAATAACAGCATAAACAACTCAATTTAAAATGGGAAAAAGTCAAAATACCAATGATATTTTCCACAGAACTGGAACAGATAATCTTAGAATTTGCATGAAAATTTGAAAGATTTTGAATAACAAAGGCAATTTTGAGAAAGAAGAATAAAGATGGAGGCATCGTGCACCTTGATTTCAAACTATACTACAGTTATAGTGATCAAAACAGCATTATTCCGGGAATGTAAATTGCTACAACCACTAAGGCAACCTGTATGGAAGTACCTCAGAAAACTAAGTATAGAACTACCACACAACCCAGCAACCCCACTCTTGGGCATATGTCAGGACCGAATTTTCCTTGAAAAAGATACATGCATCTGTGTGTTCATTGCAGCACTATTCACAATAGCCAAGACATAGAAACAACCTAAATGTCCATTGACAGATGAATGGATTAAGAAGATGTGGTATACATGCATAATGGAACACTACTCAACCATAAAAAAGAACAAAATAATGCCATTTGCAACAACATGGATGGAACTAGAGAACCTCATCCTGAGTGAAGTAAGTCAGAAAGAAAAAGACAAATACTGTATGATATAACTTGTATCTGCAATCTAAGATATGGCACAAATGAACTTTTCCACAGAACAGAAACTCTTGGACTTGGAAAACAGATTGTGGTTGCCGAGGAGGAGGGGGAGGGAGTGGGATGGATTGGGAGTCTGGGCTTAATAGATGCAGACTATTGCATTTGAGGTGTATAACAATGGGATCCCACTGTATAGAACAGGAAACTATCTAGTCACTTGTAGTGGAGTATGATGGAGGATAATGTGAGAAAAAAATGTATGTATATATGTATGGCTGGGTCAATTTGCTGTACAGTAGAAATTGACGGAACACTGTAAATCAACTATAAAGGGAAAAAATCATAAAAAAGAAACAGTATTTTTCTGGCACACACACAAAAAGACATAAATTTATTGAACAGGATAGAGAGCCCAGAAATAAACCCATGCTTATACGGTCAACAAATCTATGACAAAGCAGGCAAAGAATTTGCAATGAGGGAAAGACAGCCTCATCAATAATGGCACTGGGTAAACTGAACAGCTACATGAAAAAGAATAAAACTGGCCCACTTTCTTATACCAAGTACAAAAATAAACTTAAAATGGATTAAAGACTTAAACCTAAGACCTGAAACCATAAAACTCCTAGAAGAAAACACCCTTTTATATCAGTCTTAGTAATATTTTTTTAGATCTGTCTCCTCAGGTCAGGGAAACACAAGCAAAAATAAACGCATGGAACAATAAACAAACTAAAAACTTAAGCACAGCAAAGGAAACCATCAACAAAGTGAGAATGCATTCTGCTGAATGGAAGAAATTACTTGCAAATGATATAACCAATAAGGAGTTAATATTCAAAATTATAACAAACTCATACAACTCAACATCAGAAAAACCCAATTCTATTAAAAAATTGGCAGAGGAACTGAACAGACATTTTTCCAAAGAATGCATACAGGTGGACATCAGGCACATGAAAAAGACGGTCAGCATCAGTAATAGTCAGAGAAATGCAAAAGCACAATGAGATATCACTTCACACTTGTCATAATGGCTATTGTCAAAAAGATAACAAATGACAAGTGTTAGCAGAATATGGAGAGAAGGGGACCCTCATGCACTGTTGGCAGGATCATAAATTGGTACGGCCATTGTGGAAAACAGTATGGAATTTCCTCAAAAAATAAAAAACTGTAATTACCATGGGATCCAGCAATTCCAATTCTCTATGTTTATCTGAAGAAAACAAAAATATTAATTTAAAGATACATGCACCCCAGAGTTCCCAGCATGGCTCAGCAATAACAAACCTGACTTGTATCAATGAGGATGCGGGTTCAATCCCTGGCCTTGCTTAGTGGGTTAAGGACTTGGTATTGCCCTGAGCTGTGGATGTAGGTTGCTGACTTGGCCCAGATCTTGCATTGCTGTGGCTGTGGTGTAGACTGGCAGCTGCAGCTCCAATTAAACCCCTAGCCTGGGAACTTCCATATGCCAAAGGTGCAACCCTAAAATTAAAAAACAAGATATACACACCCCTATATTCACAGCAGCATTATTTTTCAATCAGCAAAATATGGAAGTAACCTAAGTGCCCATTGATAGATGAATGGATATAAAAAATGTGGTATATCTATACAATGGAATATTATTCAGCAATAAAAATGAATGAAATTTTGACATTTATGACTGCATAGATGGATCTAGAGGGCTTTGTGCTAAAATACGTCAGAAATAAAAAGACAAATACTGTATGACTTCACTTACATTTGGAATCTAGAAAAGAAAACAAACACAACAAAACAAACACAACAAAAACCAGAAACAAACTCATAGATACAGAGAAAAAAACTAGTGATTGACAGAGTGAGGGGAGGTACATAAGAGGAAGAAACAGGTAAGAGAGTTTAAGAGGTACGCATTTCTAGTTGTATAATAACTACCATGATGGATCAGCAAAGCCTCCTCGCTACGAGATGAACCTAAAATACTACTTCTCTTCACCTCTACCGCTACTGCCCTGTGGTCCAGCCACCATCATCTCTGCACCTGGGTGGATGTACCAGCCTTCCTCCTAAGATCTTTGTTCCCTGTTTGAATCTCTGAAAAAGGTTCTCCACAGAGCAGCCAGAGTGGTCCTTCTTGCTTGTGTGTTTTTAATAGCTTTACAAATTTACAATTTATATATTGTAAAACTCGCCCACTTAAAGTTCACAATTCCATAGTTTTCAACATATCCGCAGGGTTGTGAAACCACCACCACAATCAATTACCCCCCACAGAAACCTCCTACCCTTTACTCATCAACGCCTTTCTCCTCTGCCCCAAGGCCCTGGCAACCACTAATCTGTTTTCTGTCTTGGGATGTGCCTGTCCTAGACATTTCCTATAAATGGAATCCTACAGTATGTGGTCTTTTGTGTCTCTCTTCCTTCATCTAGCAAAATATCTACACAGGGCACTCATGTTGAAGCATTCAACCACTCCTCATCACTTTTTATTGCCGAAGAATATTCCATGACATGGATATACCACAGTTTATTTATCCAATATCAGCTGATGGCCATGTGAGCTGTTACCACCAATAACCTTGACCACTGGGAATAATGCTGCTACCAACTTTTGTGTACACATTTCTAGGTGAGTATATATTCCCACTTCTCTTGAATAACTACTGAGGAATGTAATTGTTGAATCCTGTGGGAATTTTGTGTTTAACCTTTTAAGGAACTTCCAGACCATTTTCTAAAGAAACTGCACCATTTTTCATTCTCAACAGCAATCAACAGGGGTTGGAGCTTTACATCATTGCTAACACTTGTTATAATCTGTCTTTTTCATTATAATCATCCTTGTGAGCGTGAAACAGTATCTCATTGTGGTTTTGATATGTATTTCCCTAACATTTTTTTCACACCTAATGTCATTCGATATTAGGGAAATACAATTTATATTCAACATTTGTAGTTTCTTTTTTTTCTTTTTTTTTTCTTTTTTGCTTTTTATGGCTCCACCCACAACATATGGAAGTCCCCAGGCTGGGGGTCAAATAAGAACTGTAACTGCCTAGCCACAGCCACAGTGACACCAGATCCAAACCGCATCTGCCACCTACACCGCAGCTCACAGCAATGCCAAATCCTTAACCCACTGAGCAGGGCCAGGGATCAAACCCGCATCCTCATGGATACTGGTCGTGTTCCTAACTGATGAGCCACAACAGGACCTCCAGATCTTTTTTTTAGAAAAGTCTTTTCGAACCCTCTGCCCATTTTTAACTCTGTTATTTCATCTTTGTATTATTGAGAGTTTTTTTATATATTCTAGATATAAAGTTACAGGGTTTTTTGCAAATGTTTTCCCCCATTCTGTCTTTTCACCATCACGTGTGTTAAAAATGTGTCTTGTTCCTCCTCTGACATCGCTCATCACGAGGGAAGTTGGTTAGAACTTATATTCGATCAGCGTCTGTTTGCTGTGCTCCATCCCTTTGCCAGTCTGACCTCATCTCTTGCTACTCAGCTCCCTCACTCGGTTCCAACTACCTGGGCCTCCTGGACTGTCCTCCTACCTCTGGGCCATTGCATCTTCTCATCTCTCCTCCCCCAGATACCTGCCTGGCTCTCTCACCCCCTCCAGGTCTTCAGTGCAGACAGTAGGTAAAGGAGAGTGTCTCAGAGGAGCCTCCCTGCCCCCCCCCTTTAATTGGCAACCACCCTTCTACCCTCATGCATGTCTTTGCTTTGATTTCTCTGTAGAGCTTATCATCTTGACACACTCCACTCCACCTGTTCCCTATTCATTTCCTATCTCCCCCAATCAGGCTGTAGCTCCTTCAAGAGGGTTTATTGGTTTTGTTCACTCCTCTAGTCTCATCAACTCTAACAGGCAGGTAGGGTTTCGAAGGAATAATCGTCTCCTGAAAACCTGCATGGAAATCAAAGTTGTAACATTTAAAACTGTCAATCGAGCAGCACATTTCCTAAAGTACATACATCCTTTTTACTACATATCTGTAGAAAAAGAGGATCTTTCAGACCCATCCATTTCACATTTTCTCATAGGCTTGTCCCTGTGTGTGTGTGTGTGCGCTCACACTACAGAGGCTAATGGAACCACCCTAGGTGGGGGAGGGGCAATTATTACAATCACAGATCATCGAGGAGGAGGAAATGAGTATAAGACAGAAAAGAAATTTCATTTTTCCTCAGGCTATTGAAGGGAATGGCAATGCTATGTTCTTGGCCAATCCAGAAAACCCATTATGAAAGCAAACATAAATGGCTTTCTGCCTCGTGGTTCAGAAGCCCCTCTGTTTTTTTTCCCTAAGGTAATATGGTGTTTTTCTGCCCATGATTTGGAAACCAAACCAACAAAGCAATTTTATCCTCTAAATTTACTTCTGTTGCTTTCTGCCATCATTTATGATATACTCAGCAGCTGGAGTAGTTCTGTAAGGAACTTCCAGACTGTTTTCTAAAGACAGCTGCAGTCCTTTGACTAGGGCACCAGCCATTTCCCTGGGATGTATATAAAACACAGCATCGTGCTCATACCCAAGTATCTCCTCTCCACATTCCTTAATCTCGATTCTGCTCACCCAGATTCTCTCTCTCTAACTCTACAACAAAACCACACATTACTTCATCCACCATCTCTCTTCCAGGGGCCTTCGGGTCACCACCTCCACTGCAACTGACTGGTCCAAGACGTTATTATTGCAATAGCCTCCTGCCTGTCTCCCTGATGTCCCCTTGGTCCTGAGCACCAGTGAGGAAGTAACTTAGCCCCTACGAAATAGTCAGATCCTTCCAATTGCCCTTCTAAAGCCCAGCGTCACATCATGACACTTCTCTACCCCAAACTCTCCCTGTTTCATGCAGATAAAAAGCCATCACACTTACAACAGCCATACCACCCACCCACTCACATCCAGCATCTCTGATCTTAGGATGTGCCAGGTGCACGCCCACCTAAGGGTCACCACAGTTGAGGTCTCTTTGTCCCAAACATTGCTCTTCCAGAAAATCCTGTCTGACTCTCTCCCACAACCCCATCAAGTCTTTATTCATGTTGGACTTTTTCTAGAGAGGCCTGCCCTGTTGATCATGTTTAAAATTGCCGTATCTCCCTGGACCCCAACACTCCTGTTCTAATTCAATACATATTCAATACATATTCCACTTATGTAGTTAACAGCCTGTGTCTTTCTCCCCACTAGTTTGTAAAGTAAATGAGGACAGGGTTTTTTTTCCCCATCTATTTTATTCACTATTGTTTCCCAGTACCTGACACATAGTAAACACTCTACATTTGTTGAATGAATGAATTACATGCATGAATGCATGTCTGGCTGCTTATAAGGGGAATAGCTGTAGCAGCTTCTAAGTAGCTTTTTCAGCATGTAGAAGAGGACCTGTTTTCACTTCTCTTGAACACGTACCTGGGAGTGGAATCCTTGTTTTGGAGAACTTCTGGACTGCTTTCCAAAGCCGCTGCACTCTTTTATACTCCCAGCAGCAGCTTATGAGGGTCCAAAAATATCCACTTCTTTGCCAGTATTTACCACCACCTGTGAGTTGGATTCCAGCCACCCTAGCTGGTATGAAGTTGTATCTCATTGCAGTTTTGATCTGCTTCCCCTATCAACACACATCGGCTAAGCAGACATGGAAGGGATGCAGAGACATAATCAGAGTGCCTCTAGGATTCTGGCTCGCCTCCAACAGACCCTCAACCAGAGGGACGCATGAGCCAAAGGTGACCATGAAAGGGCCAGAATACAGCCCCTGGATCTCTGCTTGGCATCATCAAAAAAAAAAAAAACAGAAAGCGATAAAGGAGATGGAAGTGGGTGACAGACTCACATCCTACTTATTTCAGGCTTCACCTTTGGCATTTGAGTGGGTTGAACACACAGGTTTATTTAAGGGTTTTCCAGGGAATAAAACCTATTCGAATGGTGGGAATGGTGAAAGTCCCCTTGAAGACATCCATCTTCCAAATACGTTTAAAATCTCTAAGTCCATAAAAGTCCAGTCTGTGAGCTGTATTTTGGTCCCACTAATCTTGTCATCCTTTCATGGTTTTCTTCAATGAGCATTGAAAAGCCCATTCTAGGCTTCAAATTTAACACGACAAGGAACCAAAATGGTCAATATCCCTATTGTGCCCTGCAGCTCTTAACCATGGATGAGAACAACCAGGATTACCTACAACCCTGTTGATTAAAGGAAACTTTGCTTTTGCCTTCCTGGTTGAGAGGAGGCACTTATGACCTTCTGTTGCACTGATGCCAAACCTTGGGGAAGGACCTTCCAGCCAAGATGGTAAACCAATGGTCCCAGCATGCAGCTTTTCCTCATCATTAGGAGGAGAGCTCCTTGAATGAGTAGCTGCCACTGTAACAGTTGACAACAGACCCATCCCATCTGTCTCTCAGCCTCCCCGCCACCCTCTGCAAGAGCACAGGTGTTAAGAAAGGGGAAAGAACTGTAGGAGTGTGCATGAGCATCACGGGTTGACTTGACATTTGTCCTGAAGTCACCACAACTTTTTAAGGTGTTGTGAGCTGGATCAGAATGACAATGCTCTGCCGTCCTGGGAACTGCCTGGCCTGTCCCTTCATATTCTAACCATTACACCCCACAGTGCTTTTATTTCACTGTGCTTAGGAAGCTTCTTCTTTCCCTGGGGACCCTGGAAATTCTTCAGGGTTTTCATATCACTCAGACGTCTTGTCATTCTCTTGTTCTTTCTTTCAGTGTGCCCAGTGCCCGCTTACCAGTGGGTGTCCGGCAGACCCTAGATGAATTAAATGCACTGGTGACATACTCCTCCCTCTGTGCACTTCTTACTCTTTCAGACACACCCAGGACATGTCTTAGGAATGTGTGACAGGATATGGAGAGCTTAAGGAACAGCCTCTTTTCAAATGAAACCTGTAAAATAAATGGGAAGCTGAGGCAGTGGTTCATTCCATTTTGTATGGGTTTCCATGTGACGGTTTTCCAGACACCGCTAAGCAACCCTCTGCTCCAGAGAGTAACTCAAGGTAAGTCACCACCTTCTTGCCTTTGAAGAAGCAGAGGTTCATAGAAGCCGCATTTTGGCTTAAAAAGAAACCACTTGGTTTTGAAGTTGACACAGGTTTTTAGCCTTCCTATTTCAGACCTATTTCTCTGGGCCACAATAAAGTTTCATTTCTTTTCTTTTAAGCAGCCCTGTACTCCCTTTCAAAAGTCTAACTTGGTACCCAAGAACAAAAAATAACCAAACATCCCAGTTCAAAAATTGGCAAAGAACTTGAATAGACCTTTCTCCAAAGAAGATATACTGAATGGCCAATGAGCACATGAAAACGTGTTCAGTAGCACTAATCATTAGTGAAGTGCAAACCTTGGTGAGATACTGTATCATCCGCTAGAATGATTACTATAAAAAAAATCAGAAAATAGCAAGCGTTGGCAAGAATGTGGAGGAAATAGAACACTTGCACACTGTTGGTTGGAATGTAAAATGAGGCACCCACTGTGGAAAACATCATGGCAGCTCTTCAAAAACTTTTTTTTTAATTAAAGTGTAGTTGACTTACAATGGTGTGCTAATTTCTGCAGTACAGCAAAGTGACCCAATCATACATATATACACACTTTCTCATATTATCTTCCATCAAAAACTTAGAATCATCATGTGATCCAGAATGTGACCCAGGCATATACGCAAAAGAATTGAAAGCAAGGTCTGAAAGAGATATTTGTACACCTGTGTTTATAGCAGCATTATTCACAGTAGGCAAAGCATGGAAGCAACCCAAATGTCCACCGAAAGATGAATGGATAAGTAGAATGTGATCTATGCACGCAATGGAATGTTAGTCAACCTTTGAAAGTGAAGAAATTCTGCAGTATGCAGCATCATGGATAAACCTTGAGGACATTTTGCTAAGTGGTATAAGCCAAACCTGAAAGGACGAAAACTCTGTTTCCAATTATAAGAGGTTCCCAGAGCAGCCAAATTCATACAGACAGAAGGTGGAGCAGTAGGTGCCAGGGACTGGGCAGGAGGGGAAAAGAGAGTTATGGTTTAACAGGAAAAGAATATCCTATAGATCAGAGTTTTACAAGGTGAAAGGAGTTATGGGGGTGGATGATGTTGCTAGTGACCCAGCAATGTGAATGTGCTTAATATCACTGAAATGTACACTTAAAAATGGGTTGGATGGTAAAGTTTACATGTGTGTTTAACCACCATGTTTTAAGTGCAAAAATAAAAAGTCTAACTTGGCCTTCGAGGGGTGCCTCTTTCCTATTCACACTAACTTCCCTTCACCTTATGGTCTGCAGTCTGTTCACTAGACCCATGAAGTGAAGGCAATAAAAATGATGAACACGTAAAAGCTGCTGGAGCTATGGTGGGACACAGTCCTGCATGAATGCACAAATTATTCATGACAGGTAAGCACAGCCCCCTGGGCCCATGACAATGAGCTGGACCCTCCAAGGTCAAACAAAGCAGCTGTCCTCATGTTTGCTTTTCTCTCCAGTGTCCTTCAGTTTTATTCTCCTCCTCTAGCAGACATCCTTCCCCTTATTCCCTAGATTTTGTTTCTTGGGGAATGAAAATTGCACTTTGGTCCTTGAATTAACCCCCTGCCAGGTCGTAAACATTTTTAGTTTTTAGCCAGGTGTATATAATATCGCTGAGAGACTGTTTTAAGCAGATCCTCACTCTGGGTCTCACAAGAGGCTGGTGGTGCTTTCCGTGGAGCCAGTGATGGTTCTGGGGGACCCCAGAAGCCAGCTGGCAACCATTCTGTTTTACATTCAGTCAGGTCTTTCAGCACACAGTCTGCAGACCCTTCACCTTGGCCAATCTTGCCCTTATGTCCCCAAGCCCAAAGCAGAACCTGTATGCAAAGGAGCAGAAGTCAACCAGAAGGGAAGTCAGCAGCCTTATTTGAAGGAGTGATTTCCCAAGTGGATATTCATGTTATAGTGGCCAAATGTCATTACCCAGAAAACCCAGGGTGCTGTGACTCAAGCAAATAACTTGTATCCTACTTATGAATTTGGTATCAGTTCATACATTGTACCAAAAAAAAAAATGGAGTATTTTCCCTTCTCTGGGGAGCTCTTAGGGCAACAGGCATTTTTAAATCATAGTCTGTCTTTTCCCAACAAGGATTTATAAGCACTGTTAACATGAGGGAAGGCTCATTAGGTTTAAGCTGCATCCAGAGGACTGGCTCAATGATGCACCAGCTTTTTTCAAAAACTTCCAAGCATTCCCCAGCTGGCTATCTGATGGCTTCAAAGGCCACTTGCCTCCGACTTAGCACATCTTGGTGAGAATGCTTTCACTGGTGTACAAACCAAGTCCCTGTTTCCTTCTATCTGCTCAGCCTGCCAGTAAGTTACCTGTTGTCAGAGCAACTCATTATTGATATTAGGTTCCCTCCATGACACAAGTGCACCTAAGAAATGGCCACTGCATCTCAGTGTGGCTTCTCACTGGATGGGATGCTTGAAATCACAGTACTGATGGTTTTGAAGCAAAATAATAATTCAGGTAGTTAGTGCAGGAACATGGGCTGCTATATATTCCCTGATTAATGTCCATGGTTTAGGATTTGTAAAAACTAATCAAGACAAACAGGCCTTGCTTGTTGGAAGATTAACTATTGAAAGTACATTTGTTTTATGTCAAGGTGGGAATTAACCCCTGACCTATACATTTGACTGTTAGCAAAAGCATGTAAAGAGTGATGACTCTAAGTCTAGGGGAAAGAAGACTAAAAGGACCATAAAACTTATGGAGCATCCCTAACTCTAAAGTCCCTATTGGACAAGGCCTGATATAGGTAAATTGGGCAAGGCCAATGGGAAAAAGAACAGACAGCTGGACCCCACTTTGGTACTCCTATCTTTAAGAGATTAAAAACCTCCACAGAACAATAGAGAGGGGGACTCTTCCTCCTCCTCCCTGTGTCTGTGCTGGGAGCTATTTGCTTTCCTGTAATAAACTCTTTTGCTTGCTGCCTCTGTGTGTGTGTGTGTGTGTGTGTGTGTGTTTGTGAAGTTCATTCCTTGGCTCTGTGAACAAGAACCCAGATTCCAGTAACATCTTCACTGCATTTTGCTGCATCTGAATAAGGCTGAGTGCTCTAGAAGAGGAAAAAATCAAAATTTTTGGTAAAGGTGCAATGGATGATCTTTTCAACAAAAAGTGCTGGAGTAACTGGGTATTCAGAGGCAAAAGAAAATGAACCCAGCAAATCTTACTTCATACAAAAAGTAACTCAAGGAGTTCCCATTGTGGCTCAGTGGTTAACAAATCCAACTAGGAACCATGAGGTTGCGGGTTCAATCCCTGGCCTTGCTCAGTGGGTTAAGGATCCCGTGTGGCCATGAGCTGTGGTGTAGGTTGCAGATGCGGCTCAGATCCTGTGTTGCTGTGGCTGTGGTGGAGGCTGGCAGCTACAGCTCCAATTGGACCCCTAGCCTGGAAACCTCCATATACCGCAGGTGCGGCCCTGAAAATACAAAAGACAAAAAGAATAAAAAGTAACTCAAAATGGTCCATAGATTTAAAGGTAAAGTGTAAGCCTATAAACATTTTAGAGGATAAGAGTGGAACACCTTCATGACCTAGAGAAGGGTAAAGAATTGTAGACATGATGTAAAAAACACACAAAAAATGAATCAATAAATTATACCTCATTAAAATTCAAAATTTGTACTTTATGAAAGGTACCATTAAAAGTATGAAAAGACAAGGCATAGTCTGGTAGAAAATATTTGCAAACCATGTATCTGACAGAGGACCCACATTTAGAATATATAATGAACTCTCAAAATTCAACATTAAAAAATGCAAACAATGCAATTAAAAAATATGCAAAAGACATTTCACCAAAGATCCTATACTGATGACAAATAAGCACATGACAAAATGTTCAATACCAGCAGCCAGGAGAGAAATGCAAATTAAGACCATGATGAGTGATCAATATACACCTATCAGAACAACTAAAAGAAAAGTAGTTACAAAACCAAATGCTGGAGAGGAAATGGAGAAATTGGATTTGTCATTTCTCATTGGTATAGCCATTCTAAAAAGCAACTTGGAGTTCATTAAAAAAGCGAACATACATTTTTCCCCACAACCTGGCAGGACTACTCCTGGGCATTAATCCCAGAGAAATGAAGACTTGTATCCACATAAAAGCCTGGGCTTGAATTTTCATAGCCATTTTACTTATAATAGCTCAAAACTGGAAACAACCAAAATGTCACTCAATCTGTGAATAGTTAAACTGGTTTATCTGTAACCAAGAGGGACCCTTCAGGGCCTTTCCTGGACAAACCCTCTACCATGTCCTCCACCTGCCTCTTGTCTGTAGAAAAACTTTAGCCTCCTATGCCTTTTTGGAGTTCCAAAGAGTTTAATTAGCAAAGTGAGAAAATGCAGAAAGAATGGAAAACCATCAAGCAAGACACAGTAATGATAGTCTATCCATTAAAGAAAGTTAAGGAGTTTTGGTTCCTGCTTCAGGGCTATAGATAACATTTTGAGCCATATCCTTGGTCTACTTTGCAGATACTGAAACCCCCACCAGGGGGAAGAAATTAACTCTATGCTGCCCACAAGCACATAGACAACAAAAGGTGGAATTAGAAGATGGATGATGTTGATGGCAAGTTACCTCCCTGCCAACCAGTTGGAAGAATGTCTACAAGCTGACCGTGCACCCTGCAACCCTCTCCCTCACCCTGTCTTTAAAAACCTTCCCCTGAAAACCATTGCAGAGTTTGGGTCTTTTCAACGCTAGATGCCTAGACTTCTTGCTTGGCACTCTGCAATAAACGCACTTGCCTTCACCACACCGATGTCAATAGGCTTTACTGTATGCAGGCAAGAAAACCCAAGTTTGGTTCTGTAACATATCCACAGCATGGCATACTCCTCAGAAATTCAAGGGAGTTGAAATATTGATAAAAGTGACAACTTGGATGGACCTCAGGGACCTCATGCTAAATGCAAAAAGCTGGTCTCAAAAGGTCATGGACTCTATGACCTCATTTAGGTAACATTCTCAAATGGCAAAAAAATACAAAAACAAATAAACAAAACACACACACACAGAGATGGAGAACAGATTAGTGTTTGCAGGGATTAAAAATGGTGGAGGAGGTATGTGAGTTAAGACTCTGAAAGGGATAGTGTGAAGGAGGTCTTTGTGTGTATGGAACAATTCTGTCTCTCTCTTTTTTCTTTAGAATTTATTTATCTATTTTTTTTATTTTTTTTTTAGGGCCGCACCCACGGCATATGGAGGTTCCCAGGCTAGGGGTCGAATCAGAGCTGTTGCTGCCGGCCTATGCCAGAGCCACAGCAACCCCAGATCCGAGCCAAGTCTGTGACCTACACCACAGCCCATGGCCATGCCAGATCCTAGACCCACTGAGCGAAGCCAGGAATTGAACCCACAACCTCCTCATAGTTCCTGGTAGGATTCGTTTCTGCTGCACCACAATGGGAACTCTAATTCTGTCTCTTAATTGCAACATTTGTTACAAGAAATCTACATGTGATAAAATAACATAGAACCTCATGCACTGTATCAATATCAGTATCCAAGATTTGATATTGAAGTATAGTTACATAAAATGTAACCACTGGAAGGAATATGAGTGATGGGTACATGGGATCTCTTTACACTGCTTCACAACTTCCTATGAATATATAATTATTTTTAAACTAAAAATTAAGAACAAATAACCCTGACTTGGTATTTGGCTAATCTAGAAAGATGAGGGACCCTTGAAAATAAAGGCAGGAATATATGAGCAATATGTTACTACTCAGATTGTCTTAATAGAGAATTGAAACAGCATAATGTGAAAACTCTTCTGGAAGTCACACAAATCCTGGAAATATAGTTCTGCCCCCATTAAAGAATGACAGAGGATGTAGAGTTTTGATGTACAGTGTTCATAAATCCAGCTCTTATTTTAATAGTTGCGAGCTACAAGCTCACCACCACAGGTTGTTACAGGGTCCCCAGCTCCATCCAGCTTTTCAACACCTGTACAGGCTCTGAGGGGATATAACCCAGGTGGAACTGTGTCCTTAAAGGGCCATATGAAGCGGTGGCCCAGATGGGGAGGCTTGTGGAGCTCTGGTCCATGAGAAGCATTTAGCACCATGGGAGGTAAGTATCTCTGGAAAAGAGGAAAAGGAAGAAAAGTGAATTTAATCAACTTCATCTCAGAATGAGTAGCATGCAGCACTGAAAGAAGTTCTTGCATAGTTGTTGAGGGGGCAGAGAGGTGGAGGTGACACACCAAGTGCAGATACACTAAATCCTGCCAAGTGGCCAGGATCCTTCATCCACAGGGTTTTCTTGTATAGACTTAGTGGTGTTTGGAACTGGATAGAACCCCTAGAGACCACTGAGGGGAGCTAAAAGCTGAAAGAGGTGACCTGTCTCCTCCTTACTTTCCTGACACTGCGCTGAGGCCTCCAAGACAGACCCATGGATCGGAGGTCAGGGGAGGGGGGACAGAATTCTGAGGGGACCAGTGTGTCCAAGCTGATTCCTTGCATTATTTATAGAACAGCCATGAGTTGTGATTGTGATTAAGGGGGAAAATGCAGGCTGTTAAAACCCAGAGTCAGACTTTCAAGTCAGTTAGGATTCTCAAAACACTCCCTGCCACCTGCCATCTTCCTCTTAAATACCTGTACTTTTCTGCTGTTTTGGGAACCGTGCTATGAAGTCACTAAATACATGATGAACTGTGGCTTCTGATCCTTTAAACTTCCACACTGAGTTCCTGTATTAGTTTGCGATGGCTGCTGCAACAAATTACCACAGACCTAGAGATCTGAAACGACACAAATTTATGATCTTACCGTTCTAGAGATCACAAGCCCTGCAAGGGTCAGGTCGTGTTCCTTTTGGAGGCTCTGGGGAATAATCCATGTCTTTGCCTTTTCTAGCTTCTGGGAACCTCTGCCTTCTGTGGCTTGAGGCCTCTTCCTCCATTTTCAAGGCCAGCAGGCTGGCATCTTCCCATCTCTCTCTATGTGCACGGTCCTGCCCCCCGTGATGCCAACACTGCAGCCTCCCTCTTATGAGGACCCTTGTGATTACATTGGGCTCCTCTGGTGATTTTGGATGACTTCTCCATCTCAAGATATTTAGTTTAATCATGTTTGCACAGTCTATTCTGATAGGTCAGGACGCATTTTTGCAGGTTCCAGGAAAGAGGATATGGATTTGGGGGGGGGGGGTCTTTATTCATTATCTTATTGGTAGCAGTAGAAAATAAATGAATGAATGTTTGAAATGAGACAATTAAATAGTATTTATGAGGATAGTTCTACCTGAAAAATAGAAAACATCATGCAGCAGAGACTCTATAAGGTTCTGACTTCATTCTGTTTAACAGAAGAGGAGGAATTCTTCTTTTTCTCTTGCCAACAATGTACAAGGTATCTAAAAGGTAAACATGACGCAAAACAAATTTCTAAAATCTGTTGCTTCCCTACTTATCATTAATAACCAATTCAAAAACATGATTGACAAACTTTTGGTTACCCAAGGGGAAAGGTAGGGGGGCGGGGAGGATGGATAAATCAGGAGTTTGAGATTAACATAGAAAAATTACTGTATATAAAATAGATAATCAGGATTCAATCCCTGGCCCAGGATCTTCCATATGCCATGAGTGCAGCCATAAAACTAAAAAAAAAAAAAAAAAAAAAAATCACAGGATAAAATGTTAAAGCTCTAAATATACTAAGTGGTTACAAAGCAATGAAAATGGACAAGAACAGAATCAGAAGAGGAACCATAAATGACTAATTAGTGTAACATATTATGCCACATTCAGATTGAGGTATCACTTTCACCTATCAAAATAACAGAGTTTCTTTCAGTAATAATTAGTAATAATTTTGACTGTTGGTGAAGTCGTGGTAAAAAGAACACGCTTTATGTAGAAGCGCTCCCCTTTTCTTAAAGCCAAAATAAATGCATTTAAAAATCTTATAATCTTTCTTTTGGAAAAAGCATGGCTTTTAACCATTGAAGAACGCTTTTCTATAATGTGTGGCGTGGGGTCATTCCCCCTCCAGCTGGGGCTGTCAGGATAGCCCATCTCCTGATAAAGGCAGCGTGATCTGACTCCTAACAGTGTTTCCTCAGTGCTCCTATGATCCTGTGGGCGACAGAATCAATAAATTCACTATTTTGGATGTAGTTACCAAAAAGCTGGAAATGTCACACACATGGAACAGATCAGATCCGAGGCATCCTGGGAAAACTGTCCCTCATCCCATGCATAAGCTTCCATCTTAATGAACCTTCCAAAGAGAAAAATTTAAACCTCAGAGCAAGAGCTCATCCACTTGCTCACTGCTAAAATTTGGGCTAGCAAACGTGTAGAGAGGGATGGTCCCGGGTATCAAACCAATTTTTAGTTTATAATCCATTTGCTGGATTTCAGTTCTTATTTTGAATGCCTTAGGAACATCATTAACCCTAACATATCATATAAATAGAGAAGAAAAAAACGGAGCTGGGAGTTCCCATTGTGGCTCAGGGGTTAACGAACCTGACTAGTATCCATGAGGATGCGGGGTTGATTCCTGGCCTCACTTAGTGGGTTAAGGAACTGGCATTGCAAGGAGCTGTGGTGTAGGTCGCAGAAGTGGCTCAGACCCAGCATTGCTGCGGCTGTGGTGCAGGATGGCAGCTGCAGCTCTGATTTGACTGCTAGCCTGGGAACTTCCATATGCCACCTGTGCGGCCCTAAAAAAAAAAAAAAAAAAAAAAAAAAAAAGGCTAAAATGTTAGAATCCAGAGGTATAAGATTATTACAGGGGAATAGAAATGGTTAAAACAGACAGTGAAGAGAAAATGATTGATTTTACTTGGATGGTATGATAGGCAGAGTTTCTAAGTGGGATTCTTCTGCAGGCCCTGTGAATATGAGGAGATAATCACTTCATAGCATTCATGTTATATTACATGGCACAGTTGAGTTTAAAATGGGAAGATTATCCTGTGTTATCCAAGAGGGTCCAGCGGAACCTCACAAGCCTTTAAAAGCAGAAAGTTTTCTCCAACTGTTGGTAGAGCAGTCAGAGAAATTCAAAGTGTGAGAAGGACCTGATAATCATTGTGGGGTTTTTTCTTTTTTGTTGGGGGCTGTCCCTGCGGCAGGTGGAGGTTCCCAGGGGAGAGGCCCAATCAGAGCTGCAGCTGCTGTCCTACACCACAGCCACGCCAGATCCAAGCTACCCTGTGACCTCTGCTGCAGCTTGTGGCAACACCAGATCCTCAACTCACTGAGCAAGGCCAGGGGTTGAACCCACATCCTCATGTATACGAGTCAGGTTCTTAACCCGCTGGGCCACAATAGGAACCCTCATTGTGCTTTTGGAGATGGAGCGAGTGCTGGCTGAGAAGGAAGGCAGGTGGCAATAGGAGCTGAGGACAGACCCTGTCTGACAGCCAGCAGGAAACGGCATCTTCGGTCCCACAGTTTCAAGCACTGAACTCTACCAACACCCCGAAGGAACTTGGAAGAAACTTTTTCCCAGAGTCTCCAGTTAAGAGCCCAGTCATGTCAACACCTTGATTTTGACCTCATGGGAGTCTGAATGGAGAAACTAGCCACAGCGGGTTGAACTCTAACCTACAAAGATGCAAGTTAATAGGGTATCGTTTTAAGCTAAGTTTGTGATAATTCGTTATGCATCAATAAGGAAGTAATTATGGGAGTTCCCGTCATGGCTCAGTGGTTAACGAATCTGACTAGGAACCATGAGGTTGCGGGTTCAATCCCTGGCCTTGCTCAGTGGGTTGAGGATCTGGCATTGCCGTGAGCTGTGGTATGGGTTGCAGATGAGGCTCGGATCCTGCATTGCTGTGGGTCTGGCGTAGGCCGGTGGCTATATCTCCGATTGGATCCCTAGCCTGGGAACCTCCATATGCCGAGGGAAGCGGCTCTAGAAAAGGCAAAAAGACAAAAAAAAAAGAAAAGAAAAGTAGTAATGGAAAATGACTATAATGGGGACTTACAAAAAAGAAGGACTTGGAGTCAGTTTCTAGGAGCTCTGCTGTTGCTGCATAAAGGAGCTCTTAGTATTACTGGGAGACCATGATGTACACATCCTTTATCAGAAGTATTTGACAGTAAGTTGTTGGGTTTTGTTATTATCTTTTTAGGGCTGTGCCTGCAGCATGTGGAAGTTCCCAGGCTAGGGGTCGAATCAAAGCTGTAGCTGCCAATCTACACCACAGCCACAGCAATGCCAGATCCAAGCTGCATCTGTGACCTACACCACAGCTCACGGCAATGCTGGATCCTTCACCCACTGAGCAAGGCCAGGGATTGAATCTGTGTCCTCGTGGATAACAGTCAGGTTCGCTAACCATTGAGCCATGACAGGAACTCTCTGACAGTGAGTTTTAAGAGTCTTTGACCTATGAATTCCATACCCGGGCAATCAGGAAAAGATTTAACTACAGGTTTCATCAGAGAGTTATTCTAAAAAGTCAAAAAACTCTAATTGACATATCTATCAATAACTGATTATTTACATTAACCATGTTATATCTATAATCTTGCTTCTCAGAGTGTGGTCCAGGGACCAGCATCAAGATCACATGGGCCTGTAAATCAACTATAATAAAATTTTTTTTAAAAAAAAGTGCAGTCTAAGCCCTTTGGTGTCCAGGGGGTGATCCGAGTGTCTTCACATTATTTATTCAGATGCATTTGAATTGGTACCCCCCCCCCAAAAAAAAACCAATCACAGACCAAAACAAAATGCTCAAGAATGGGGAAAAAAAATCACATGGGGAAAAAAATCTCATGGACACTGGATGCAGAATCTCAGGCCCCAGGCCAAACTTAGTGAATCAGCACATTTGTTTTAGTAATATCTGGAGGATTTATAGACAAGTTTTGGACACCAATCTATACAATGGAATATAATGCAACAAAAAGAATCTCACTTATTTTTTAATATATCATGAACAAATTGGATTTTTTAGAGCAATTACAATGTGGTTTAACAATTGAATGTCAGCAAATGCAACTGATCACATTAGTAAGTTCAAAAAAAATGATCATCTCAATTAATGCAGAAAAACTATTTGATACCAATTCATTAAGAAAAATCATGGCAAATTAGCAAAAAAAAAGGATGCATCTTTATTCTCATAAATTGTATTTGTGCAACACTTAATGTCAAAATATTGTAAGCCTTTCTTTAGAATCCAGAACAACACAAATATACCCACTGTCACAATTTCTATTTGGCAATGGAGATGTTATCCATTACATCAAGGCAAGAGAAAGAAATAAAACATCAAAAATTGTATAGTAGGAAACAAAACCCTCATTAATCACAGATACTAAGTAAAAAATCCAAATAAGTCTGCAAATAATTTAATAAAATTAGTAATACTTTTAAAATTTGCTGGAGATATATATACATATATATATAATTTGCTGGATATATATATATAATGTTGTGTGTGTATATATATGTGTGTGTATGTGTATATATATATATACACACACATATCTCCAGCAAAATTTAAAAGTATATACATAAATAGCACTTTTATATACCAGTGACAAAGAGTTTCAAAAAAATTTAAATAAGTTGTCCATTTTAAAAATCAAGTATCTAGTGCCAAAGGATATGCAAAACCTGTAGGATAGACCAATGGAAAAGACTAAAAAGCTCAGAAAGATA
The DNA here is from genome assembly GCF_016906955.1 of Phacochoerus africanus. Taxonomy (NCBI): domain Eukaryota; kingdom Metazoa; phylum Chordata; class Mammalia; order Artiodactyla; family Suidae; genus Phacochoerus; species Phacochoerus africanus. Next base: position 281,581,987 of record NC_062544.1, on the reverse strand, counting down.
CAAACACTGTATGTGACTATTGATACACATCACAGGAGGCAGAAAGAGGGGGTATTTGGAATGTAAAATATAGTCACCTCTCCTTGCAAAAACAGGTGAAATTGAACCCTGCCACAAAATTCTCTCTACCATCAGGTTTCTCCAAATTATTCAGATATTTGGATATTATCTCCCAAACACCTGACAACTCTTCGTTTGCTTGTGTGCTTGCTTGTTGTTATGGTTGATTGTGTGATTTTTTTAGTTATGATATATCTCCATTTTCAGGAAGACAGAAAACATAGCATGAGCTACCTTAATACCTGTCTTGTTGGCTGGCATGCTCTCGAGAGTGACCAAACCATAGACAAGAGCTGAAATCCCTGACATATGAGATGAATAGGATGCCTCATCCATGCAGCTCTTAGCCAGCTACTTCTAATGATGGTGTTCAAGTGATCTTGAAATGTTCTGTTATCCTTGAATGCAAACAACTCTGCAGGCTAGAAATACGAGAGGCCAGGGGCCAGTAGGGTGGATTCCTTCTGAGAGCAGGGAGGGAGAAACGGTCTGCTCTCTCCTAGCTTCTGCTGGTTTGCTGGCCATCTTTGGTGTTCCTTGGCTTATAGACACATCATCCGCATCTCTGCCTTTGCTTCCACATGGCAAGCACCCTCCCTGTATGTGGTTCAAATCATGCTTGCTTTCAAAGGGTATCTAATGACCTCAAAAATTTTTTGAAGCATAATACTAAATTTAAAAATAGGCCTACAAAACAGCAGTCTGATCCCAATTTTATAAAAATAAAAATGTGTATGCATTTAAAGAAAAATAAAATATATACAAAAAAAAAAAACAGTGCCTGTGTGTGGTCTTCTTTTTAACATTTATGTTTCCTAAATTTTTCACTAAAGCAAATGTTACATTTACAACATGAAAAATAAACAAATGTAATAAAAAAAATGTGTGGGTAGAAACACTTTAAAGAAGAGGCTCTTGTACATGTGAGGAATATAGAGAGAGTTTCCACTTAATAACGACCACAATAATAAGCACTTACTATGCGCCAAGAGATGCTTTCAGAGCTCAGAGTGTATAATTCAATTTATCCACACAAAAGCCCTATTGCAACCAAGCGGGATGCTATGGGGCCTTCCTGGGAGAGACCCCTCCCCCCATGTCCTCTGCCTGCCTCTCATTTGTAGAAAAACTTTAGCTTCCTTGGTCTTCCCCAAGTTCCAAAGGGAAAATTTAATCAGAGAAGTGAAATAATGCAGAAACAAAGGAAAACAGTGGAGCAAGACAAAATTATGATAGTTTAGCCATTAAACTAAGTGAAGAACTTTTAGTTCATGCTCCAGGGCTATAGATAACATTCTGAGCCACATCCTTGATCTATTTTGCAGATACTGGAGACCCCCACCAGGTGGACAAAATTAACATCTTTCTGGCAAGTAGACCCCAGATAGTTTAGAACCAAGAGGTTGATGATGTTGACACCCTAAATGCTGATGCTGATTACCAGAATCCAGATTCTTGTTCAAGCAGCCGGAGAATGACCTTTGAGAACACACAGGCAGCAAGCAAGAAAAGTCTTTATTACAGGAAAGCAAACAGCTCCCAGGATAGACTGAGAGAGGGGGGACAATATCCCTTTCTATTGTCCTACAGGGGTTTTTATCCCTTAAAGATGGGGTACCAACATGGGGTCCATAAAGATGTGGTTTTCTCCCATTGGCCTTGCCCAGTTGCCTATATCAGTCCTTGTCCAATAGGTGTCTTAGGGGTGGAAATGTCCTGTACGTTTTATGGTTTCTTTGCCCTTCTTTTCTCTTAGACTGAGTCACCATTCCTCTCATTCCTTTTCTATCAGTTGAGGAGTGGGTTAGAGATTAAGGTCTATCTGGGCATAGGTACACTTCATATAGTAAACAAGGCCTGTGGGGATATTACTCTCTAGAGCCCTTGAACCACAAAAGTTAATCAATAGCTATATCGAAGAATGCTTCAAAGCCCAAGCTCCTCCACTGACTACCTGAGTTAGTAGGATGCCTCAATACCACCCTGTTATCTCACCCCTAGCGGATCAGAAGTATGTCCATGAGCTGGTCACCCCATAACCCTCTCCCTCGCTTCGTCTTTAAAAACTTTTCCCTGGAATTCCCATTGCAGTTCAGCTTGTGAACCAGACTAGTGTCCATGAGGATGTGGGTTCCATCCCTGGCCTTGTTCAGTGGGTTAAGGATCCCAAGCAGTGGCAAAGGTCACAGATGCAGCTCAGATCTGGCATTGCTGTGATGTAGGTCCCCAAGTTGCCGTGGCTGTGGTGTAGGCCTGCAGCTGCAGCTCTGATTCAACCCCTAGCTTGAGAATTTCCATATGCCACAGGAGCGGACCTAAAGAAATAAATTAAAATAAATAAATAAACAAGTAAATAAATAAAAACCTTTCCCTGAAAGCCTTCAGGGAGTTTGGGTCTTTTGAACACTAGCTGCCTAGATGCCCTGCTTGGCGCCCAACAACAAATGGTGCTCTTTCCTTCACCTCTACCTGGTGACAGCAGATTGGCTTTCCTGCATGTGCAGGTAAGCAGAACCAAATTTTATTTTGTAGCAATAGGAGGCCAACACCTCGTGGCTTAAAAGGCCTATTTCACAGGTGAGGGAAAATCAGTGTGGTGAGGCAGCAGGTCCAGGCTGATTCAAGGGTCAAGGTAACACCCGCAGGCTCAGGCCACTTGCTAAACTATCCAGTTGAATTCAGTTTTTCAAACACAGGTTGACTTCAGTACAAATTTCATTTTATTGGTTTGGTGACAAGCCAGGAAAGGAATGGGTGGGTTGTCTAGTTTTTCATGTGTTTGGTTTGGGTTATGCTTTAGTATTCAGGATTTCAAGAAAAACTTCACATTTTTTGCTGCTTTAATACTGCCTCGAGGAGTTCCCATCATGGCACAGCAGAAACGAATCCGACTAGGAACCATGAGGTGACAGGTTCAATCCCCAGCCTCGCTCAGTGGGTTAAGGATCCAGCATTGCGGTGAGCTGTGGTGTAGGTCACAGATGCAGCTGAGATCTGGCATTGTTGTGGCTGTGGGGTAGGCTGGCAGCTGCAGCTCTGATTCCCCAGGCTAGGGGAACTTCTATATGCCACGAGTGTGGCCCTAAAAAGCAAAAATATAAAATAAAATAAAATACTGCCTCGATATCTTTTTGCTCTAAACACGATAATAGGTGTGATCAAGCAGGAGTTTGAGCTCCACCTCCTGTAGTTCTTTCCGGAAAAGGCAGCAGGAGGGGAGACCTGGCCCTAGTCTCAGCTCAGGGGGTCCTGGTCCCACTGCTGTCTTACAGTGAGACCTTTCTTTACATTAGTTCCATCTGTAAAATGAGCTGCCTGGGGTAGACCTCCACCAGCTTCTTCCAAAAGCCACAGCTGGTAAGTGGTAGGGGCTGCGCTGACTTTGGCTTCTAGATCCCAACTTTAAATGAGCCTAGACTTTAAGGTTTTCTTTCTTTCTTTCATGGGAAACAAGGCCACAACAATTCTCCTTACATTGTTCCATCACAGGCTTTGCTTGGGGAGCTGCCTCTCAAGCCACTGCTTAGGATTTTCTAAATCAAACATCTTTTATCATTGCCTGAATGCCTCGTGTAAAGAGCCAACTGATGGCATGGTGTCTACGCAGATGCCTTGCCGTTTGGCATAATCACAGATGCTAGGACACTCAGTAGACGCTCATTGCAGCTCCATCTCCTCCCAGCTTCCTTTATCGTCCTTCAGACTCAGAGTGTAGAAATGCAAACACTCATTTCCACAGGAGACATGGCGCTAGACTTGATGCTATCACCACCATTTCCTCTGAATTTTTGCAAAATATAGACCAAAATCCATGGAGTAAAAGTTGAAATCATTTGGCAAAGTCTTTGGAATTTCAAACCACCCTTAGCATCTCCTGCTCTCTCTAAAGCCAGGAGGATAAAGAGATGGGGGTGGGAGGAGGGCTTCTGAAAAGACCCTGGACCCATTGTCATGGGGTGGGAAGAAAGGAGGGAAGCATGGAGGAAGGAGAGAGGCAAAGAATGTCACCGAGGGACTTTCCAGGCTGGGCTGGGTTCCAGGAGCCCAAACATGTACAGCTATGATGTGTGTGTGATTTTTGCAGAAGCCATAGCAGAAATTATTTGGCTCACCAGCATAGGTCTCCCTGATAAAACCATGCTAAGTGGAGTGAGTGGAATTACCTCCCCCAAAATGGTATGTTCAAGTCATAACCCCCATACCTGTGAACGTGACCATACTTGGAATAGTCTTGGCAGGTATAATCAAGTTAAATTCAAACTAGATTAGGAAGGTCCCTATTCTGTTGACCTGTGTCCTTATAAGAGGGGGATGTGGACAGAAACTCTAAAAGACAGAAATAGATGTTGCAGTGATTCATGGATAAGCCAAGGAATACAAGGATTGCTGCCAAACCACCAGAGGCTGAGAGGGAGGCGTGGGTATCAGTTCCCCCATAGAACCTCCAAAACAGAACCAACCCTGCTGACAGCTTGGTTTTGGACCTCTAGTCTCCAGAACTGTAAGAGAACATGTTTCTGTTGTTTTGAGACAGCCTGTTTATAGTACCTTGTTACAGCAGTTCTAGGAAACCAAGACATTATGGGTTAAGGCTGCTCTATGAGTCACCTTCCAACACAGGGACCATGTCTCTTCCATTGGTGATTAACGAAGGCATTTCTGTGCCTTCTTGCTAAAAGGTCAGTGTATCTGGACATCTCAGTCCACTGTCAAAGGTTTAGTCTGTGGCCAGAAAACTGAAAGTACCCACACACCCCCATCCCTACTGGGACTGGAAGAAAATCTATAGCTAAATCTTCGAAGGCAAGTGGTTGTAATCCTATTTTGAGATTTTTTATTTTTATTTTTTTGTCTGTGTAGGGCTGCACCCGAGGCATATGGAGGTGCCTACACCACAGCCACAGCAACGTGGGATCAGAGCTCCCTCTGTACTGCAGCTCATGGCAACGCTGGATCCTTAACCCACTGAGTGGGGCTAGGGATTGAACCCATATCCTCATGAACACTAATCGGGTTCATTACCACTGAACCATGATGGGAACTCACTGAGAAAACTTTTAATACTTCTCCAACCACCCTTATATATCCTTTGCAGAGAGACACTGTCCTTTAGGCAAGTTCTTCCTTAAACCCATCACTCCACACCTGTTCTCAGGGGGGTTCTTCAGACAACAGAAGATAGAAGTAAATCATTTCTCTTCAGCTTGAACAAGCTCTGGCCTCCTGAGCCCTGCAAAACATCGCTTCTTTCGAGATGGTTGAAGCCTCTGGAATTTTTCTTGTTTTTTCAGACTTCCTTTTATTTATGTATTTATGTATTTATTTTATGGTCACAGCTATGGCTGTGGAAGATACACAGGATACCAGAGGATACTGTAGCTGAGGATACTACAGTTATGGAGGATTCCTGGCTAGAGGTTGAATCACAGCTGCAGCTGAGGCCTAGGCCACAGCCATAGCAACACCAGTTCTGAGCCACATCTGTGCCTTGCACAGCAGCTTGCTACAATGTTGGATCCTTAACCCACTGAGCAAGGCCAGGGATCGAACCCACATCCTCACAGAGACAACATCGGGTCCTTAACCTGCTGAGTCATAATGGAAACGCCTAGACTTCCTTTTAAACTTACATGTTTTGCTAATATGCAGCATAATGCAACATGGGCAATTATAAGAGATGATTAATGAACGACTTTAAGAAAAATCATTTTGTTTTGGAGTTTGCAAGACTCATTTTCTAAAGCGGCAGCAAAAAAAAAAATCATTACTCTTTTTCTCATGAGGGGAAAAGAAAGTTGAAAAGTAATAGAGTGTAGATTTGGGAGCTAGGCTGTTTTTATGAGGCTAAATGTGTGAAGGGAGAAAAGGCGGATGCTGAGAGCCTCTTGGTCATATTCTCCCGCACGGACAAAATGGGATGACCTGCCTTATGACCCAAAATCTGTTTCCAAGAACGTATATCAGCGCTCCCTCCCTTGTGCTGGTCCCAGATGAATACAGATTTCAAACCTGAAACATTTACCACCATCCGATGGTATGCTTGTCTTGTGTTTTAGAACTCCTGTAGCACTCATCATGGCAGTAATTAGACATGTATCTCTTCTCTTGACTTGAAACAAAGCCGAATGAATTGCAAGCAGCAGGTACCATAGTGAGGAGCGTTATCTGTTTTGGACTGAGATTTACAGAAGCCGAAGAGAAGGTACCACTGGCGGGAGGGAGGAGGGAGGAGTCTTTTGTCAGCTCATGAAAACTAAGAAGTAGAGCACCTCTAATAATACTCATTTTTATTCCAGATCATGAATTTTATCTAAACAAGGGGTTGGCAAAAGCCTTTTGGTAAAAACCAGGTAGTAAATATTCTGCAGCTTTATGATCTCTGCCTTAACAACTCAACTCTGCCACAGTAGCAGGAAAACAGCCCTAAAATGTAGTTGTAACACGAAAAGGAGTTAAGCAAGAATCCCCAAGGCAGGGGTGCGCTGGCTGCAGAGACAAGTGGAGAATAGTAAGTTCCGTGCAGAGAGCAATTCTTCAGGTAAAGGGATGTCATGCAATGATTTGGGAAAATCGAAAACCGTGACCTCATTATCCAAGCAGTGCTTTAAACGGTGATGTAAGAGACGGCCACAACCTCAGTGGTGTTTTATGTGATGGAAATCAATCCAGAAAATATTCATTGAGAGCATTTTTATTGATGAATCACATCCGTAGCCAAAGGAGGCTGTTATGCCATCGTCACTCATGACAATAGACAGCCAACAATGTTAAAGCAGAATTCTAATAACAATGGAGAAGATCCAAAAACAAATCAAAGAAATCATGCACTACTCCATATATTTATCCACCTCGTATACTGGAAATATTTTCAATTTTGACAAGAAAATGGCCTTTGGCATTAATTAAATATCAGCATTAATTTAAAATATTCTACTAAGAATGAATCACATGATATAACTATTAAAAGACTGGATAGGAGTTCCTGTCATGGCTCAGAGGAAACAAATCTGACTAGCATCCGTGAAGACACAGGTTCAATACCTGGCCCCTGCTCAGTGGGTTAAGGATCCAGCATTTCTGTAAGCTGTGGCATAGGTCACAGACGTGGCTCGAATCTGGCATTGCTGTGGCTGTGGTGTAGGCCAGTGGCTACAGCTCCAATTCGACCCCTAGCCTGGGAACCTCCATATGTGGTAGGTGGAGCCCTAAAAAGACAAAAAAATAAAAAAAAATAAAAGACTAGATAGATGGAAGTTCCTCCGGTGGCTCAGCGGTAATGAATCCAACTAGCATCCATGAAGATGCAGTTTCATTCCTGGCCTTGCTCAGTGGGATTAGGATCCGGTATTGCTTGGTGTAGGTCACAGACAAGGCTTAGATCTGGCTCCAGTTTGACCCCTAGCCTGAGAAATTCCTGATGCCCTAGGTGTGGCCCTAAAAAAGCTTAAACATTTTTTAAAAAGGCTAGATAGATGATGATTGGCAGTTACTTTGCTATAAAGCATTTTAATGTATCTGACTACTGACACACATAAAAATATTTAAATGATGAGAAATTGAACTATACAGAGTACACCAAACTTCTGCACCTTGCAAAAGTCAAAGCATCCACAGTCTCTCCTGTAGGGAAAGAGAGAGGCTCAGACACCAGATCTCAGAAGCTTCAGCCTAGAACTGGCACCTTTATTTGCTCCTCCAGCATTCGGTCAAGAGCTCTGCCTAAATGAGCATAGGGACAGCTGGTGAGTCACCATCGCAAATGTGATATTGTGGGTACCAACCAGAAAGACAAAAGAAGCCGTTTGTTTAGCAGGTGAACTTGAGCCAGGAGCATAAGAGAGAGACCAGGGGGAAATCAGCTAAAGGAGGAGAGAGAGAGAAGAAGAGAGGAAGAGAGAGAGGGAGAGAGAGAAGGAGAGAGATAAGGAGGGAGAGAGAGGGAGAGATAGAAAGAGAGAGAGGAAGGGAGAGAGAGAAGAAGGGAGAGAGAGGAGACAGAGAGAGAAGGAGGGGGAGAGAGAGAGAGAGAGGGAGAGAGAGAAGGAAGGAGAGAGAGAGGGAGGGAGAGAGAGAAAGAGGGGGGGAGAGAGGGGAGAGAGAGAGAGAAGGAGGGAGAGAGAGAAGGAAGGAGGAGGAGAGAGAGAGGGAGGGAGAGAGAGAAGAAGGGAAGGAGAGAAGGAGACAGAGAGAGAAGGAGGGGGAGAGAGGGAGAGAGAGAGAGAGGGAGAGAGAGAGAGAGGAGAGAGAGAGAGAGGAGAGAGAGAAGGAGGGAGAGAGAAAGAGGGGGAGAGAGGGAGAGAGCGAGAGAAGGAGGGAGAGAGAGAAGGAAGGAGAGAGAGATGGAGGGAGAGAGAGAAGAAGGGAGGGAGAGGAGACAGAGAGAGAAGGAGGGGAGAGAGGGAGAGAGAGAGAGGGAGAGAGAGTGAGAGAGAGAGAGGGAGAGAGAGAGAAGGAGGGAGAGAGAGGGAGAGAGAGAAGGAAGGAGAGAGAGAGGGAGAAAGAGTATCCTTTGCCTAAATCCAAAACCAACTTCCCGCCTACATTTCATTTGGGAGACTTGACTTAACTGTAGCAATCAGGATTAAAAAGAAAACCTAAGGACACAGGAGATCATACACACAATAAGCACCCAGGAATAAATTTTAAAATAATTTGCATGAACAGAATTATGTATTTAAGAAAAAGGAAATGAGAGGTATTGGGGTTGCTTCCACAACTTGGTTTTCGTAAATAATGCCACAGTGAGCACTGGGGTGCATGCTTCTTTTCAAATTAGTGTTTTCGTTTTCTTCAGATATATACCCATCAGTAGAATGCCGGATCATATGATAGTTCTATTTTAGTTTGCTGAGGAATCTCCAAACTGTTTTCCATAGTGCCAGCAGTGAATAAGCAACAAGGCTGTGCTGTACAGCACAGGGAGATATTTTGCAATAACTTTAAATGGAGGGTAATCTATAAAAATACTGAATCACTATGTTGTACACCTGAGACTAATACAATGTTGTAAACAAACTATCCTTTTTGAAAAAAAGAAAAGGGAAATGATAGTTCTGTTCTCTTCTACTCTGTCCCAATTACAGTTGTTTTAACTATATTCAGATATGAGTAATGAGGGGGAAAGAAACTGGGGAAATTTAGAATATATTTGAACTGAATCCATCAGCCCAACCGTAGCTTTACCCTTCTCTTTGGTGGCTTGGACGATGGCAAGGAAGGAAATGTCTGAGTGTGTAACATGTGTGCACGTGGGAGAGAGAGTGTGTGTGTATTGTGTGTGCTTGTGTGTGTGTGTGGTTCCCAGGTTGCCAGGGTCTTCGTTTTAGTTCTTCAGAGAGGATGTGAGACCTTCTTTATTCCTCTCTTGTAAGAAACACAGCTACTCGCCAAGGATGATATAAATAAACTTAGTGATTTGTGTGCACTTCTGATCACAATCAAAGATCAGGGAAGCTCTGGGACCTTTAAAGCACCATTCTGAGGCCCCTCTGACATAAATCTATCTGGCGAATTATTTTATTTTGAGAGGGAGACATACATCTCGCTTACCCAGTAATGGTATTTTAATGGCTAGATGTTAATCTTGGGTCAGTGAACTGACCTTAGCTACAAGCAGAACTCAGCTGTCATGAAAAAAAAAAAAAAGTTATCCTTGGTTTGGTTTTGCAAGCTTGGAGCCCAGAAAAACAGCAACCAGCCTGGATCTTTTTTTTTTTTCCCCAAAGAGTAATTGTGTCACCATGATTTCCATCAGTATTCTCTTCTTCTGTCAGAGCAACTTTTCCTCATGTAATTTTTGATGTAGTACAAATTAAATTGGAACGGGTAATAAAATTTAATATTGTTGAGCCATGGACGAAAAGTAATGAATTTTATAAAATTGACATAAAAACATAGACTTTATTGAAAGACCACATCTGTCACTGTTAATATCAAAAACATGTGGCAGCAATGTTGATGGTGGACACAAGAGCTGCCTCTCTGTTCCTTCCCCGTTTTGTGGCCCCTTCCTCCAACACAGAGGCTACAAAGGCCAGAGCCTCGCCGTCTCAGCTGGAATTGGGTTCATAATCCAGTCGTTGTGGTCAATGAGAACTAAAGGGAATTCTGCCAGAGAGGCTTCTAGAAGAGATTTTCCTCCCTGAAGGGAGAGAGAAAGAAAGAGAATGAGGTAGAGGAGAGGCTGTGTCTTTCCAGTGAGTTTTATTCATTTTATCATAAATGTGCCCATGAGGTGTTCTGGTCAGGCTCACGTTTCTCATTAAATACCTTGTAGGAAAGAATAATGTGTCCAGCCCCTTGTGGCATTGCTTACCCAAGAGGCAGCACTTTTGTGGTTGCCAGGTGGGAGGGAGCAGGATGGACGGGGAGTTTGAGGTTAGTAGATGCAAACCCTTCCATTTAGAATGGACAGACAATGAGGTCCTACTGTACAGCACGGGGAACTCTATCCAATCTCTTGGAATAGAGCATGATGGAAGATAATATGAGAAAAGGAATGCCTATATATTTATACGCATGACTGGGTCACTTTGCTGTACAGCAGAAAGTGACACAACACTGTAAACCATCTCTAATAAAAAAATTTTAATGACAAATTTTAAAAAAGAACTGATGAGGATTTTTCCTATACAGATGACACCCATAGGCATGGAACAAAGAGAAATCATCTTTCCGCTTATGAAGAATACGAGGCAGATCCCTTCCATAAAGAATCCTCTGTATTCCAGCCCTTTGGCATATAAAATCTCCCCTGGGAGCTAGATACCCCCAGATATGTCTCAGTATTTAAGAGCTTGAACACCCAATCCTTGTTCCCCCTTGAAATGTCAACAGCTAAGCAGGTAGCTTTTTTGAACCATTTGGACCTTTGAGCGGCATAAGAAAAGTTTCAATATCCTTTTGGTTTTTTTTTTTTTATTTCTGTTTTTTTCGTCAGAATTATCCCATAGACCTATAAGAACAATTATAACAGTGCTACTTGCAGTAGCCAAAAGCTGGAAACAACCTGAATATCCATCAAGAGTATTATGTAGAAAGTTTGATGGATTTATACAGTAGAGTAACATAAAGCAATGAGAATGAATGAACCATGCATCAGCATGGGTGTATATAATGTTGAATACAATGTTACATCAGAGCCAGGTGTGACAGTATGCTCTTTGTAATTCTATGCCTGTGAAGGCCAAATTAGGAAAAATAATAATAATTTATGGTTTCAGAATAGTGGGGAAGCATTGACAGGAGGGGACATCAAGTTTGCTTCTGGAATCCTAGAAATAGTCTCTTTTTCTTTGTCCTTTTTTCTTTTCACTGTGGTAAGAACTCTTAAGTATGAGATCCACCTTCTTAACGAATTAAGTGAACGACATAGCATTGCTCACTGTAAGTACTTTGTTCATACAGCACATCTTGAGAGCCATTTATCTTGCATAACTAAAATTTCAAACCTGTTAAATAGCAAGTCCCCCTCCCCTGGGCCCTGGTAATCACCATTTCAATCCTCGTTTCTTTGAGTTTGAACCCCTTAGATACCTCATACACATGGAATCATACAGCATTTGTCCTTTTGAGACTGGCTTATCTCACTTAGCATGGTGTCTTCTGCAGTCATACGTTGTAGCATCTGGTCCAATGTCCTTTTTTGAGGCTGAGTAATATTCCATTGTGTGTATATTTGTGTGTATCACATTTCCTTCATCCATTCATCTGTCAAGGGACATGAGCCAGACAGCTATAGATGTGATTCTCCTAGTTGTGAGAAGTCTTAGGGGGCCAGGACTCTTCATAGAACACTGAGAGGTCCAGGGGAGTCTGACTTCCCCATATCTACCCTCCTACCTAACTGTCATCTGAAGGTATGATACTTGGGCTGGGACATACATGTGGCAACCATGGTGGCCATGTTCCTGGCACTCCCAGGCTTCTACTGCCAGAGATGATACATGTCCTTATTTGTTTCAGCCACTTTTAGCTGGAGATGATCATCCACAGCCAACAAGCATCTGCATTCATGTGAAATTACAGGAGAATGTCTTTCTCTTTTTTTTCTTTCAGTTGTTGCTGTTATTAATGAGTGTTCAGGGAGTCGCTCATACATCACATGATTTCTATGAAGACTGTCACTAAAAGTGGACATGCACACCCCCCCTCCAGAAGTGTTGTGACTTAGAGGTCTGGATCATAAGGGACCAAAGCTCAGGGGTGAGTGGGGGCAGTGTGGGGGTGGTTAGCCAATTCGAGCCCCCTTTGAGGCCAATGAGGCCAGCAATAGAAACAGAAAAGTGAGCTCCCATTTTTCTGCTCCCATAGGCCCACACCCAAATCGAGATCAGACCTGCGTGATCCAAAAGGCCACAGCTCACCTCAAACTTGACCTCAAACGTGCTAAGCATATGGTAACAGGTGCCTCAGCCCACCTCAGTCCTTCAGTCCTAGACATAAATGCTCTGAGGGCCTGGGAGATGGACATGAAGAAATTCTAAGGACATTGAGAGGCAACTAAAGGTGCCACCTGATCCCATGTGCCTTTGCCTTTTAAGAAGACAGCTCTGTCTACAGTAACAGATCCAGGTAAGGCAAAAGTAGAGTGACTTTTCAAAATTCCAGTATTTCCTGCAAGGCGCCTATCTCATACTCTGCAGAAATATTCAGGCAGAAAATGCACCTAGGAAACCCTCCAAGATCTTAAGGTCTTTCTTGCGGGGATTTAACCAGGAATGGGACAGAGTTCACCACATATTTATTTAGGATTGGGGAGCACAGCTCAACCAGGATCTTGAAACAAGTCTTGCTAAGGAAGCCGTGGGATAATAGACCAGTAATTTCCCCGTTGAAAATCCGCCCCTCAGAGAGGAATCTGTTTGAGCCATCTATCGTTTGGATAAATTGATTTGGGGGAAGTCCCTGAAACAAATAATGAAATTATTTACTGGTATACCTTTATCTTCCTGGGAAAGAACTTTCAAAAGCAAAGTAAATCATATTGATGCTACCCCCCTTCTGATGGTTAAATTACGTGGATATAGGAGGTCTCCATTCTTGGGTATCTGGATTTCTGGTATTTCCTACAAGGTATCTCATACTCTGTCAAAGTATTCAGGTAGAAAATGGACCTAAGAAATCATCCAAGGTCTTAACTTTTCATTAGAAACTAATTTGGGGGCGTGCCAGCCAAAACTCTGCACTGAGTGATATTTCTTACGCACACCTACCTCAAGGCACCTCAGTTAATAGTTTAGAAAGATATCCTTTGGTGCCGACACTGCATCTGTACACCAAAAGGAGAATTAGGAGGAACAGGAAGTCCACAGTCTTTGGACCAAAACAGATTGGGACTTGCCTTTCGCTTTTCTCACTTGTTCATTTTGGGGCTTTGAACGCAAAGAGGTTAACCTGCTCGGTTTTTTGCTCTGTAAGGAGGTGTTATCACTGGAAACTGGAAAACATCCTGACATTCGGCCCTCAGGTCTGGAGCCTGTCATATACAGCAGCCTGGCAGAGGTTCACAGGACTTTAAGGAAAAGGCTTCCTTCCTAAGCTCTTGCATTCCAGGGCAAAACTTCTTAAAAGCAGCCTTGCAACACAAAGACATTCTATAACTGCCACAAATCACCCGAATCCTGAGTCCTCAGGGGCGTCTTAAAAGCCTTGTCTCCCCAGGTAAACTGAGGATAAAGTTGCTTCTGCTTTTTTGGTAATTAAGATGGAGCTCTTCTCACTTCTTAAAAATCTGAGCAGATCCAAACATTATCCATTCAGAATTGACAATGACATAAAACTCTAAGCTGAAATACAGTAAAGTTAAAAAATAAAATTAAATTAAATTTAAAAAAAAGGTGTTTTTTTTTTTCTATCCTCCATAATTGCAGATATCGATAAGATTTCCCATGGAGGCCTAAAAATACTCTCTCTCAGAAAAGTTGTAAAGTCCCAGGCATCCAAACCCTACATCAGAGGTTATGTATTCTCAGCTAATTAAAATAAGTATTGCATTTGAAAAAAAATTATCAGTGACCAAGTAATACTTTAAACCTTGTATATTTTTTATTTTCCCTGCTCTCTGAGCCACTTATTTTTCTGAGAAATTGGCTCACTAGTATGAAAATCATAAACTTCTTTCAATGTTTGCTACTGTCCATAGGTTTTCAGGGATCTTGCCAAGAAACCTGTCCTATCAGGCTCTAGCATCCAGGCTTCCTGTCCTGGACTCCTGGGGCAAATTCCACTGGGCAGTGGAGTCTCACTATTTGTCTGAAGTGCTTCTGTCTTCTCACCATCTGGCTGTTTGATTATTTTTTGTCCACAGTACCTTCTATCACTTTGGCCTTGACTCTGCGTGAATGTGGAGCTGAGGAGTTGGTCCTGCCTTGGTTACACATTCTGTCTGCAGTTCCCTCGTAAGACCCCCACCCACCATTGCAGTGTGAAGTTCTTCCCAGCTTCTTGAACACTAGCTCCCCTCTGAAATGTCCTGGAAAAAAAAGAAATCTGAATTCTAAACGTCTATGACTTCCTCTTGGATCTTTGAGAAAACGGGCACTGGCTTCATCTCCATTGATTTGACCTCCAGGAATGGCTCTGGGCCATCTTTGACTTACTATCCAAGGAAAACTTGAGCAGCCCTTGAAGCCTGACTTTGTTTTTTTGTGTTTTTTAGTAACATTTATTTTTTCCATTATAGTTGGTTTACAGTGTTCCATCAACTTTCCACTGTACAGCAAAATGACCCAGTCACACATATAAATATACATACATTATTTTTCTCACATTATCCTCCATTATGTTCCATCACAAGCTACTAGATATAGTTCCCCCTGCTATACAGCATGATCTCATTGCTTATGCATTCCAAATGCAATAGTATATATCTATTAACCCCAGACTCCCTCCATCCCACTCCTTCCCCCTCCTCCTTGGCAACCACAAGTCTGTTCTCCAAGTCCGTTGGTTTCTTTTCTGTAGAAAGGTCCATTTGTGCCATATATTAGATTCCAGCTATAGGTAATATCATATGGTATTTGTCTTTCTCTTTCTGACTTACTTCACTTAGTATGGGAGTCTCTAGTTCCATCCATGTTGCTGCAAATGGAAGCCTGATTTTGTAGCTATCATTTCAGATGTTTTCAGGAGCTCTTCCACCTCCAGAGTAAATCTTTACTACACTGGTGAAGTTGGATTCCAGGTAGGATGTTTCTATGGGCTGAAATATGTTTTTCCCAAAGTTACACCTTGACTTCCTAACCCCCAGTAACTCAAAATGTGGCTGTATTTGGAGATAGGGCCTTAAAGATGAAATTAAGTTAAAATGAAGTTATTAGGGTGGGTCCTGATCCAGTATGACTAGTGTCTTTATGAGAAAAGGAGATTGGGACACAGACATGCACACACAGAAGAAAGACCACATGAGGACACAGAGAGGAGGCCACCTACAAGTCAAGGAGCCATACTTGAGAAGAAAGAAAACCACCAACACCTCAATCTTGAACTTCCAGCCTCTAGAACTGTGAGAAAATCAATTTCTGTTGTTTAGCCACCTGGTTTGTGATCATTTCTTAGGGCAGCCCTAGAAAACTAGCAGAGATGTCAAAGGGATTCCTACAGAGAACAAACTGTCACAAAACCATCTTTGTCACAAAGTAGGCTTTGGCCCACTCATCATTTTATTGAACGTGTATTCTGTCCAGTACTTCACTAGAAATGAATCTCTTGAATGAGAATAAGGATTTATAAAATTTTTAGTAGGGAAAGGAAGTCATGTTTTCAAGTAGACTTCCTCATAATGGTGCTGGGCAGATTGATGACAGAAGCATTGCCCTTGAAAACTATTTAAAAATTTGCAAGAGGGAAGTTTCATCACTGCTCAGGAGTAAGGAACCTGACTAGTATCCATGAGGACACAGGTTCAATCCTTGGCCTCACTCAGTGGGTTAAGGATCCCACATTGCTGTGACTGTGGCATAGGCTGGCAGCAGCAGCTCGGATTAGACCCCTAGCCTGGGAACTTCCATATGCCATGCGTGCGGCCTAAAAAAAAAAAAAAAAAAGTGTTGAAAGAGAAAGAGCTTACTCTTTTCCCAAGCAGGTAGAAATTCTTATGAGAAAGAAAAATTGTTAGCTATGACTTATTCCAGAATACATAGTCACTACCTTAGGCAACCTGGAAAGCAGCCACAGGCAGGCCACTTACCCCGTAAACAAGTACAGAGTAAGTAACAAACCCCTGCCTCTACCTGAGGGCCTGGGCCAGATAACAGAGAAAAGACTGTATCTAAATAAATAAAATGCTAATTACAGGGAGAAATGAGCAATCAGCTTTCTAAACACACAAAATGGGTAGTAAGGAGTTGTGCAAACATTAGCTAGCACACAATGAGCTACAGGATATGAAGTTGTTTGCCAAGTTAATTGAGGTTATGTTTTATAGTGCCATAGATCTGGAAAGGGTTCTTAGAGGTTGTGTTCTGATGCAGATAATTTGCAACGTCACAAGGTTGGAGCAGGTCCAACAGTCAGTGTGTAATTAGGGAGTCTTCCCATTACAGGGAGATAATATTTGTGACATCTGTGAACCAAGTCAGGGGTCCTGTTCCCCACTGCCTGCCCCTGTTACAGATAAGGTCATGAGCTCTTGGACAGTAAGCAAAAAACCTGGTCAGGACAGACAGTATTCCTTAGAAAGTGAAACAATGGCCCAATTCCCTTTTATGTAACAAGGCCTCCCTTTCAAGTATTCTTAAATACACCACGTATATGTATTGCCCTTATTCTTAGGGCAGTTTCCATTCTTCACCTTGAAAGAATAAATGATTATTGTAACACATATGTATTACTAGGTAGTTATCTATTACTGCCTAGCAAATGACCAGAAAACTCATGGCTTAAACAACGCACACACATTTATTAGTTCACATCTCTGTGGATCAAGATCTTAGGCATGGCTTAGCTGGGTCTTTCTGCTCAGCGTCTCACCAGGCTGAAATCAAGATGTGAGTTGGGCTGTGTTCTCATCTGGAGGCTTGACTGGGAAGACTCCACGTCCAAGTTCAGCCAGGTTGTTGCAAAATGCACTCCTTGTGGTTGTAGGACTAAGTTCCCTAATTTCCTGCCGAATGTCAGCCAGAGGCCAATCTCAGCTCCTAGAGGCCTCCCCACAGTTCCCTGCCATGCAGCCTTTTCTGTCAACTCTCGTCCAGCATGGCATCTTACTACTTCAAGCCAGCAAGGGCATCTCCTCTCTCAAGAAGGGCCTGGGCCCTTTCTTAAGTGTTTTCACTGACAGTCAGACCCACCAAATGATAACTTCCCTTCAATAACTCTCAGTCAGCCAATTTGGGATCTTCATTACATCTGTAAACTACTTTGGTCATTGTCACATTCTAGAAGTCATAGGTTCTGGCTACACTCAAGGGGAGGGGATTATACAAAGGGCACAAATACCAGAAGGCAGGTCCATGGGGTTTACACTAGGGTCTGTCTATCACAGCTCAGTTTAGTGTTTTTTGGTTTTTATTTTTTAAATCAGCCCGACATGCTGACTCAGTATTCCTCTTGAATTCTTATGAATGTTGAATATAACAACTTTTAATGTCTGTATTCCCTCAAGACTCTTTGCTTGTGTGGATAGAGAATTCATGGGATTCCTTAGATGCTGAAAGGGAGACAGGGCAAAAATGGAGGGGGTGAATGTGTGTACAACACAGAATCTGACTCCTTTTTTTTCTTTCTTTCTTTTTTTTTTTTTCCAAAGCCCACACTGTGGCCTATGGAAGTTCCTGGGATAGAGATCAAATCATAATGACCTATACTGCAGCTTGTGGCAACTGTGGATCCTTAACCCAATGAGCAAGGCCAGAGATGGAACCCACATCCTCGCAGACACTATGTTGGGTTCTTATCCTGCTGAGCCACAGTGGGAACTCCCTCTAATACAGAGTCTGACTCTACTTTTTTGTGTTTGACTACTGACAGCTTTTAAGCCCCACCACACCTTCCTTCCTTCTGCCTCACATCTGGGCATCTACAAAAGTCCACATGCTCTGTCCTCTGGCACCAGTGGGAAGTTCAAACTATATAAGCCCCAGCCCATAATCACCGTAAAAGACATGAAAACTCCGTCTGCTTTCTTCCGCCATCGTCAGACCTGCCTAGAAATTTAACCCCTGCTCTGAGAAAGCCTCGCTATGTGATGATAAACTCTTTACACCCTCTTGGTATGTATGACTGCCTCAGTCTCAACATCCAAACTGAGCTTTGGGTGCAAGATCCATCCTTTTATTCAGGGTGACCACAAAGGAGGAATCAACGTTGCAACTGTTGAATCCTGACAGACACCACCAAAACCACCGGCTAAGAAGGCAAATCTGAGTCAATTGCTCACCCCATAATGACCAAGTCTGAGTAGAATTTAGGACAGGACAGAGCAAAGTCAGGGAGACGGGTGAGATTGAGGGTTTGGTTTAAGGGAAATCTTCCAAGGTAGGGGAGTATTCATTAGGACTGGGGATATCATCATCCCCGAATAGGACTGATGGACACAGCAAAGGGAAGGTTATGAAGGGATGATTTCGTAAAATTGGAGAGTAAAGAGTTGCCTGATGCTACCTACTAAAAATCTAACAGCTTCACCTGTGTCTAAATGTTTTATTAAGGAAGTTCCTGAGCTTCTTGCAAATAAAGTCATTTGCAATGTTGAATTTCCTGGCAAAGAGTTTCCTGGAATAGTAAAGTATATTGATGAAAATGGTAGAGTAGAAAAGTCAGGTCAAGGGTAGCCTGGACAGTGGTTGGGTGGGTATCAATATTTGGGGTTCCCACACCTGAGCACATGTTCTTGGATGAGAACATGATGGAAGATAGGCTGAGAAAAAGATGTAAAGTATGCATGACTGGGTCTCTTTGCTGGACAGCAGAAATTAAAAGAACATTGTAAATCAACTCTACTTTAATAAAAAATTTTTAAAAAAAGAAAAGAAAATGTAATTCCGCCATGTGCTTTGTTACTCACAGGAAGGAATAATCGAAGGCAGGGGTATCAGATTAGGAAGCCAGTATACTCATTCGGGTGTGAGGTCAGAGAAAGGTATTGAGTGGGTCTGTCTCTGCATCTAAGCATTAAAATCCTTGACAGGTAATATCTCCATTTAAAATGATAGGAACACCCAAAGGTAGCAATGTCCAGAAGCTAATATTTTATCTGAAATATATGTCTAACTCTTTCTTAAAAATAAATATAGAAGAAGAAAGGGAGAGAAGGAGGAAGGGGAGGATGGTGGGGTGGGTGGCGGAAGAAAAAGAAAGAAAAGTAGGAGAAAAGAGAAAAAACTCAAACTTTACAAATCAATGACTGACACTGACCCACAATTGTTCTAATATTAATAATAATATCTAGCACTAGAGGAATCACTCTCCAGATAATACAATGTGCAAATCTAAACTTCCCTAGAGGAAAAAATAACACCAAGAGGCATACATGAAAAGAAAAATAAGCTTTTATTGGCCCTGGGTGATGTGAATTTGACCTTTATGAATTTGATTTTTAGGGATTTGTGGTCAAGCAAGCCTATATATATGTCCCAGGCTGAGAGTTTATCCAAGAGAGGAAGTCACATTTCTTTCTAATTCATAGTTTCTTTCTTCCAAGATTTGATGAAAGGGACTTTATACATTTGCTCAAAAGTGTTTTGGCCATAGAGAGATGAGAAAGTGAATTTAGCATCATAGACAACTCAGGAAGAATTGCTCCTGCGTGTAAACAAGGAAGAATGACTAGAGGCTCTTATCCAAAATATATGAACCCAATGTTCCACTCTGTATCAGGTTAAAAACTCAAGTCCCTGTGCTCATAAGAAGCCACGCTGTGAGACACCAACACAAACAGAGAGGCTGTAAAAACAACAGACCCCTGCATACGCCAGATGCCACAGGAAGATAATTTCTAGGAGTGGTTGTTGATTGTGTGTTTTGCTTGATGTAGGGGATAAATACGAACAGAGACAAAGAACTTAAGGAGAACTGCCATTTCCAAACCACCGTCATGTGCTGGGAATTCTCTCTTCTTCCACCCTGCTCTTCCCAAGTGACCGTCTGAACTGACACAGCGTCACTGAGGCCCAGTGAGCTAAAAGTGTGGGATCTAAATTACTTAAAGGATGGCACACACATTTTCTCTTCATGGACATGATTCTAAGACCAGGGCTGTGACCATAAACTGCATTTTCCCTAAGGTGGTGGGGGGAGGAACACAGAGAAACAAAGGGAGGGAGGGGAATGAGGGAGAAAGAGAGAGACACAGACAGACAGAGACAAAGACAGAAAGAGGCGTCTGACTAGGTGAAAGGCTTCAAGCTTGAGCAGACAATTAAAATTTTGATTCGGTATCCCCAAGCGTAGCATTCTTCAGTGCCCAAAATTCATTTCTTAAATAGACTTGCTTCCAGACCCCAGATCTCTGTAGAAGAAGGTGCCATAGCCCACCTGGTTTGAAATGCAAATTGGGAAGCCACTGCTCTCTGAGTTATCTTAGGGAGTGAGGAGATGGGACTGAAAAGCAAAACTTCTTTGGGAGGATTAAAAGGAACTGGGTCCAGGGGTTCGTGTATCTTCGTCTGTTTCATCAGCTCTCACCTAGTTTCCATTTCAGCCTGGGAAGTCGGGGGGGTGGGGAGTGGGGTTCCCTTCTTTTAGTCCAGGTTGTGATGTAAAGAAATTTGGGGACTGGAGTGGCCACAGCCTTAGTCTCCCTCAGTCACCTGTCTCCTTTCCAAGACTGAAAGTCCTGCTAAGCCTTGGGAATTCCCAGCTAGTAGCGAAGCTCAGGGGCCCCGCCTTCCCTACCACCAGGTGTAAGCTACTGTACACAAGAGACATCTGGAACTTCTAAAATGTGGAATAAAATACCTCCCTAACAAGTAACAGGCTTGCTTGGCTCCCTGGGAACTAAAAAGAAACCTTTCGCTGATTTTAGATTCAAATCAATGAGTATCCACAGGAATCCATTTGTGTCACTACCACCATGGATCACTTCATTCTTTTACTAATTTCCGTCACTTCCATGTGGAATTGAAGATACATTTCTCCAGGACTGTGTCCAGGCTAAGCTCCTCAAACAAAGACTTTTAGAACTTTATTTCTTGTCTGAATATGAAAGCCGTACATGTTTTTTAGGTAAAAAATACTAGTAATGAGAACAATTCTGTGTGTCCTCCTGGGATGTTTGACATGAGTTTTCTTAACGTCACCTTCACAATTTACAATGATCTATTTTTCATTTCTTTTTAGGGGTCACACCCACGGCATATGGAAGTTTCTAGGCGAGGTGTTGAATCCCAGCTGCTGCTGCCCACGTACACCACAGCTCACAGCAACATGGATCCTTAAGCCATTGAGCAAGGCCAGGGATTGAACCCTCATCTTCATGGGTACTAGCTGGGTTCTTAACCCGCTGAGCCACAGCAGGAACTCCTACAATGATAGATATCAATTCCTAATTTAGAGATGAAAAAAATCAAGACTTGGAGAATTTTGGGCTGAAGTTCACAGTTGGCAGGTGAAAAAAATCAAGATTCAAATCCAGGTACTCTGATCCAGAATTGGCACTTGGCACACCCTGTTAGATGTTTCAAAAAAAAAAATAGGACTTGAGAAGTGCCTTCCAATGCTGCAGTGCACAGATAACTATAGCTATACTTTTGTGAAATCCCATTAATATTCTGTACATTTATTAATGACAAAACAGCTCATGCACCCAGACTATTGTGCAACTTGCTTTTTTTTTTTCCATTTAGTGGTAAGTCTCATTCTTCCAGGTCAAGACACATACACCACTCTTTCTCTTCTTGATATATAGTTGCTCTTTTGCAGTGAGTGTGAGACTGTTTTAAAAATATGTGGACAGTATCTGCTGCATCCATTCTGAAGTTCTTAGGATCCATTCCATTGTCTGGGTTATCACGTATCTGGACAGGTGTGTTTTTTTAATAGCCATTTGGCACGTGAGCAGTCATTTTCTACCATGAACACTGTGGACTCTTCTGTATAACCATACGATTTTCTTCATGTTAATTTCCTAAAAGTGGATAGGGAAGCATTCAAGGGTATATTCATTTTAATTTTGAATAGATCACCACAGGTAACTCTACCTGGACCGTGG
Source organism: Phacochoerus africanus (assembly GCF_016906955.1). Classification (NCBI taxonomy): domain Eukaryota; kingdom Metazoa; phylum Chordata; class Mammalia; order Artiodactyla; family Suidae; genus Phacochoerus; species Phacochoerus africanus. Next base: position 281,559,777 of record NC_062544.1, on the reverse strand, counting down.
TGGCTATTTTTATGTGTCAGCTTGCCCTGTGATGCCCAGATCCCTGGTAAAGCACTATTTCTGAGTGTGACTGTGAGGATGTTTCTGAATGAGAGGACCATTTAGACCAGTAGACTGAGTAGAGCAGATTTCCCTTCCCAATGTGGGCGGGTATCACATAATCCATTGTGGGCTTGAAGAGAGCACGAAGGCAGAGGAAGAAGGAATTCTTTCTCTCTGCCTGACTGGTGAGCTGGAACATCTGTCTTTTTTTTTTTTTTTCATTTTTTAATTACTCAAATGAATTTCTCACATCTGTAGTTGTTTAATGATCATAACAATCTGATTTCACAGGATTTCCATCCCACAGCCCAAGCACATCCCCCCAACCCCCAGACTGTCTCCTCCGGAGACCATAAGTTTTTCAATGTCTGTGAGTCAGCATCTGTTCTGCACATTCAGATTCCACATATCAGTGAAAGCATTTGATGTTGGTGTCTCATTGTATGGCTGACTTCACTTAGCATGATAGTTTCTAGGTCCATCCATGTTGCTAAAAATGCTGGTATTTTGTTCTTTTTAATGGCTGAGTAATATTCCATTGTGTATATGTACCACCTCTTCTGGTTCCACTCCTCTGTTGATGGACATTTAGGTTGTTTCCATGTCTTGGCTATTGTAAATAGTGCTGCAATGAACACTGGAGTACATGTGTCTTTGCGAGTTGTGGTTTTCTCTGGATAGATGCCCAGGAGTGGGATTGCTGGATCAAATGGTAGTTCTATGTTTAGTTTTCTGAAGGCTCTCCATAATGCTTTCCACAGTGCTTGCACCAATTAACAATCCCACCAACAGTGTACTAGGGTTCCTTTTTCTCCACACCCTCTCCAGCACTTATTGTTTGTAGACTTTTGGATAATGGCCATTCTGGCTGGTGTAAGGTGGGGAACATCCCTGACTCTCAGACCTTTGAGCTTGGACTGGAACTACATCACTATATATCTTATGCCTCCAGCTTGCAGATTGGGGCTTCTCAGCCTCCACAATTATGAGAGCCAATCCCTTATAATAAAGGATTATATTATGCATAATATGCATATCCTATGATTATACACATATCCTATGATTCTGCTTCTCTGGAGAGCTCTGAGTAGTACATGTACCATTTTTAAAATTTTTTTTGTTAAAGTATAGTTGATTTACAGTATTTCTTCAATTTCTGCTGGATAAGCAAAGTGACCCAACAAAGGAGCCACCCATTAGTGGTTCCATTACACATGGTGTAATATATATACATTCTTTTTTTTCATACTATCTTCCATCATGTTCTAACCCAGTAGAATGGATACAGTTCCCTGTGCAGGATAGTAGGACCCCACTGCTTAGCTATTCCAAATTTAAGAGTTTGCATCTACCCCCAAACTCCCCGTCCATCCCACTCCCTCGGCGCCCCCACTGGCAACTTCATGCTCCATGTCCATGTCCATGATCTGCTTCTGTTTTGTAGATGGACCAATTTTTGAAGTGGAAAGAGTCACCCTGATGTACCCTATTTTCCTATAGGACCAGGGAAAGAGCCATCTCCCCTCCCAGCCTGAGCACCCACCTCGAGGGAGCCTCCTGGAACCCAAGGTCACCTCTGTGAACACTGATCACCATGAAGAGAAGGTGAGAACAAGTGAAAGGGAGTCAACTCCTTTGTTCCCACGAAGACCTGCCTTCTCTTGGAGTTACTGAGTTTTGGACGACAGTGTACAGAGGCCCATCGAGAAGGCAGAAGCCGCCCACGCCAGCTGCTCTGCCTGGCAAGCAAGTATCCCACAGATGGCGCGGGAGTTTCCAACCCCAAAAGCTTTGTCCAATGATAATTCTCAGTTCAACCATATGACACTGCCAAAATTTAATGACTTTTGACGCAGAGAAACAGCAGTTCCAAAGGGTTCAATCCAATAATAGCTGACATTCATTGAGCACTGTGCTAAAAGTTCGATTGTATTATCACATTCAACCCTCAAAATATCCATGATAGTTAATAACTGGTATTAATTAGTCTCTCTGTTTACAAATAAGGACTGAGGCTCAAGGAGGTTGGACATTGTGCCCCCCGGTCACACAGCCAGCAGGTGCAGAGCAGGCTCAAAGGTGGGAAATGGAGGTAGCAGGTGGGCACCTCTTTTTTACCAAACGCGGGTGTGAATGTCAATTCCCTCTTGCTGCGAACTTGACAGAGAAACGTGAGAGAAAGTGCCTGGACTTATCCAGTTGAGAGGAGGCCACAAGCCAACACTGAGACCCAGAGCTACAAACAGCCTCTGGGGCCTGGTTGCAGCCTGTGATCTTGACCAATAGCTGGGGGACCAAAGATGCAAGGACAGTGGGCTTCGTGGTCTGTGGACCTGGGCTCTAACCGTGGATCTGCTACCTGTGAAACGCTGGTGTGTGGAGGGAGGCTGCTGGGAGAAGTGCTTTCAGACTCAGGCACTCAGCCCCTTCCTTCTTCTGTTTCTCTCTGGCAGCCCTTGGGACTCCAGGATGTGGTCAGCATCTAAACACAATAGGTTTCATGAGGAAAAGCTCTCTGGTTTCTTGTTTTTTGTTTTGTTTTGGTTTTGTTTGTTTGTTTGTTTTCTTTTTATAGCTTCACCTGCTGGGCTAGGGGTTGAATCAGAGCTGCAGCTAAGGCCTATGCCACAACCACAGCAACACAGGGTCTGAGCCACATCTGCAACCTATGCTGCAGCTTGCAGCAACACAGGATCCTTAACCCAGTGAGTGAGACCAGGGATCCAACCTGCATCCTCAGGGAGACAATATTGGGTCTTTAACCCATAGAGCCATGATGGGAACTCCCAAAAGCTGTCTGTTTTAAGGAGACTGAAGCCCCAAGAAGTAGATCCTGGCAGCCCCTGGAAGTCGTCTCACAGGTCTCCAACTGCAGCGAGTATTTGACCAAAGCCTCCAAGTGCTGCACTTTGAAACAAGCATCACTATTTTCATGAGGCCAGGTTCGTTTCTGGGAGACACAGGTGCTCCCCAGCAATCCTATAGAACTTTCCATAGATTGCAGCCCAGCAGCCCAGATGGGTCCTCCTAGCCTTTGCTGATTCCCTCTCCATTTTCTCTCACACAATTGTTCCCCGTAAGAGAACCCATGAGCATTGAATCCCAACTTGGCACATGCTGCTCTGAGGACCCAGATTGTTCATGGCTTGGCTTGGTGTGCCAGGAGCTCCTCGCTCTATTCCATTTAGAGTTCCAAAGCTCCCTAATCTTGCTGCACAAATGGCAATTGTTTTCCTCTCTCTCTGCTACCAGCAGACTCTCAGAGTTGAACTGAAGTGACCCCAAGATGTGTGAGTCCTTTCTTCAGAAGACAATTTACATACTCCGTGAGAAACAAAGTGCATAAGGCTTCCGTGATGTTTAACAAAAAGGTGCTGATTTTTTCCCTTATCACTGCAGTACTCCCCATAGAACAGAAATGGCTCTGCAGCGGAACCAGCCTCAGGGAGAAAAATGGAGCAGTAGGATTCAGGTTAGATTCCTTAGGCTGAAGCTAGATGAAAAAGCATTATGGAAGTTCCTGTTGTGGCTCAGTGGGTTAAGAACCTGATTAGTATCCATGAGGATGTGGGTTCAATCCCTGGCTTTGCTCAGTGGGTTAAGAATCTGGCATTGCCATGAGCTGTGATTTAGGTGGTAGAGGCAGCTTAGACCTGGCATTGCTGTGGCTGTGGCATAGGCCAGCAACTGAAGCTCTGATTCAACCCCTAGCTGGGAACTTCCATAGGCTGCAGTGCAGCCCTAAAAAGAAAGAAAGAAAAAAGCATTAAGACCACTCCCATTTGACGGAGCCATCTGCTAGTGGGTAAAGCCATCCACGCCCATCACCCCAAAACTGCAGCAGGACTGCCCATAGCCAATCAAACACTTGAAAAACACATGACATATGACATGCAGAGAACTCATTTCTCAAGCCTAGGACTGCAACGGATGCAGCCACATCCAACATGGAGTTACAGTCTCTGGACTAGAGAAGGATGTCATGGTTGCCGAGATTCTTGGTGTCCTGGAAATTCCACCAAGGTGTTTTTAAATGTTCAGATTTAAACGTAATCTGATATAGCCCAGAAGGAATGTGTCACCCCTAATCTTTGTCTGAAAGAATACTAGAGAGAAACCACCAGGCCACACATTAGCAGGTGTCCAGGGAAAACAGGGCTGGCTGGGGAGGAGGCCACAGGTCCCCAGTCCAGCTCACTCTGCAGTTTCTTTGGACACGTTGCCCCTCTGCCACTAGACCAAGAAAACACCCAGTGGTCAAGTGAGGATCACCATTACACAGGCAACACGGCAGGTCCCCATTCTCAATAAAAAGAAGACTGCTGCTCGGAGTCCCTGAGATGATGTTTTGAAGTAAAATTATTCCTTTGCAGCCTAAGTTTATGATTCAGATCATTAATAGCAATTCTGCCTGAAGCCCATGGCATTTGAACCAAAGGCTCAGACACAGCCTCATTAATATTAATTTTCTTAGCCAAGCCGATGCTCCATTTTTAAAAGCTGAATTGACAACCAAAGGAAAATGGCATTTATTGCTATTACAACAGCAATGGCAGAGGTGGTTAAGCCTAATAACTTCTCTGAGCGTGTTAAATTGATGTTAATAATTTAAAAAAAAAAGGAGCCTGGACCATTATTACATCCTTAGATATTAACTTCTGTAATGAATATTAACGCTGGAAACTTCACATTGATTTTTTATTTTATTTTATTTTATTTATTTATTTATTTATTTATTTATTTATTTATTTATTTATTTATTTTGGTCTTTTGTCTTTTCAGGGCCACGCCCACGGTATATGGAGGTTCCCAGGCTAGGGGTCTAATCGGAGCTACAGCTGCCGGCCTACACCAGAGCCACAGCAATGCCAGATCCGAGCCCCATCTGCCACCTACACCACAGCTCACAGCAACGACGGATCCTTAACCCACTGAGCGAGGCCAGGGATCGAACCCACAACCTCATGGTTTCCAGTCGGATTCGTTTCCACTGTGCCATGACAGGGACGCCCACATTGATTTTTTTAAACACTCATACACACACAACAACACAGTATTTTGAGCAAGAATGAGGGGTCAATTTTCTTAAATGCAGCTTCTGTGAACCTCCTGAACTCCTAAATCCAGCCCAAACTGAACCTAGTCTTAAGTGTCTTAATCCCTTTGATAACCACCCTCAGAGCCTTCCATCCCTCCTCACCTGACCCAAACTTGTTCCTTTGCCCTGAAATAGAACAAAGGAAGCCTCATATAAGTGTAGCCAGGGGCATCCAGGGTGGGGTTTCTGCTTGCCCCCGCCACCATCACATAAAGCTCACCTGCTGGCTCTGCCTCTCGTTCTGGTTGAGTCTGTATGATTAGGGTCTAACCCAGCCAGTAGGTGACGTCCTGGAGCATCCTCGGAATACTGCCCGCAAGGACTCCAGAACTGGCTGTCCTAGCAGACTAGTCATGTGGGTGACGCTATCTTTCTCCCTCCTCCACCCCCATTTCTTTTGTAGCACCACAGACGGGCTTTTCAAGCAAACTGGTTTAAGGTCATAGAACAAAACATGGGCACTGGAGCCACGTGGGTCTGTGCTCCAATCCTGCCCCTGCCCCTTCTGATTCTTGTATGACTCTGAGTGAGTTCTTGTTTATTTGCTTGTTTTTTCTGTTATGTATTTATTTATTGTTTTGTTTTGTTTTTTAATTTTAGAATTGCACACGCAGCATATGGAAGTTCCAGGCTAGGGGACAGATATGAGCCTTAGCCAACAGCCTACCCCACAGCCACAAAAACACCAGATCGGAACTGTATCAGTGACCTACTGCAACACTGGATCCTTAACCCACTGAGCGAGGCCAGGGATCAAACCCACATCCTCATGGACACTAGTCAGGTTCTTAACCTGCTGTGCCACAATGGGAACTCCTATTAATTTATTTTTTAAATAAGTTTTATTAGAGTATAGTTGACTTCAAAAGTTGTGTTAGTTTCAGGTGTACAGCAAAGTAAATCAGTTCTGTGTACTGGGTTCTCTAACCTCACTAAGCCTCCATTTCTACATCTCTTCAATGAAGATAATCCTACCACCTACCTTGCAAGATTGCTGTGCCAAATGAAAGAGAAAATGAACTAGAAGCATTTAGCAGAATGACTAATACAGAGTGCTGTTATGAACTATAACATGCTAATAAATAATATTATAGTTGATTCTGAATCTCTTTTGCTCAGGGGTGAGGACAAAGGCACTGGTGGTAGGAACCAGCTGGATCTCACAGCACAACACTGGAGAAAGGTGTGAGAGTGAAGTGTGCCATTCCTTCCGCACCTGCCAAGGCAAAATGACAGCCCCCTGACCTGCATCCTGAGACTCCAGCCAGCCCCTCAGCCCAGTCTCGGGGCCCCATTCGGAGCCGTGGATGAGCAAGCAGATGCTGGTTTCTGCACCTCTTTGCCACGTCAGAGCATCACTGCAAAGCCCAGAGCTAATATCCTCAGCATTTTCTCGGCGTTAAGAGTTAGCTGAAGCTCCGCGGGAAGAATTGCGCTGTCTATGCTGTTTGATGATGATGATGGCCACCCTCTTGGCTGATCAAGATATGACATTTCTAAGTATTATGTGTTGGTGTAGTTGGTTTTATTTCCACATTGTCTAGGGAGGGCATGGCAAGTCTGCTGCATCACATCTTCTGTTCTTCGGTCAACTGGATGACAAGCCTAAATGGGGATGTCACTGACAAAGCCTCAGCTCCATGACCTTCTCTCCGTGAGAAATGAGAACAGCTATGGAGGTGAAGGGTGTTCTAAGAAAAAGTGCACTCAGCAGGAATAGTACCTTCCACAAACCATGCCCACGTCACTGAGAGGACACCTACTGACAACAGATGCCTGAAAAGCTGTAGTCCAAGATACCATTGCAAGCCAACATTTTTATTTGTATCATACTGAAGTATAGCTGATTTACAATGCTGTGTTGGTTTCAGGTATACAGCAAAATAATTCAGCTGTATTTTCAGATTCTTTTCCCTTATAAGTTATTATAAAATATTGAGTGTAGTTCCCCGTGCTATGCAGTAGGTCTTTTCTAGTTATCTATTTTATTATGTATTAGTGTATATATGTTAATCCCAAATTCCTAATTTATCCCCTCACCACCTCTTCCCCTTTGGTAATCATAAGTTTGTTTCTTTGTCTGTGGATCTATTTCTCTCTTGTTAAATAAATACATTTATATCATTTTATTTTAGATTCCACATCTAAGTGATACCATATATTTGTCTCTGTCTGCCTTACTTCATTCAGTATGATAATCCCTGGGTCCATCCACATTGCTGTAAATGGCAAGCCAACTTTTTTAAAAGGTCAGTTCCTGGCTATTCAAATTCTTGTCATCACATTCTCCAGGCCAGGGGGTGGCAGGTGGGTTGTATTACAATCAACAGGAAGCGGCTGTCTGGAGTTTTCTGTTGATAGAGATTCTGAGGCTAAGTCAGAGTGACATCCCCATTTAGGCTTGGCATCCAGTTGACCCAAAGAACAGAGGATGCGAGGCTGCAGACTTGCCATGCCCTCCCTAGACAATGCAGAAATAAAACCAACTATCTTAGCTTCAGCTAACTCTTAACTCCAAGAAAACGCTGAGGATATTAAGCTCCGGGCTTTGCAGTGATGCTCTAAGGTGGCAAAGACGTGCAGAAACCAGTGTCTGCTTGTTCATCAACAGCTCTGAACGGGGCTCCGAGACTGGGCTGAGGGGCTGGCTGGGGTCTCAGGGTGTCTCATGTCAGTTTGTGGAGAAGCCTGCTACGTCCTAGCCCTCCATAGCCTAGGAGTGTGTATATTCCTGTGCGTCCTGGCCACCCTTCAGTGGAACCAGTGGTCTGCTGATTTCCCCACCTAGCCTTGCATCAGTCAAGTTCACCATTGGGAGCAGCCCCCTGCTCCATCCTTGGAAGCCACCCACAGGGGGCCATGCAGCCCTGACCCCAGATGGCAACACTTTACTCCCCAAAGGCTCTCTGAACCTTTGGCTTACGAACCCAGACACTGTAGATCTGAAGCCATGCACTGTTCTTTCTGGCCAGTTTCCCCAGTCTCCTGCTTCTAGCATGGTCTGGTTCTCAACCCCTGACTTCCCCCAAGGTCTGCTTACCTCATGGGACTTTATGAGTATTAAATAAGACTGAAATGTAGGGAGCTTACACTGAATTGTCATCACGTTGTCCAGCCCAGCCATTCCGGCTTTAAGTCCAGACTTGACCATCTTGTCCAGCCCAGTCCTGATTGATGCCCCAAGTACACTCAGGCACCACCCACATCGAGGCAATGGGACTCGGTGTGAAGAACCCAGAGTCACAGGGTATCCTCCCAGCTTGTGACGTGTCTCCTGATCAGATGTTTGGAGTCTCAGAAGTCTCCTAGCATGGTGGGTGCTGAATATTCCTGCCCTAGGCATTCAATAAAGTGTGAGTTGATTAACTACACCACATACTCAGTACATGCTGGAGGAAGAGAAAACTCAGTTTCAGGGTGGAAATTCAGGAAACCAAAAGCTACATGCAGGACTTTTTAAGGAAAGTACTGGAAGGACAACCCAGGGCTTTCCGGAAAATGATGGCTGTTACGCCTCAAACACATTCCCAAACAGCATTTGATGTTAATACAACTGCATTTGAAAATCACTAGATGTGGGCTGATATTCGCAATGAGACATTTACCATATACTTACCTTCTTCGCAATAACTGGTTTCCTTGCATGGTGTTTTCAGTAATAGGCACTCCACTTAGCTTTACGCTGGGATGATGGGAATTGTGGACACTCAAGTTGTTTTGAATTAAGGGTCACATCCAGTGAGCTCCAAAATTAGTTCTTCAGCCCTGAGTATAAGTAGCAACTGAGTAAATAGGAAGAGCGAAATATTGAGATTTTCACTTTCTATACTATAGTAAAATCCATCCAATTTACCCCCTTTACATTAGTGTTTCAGACTAAAATAATAATAATAGAAGAAAATAATAAAAATCCATTCTTTCGTATGCAGAAAATATGAATCACTAGAATCTAGTTGTCATAAGTGACTCTTTTCTCCTTTCTTCCTGCATTCTGTCTTCATATCCATGTGTTTTTTTGTTTGTGTTTTTAGGGCCACACTCATGGCATATGGAAGTTCCCAGGCTAGGGATCGAATCAGAGCTACAGCTGCTGGCCTACACCACAGCACAGCAACACCGGATCCAAGCCACATCTGTGACTTACACCACAGCTCACGGCAACACTGGATCCTTAACCCACTGAGCGGGGCCAGGGATGGAACTCGCATCTTCGTGGATACTAGTCAGATTCATTCCCACTGCACTACAACAGGAACTCCTCTATGTTTGTTTGTTTTAATTATTGTATAGAATGTTTACTCCAGATAAATGCACCAATTTATTTAAATGCATCTGTGTCAAACTTGTTCTGAAAAAAAACAAAATGCATATGGGCCCATGGTCCCACTGCATTGCAGTGCTCATAAAACATTCTGTTGGAAGGTTTGTAAATATTTTCTACAAAGTAACAAACCTCCCATTTTTGTTGGTATCAATATACAATAGGCTCCATTTCTTATCCCTTGGAAATAAGTTCTCTGTAAATGTACCATGAGTGGAAATCTGTGCTCAGAGCTGTCCCACCCACCAAGGTGTGAGTCCCTGAGAGTGGCCAACGGGAGCTGAGTTGGGGGAGAGATTGCAGCCTCCAGAGGGGAGCCAAGTGGACAAAGGGTTGAGTCCTATGTGTTCTTCTGGAGGCCGTGGCCATGGAACGTGCCAGAAGTTCTCTGGGCTGAAGAGCATCAGCCCGGGGCTTCCCTGTGGCCCCTTCCCTCGGCTTTCACAGCCCATTGGAGACTCAAGACTCACCAGCCATGGGTTAAGTAGAAGTTGGCTTTTCCAAACCCATCCTGCTTTACATTCACCGAGTTTCATGGCTATTTTTGAGCAAGGACACATATTTCCCTCATAAAGAAGGACTTTGGGGTTATAAACTATTTTTCTTCTCACATTCTTTTCGACTCTCAAATGATTAAACCAAGGAGGCAAGAGGCAAACAGGAGAGAAGGACAAAACAAAAAGAGGGAAATACGAGAGGAAAGGAAAGAAGAGAAGGAGGAGAGAATGAAGGGAAGGAGACCAGCCTGGAAGAGGGGGGCCCCCCAGGAGGAGTTATGGCCCCGGACCTCATAGCATGACCTAGGATTCCTGCACGTGTGCGTTTGTGAGCACGTGTGCATGTGCTTGCATGTAATGTCAACAACATGAACCTGGACAACTTTCCATTTCTCACTTCCAGAACTTAAGGAAGTGTCCATTCTTACTTTCCCAGCCAGTTAAGATGGGCTTCTGTCCTTAATAGCTATGTCTCTCAGAAAAGAAAAACAGCCCATTTTCACAGCTGAACAAGCAAGAGAGTAAGAGATACAAACTATTAGGTATACAATAAGCTGCAAGGACATTCTGTACAATGCTGAGAATGTAGCCAATATTTTATAATAACTCTAAACAGAGTATAGCCTTTAAAAATGGTGAATCACGGAGTTCCCCTTGTGGCTCAGTCGGTAACAAAACCAACTGGTATCCATGAGGACACAGGTTCGATTTGGTGGGTTAAGGATCCAGCATTGCCATGAGCTGTGGTGTGGGTCACAGACGCAGCTTAGATAGGGCATTGCTGTGGCTGCGGTGTAGACCATTAGGTACAACTCTGATTCGACCCCTAACCTGGGAAATTCCATATGCTGCAGATGTGGCCTTAAATAACAAACAAAAAAAACCCTGAATCACTGTGTTGTATAATTGTAACATATAATGTAACTTTTCAATGTATAATGTATAATTCCTTTTAAAATTTGGACAAATGTTGTCCACTGTCTACATGTGAAATAAGCTCTATACTTACCACAAATACACTTTGCCACTATATGTATATATCCTATATTTTCTTGCATATGTAATATATTGAGAATTCTATTCTCCTCACAAATACTTTGCTACTATACACACACACATACACACACACATACACACACACACATACACACACATACATATACACACATATATACATATATAGGATATATATATTCTTTTTTTTTTTTGTCTTTTTGCTATTTCTTGGGCCGCTCCTGCGGCATATGGAGGTTCCCAGGCTAGGGGTCGAATCGGAGCTGTAGCCACCGGCCTACGCCAGAGCCACAGCAACACGGGATCCGAGCCGTGTCTGCGACCTATACCACAGCTCACGGCAACGCCGGATCGTTAACCCACTGAGCAAGGGCAGGGACCGAACCCGCAACCTCATGGTTCCTAGTCGGATTCGTTAACCACCGCGCCACGACGGGAACTCCAGGATATATATATTCTACACTTACTTCCGTATGTAATATACTGAATATGTGGATATATGTATATGTAAATCCGTGTAATAAGTAAATATATTTCGAGCCCTCAGATTGGGTCCAAACTATCTCATGCTTTTATAAGCAACACTCATGTAATCTGCTCAACAACCCAGTGAAAAAGGTACAGTGAAACTCATCAAGTTACAGCGAGGAGACTGAGGTGTTCAAGTTCCCCGACTGAGGTTCCAAGGCTGCTGAGCAGGGCTGAGAGCCAATGTCAACCCGGGCCGTGTGTGTCCCCTATTTCAACCATGCGAGGGTTTTTCATAGTTGTCCAAGGATACCCTTCCTTCTCTTGAAAGCCGTGATAGGCTGCCGTCTCTGGCAGGCCTTGCTCTCCACCCTTAAGATATTTAAGATCACATTCCCATCTTTGCCTTTGACTGAGTTCTGCCTTCCCTTTACGGGCTCCCCTGTTGTGGCGTGAATTCAAATCACATCTTGAGAATGCGTGGGGCGTCCATCTGTCTCAGCAAGCTGTGATTTTTCACCTTCCACCTGCACTGGCCCAGAGCTTTGGACTGCTCCACCACCAAGGATTCTAACACACCTTAGCCGGTGGTGGTCCCATGCCGTGGGCTATGAACATGAGTGCACGGCAGCCTCAAGGAGCTTCATGACCCCTCTGAGTTCCCTGAAGTGTCACAACAAGCTGGGTCTTGCAGAAGCCAGGAGAGGAAAGGGAAGAAGCCAGGAGTCGCTCACACAGCCAGAAGCCTGCCAAGTTTTGACAAGGGAGAGCAGCCTGCTTCTAGGGACTGAGAAGGTCTGCGAGTGATCATTCCACTGCGGTCCCCACATACTTAGTGGTTCCTGCAAGGAGAAAGTTCAGCCCACCACCTCCTGAAGGAGAACAGTCTCTACCTTAGCTCAGCTTTTTAACTTGGAAGATGTAAGGTGTCTAGCTCCAGCCAAAGCCTGTGTGTGATCTTCCAGGTCAGGCTGCAGGCTCTCTGCCTGTCTTTGAGCTGGGATACTGATCTTCTCCTGCCTTTGGACTCAGACTTGGAATGGTACACACAGCAATAACTCCCCTGGTTCTCAGGCTTTGGACTTGGACTGGAACTCTCTCATTGGTTCTCCTGGGTCTGGACTTCTCAGCTTCCATAATCATATGAGCCAGTTCCTTATAATAATCCCTATCTAGCTAGCTATCTACCCACAAATCCTATGGGTTCTATTTCTCTGGAGAACCCTGACTAATACAAGGCATTGCCCCCACAGGCCTCATGGGGGGGGAAGCTGCTTTCCCCACATCAGCTTTGATGCGTGGTATTTTCCGGAGAGGGTCACCATCGTGGCCCCCCGCCAGCTATGATCACATATGCCTCCACATTCCTAGCCCAGGAACCTCCACCATGACCACCTCGGGGTCCCCCACAGAGGAAAATCCCTCCACTCTGACTGACTTTCCCACTCCTGGCTCTCTCCTCTTGATGAGTGCTCCTCATACTCTGTCTACTGACCCTCACCTGAGCCATTCAACGATGGAAATGGGATGCTGAGGTGTCGGAAACTATTTTTTGCCACTTGCTTGCATGGTCTCAGTAAGAGAACCAAGACTTGATTTTTTTTTCTTTTTCTGTGCTTTTTAGGGTCACACCCATGGATATGGAGGATCCCAGGCTAGGGGTTGAATCAGAGCTACAGCCGCCACCCTACACCAAGCCACGGCAATGTCAGATCTGAGCCAGGTACACTACAGCTCACGGCAACACCAGATCCTTTAACTCACTGAGTGAGGCCAGGGTTAGAAGCCACAGCCTCATGGCTCCTTGTCAGATCGTTGACTGCTGTGCCATGACAGGAATTCCAAGTCTTGATTCTTCCTTTCACTTTAGCTCCTTGTCCTAAGGGCCCACCTCAATGCCTGGCACCTGGACAAAAACATCAGCTATGACATTTTCTGGTGTCTTTGTACTTGATGCTGGGACTGACACTAGACTTCAGGGAGACAATAACTTGAGCACGTTACAGATACCTCCCTTTATGATAACAATTTGCATTTTCATTTAATGTTATAATCTATAAAGTGCTCAGGTTTGGGAGGTGATGAACTCTTCAGGAAGCTCAGTTTCAAAAATAGGCAGATTCATGGGCACTAAGTGGTGTCTACTTCTTGTCCCCTGTGCTGCTGGCCATAACAAAGCCTATAGAGTCCAAATTACAGCAGCAAAAGAGAAACATGTCCTGATATTCCCCAGTCCTTCTAAACTATGTTGTAAGTATCTGTCTCCAGCTCAGCCCTGCAGCTGTTCCACCTCCATCTGGAGCTTTAACGACAGTCTGAAGTCTCCAAATATTGGACCCCCCCCCCTAGTTTACTCATCACTACTTAAGCACCTTCCTGCATTTTTAAAAACTTTGTATTTCATAGTAACATTGAATTTACAAAAAAAATATTGCAAGAGTAATTCAGAGCATTCCCATGGACCCTTTACTTAGATTCATCCATTTTTAATATTTTGCTACATTTGTATCATCAAATTCTCTCAGAGTCTCATAAATGACTTTTTACACATGCACAAGTTATTTTCTCTGAAATTTTTGAGAGTAGATTTAATACATCATTTCTCTTTACCTCTTAATATTTCAATGTGTATTTCCTATGAACAAAGATATGCACAGTTCAGTTATCAATTCAGGAAAATTAACATTGATAAAATGTTTTATTGAAATATACCATTTTCCAATGTTGGCAATATTCAAAAAAATGCCCATTGTACAATTTTCCCCTCCAGCAGAAGATCAAGTTTGCATTTATTGGTCATGTCTCCAAGCTGTTTATCTAGAGCACTTACTCAGACTTTCTTTATCATGACATTCCAATTTTTAGAGAATATAGGTCTTTCAAAAAATAATTGATCCAAGGGGGTCTCTTTGATGTTCCTTCATGATTAGATGGGGATAATACATCCTTTGCTTCTATTCTGCATGGTGGTGATGTGTCCTCTTCAGGATGTCATATCTAGCAGCACAGAATGTCCACTGCTGTTCACTGGGGATGGTTATTCTGTTCATCCAGGCAAGGAGTTTTCTAATATTCCCATCATGCAATTACTATTTTCACCCTTGCAAATAATAAGTAATCAATAAGGAGACATTTGTAGACTGTTCAAGCGTTCTTCCATACGTTTCGTGTCCACTGATGCTTTCTGTCCAAATTCGTCTTTACTACAACAGTCAAGATGATGCACGATGACTTCCAGATTTTTTAACAGAAACTTGTAATCAACAATCTGAAGTAGAATATATTTTAATGGTTAAAAAAACACTTTGAATCATCCAGATTTCTTTCTTGACCTTGGGTCTCACCTACTCACAAGGAGGAAGACTTCTGAGATCCTCAGGTGAAGAAAACATCTGAGAAGACAGTGACTTTGTCCAAAGCCCAGAATGACATTGTACTCCCAGCTTTTGAAAGTGAACATACCTTGCTCAACAAAAGTGACTCTGAACATTTACCAAAGGCAATACCATGTTTTTCTTAACTTTGAAATCCAGTGATGCCACATAATTTAAAAGCACTGTCATTCCATTTACCATAGCATCAAAGATGATAAACTACTTAGAAATAAATTTAACCAAGGAGATGAAAAACCTCTAGTTTCAAAACCAAAGATATTGATGAAAGAAATCAAAGAAGACACAAGTAAATGGAAAGCTACTAGTGTTCATGGATTGGAAGAATTAATATTGTTAAAATGTCAATACTGCCAAAAGCCATCTATAGATTCAGTCCAATCCCTATCCAGATTCTAATTGCATCTTTTACATAATAAGAAAAAAATACTCCTAAAATTAAATGGAATCACAAAAGGCTGCAAAAAATTTAAGAAATTCTAAGAGCAATTCAGGAGGTATCACACTCCTTGGTTTAAAGTTATACTATAAAGCTATAGTAATCAAAACAGTATGATACTAACATAAAAACAGACATATTGATTAATGGAACATAATCAAGAACCCAGAAATAAACTGAAGCTCATAGGGTCAAATAATTTTTGACAAGGGAGCCAAGAATGCTCAATGGAGAAAAGATGTCTCTTTGAAAAGTGGTACTGGGATAACTGGACATTCACATGTAAAAGAATGACACTAGGCCCCTCTCTTACACCGCTTATAAAACTTAACTCAAAATAGATTAAAGACTTACATGTTAGGCCTGAAGCCAGGAAACTTCTAAAAGAAAACATAAGAATAAAATTCCTTCATATGATTCTTGCCAATGATTTTTTTTAAATATGACACCTAAAGCACAAATAATAAAATCAAAAGTAAACAAGTGAAACTACATCAAACTAAAAGGTTTCTGTACAGTAAAAGAAGCCATCAACAAAGTGAAAGACAATCTATGAAATGGAAAAAAAATATTTCAAAGCATATAAGTGACTAGGGGTTAATATCCAAAATGTATAAAGTACTCATACAATGCAATAACCAGGGGAAACAAATAACTCAATTTTAAAAATGGGCAAATGCACTGAATAGACATTTTTCAAAGACATATAAAAGGCCAACAGGTACATGAAAAGATGCTCAGCATCACGGTCATGAAGGAGATGCAAATTAAAACCAGAGTGAGCTATCACCTTGTGCCTAATGTGAGAATGGCTATAATCAAAAAGATGAGATAAGAAATGCTGGCAAGGATGTGGAGAAAAGGGCACCCTCATGTACTGTGGGTAGGACTGTAAACTGGTGAAGCCACTATGGAAAAAAATATGCAGGAGCATTGAAAAATTAAGAAGAACTACCATATAATTCAGCAATTCCATTTCTGAAAGAAAAGCAGTAATTTGAAAAGATATCTGCAACCCCATCTTCATGGCAGCATTACTTACAATAGCCAAGGCATATAAACAAACTAAGTGCCCATTGATGAAAGAATGGATAAAGAAGTTAGGGAAGGGAGTTCCATAGTGGCTCAGGGGGGTTAAGGATCCAGTGTTGTCTCTGCTGTGGCTCTGGTTACTACTGAGTCTCAGGTTTAATCCCTGGGCCTGGGAACTTTCACATGCCACAGATGCAGCAAAAAGAAGAAGAAGGAGGATGAGGGGGAGGAGGAGAAGTAAAAGAGGAGGGGGAGGGGAGGAGGATGAGGAAGAAGAAGGAGAAGAAGAAGAAGAAGTAGTTTGGGGAATGTAAACACAATGGAATATTATTCAGTCATAACAAATGAATACTACCATTTTCAACAGCATGGATGGATCCTGAAGGCTTTATGTTAAGCGAAGTAAGTCAGAGAAAGGCAAATACTGAATGATATGGCTTATATGCACAATATTTCAAAAAAACAAAACAAAACAAAAAAAACACTCACTTGTAGAAAAAGAAACCAGATATGTGGTTACCCAAGGCAGAGGATGAGAGGAAGGAAAACTGGAGGACGGTAGTCAAAAGGTACAAAGGTACAAACTTCCAGTTCTAAGACACATAAGCACTAGAGGCGTGATTACATGATGTCAACACTGTTGGATGTTATATAGGAAAGTTCCTAAGTGTTCTCACTTCGAGGAGAAATTTTTTCCTTTTCTTTCTTTTCTTTATATGGTATCTATATGAGAAGATGGATGTTAACTATAAACCTTTTGCAATAGTCATTTTATAATATATGTATGTGAATAAAGCCATCACACTGCATGACTTCAACTTATACAGTGTGTGTGTCGATTATTTTTCCATAAAATCGGCAAAAAGTAGAATAAAAAATAAGGTACCCTCAAGTGCTACACTCTTGATTTTTAAGATGCCTTTGTGACTGAATATTAGTTTACATGCCCTTTGCATATAGATGACCTTTACATATAGTTGACTCAACATCTCAGTTTTCTCCAGATAGTCTTGGTTTATGCCAGTTGTCCTGGTGTAATTGGTGATGGAACCCTCTTCCGCTTCCCAAAATGACCTCCTTAGATGATAAATTATATAGTCGTCTCTTCTTATTTGCCTCTTTTCCAAATACATATCTCAGTGCTTATTCCAGGCCTACAGCATCTTTTTCTGAAATGTAAGTTACCTTTTTTTCTTAATTATAAGGATAATTCATCTTCTTTGTGAAAAAGAAATTAGAAAATACAGAGGCATAAAGAAGCTGAAGAACTCCACTTACTGGCTTATTTCCACTGTGATAGCGCTTTAGCTCATATGCAGGTCCACAGTTGATTTACATAACTATACTGCAATATAGCTGAGCTGAGATTATTCTCTTTTCCTGTTTTACAGCTGAAGACACTGAAAGCATAAAATGTCTAGCCCAGTCTCTCTGCCTTGAAATCTCATTCTCTCTCCATTGCATCACATTGCCTGGAAGACCAGGTGGAAAAAATTGTACAGTAACAATTGTAACAGCAACAGTGGACATTAAGGTTAAGTTCTTACTAGGTAGATATCTTTCATATACCTATTAATCGTAGGAGTAATCTTAGTCCCACATCCTTTAATCTTAGGAGGTGGGCATTAAGGGAGGAAACAATACTCAGTGAGGATAAGCCGTTGTCCAGTATCCACCTCACAGATCACAAGGGATGCCTGGCTTCTATGTTTGAGCTCATGGCCGCTATAATCTAACCACCTTCTATTTTTTATTTTTTTATCATAACTTTATTTTATTTTCTTAAATGACTTTAATTTTTTCCATTATACCTGGTTTACCACGTTCTGTCAATTTTCTACTATACAGCAAAGTGACCCCGTCACACATACATATATACATTCTTTTTAAAAAACCAGTCTTATCGAGGTAGAGTTACATACAATCAAATGCACCCATTGTAAGTATATAGTTCCATGAATTTTAGGACACATGTATACATGCAATCACCCCTACAATCAAGATTTCGAGCACTTCTGACACCCTCTAAAGCTTCCTCCCTGTCTTTTCCAGACAGTCCTCATTGCCCCTCCTGTCCCCAAACAGCCACCCATCTACTACTGTAGCTTAGTTTTGCCTTTTTAGAATTTCATGTAAATAGAACGGTACTGTTTCATATAGCAAGGCTAAAATTTACCTGAGCCCTGTGCTCCTGAAAAAACATAAAACCTCCAAGGAAACCACCCCACCACCACTTTCCATGCTCTGGGAAACATCTCACTGCCAAAAAGCACTCTTCCCCACTCAATGTGATTCCAAGATGCCCTCCTTGTCTTCCTATCTCGGAGCCAGACACAGACCCTGAAAAGTCCCTTCCTTTGCCTCCTAAGAGATTAGCTGGATGGCTCGTACCTACTGGTCAATTAGAACAAAAAGGGTGTTAATCAAATTCTCCTTCCCCAGGCCCTCGAGTTTTGGCCCACCCTCAGCCAGTACCCGCAGACAGTCCCTCCCGGAGAAACAGCCCCACCTTCCCTGCCTCTCCTAAAAAGAGCTATCAGGGTAAAACATTCAGGATCTACTGTCCAATCACCTCCCCTTTCAACCTACTTCCCTGACCTGTTTCTTCCCAGCTTCCTTTCTGTAAAGAACAACCCCAAACCCTAACCTTTGAGATGCTAGCTGATCTGATGGTCAGACTGGTCTCTGTACTGCTGTAGGCCCTCCCCCACTGCAACATCCTCTTGAGTAAAGTCTCTCCATGTGAAGTGTAGATTTTTTTTAATTTGACACACATCTGACTTTGCTTGCTCAACATAATGTTCTTAAGACTTAACCACATTTTTCCAGTGTATCAGCAGGAGATTTTCTTCATTGCAGAGTAACAGTCCACTGTATGGATATATGAGTTGTTTATCCATTCCCCAATTGATGGCCATTTGAGTTTTTTCTTGGGTTTGGAATGCTGTGAATATTCTTTTTGTGGACATGGGCTTTCATGGCTCTTGGTAAGTGTCTAGGAGCGGAATTGCTGGGTGACTCATATTTTAAAGCCAAATGTCCTCCCTTTTGCTTATAGCAGCCACCCTATGAGACAGGTATAGGACCACATTCTCCAATTAAAATCTTCTAGAAGGGAGATGCTGCATGGCTTCCTTACTTGTGCTTTACTCATGTATAAACACATATGATGATTCCTCTAAAAACACAAGCTTCCCATCAAATTCTCCCCTTACCAAGTAGTCAGCATCAAACATGATTTCAAAGAAGAGACTGGGACACGTGCATACGAGTTTTAAGCAATACATATGTCCCTTCTGCTGAAGGATTGCTTTAATTTGCCCATTTTTAATGCTTCATTCACAATGTTATAAATATTATGCCCCCTTTCCTGTGCATCTGCTACTTCCCTCTGCTTTGCTCCCCAGTAAGCCTGGTTAATTGTGTTCATAAATAAGAAATGGCAAACTTTTGATCCTTTTAAGAAAACAAAGCAGATATCATTCCATTCCATCAAATGAAGTTCAGCTATTACACTACTTAAAGTTATATTAGGCCATTTCAGTTAGGAAGAGAAAAAAAAATCAACATTAAAAATAAAATCCTCATTTGAAGAGGGAGGGAAGAGAACAGCTGAGGATAAAATGCAAGGTTTCCTTTGTGAATTTTTATTTCCATCTTAAATGGCTTCTGCTCATTTAACTCTTCAGCCTAGTTGGTTTCCTCCCACCTGTGAGCAGAACAGAGGGCTGAGTTCCAGGACCAGGCAGAGCCAGGAGGTGGGAAAGGAGGAGAGCAAGAAAGGATGCCAGGAGAGGTGAGGCGAGCCAGCCACAGGTCTCTCTCCTCGATGGTCTGGAAATGAACTTGTCACAACACTATTTTCACTCTGAGCATTTCTACTTACGTGGTCAAATGCTTTCCAAATTCCAGGCACCCAGCCGCCCACTTTACTGTTTGTCAGAAGCACTGACTACTACCATCAATAATTTACAGCCTTTAAATGTTTCAACTCTACTGTTCCTGGAACAGAGGCTAACCTGGAAGCAGGGAGTTGTTAACAGAAGCCCATATTCTCAGGTTAATTGAGTAGTACTCATGGCTCCAATTAATGCCTTTAAATCCCCACGTAAATATCCTGCAATTTTATCATCATTGCAACATAGTTACTCCTAATTATAGATTTATAAACAGAACATCTAGCCCCATATTAAGATGTTTCTAAGGACTAAATAAATATACTTCTGGTTAAATGTATCTGTGGGCTTGTTTTGTTGGTGCTATTTTTTTTTCCTTTATCTCCCAAAACAAAGCAGCCTGTTTCTTTGCTTTTGTTTTCAGTAGGGGTATGCCAAATTGCAGTCACTTCTAGCAGGTCCCTTAACTCCCCTGTTCTTTTTGATATCTCTCTGTGGTTTCATAATGTGTAGTTGAATGTTGTAAAAGGAGAATGGAGTGAGAGCCCTTCGGCTAGTGTCTGGTCGCACTACCCTTTCCTAGGCAGCATCAATACATCCCACATCCCCACCCTAAAAGCAAGCAGGAGTCTCTCCTCCGCTATGGAAGGCCAATTCCTTCTGCCAAACAGTCACTGACCTCCAAGGGGTATAGTTACCAGATTTACCAAATAGAATAACAGCGCATCTAGTTAAATTTAATTTTTAGAGATCACTTTTTAAAATTTAGTGTATGTCTCAAATAATGATGAGATATACTAAAATTACTTGCTTATCTGAAACATAAATTTCAGTGAGCATCCTGTATTTTATCTGGCAACCTTACCAGGTAGAGATGCCCAAACCTACCCCAAGAATTGTGTGGAAGTTCTGCAATCTGTGGTCAAAACTTGAAGTGTATCTAAATGGACTTAAATAATAATGATCAAAAGTACAATTTAAGAGTATTTATTTTTATAGGTTAAATCCCATGTTAAATATTCTCCCAAAACCTAAATGTTCATCATCAGAGGCTAGATAAAGAAAATGTGGAATATTACTCAGCCATAAAAAAGAAAAAATGGAATATTACTCAGCCATAAAAAAGAAAAATAATGCCATTTGCAGAAACATGGATGGACTTTGAAATTATCATACTAAGTGAAGTTAGTCAAACGGTGAAAAACAAACATCATATTATGTCACTTGCATGTGGAATCTTAAAAAAGGATACAAAGGAACTTAATGCAGAACATAAACAGACTCACAGACTTTGAAAAATTTATGGTTACCAAAGGGGATGGGGCAGTGGTGGTGGGTCGCCTAGGGGCTTGTGATTGGCATATGCACACTGAGGTATATGGAATGATTGACCAACAGAGACATGCATACAACACAGAGAACTCTACCCAGTATTCTGTGATAATTTGTGTGGGAAAAAATCTGAGAGAGAATGGAGGTGTGGACATGTATAACTGAATCACTTTGCTGTACAGCAGAATCTTCACAACCTTGTACATCAACTATACTTCAATAATTTATTTCAAAAATAAATTATACGCTCCCCATGCATTTAATTCATCCCTTCATCTCCCTTAGCAAGTAGGTATTATTGTTACCACCATACAGCAGAAAAGGAAGAAGAAGATGAAGACAAGTTAAATCAGTCACCCTGGGCTCTGACCAACCCTCCAAGCCCATGAATTTCCCCTGTATTTGATACTGCCCTCTCTATATGTTACTCCTTCCCCCAAAGTCATCATCATTGAGGATGACTGAGAGACTTAGAGGTACACACACCCTCCAGTCTCTGTAACAGTTCATGTCTCAGACAAGATTTTAATATAGAAATGCCACCTGCTAACAGAGGACATGGGCTTGTTCCACCAGGAATTCTCAGGCTTCCGTCTGCATCAGAACAATGGAGGGGTGATAATTTGCATTTCTAACAAATTCCCAAGCGATGTTGATGCTTCTGGTTCAGGGGACCTCTCTATGAAATCTTCTGGATTAGGGCATGGGCTTTCCATGAGCTGCCCTGGATTTGTACCCCGGCCCAGCTGCCTAGTAGCTGTACAGCTCTGCACACATCCCTTGACCTCTCTGTTCCTGTTTTTTCACCTGCAGCATGTACATCAGGTACATGATAATAGTACCGCATCCTACACATGCATGCAGAGTTTTACAAAATCCTGTATGTAAAATTATTAGCTCCATAACTGACACTCCAAAAATAACAATACTCTTGGCAGTGCTTATTTTTATCATCATTATTTATCAGAAGTGTTTTGCTAAGGTTCCGATAGGAAAGAGAGCTAAGTTCTAGATTCTTCTCCGTTACGTCCTAACTCCATGGGTCATAACCTTGACTCTGTTAGGCATCCCTTCTCTTATATGTAAAATGGGGATCAGCATCCTTTCTGAAAACTGCCAGGCGTGAGTTCAGCTGATGCTTAGCTCATTCTGGCCCTGAGAGTTTCGATTCCCTGCTTCAGCTGGAGGGTTAACACTGCCTGATTTCAAGAGTTATTATAAAATTACAGCAACCTTTTTGGCGTGGTATTGGTGTACAATTAGACATACAACACAATAGAACAGAACAGAGAATCCTGAGTCAGACCCACACATAAGTAGACAACTGATTTCTGGCAAAGGTGCAAAAGGGACTCGGTGAAGAAAGGATGATCTTTTCACCGTTTGGTGCTGGAACAATTGGACGTCCACGTTCAAGAACAGAACTACAATTTGCACCTCTCGTCCTATACAAAAATTAGTGGAAAACACATCTCAGATCTACATGAACAAATCCAAATCCGTATGACTTTGACCAAGGCAAAGATTTCTTAGGTAAGACAACATAAAAGAACACGCTGATCATTGTACTTCACCAAAATTAAAAGTCCTGGAAACAGCGGGTTCATCCTTCAGATATCAACAACCAAAAAAAAAAAAAATAGTATAAATACATCCCAAATATCACATGAGACGTACACTAAAAAGTTCCTTATGTACCTGAACAAAATTGTTGGTTTATCTCACCCCAGCTCTTCACCACCTAAGACGAACAAGTGACCTAGGACTTCAGCGAGTACTTGGTAATCAGAGCATGCAGGGGTTCTGTGCTCTTCACATCCCAGTTGGAACTCTGTTTCAAAGCCAGGAAAAGCAGAGTGGGATGCCCAATGTTGGGTGGTGGCAGCGGCCCACCCTCACCCACAGGTAGGGGTTCCTCCTGCAGAACAAGCCAGCTCTGCAAGACCAGAGCAGCCCAGACCTTCCCAGAGGAGGTGGGGCTATGATCAGACCAGGACAACAGTGCTGCCTGAAGTTTCTGAAATGAGGGCTTGGAACAAACACATCACAGGGTTCACTCCACCCTCCCACTTGGTCCCACTCCTCCCCTGTCCCCTACACCCACCACCATGGGTTCTTCTGTTCAGACGCAAAAGAGCAGACCGCATCTTTGCCAGGGGTCCACCAGCCGATCCAGGGGAAGCACAGCTCCTCTCTGAAGCTTCCAACCCTGAGAACCTGGCCTGGGGGAAATGCACAACCCATGCCTGAGACCGCAGATGTGGTCATGGTGACCCAAGCTTGCTGGGTGCTGCTGCAGGCGCAGAACAAATCCTTCGTATTGCCATCCTAAATCTCCATGGGCCAGAGGGCTGTTTGACCAGCGACCCTGAAGGCACAGGAGCACAGGCTGGTGAGGATGGGAGCAGGAAGACTCAGCCTGTCACTGCACTGAAAGGCATGGTTTATAACCCTGGACCTGCATCTCGCTGTCCTGTTTTCTCAGAGAACATGCTCCTAATCGTCTGTGCATCGGGGCCTGGCAGGAAGGTGAGGGAGAAGGGGCCTCTGCGCTTTTCAGTGAATTTATGTCCCTGCCAAAGTAGCAGGTATTTTGGCCCAGGAAAAGTTTTCTTTCAGCAACAGACAACGTTTACTCAGAAATAAATGCTGCATTCGTGTGTATTTGCTTAGCTCTCCTTAGGAACTTACAACCTGTTAGAAGACCAGGCATAAAGGAAGAACATGAAAATGGGGACACAAACTCTGGTTCTTGGTGTCAAGTTTAGAAAAGAACAGATACTAGAAATCATGTGCACTTCACAGATGAGGAAACTGAGGCCCAGAAGGAAGGTAACTTTCCAAAGACCTCATAGTTGGTCCCTGACAGCTCGTCCCCTGATTCTTACGCCATTGCCAGATCTGGGGCCCTTCAGAGGTCCTGAAGGGCTGGGATGCCAGATTTGGCAAATAAAAATATGAGGGAAGCCAAGTGAATTTAAATTTTAGATAAGCAATGAATAATTTTTTAATGTGAGTACGTCTCAAATATGGCATGGAACATACATCTGCTTTAAAAATTATCGATTAAAATGTTAATAGCTTTATTGAGATATAATTGACATACCAACAAAACTGCACATACTTAATGTATACGATTTGATTTTTGGACACAGGACTATACCTGCGATGCCATCATTACAATTGTGGTAATAAACACATCCACCCCTTCCAAAAGTTTCCCTGTGTCCCTTTGCTTGATTGAAATTTATGACGTTAAGGCATATCACTCAAAGCCTCAATAGATGTTTGGTGCCTTTACTTCATGTCTTTCTGAGAGGCAGTATAGGATGGAATGTCAGGATTAAAGATGGGCTCTCCTGCCCATCTGCATGAGCAAAGTCTGCATAAAGTGAATTCTGATTACATCCCAAGGCAAGACAGAAGTCACTCGTACATAGGAAAGCTCCCTAGTGGTCAAGCTAGAAACAGACTTCAACGAATGAAAAGACATGGGGGTGGGGTGCGTAAGGGCAAGGAGGACTCCAAAACACACGGGGTGTCAATGTGATCTGGACACTTGTGCTGACCAGAGAGGGAAATAAGCAAGAACTGGGTCAATTCAAGCTGTGGGCCTTGATCTTTATAGGCTCTGCCCTGGATTTCTTCCCATGGCCAGTGGAGAGGAGAGATGAAGCCAAAACACTCTCATCTCCAAACAAACCCTCACACAGAGTTCTAACAACATTTCAAGTCACCAGAGTTTTCCAGGTCCTCCAAGCCCAAGTCATGGTTGCATGGTTGCCTTGTTGCCATGGCTGGACCCAGTTGAGCTTCATTATTTGTAGACTTAGCATTTGCAAATTTGTCAACCCCATACAATTTATTTGAAGCACCAAAATCCATCCACATGGTGCTTTAGCAGTAATTTGTGGGCACACGCAGAGTGGGAGAAATTGGAGTTGCCCTACAGGTGTGTTCCAGGCTAAGATGGAACCAGGTAATGCCTGCCTTCTTGTTTCAGCTCTCGTCCTGTAAACAAGTGTCTGTTTCTTAATCTATCAGTGCGACTTTTTTGTTTTGCCTTTTTGTGCTTTTTTTTTTTCCTTTAGTAGTGGCGTTGTTTAAAACAGCTCTCATTTGTGGTGCTGAAGTGCTCTTTTGTCTCCCTAAGTGTGAGAAGGCTGCGATGTGTCTTTTGAAGAAAATGTGTGTGTTAAATAAGCTTCATTCAGGCATGCGTGATCTTGCTACCGGCCACGCGTTCAATGTTAATGACGCAATAATATGTATGAAATAAAGTGTCTTTAAACAGAAACTGACATAAGTCAGGGTTCTATACTGATCTGTGGATGGAAACGGGAACAGAGGCTCCAGGAACCCAGCCCTATGTTTCCCCCAGGACCCGTGATTCACTATTCGCTAATTCAGTATTTGCAGCAACGTGAGGGAACATAACTCTCAGGAATAAAAAGAACCGGCTGTACCAGGAGAGACTTGGGCTGGGCCACTGAGCTTGTGCAAGAGAACATGGAAGGTGGGGAAGAAGCAAATGTCATGCTGGCTTGCGCCAAGGCCAGCTTCACCCTCTTCCACAGCCCATGTGCCCATGGGTACCGTGTATTACGTACATTTATTTTAATAGAATTTATAGTTTAAGGAAGTTTTAGGTTCACGGACCAGTTGAGCAGAAGGCCTCCCACATGCACAGCTCCCCCATTGTCCACAGCCCCCACCAAAGAGGTATATTTATTCCAGTTGATGAATCTGCAACGACACAACAGGGCCACCCAAAGTGCATGATTTACATCACAGCTCACTCTTGACGCTGAGCATCTAGGTGATTGGACGAATGTATTTACCGTTACAGTATCATAGTGAATAGTGTCCTGCCCTAAAAATCCTTGAGCTCTGCTTAGTCAGCCTTCCCCACCCACCCCCCAACCCTTGGCAACCACCGATTTTTGTATTATCTGCATAGTTTTCCCTTTTCCAGAATGTCGTAGAGTTGGAGTCGTACCATATATAACATTTTCAGATTGGCTTCTTTCACTAAGGAATATGCGTCAGTGAATACGCTTCAGAAATAGCACTTCAACTTGAATCCAACATGTTTTCTTTTTCTTTTTTTTTCATATTAAAAAAAAGGTATTGGAGTATAGTTGTATTGGACTTCCTGGGCTGTGTTAGTTTCAGGTGTCCGGCAAAGTGAATCAGTTATATATAACATACAAAAACGCCTTAATGGCCATCAACCTGGGATCCAGTTATTACATTTGAATTTCTACAAAACAATGACTCTAGGAAATACATGGAGCTGCTCAAAAAGAAATCAAAGTGTAATCCCTTGAGTTCAACATTGTTTCAATCACTAGATGAGTGAATCAATGATGATTGTTCACCTGACCACTGGAGGCCTTGCGTCCACAAAGGATAATATTCCAGTTCAGCTGAGAGGTAACAGAAAGAAGCAGATACACCCATCGCAGCTTCTGACTCTGATGGGGTAAATGCCATATAAGCTATTTTGCTAAGGACACTTGAGGGACATTTCTAAAAAAAGAACTTAAAATTAAGATACAGTTTTCAGGGTAGCTTATTTTTTAAAACAGATTTGCGGAAGAGGTGGGGATGACTTAAAACATACTATTTTCGGAGTTCCTGCTGTGGTGCACCCAGGATCAGTGGCATCTTGGGAGCACTGGGACGCAGGCTCGATCCCCAGCTTGGCATAGTGGGTTAAGGATCCGGCATTGCCACAGCTGTAGCTTAGGTCACATCTGCAGCTTGGACCTGATCCCTGGCCCAGGAACTCCATATACCTGCTGGGCAGCCAAAAAAGGAAAAGGAAAGGAAAGGAAAAGGAAAAGGAAAAGGAAAAGGAAGGAAAGGAAAGGAAAGGAAAGGAAAGGAAAGGAAGGAAAGGAAAGGAAAGGAAAGGAAAGGAAAGGAAAGAAAAGAAAAGAAAAGAAAAGAAAAGAAAAGAAAAGAAAAGAAAAGAAAAGAAAAGAAAAGAAAAACATACTATTTCCTTGTGCTTTAAAGATAAGGCTTCCCTGGAAATTTTTAATGAAGATGCGTTGCTCTTTAGAATATGTTTTCCTCTTACAGTCCCCCTTTGCCATCAATGCCCTGAGTTCCACAAAACAAGCAACCTCTGCTTCCCTAAGGACATGAAGTAGACAGGACACAAGGTTAAAACTGGAAATGTTTAAAACAAGATCATGTACAACCAAAAGGCTCTGTCATGGCATCTTATCTCCTTAGATGTCAAGCCTTCATTTTGAATGGTGCTAGAGTTGCTATGAAGACTTTCTCAAAGATGATTGAGTCTGGCTTTTTATCAGTCATTAGGGTTCAGTGCTGCTGTTCATTTAGGTTTTGACTGCCTTGTGTTGTGCTTCCGGGGTCTCGAGGAAAACTTACTTTATGACCATCAGTTATTAGCCCCGTTGCTTTTTTAGCTTGAAGACTTAGAAACACATCCTTGGGGACATTTGCAGTGGGGCGTGGTGGTGACAAAGACATTGTCTTTGACCAACGTTATCCAGGCTCTTCTGAGCCCTCTTCTCTACTTGGCCTGACCTGGGCCCTCTGTGCTCATCCGTGCTGAGCCTAGTTTTAGCAAAGATTCCTGCCGTCCTGTGTTCAGTACTAATTTATAAAGGGGACTGAGTGACGGTGTGGAGAGTTCAATGCCATTGAAAGAAAAATTCTATGTTATGCACAGTCTCTCTAGGAACAAAGGCAAAGCTCACCACATGGGGCCATAGGAGGGACACTAATTCTTGGTCAGGAGGCAGAAGCAGGAGGGGGATGAGGAGAAGGTATAAGCCACAGCCTTTATTGGGGTCTCTATGGGAAAGGCAAGACAAAGCAAAGTAAACAGTTTAGGATGGGTTAGTGTGAATAATTTTGGCAGACTTTGGGCAACAGAGGTAGTCCCTGGTTGTCTGGTACCTGGCCTGAGTTGCTTAGGGCAGAGGGAATATAGGCTGAGTGTGTGAGAGTTAGATTAAAAAAAAAAAATGGGTGGGAACACAGCCTTGGATTGGTCAGTCTGCGCATGAAAGGCAGGTTCTGGGCAAGCTATCCACCACCCCTAACAGTTGGCTAGGCCTGGAAGGGGCAGTCTGTCCCTGGGGTCTCTAAGGCCCCTGAGAGGCATGAAAACATTGTAAGATTTTAAAATAAAAGTGTAATTAATACACTTGCCAAACCATTTAGCAGGAATCCTCCCACCCTTGATATTCTAAGTCCTCGACCTGTTTTTTAGCAAGAATCCTCCCACCCTTCATGGCTTCTCTTTGTAACGTCCTATCCGCTGACTCCGTCTCACTCTGCTCATTGGTTATAAATCTCCAGTTATCTTTTCTGTGTTTGCAGTTGAGTTCACTCTCTCCTCTATTACAATGGTCTCAAAGTCTTACTACTTTACAATGGGTCAGCATAATGTCTCTTTAACCGTAACCATATGGTATCACTTATATGTGGAATCTAAAATATGGCAGAAAGGAACCTGTCTACAAAACAGAGACAGACTCACAGACACAGAGAACAGATTTGTGGTTGCCAAGGGGGAGGGGCAAGGGGCTGGGATGGACTGGGAATTTGGGGTTAGTAGATACAAACTAACCCATTTAGAATGGATAAGAAATGAGGTCCTACTGTACTTCATGGGGAACCTTATAACAAATCTCTTGAGACAGAACTTGACGGAAGAAAATATAAGAAAAAGAATGTATATATATGTATGATTGGGTTATTTTGCTGTACAGAAATCGGCACAACATATTAAATCAACTATACTTTAATTTAAAAAAAAGGGAGTTCCCGTCGTGGCTCAGCAGTTAATGAATCTGACTAGTATCCATGAGGATGTGGGTTCAATCCCTGGCCTCTCTCAGCGGGTTAAGGATCTGGCATTGCCATGAGCTGTGGTGGAGGTCGCAGATGTGGCTTGGATCCTTCATTGCTATGGTCGTGGTGTAGGCCAGCAGCTACAGCTCAGATTCGACCCCTAGCCTGGGAACCTCCATATGCCGCAGGTGCAGACCCAAAAAGACAAAACAAAAAACAAAACAGTAGCCAACTCAGGTTGAATGATTGGCTCCCCTCCCCAACCCATACCCTCATGAATTAGGGACAAGAAAGCCTTATATCAAAGCACCAACATTAAATGGAAGAATCTGTTTCAACATATTGCTGGCCTTTTGGGTAGAGGTTTTATTAATTCAAACCCATCTTTTTCAGTTTGAAACTATTTTTAAGACTTTGGTAAAAAGAATGTTTTTTATCTAGAATGTTATAGAAGTGATTTTTGGCACAAAACCTATGGCAAAAGTCAATAAGCTCATAATTTAGTATTTCACTAGAGTTGAGAAATATTCTGAAAAAACTAATAATACAGTTATTGAAGGTAATTGTTCCTAGAGAATATTAAAGAAGGACACTTTTTCAATTAAAGCAACCAATGTCAAATTAAAATAACCCCAATCTCTAGAACTCCTCAAGGAATTTAAAAAAATACCATGTGTTATTACTGGAAGCTGTTGGTGTCCTGCCCAGATCCCCATCACCAGCCAGTGCACTCATCCCTCAGCCAACTAATAAGTGCTCACAGCTGACCCCTCTCTGGAGAACTAGGCTTGGCCATGAATGCCTACTGTCATCATCCCTGCCCCTGGTCTGCAGCCAGGGAGTTCCCCTTGTGGCTTTGGGGATTAAGAATCCAACTAGTATCCAGGAGGATGTGGATTTGATCCTTGGCCCTACTCAGTGGGTTAAGGATCCAGAGTTGCAGTGAGCTGTGGTGTAGTTCCCAGACGCAGCTCAGATCTGGCATTGCTGTGGCTGTGGCATAGGCTGGCAGCTATAGCTATGATTCAACCCCTAGCTTAGGAACTTCCATATGCCACAGGTGCAGGAAGAAGAAGAAGAGGAAGAGGAAGAGGAAGAAATGCAGTCTGCAGCCAGTGACCAGCTGATTCCAAGAATGCCCCCTTTCCAGGAGGCAGGATGGGCTCTGTGGCCCAATCTCACTGTAGAATCAGGCTGAAGCATCTTTCCCTTTGATGCTTAGCATCTTCCCCTTCAGTATCTTGCATGTCTCTTCTAAGATGGTGACCTCTCTAAAAGCAGGGCTCCTGAATCCCTGCCTCACACTCTGCCTCTGGGAAGTACAACCTGCTCCCAAGATACAAGAATCTACCTGTCCTGACCTGTTCCCATCACACACCTCACTCCTTGAATAACATCCAGAGAGTCCCTGGAAGGAAAATCTGAGGCCTGTTTCCTTTGTGTATTTTGTTCAAGGCTCACCCTGACCTGGCTCCACATTTGTCATCCCAGCACTCCTTGTACTTGACCTTTCAGAAATGTGGAATTCCTCACATTCCCTGCCCCCACCTCTCCTTTACCAATTCCACCACATAGCCATGCATGAGCTCATACACATGTACATATGCATGTACAAACACATGCATACGTACATGTATGAACATTCTCTCACAGAGGTACCCATATCCACCCACACATCTACACAAGCAGAAACAGAAAACACATGCACGTGCATGGGTACAAGATACACATGTACACACACGTGCACTTATGTGTATACATACAAACACAAAGGCACACATGCACATACAGACAAATATGCCGGCACACATACACACACCACCCATACTGCTGTTTTTTGACTTTTTGACTTTGTTCATGCTTCTTCCTTTTCCTGAAATGCCTTGTCCCCATTGAGGACTAGCTAACCCTCTTCATACGTCCAAGCTAATCTCTGAGGCCACCTTTTTCAGGAAGACTTTGTGCTTGGGTTAGATGTTCCTCTGTGCCCCTGTAGCACCCTAAAATTATTTGTATCACAGTTCCTACCTGCTGCAGTAACATTTATCCATTCATGCCCCCATTCTCTGGCTAGACAGCTCCTTGAGCTACATGAATTCACAGAATTTTTTTTAATTGATTCTCCAAAGCGGTGTCTAGTATCTAGGAGGCACTCATTAAATGCTTCCTGAACGAGCTGGGGAAGTATCAAAGAATCAAAAAAAGGATTCAGGGTGTCTGGCCTGGGTCGATTCTTGTCAGAGTAAAAGATTTTCATTGAAGTATATATAGAATAAGTTCTTTCTTGAACAAAAGGTCTAGTGTCTCCTTTGAGAGATTTACAGCATCTTACCAAGCAAAGGGGAAATGGGAAACTGGTAGCCAGTTCATAGAAGCAGGAACAGGTGGTGTTTGCACTGGAAAGGGAGCCAGCCAGGCACAGCATTACAGCCTAGGAGGTACGTTTGGGGGCTTGCGTGTAGTCCTCCTTGGTGAGAGCTGCCAGATATAAGGAGATTCCGGATGCTCTTACACCTGCATCCTTACCTGGACAAAGTGTTCTGGGGACTCCCCTACTTGGGGGTATGAGCCTCCCTCTCTGTAAGCAAAAGTCAGATGCCCCAACCGAGGCAGTGGGCTGTAACACCTACTAATAACTCAAGCCAGCTCTGAGATCCCCATGTTTGAAGAAGGGATTCATCTATCTCCCAATGCTAGGGTTTCCTCCTGTGACACCAGGAGATCAGAGGAGGCAGGGTGCATGAATGAGCCATTTTATTTACTTACACCAATTACAAACTGGGTAGCCATGCTGGGGCCTGCAGTAACAAGGAGGCATCAAACTTGCAAGCTCAGCACCACATCTTTCATTTATTTATTTATTTTTTTCTTTTTAGGGCCCCATCCGAAGCATATGGCGGTTCCCAGGCTAGGGATCCAATCGGAGCTACAGCTGCCAGCCTACACCACAGCCACAGCAATGCAGGATCTGAGCTGCGTCTGCAACCTACACCACAGCTCATGGCAACACCAGATCCTTTACCCACTGAGAAAGCCAGGGGTTGAACCCACAACTTCATGGTTTCTAGTCGGATTCATTTCTGCTGCACCACAACAGGAACTCCACATCCTTCATTTATAATCTCAAGACAGGTCCTGCATACTCTGCTGACTCTCACTCAAGCCCCTGCCTAGACTTCCTACAAGGTGGGTGGAGGAGGCTGTTCCACCCCTATTTACTGCTGATTCTATCGAATTGAGGTTTTTCTCCTAGTGCTATCACAAATGGGGCCAAGAGAGCTCATGGTAACCATGGTTACCAAGCGTGAAGCCTGCACAGGTTCACCTCTTTGAGACATTTTTCCATACATTCTCCTACCTTCTGAGCCTATAGTCCTAAGAATGTGACAGATCTGCAGGTTTTTCTTCCTTCCCTTATAAGGCCCCACCCCAAACAACCAATCAGAAATTCTGGCAATGGGCTGAGCATTCATGTGTCAACAGGCTTTTCAGTTGATTCTGATGGCCGTTAAAGTGTGAGAATTGCTGGATTACAAGATAACCCCTCAAAATACCCCAATCACCTGCTGACCATCAGAAGCTCATCATATTGATCGTCGGGAGATTCCTGGAAAAGGACAGTTGCTACCAATGAAGATAACAAGAGAGGAAATAAAAACTCATTTGTTCATTGTCTTTTCCAGGCCAGTCATCTTCCTGCATATTAAGTAGACCAGATAAAAATGTTAACCCATTTTCTTACTCTTGCCTTTTTGGACTGAGCAAGATTCATGACCCTCAAGGATAGTGGATTCCAACATGTTGGAACACGCCACGATGAAGTGTCATGAATGTGTATTGGTTTACTGTTCAAAAACAATGTAATTCACAATATTAAAAAATTAAAAAAGAAAACGCATATAATCATCTCAACAGCCACGGCAGAAAATGCATTTGACAAACTGCAATATCCCTCGGCCCAACTGAAAAAGCTCAGCAAAACCAGGACCAAAAAAGAACTTCCTCAACTTGACAAAAACATGTAGAAAGCCTACAGTCAACATAACATGTGATGGTGAAAATCAGGATGCTTTATCCCTGAGATGGTGAACAAGCCAGGCGTGGTCCCCCTCACCACTGTTATTCAACATTTTACGAGAGGTTCTGACCACTGCAGTCTGGCAAGAAGAAACAAGAGGCATACAAATTGGAAAGGAAGAAGTGTACATGAATTCACAGAGGACAGGATCATTTATGTAGAAAATCCTATGAGACATAGGAAAAAGTTATAAGAGCTAATAACTGAATTTAGTAAGATTTTAGGATGTAAGAATAATATTCAAAAGTCAATTGCATTTCTATATACTAGCAACGAATAATAAGAAATGTTTTGGGGTAAACATGCAAAGGATATGAATAACCTCTACCCTGAGAACTATAAAACCTTCCTGACTGAAATTAAAGACAGCAAGAAATGGAAGACAGGAGTTCCCTTTTTGTCTCAGCAGGTTATGAACCCAACTCGTATCCACATGTAAGTTTGATCCCTGGCCCTGATCAGTGGGTAAAGGATCAGGTGTTCCTGTGGCTGTGGTGTAGGCCAGCAGCTACAGCTCCCATTTGACCCCTAGCCTGGAAAAACTTCCATATCCCGTAGGTGAAGGCTTAAAAAGAAAAAAAAGAAGGAGAAAGAAAAGAAAAGGAAAAAAATGGAAAACAGCCCTCTTTTATTCAATATTGTTAAAAATGTAAATTTTCTCCAACTTGCTCCATAGAGTCAACGTAGTCCCAATCAAAACCCCAGAGAGCTTTTCTGCAATCATTGATTAAACTGATCCTGCAATTTGTGTGGGGATGCAAAGAACCCGAAATAATCAAAACAACTTGGAAAAAGAACAAGGTTAGAGGGATAACACTACCTGATTCCAAGAATTAATATAAAACTACTGTAACCAGAGTTCCCATTGTGGTACAGCGGAAATGAATCCAACTAGTATCCATGAGGATGTAGGTTCGATCCCTGGCCTCACTAAGTGGGTCAGGAATCTGCCGTTGCTGTGAGTTGTGGGGTGCGGCCCTAAAAAGCAAAAAAACAAAACAAACAAAACAAAACAAAAAACAAAAAACAAAACCTTAAAATAACCAAAACCAATGTGGTACTCGTGTAAAAATTGAAAAATAGTGCAACGGAACAGAATAGAGAATCCAGAAATAGACAAGCGTATAAATAGACATTTCCAAAATGCAGTGTGTGTTAAATACGTGCCACACTTTGGGCCAAGTACTTGAACATGCTAAAAAATTGTCTTTTTAAAATCTCACAGCAACTCTATGAGTAGGCCCTATTGTGAACCACACTTTATAAATGAATCTTCTGGAATCTGACACACGAAGGCATTTGCCCAAGTCACGCAACCACTGTGGTAGAGCTTGGATCTGATTGTAAGAACTACGTTCTTAACCCCTGTGGAAGGAAGTAGATCATATCTGATGACCAACAAAATAACTGTGACCGATGCCCTGTCTGACTGGGCCCCTGCCTCACCCCGGGGCTTACACTGCAGGAATCACTTATACCTACGCAGAGAGTTGTGGCCTGTTCTCAAAGACTGGAGGGGGCTGGGCCAGGGGAGCTCTCACCCTCTCTTGGCCCACACATGGCTGGGTTGCAGAAGTGGGTCTAAAATCCACCAGCTGGTTTCACTGCCTGGGTGTTTACGCTGCTGGCCTCCTACACATTCCAAGGATCTTGTTCCCAGCAGAAATGCAGCGAGCCTAAGCCACAAGCTTCTTTTTACATTCGAAGGGTTGTCTGATCCAAGGTGAGCCTCCTGGAAGTAGAACCGAAGTTGCTATTTCACAGGAGAACAGGTGTGATTCGCAGCCTTTCTCAACAATCTGGCAACCCCGCCTGCAGCTTTCAACAGCGTACTCAGGGCTAGTGATAAATTGTCTCTCACACCATTACCTTGGTGGATAGAGTGTGAGCACATCTGCGCTGATGATTCCAATCGATATTGAGAATCCCCCTTCTGTTTCTTGAACCAAAGCCTCTCTTGGGTTGGAACTTGGTAAGCAAGAGCAACAATTTTTATCTGTTATGAACCCTTTCATTTCAAAATCCACATACTGTCTAAGGAAAGTCTCTGAAAAAGATGTAAAGACACCTGCTGTTATGAAAACTACTTCCCAGAATCTTGGCTCTGAAGGCAGATATGTGTTACGCCAAGTAATGAAACAGCATGAATCAAATGTTTACTGCGGAGAAGGTAAAGAGGTATATGTCCTATGTTAATATCTTGGTTGTCTGGCCTTACCAGCCACTGTTACACGTAGGTTATCTCCAGATAACCCAAACCTCCTCATCTAGCATCAGGATTCATTTAACTCACTGAGCTATTTTTTTTGTCTTTTCTAGGGCCGCTCCCACGACATATGGACGTTCCAAGGCTAGGGGTCTAATCAGAGCTGTAGCCACCGGCCTACACCAAAGACACAGCCATGCAGGATCTGAGCCACGTCTGCGACCTACACCACAGCCCATGGCAACGCTGGATCCTTAACCCACTGATCAAGGCCAGCGATTGAACCTGCAACCTCATGGTTCCTAGTCGGATTCGTTAACCACTGCGCCACGACGGGAACTCCCAAGTGAGCTATTTTAATGGAAATTATTCTGAGATGTACAGCATAGTTTCCTTCTTTCTAAAAAGAGAACGATGAACATAACTTAAATTTTTCTTGATGAATCATGGTTATTTAATATAGGACATTAAGTAAAAAGAGGGTTGGTTTTTCATCAGTGGTGTTTCTGCTGTTGGTGGGTATTCTCCCAGGTCCTCACTTGTTCTCACTTGCTGTGGGCTGGAAATCTAAATGATCAAGTTGGTTAGGATTGTATGTAAAATAAAAGCCAACAAGGAATAAGTGGTACAGTGCATGACTTTAATACCAAAGGCTTTGGGAATATTATTCCCCGTATTAAAGAGTCTTTACTTGCACCCTTGTGTTAGGTTCTAGAAAGCTGCTGTGTGTGAAAGGAACACTGACACCAGATAAATGGAATGTAAGGAATATAAGAACCATAATAATCTCCTAGAATTTTGTGCGAAAAATGCTTTTCATACAGTGGTTTCTTTAATTCTCGATCTGAGTCCTGAGCAAAGTCAGTGATTCTTGGAGTTCCCGTCGTGGCGCAGTGGTTAACGAATCCGACTAGGAACCATGACGTTGCGGGTTCGGTCCCTGCCCTTGCTCAGTGGGTTAACGATCTGTCGTTGCCGTGAGCTGTGGTGTAGGTTGCAGACGCAGCTCGGATCCCGCGTTGCCGTGGCTCTGGCATAGGCCGGAGACTACAGCTCCGATTCGACCCCTAGCCTGGGAACCTCCATATGCTGAGGGAGCGGCCCAAGAAATAGCAAAAAGACAAAAAACAAAACAAACAAACAAAAAAAGTCAGTGATTCTTGGAAGTCACACTTTCACTGCTGAGTGTTAGAACTCTGACTCAAAGCCTATGTGCTTTTGAGAAAGAAACCAAAGCCTTATAATGAAATTTCAGATACTTGTTCAGTATAACAAGTTTACAGAGACTGTCCTGGATTCAGTGTTGGTTTGGGTCAATCTCTACACCTTTACATCAATTATAACTATATTCATTGTACTTTGCAATGAGTATTTTTTTTTTTTTAAGGACGCACCCGAAATATATGGAGTTTCCCGGTCTAGGCATTGAATCAGAATTGCAGCTGCCGGCCTACACCACAGCAACAGCAACGTGGGATCTGAACCACATGTGCAACCTACATGACAGCTCAGGGCAATGCCAGATCCTTAACCCACTGAGTGCGGCCAGGAAATGAACCCACAACCTCATGGTTACTAGTCAGATTCTTTAGCTGCTGAGCCACAACGGGAACTCTGCAACGAGTATTTTAATGTAGGGAGGAGGCAATACTAGGGTGACTTATAACCACCGGATCAACTATACTTACCATGTTAGGTGTAGTTACGATGGGGCGATTACTTCATTGTGCTCTCATACCTTGATCACAGCAATCTACATGGTGCGTCATCAATGCCACACCCCTCAACACCTGCTCTAGAGAAAGAGAACTTCACGCAGGATGGGCAAATTACGGCCCACGGGCCCATCGCCCGTTGTTAGAAATGAAGTTTTATCAGAACACGGACACACTCATTGATTTACAGATTACCTGTGACTATTTTTTGCTCTACAATAAGAGTTGAGTAATTGAAATATACACTGTAGGGCCTGCAAAGCTGAAAATATTCACTCTCTGTCCCTTGAAGAAAAATTTTGCCAAATCCTTTTTCATGGTATAATACATGATAATATTTTCCAAGCTGACATTTGGAACTCATGGTCTGACAAATATCATTGCACTCCCAGGATAAAACTTCATTTATTCAGCAAATATTGATGGAATATACACCATAGTTCAAGCACAAAATAGTAGCATTAATGAGTGAAGGAAATATCCCTGCCCTTCAAGTCAGCCGTCCGCCACATAATCAAAAACCAAAGTGAAATGAAAACCTCGATAACTAGCCAATTTCTACAAAAATTCCTGCTGAAAGTTTGTTTAGGCTTTGAGGGAATCTATGGATCCATTTGAGCAGAACTGATCCTCAAATAATAAAATATTGAATATTCTAATCCGTAAGTATGATTCTTTCTATATACATTTAGGTTAGTAGTTACCAAACTTGTTCTGCAAAAGGACTAGACAGAAGTATTGCGTGCCTTGAGTACTAAAAGGTAAAATCAAAGATCTTGTGTTGGTACTTATATAAGAGAGAAAGCAAATTTCTACAAGTTTTATTCACAAAATTAGAAATATTATACTAATAACTGAGTACAATTTTTCTGCAATATGAGTATACTAATGAGAAGAGTGGCGTTCTCTTTAGAAGGGGTAACATTTCATTTTTATTTAATTGAGTGCTTAGCCTGGTCATGTTAATGTATATTATATTCTTTGGGCAAAGCTATATTTATTATATTTAAAAAACACAATGCTTTGCAATCTAACTCAATAATTTAAAAATTCACACTCAAATTTAACTTTTCTCTCCACTTCTTCCTTTTTTTTTTTTTTTTTCCTTTTTAGGGCTGCTCTCGCAGCATATGGGAGTTCCCTGGCTAGGGGTGAAATTGGAGCTGTAGCCACTGACCTGCACCACAACCACAGCAATTCAGGATCCAAGCCACATCTGCAACTTACACCACAGCACATGGCAACACAGGATTCCCCAATCCAGGGATTCCCCGGAGACCAGGGACTGAATCTACATTCTCATGGATACTATTCAGATTCATTTCTGCTACGCCACGACAGGAACTCCCTCTTTCCACTTCTTATTTTGACATAGTGATTATGCACTAGTAATAATATACACATAAAATGCAGCAGTACACCTCATATTTTCACAACTTTGTAAATTTAAGTCTTTTTCTGACCTGCACGTATATTTATCACCAACATTTAGTTCCTTATGCAATAGCTGACAAGATAGCTGCCCGAGATTTAACCCAAATGTTAGCCAATAATCTACTTTCTTCTCTCAATCCCTTTCAAAGACGTTTTTCTTTCATTTGTCTTCACATGTCCTGGCTGGAATACAGAAGGATAATCCTTGAATCTTCTTGAGCTGTGCATTTGAAATCTGTCTCTCAACACTTAAATTCATTCCTCAAGCCACCACGCCTGAGCTGCTGTCACCCGTCACCGTGCCGGGACCTGGAAAATGGTCTGCAATTGTAACTGCTCCATCCTCCTCCAGAGATGAAAAAAGAAAACAGAGCGAGTGACCATTTTTCACGGCCAAACTTCTAACACCGAAACACCTGTGCCAGCATCCGTGACTCTGTCCTGAAAGACTGGTATTATGTACAAAAGAAAATACCGCACATGAGGGGGAAAGGAAGGGAGATGCTAAATAAGGTGTTTATCAGAATTTTTGGGGAAAGTCCCTCCAGCTTGCTCACAGCAGTATCCTCGATGAGTTGAGGGTCTCCATCAGAAAACTCTCATCAGACTTTTCCTCTTGAATCTCCTCCCACCTCTTGGAGAACATCATCCTTACCCAGGGGGACCACCCAAGACACAAAGCACCATAGACCATCAGTTCTTCTATTACATTAACGCATTTCCTGAACTTAGTATTCAGCTGGGCTTCAGTACTAGTCAGATGTTAGCACCAGTCCTCAGCCCTCCAGGTGCCTTAGATAATCTGATAGAAGGGGCTTAGGCTGCCAAGGAGAGACCTCATGGTGGGGTCTGTCAGGGTGGGATTAGGGGGGTGTCAGCGCAAGTTGCAGACATATCTGCCTCAACCACTGACATCTATCTATCGTGGCAATAACACACACACACACACACACACACATACATCCTCAGGGATAACACTAACTACTCAATAAAGAAGGAAACCCTCTAGCAATATGACTGATTCTCCTATCTGAAACCACTAGGTTGGTTTCCACATGGGGTTTTGCAGAGTAAAACTGGCTATACATCTGCAGTAAACAGCTGTCCCCTCAGTGCACAAGAAACTCTCTGAAAGGACACTTCTCACAATGGCTTGATTAAGTTCTTATAAAAGAACTTAGTTCCCCATAGTCATGATTGGAAGAGAGAAAGGGATGGGGCCTTACTCCAGCCCTCAATATAACATTGTAATAGCACCTAAATTCTGCCTGAAAAATAGTGCCTGATAGATTGCAGTTAATTGTTTAAGAGAGCTGGGGAATTTTCTTATACATCTATGGATTTTTCTTTTGAAAGTGTGTTGCTTTTTTTGTTGATTACCTGGAAAAAAGAGCTGTTTTTAAACACATCCTCCAAGTATATTTTTTCATCCTAAAGCACCATGAATATTTCAACAGACCAATTAATAACTCTAAGTCCTTTGCTGTTCAGACAGAATTTATCATTAATGGTAAAGGAGTGGTGTTATGATTTGCTTCATTTCAAGGAAAAAGAAATACAAGCTAGAATTCCCCATATCTGCAAATGCAGTGATTTATTGCTAACATTTTCTCAGATCATATCATACAACCCTGGCTGTGAAGTCAGTGTGTAAAGAAAAAAACATGAATCAGAAGAGAAAATTAAAATGCAGAAAGGTACTTTTATGCTTCTTCCAGGAGTTGGACAGTCAGGATCTGTGCTGCTGTAACAGTGATAATCTGGAAGTTAAAGGTGTCCAACTGTGGCGACTTTGCAGCAAACCCACACTTGACCCAGTCGTGGTTTCTG
Organism: Phacochoerus africanus; assembly: GCF_016906955.1. Classification (NCBI taxonomy): domain Eukaryota; kingdom Metazoa; phylum Chordata; class Mammalia; order Artiodactyla; family Suidae; genus Phacochoerus; species Phacochoerus africanus. The sequence goes on along the minus strand of NC_062544.1, from coordinate 281,519,144 downwards.
GACCCGCAAGCCAGTGATGAGCAAAGTCATTTAATGTTGTGAGCTCGAGTCCACTGGGCACTTTATTTCACTTGGTGTTTGGTTTATAAACAATACCTGAAAGAGTGGCCTTTCTTTTTCCTTTTCTTCAAATAAATATGCTCTAAAATTTTTTCAGTTATTATAAGGTATTCCCACTTGTATGAATTTATTAGTTGATGATGGTCTAAGTACCCTCTGACGTCCTAGTCTGAGTTAAGAACGTTGATCAAAGAAAAGAAGGAGATGTATATATGCTCCTATCCATTCTCAAGTATAAAGGCCAACAAAGTAAAATGAAATAAATGTACAAATAAACAAATAGGAATACATGGGAGTTCCCTTTGTATCTCAGCGGTAAACGAACCTAACTAGGATCCAGAGAATGCAAGTTCAATCCCTGGCCTTGCTCAGTGGGTTAAGGATCCAGCGTTGCCATGAGCTGTGGTGTAGGTCACAGACGCAGCTTGGATCCTGTGTTGCTGTGGCTGTTGCATAGGCTGACAAGCTGGAGCTCCAATTTGGCCCCTAGCCTGGGAAACTCCATATGCTGTAGGTGCAGCCCTAAAGTGCAAAAAATAAAATAAAAATAAAAATAAATAGGAATACACATTTTTTGAAGACCCCGCTATGTGAAAATGTCTAGCTGTCTTTGTAGCTGAATGAATCTGACATCCCCAAAACTTCCTTGTTTCCAATATTATATAATAGAGTTCATTACCAAATATCTCCAGATATTTTTAACTCTCTTTGTCCACTGAGTTAGTCATTTCTTACTTAATAATTAATTTTTCCAGGATTCTTTCTGTTCCTACTGATATAGGTTATCTAGAGTTCCTAGAATCCACTAATAATAAAGGATCTTAAAAAGAATAGATCATGAACCTACATCCAAATAACAATGCTTTGGAAACTTTAATGTGAACATCCGTTCCATTATAAGCCTCATAAATGGAGTGCTGATTCGTGTTTAGAGCCACAGGGTCTGATTGGTGATGAGATCCCTGGGAAAAATAGATGCTTCTTCCTAATGTTATTACTCTCCCTATCAAATCAGAAAAAAAAATTCTTTTCTGGAGGGTAGATCTAAACCTAACTCAAGTTACCTTTGTTGGGACTCCTAGCCTCTTTTCCAGCTCCTATACCTAAGTCAGCTCTAGACCCAGAGCCCCTTGATGGAGGAGGCTACGGTCAGCTTCTTTTGGAAAGAACCGTGGAGTGAGGCTGCAGATGTCAAACAAGGAAGTGTACGGAGCCTGGAAATTCTTACAATGAACCCAGAGCAAATTCAGGATTTAGGAGTAAAGCCATGCTATTTTCTGCTAACAGCAATTTTCCATTTGAAAAGTAATGCCTTGCAATGATTTGGGGCTCTAGGGGAGGCGGAAAGCCCACCAGGGATCACCAAGTGGCCATGCAACACATTAACTACCACGGAACCATCTAAAATGCAGTTTTCCATCATAAAACGGAAATGGCACTTTTCAGCTATCCATTGCTCTGCCCTTGTACCGGTTTTACCTCAGCTCACAGGGCATGGTGTCATTCTCTGGGGACAATTGGTGTAACGATGTGCCCTGTGTACATAGGACGGGTCCAATCGAGTCTGGAAATTGAGAAGTCTGCCCAAGCAAATGTCCAAGCCTACTATGGAGTAGATATACTACTCTTTACCTCTTCATCAACCTGCACCTATGACCTCATGAGGATGTCTACATGACTGACCTTCCACATCCTTCCCCCAAACCTCTGACCCCGTAATTCACATATTCCCAATAGGCAAAATACATTGACTCCTTCCCAAGTCTCCTAAAGTCTCCCCCAATCATGTCATCAGGCTAGAGGTCCATGATCTCCAAACATGCATTAAATTCGGATATAGGCAAGACTCCTTGAGATCAACAGCGCTTAACCTAGAAACATTTCCCATACATACAACATACAATAATGAGACAAGAACAGGATAATTGCAATGAATACTCTTATTCAAAATTAAAGTAATGAGGCACATATAACAGTCATTGTCCCATAACAATTCTGAAATACATCCTAAACATTATTGTCAGGGCAGGAAATATTCCATGATCAAAGTCCAGTTCTTCGCCCTGGCAATTCTTCATAGTTCTAGGCTCCTCTCTCTGGAGGTCTTAGCTTTAACCTCTCTGAGATCTTCCTTCTCATAAAAAATGCCCCAAATTTATACATAAGTAGCTCTTTCAACCTGTTTCCTAACCATAGAAAGTCATGTGATCTGGAGGCTCTCTGCATTTTTAATTGACTCTGCCTTTTTAGTTGAAGTTGGCAAAACCCTTAAAAATATTATGGGCTCCTGTGGTGACTGGGATTTGCCCTGTGCCCCCAAGCTAAAACCACCTTTCAAGACCAATTGCTCTCTACTTTAGGTGTCGTGTAGAATGTCTGGAAGATAATGCTCTTAAGATTCTTGAAAGTCTTTTGCTGTTGTTGTTGAAGAAGTAACTTTCCACCACTTAAATCTTTTGGAGGTCTTACAGTCACACCTTTCATTTAATGCTTATACTGTGATTAGTCCTTAGTTTGAGACTCATTCGCTGATGGGAAAAAAAAAAAAAAACAGCAACAGCAGCAACTGCAAGAATGAGAAACAATTTTATTTCCCAACCATCAGGTTCTACCTCTTTAATATTTCCCCTAAATTTTCTGCTTATAAATAGGACAGATCTCTCTTATTATTAAATAGTTCCTTATGACATCAGCTTTAAAAGGCCATTTGTTACTTTCAACATTCTACCTAGAAATCTCCTTAGCCAGACTCATAGAGATAGGTACACTTTATGTCTTCCAAGTCACACAAGGGTTTGGATACATAGAGGCATGATTCTTTGGGACCAATTCGTGGACCAGAACTTGGGGGCCAAACAGAAAGGATGGTCCCTGTAAAGCGCACAAGCGAGTTGACCAGATGTCCACGTTACTTGATCCTACGGTTCTGCCTCTTTTCCATCAATATAAGTTTACGGCCTATGGCTTAATAGGAAATTTCTTAAGACCCATTAAAGAAGAAGGGAAATTCAGGGCCTGATTCGTTTATACCAGACAGAAGTGGACAGCTGCTCATAAAAGAGGATGGTAAGAGGAAATTCCTCCATGGGAGGTTTGTTGTGGATGTTATAATTTTCTGTGTCGTGGGGAACGAAAGGCGGATGGAGGTACAGAAGTTCCCTGATTTGTGTCACCAGGTGAGAGTGAGGCCTGGGAAGAGGTACACGTGTGGCCTCAATGAATGAGCACGGAGGGTGAAGGTATTAGTGTCTCGTGTCAAAGCCAGCATCCCTGGCAGAAGACCCGATGTGGCTCCATTCCTTGAGGGAACCAGGAGACCGATCTGCAGTATTCATTACCCTGAATCCCTTCCATCAGGTCTTGACTGCTTGAACAATTTTTCCCTTATCCATAATCACAGAGTCCCCCTGAGAAGGGGTCAATTTATGGTAAGTAAAGTATCCTTTTAATATACTGCATGCCCCCCAGTATTGAAATTCATTGGTCTCATCATGTGTTTCATCACCAAGAAGCAGCTGCCTTGGTGGGAAGGCAGAATGGTCTTCTGAAGGCTCTGTCATGGCACTAGCTAGGAGACAGCACCCTGTGAAATTGGGGTTCTGTCTTGGGGGGGGGGAGGGTGCTAAATGCCTTAGACAGACAACCAACACATGTGCTGACACTGCCATAGCCAGAAGGTGCAGAACACATACCCAATAGCCAATAGGTGAAGGAGGAAGTGGCCCTATCATTATTTTACCAAATAATATTTGCTTCTCATCCCTCCTGCTTTGGCTTGATGGGCTTAGAGGTTGCAGTGTCCAAAGGAGGAAGGCATCTACCAAAAAATGTAATAATGGGTCTGATGCATTAGAAGCTAGGATTGCACCCTGGCCTTTTGGGACTTCTTCTGCTACTAAACCAACAGGCAGACAAGGAGTTCTTGGTTGCCGTGATCAGTCCTGATGACGAGAAAGCAACCGAGTTGCTTCTCCAGAGCACAGGCAGGATGGCCTACTTTTAAATGGAATTCTTTGGGGGCACCTCTTATTACTCCTTTGATCCATAGGTACTGGAAAACTGTGACAACTGAATAATGATAGTACCACCAAAGTCCCTCATTCTAATCAATGAAGGTTAGAGTTACTTATCCAGGTAAAGTCCATCCATCCACGTATTAACAGAGGGTAAGAGGACACAAGACTGTCATAGAAAAAGGCAGTCACTACTAAAACCTTAGCCCTTTGAACCAGAGAGTGATGTGGGGACTACAGCAGTGACTCAATAGGGTACAAGCAGGCTGGAATCCACAAGGATGAACTGAACCCCACGTTTGTTCTTATTACCTCTGGCTCTCGGGACATGAGTGTTCTGGAGAAGTCTTTTGTCACAGGGATAAACACACCCATACCAGGCCCAGGAACAAGAGAAGCTGGTGGAGGAGGAAATAGTAGATCAATGATAGCTTCCACGGATGCTTCATCAAACAAGGAAGATCAGCAGATCAGCAAACCATGTGTGTTTCTTGGTCATCCCATCAAAACTTCCTTTTAACATACTGCATGCCCCCCATGTATTATCTCACTTAATAAAAACTCCATGAAGTAGCCACGTCGTAGGCAGAATTCTAAGAAGGCCTCCAAGACTCCCAGCCCTGGTGTATGTACACTTTCTCCCAGCTATTCAAACATTAACCTAGGTGCTGCTATGAAGAGATGCTTCAGGAGCAGTTAAGGTCCCGAATCAGTTGACCTTAACATAGAGAGATTATCAAGGTAGGCATGACCTAAGCACACAGGCCTTTCAAAAGCAGAGAGCTTTGGTGTTCCCACTGTGGTGCAGTTGAAACGAATCCAACTACTATCCATGAAGATGCTGGTTTGATCCCTGGCCTTGCTCAATGGGTTAAGGATCTAGCGTTGCTGTGAGCTATGGTGTAGGTTGCAGACGCAGCTCGAATCCTGAGTTGCTGTGGCTGTGTCGTAGGCTGGCAGCTTCCAGCTCCAATTTGACCCCTAGCCTGGGAATTTCTATATGCTACAGATGCAGCCCTAAAGAAGCCAAAAAAAAAAAGTAAATAAAAAAAAGCAGAAAATTTTCTCTGGCTGGTGGCGGAAAGAGCCTCCAGACAGGAGTTCAGTCTGGTTGACATCTTGCTTTCAACACTGTGATAACCTAAACAGAGAGTCCATTCCCATTCTCCTGTACTTGTAACCTATAGAACTATCAGCTAATAAGTGAGTACTTTGCAGGCTGCCAAGTTTGCAGTAATTTGCTATGCAGCAATAGAAAACTAAAACAAAGTAATTTTATTATTCCTATTTCAGAGGGCCTAAAAAGTTAAATAATTTCCCCAAGGTTGCTTAAATGTCTAAAGGCTCTATTATTATCTTGTTACCTCCAGGAAACATGTGGACAAAATTCCATGCTGATATTATCATATTATCCTGTATAATTTCTCTTTCTTGAATTATATTTGCTTGAAAAAGGATCACATAACACTATGGGAAATAGGTTTGTGCCTTTTGAATTTACAACACTATAAATAATCTGTTTAATGCATGAGAGAGAATTGAGAAGGCAGGAACTAGGACAAGGTAGGAGCTGATAAGGGTCAAAGTTGAGAACCTAGTTTGGAGAAGAGGGGACATTATTCCAGGGGATAAAAGGTAAGATAAGCTAAAGATACACCGAGTTATCACCAAAGGCTTCAACACAGTTGAAAGAGAAGCCAAAGCTAGAGTTGGAAAGTGGAAACGAATCAACATGTTTAGGTGGTAAAAACAGATCAGGGTGTCTTGACTGGGGTCAGAAAAAGACTTATGGAAGTTGAAAATGGACCACGAATCTCTAAGATAAGCAACTTCCACGTTCTATCGTCTGCACTTCTACCATCTTTATGTTGCCTTTTTTTTTTTTAACCCATGTTCTCTTTCCTGCTGCTTGGTGGGCTTTGCATAAGCAAATAAATACAAGTAGTAACACCCACATGGGTACTGGAGGCTGTACTGATACCTGTTCTTCCCCATAAGCAATCAATATCATGGATCCCCCTGTACTTTCAGGCTGGGAGCCTGTTTTCTTTATAGACTCTGGAACTTTTTGACTCTGTAGTCCATTTCTTCGACTTTAGTTCCAAATAAAAAGAAAACAAGAGGAAAGTGTGACCTGAATAAATCACTGAGTTTTGAGAATTATTATAGCAAATGAACCTGAGCCATTCTGTCTATGGTTCCAAAAGTCCCCTCCCTGTGAGCCTACAACACAGTAATTTTCACCACGATCTGTTTTCAACAAAAAGAGAACCAAACTTCCTCGTGCTGTAATTAGAAGGTTGTATAACATTTACCGAACATTTCCTGTCCTTGAGACCCCTTCGCTTTCAGACTAAAGGAAAAGCAGTTGATGCCGGAGCCATGGGTACTTCCTCTTCTGGAGAGGAGTGTCCTGACTTCTACTCTGATAGTAAATCCCTTTCTAGACATTAACTAATGTGCTTTGTTCCAGAGTCAAGGTACTAGACGTGGTCGAAATAATGCTAGGTGCCAAAAGATCATGTCTAGCGTAGCATCTTCCCAGGGACAGTACTGATTCAGGGCTTGGGCTCACTGATTAATCAGTGACAATAAGAGGCATTCTCAGCCTTTTATCAGTGCCTGAAGAGGAACACAAGAATGGGGTTGAAGTCCCAGTGGACTTGAAATAGGGGGGACAGAAATCTGGAGGTACTTAAAAATGCAAAATCCTGAGTGTAGTTAATTGTAAAAGCGACAAGCATCATCCATTGATGAGTAGCTTACATTTATTAAACAGTTACTATATGCCGGACCCCATGCTCTGCTTTTTATATGGACTACGCCATACAATAGTGACAAGAACTCTGTGCAGTGGGTAACGTTATCATCACCATTTGTGGACGACGTGGCGATAGGCCATCAAGATCCTCCTTCAAGAAATCACTCGGCCTTGCTGCCTTAAGACAGCTTTCAGCAGACAGCTTTTAGCCATCAAACACCAAATACCTAAAACACACATCCAGGAACTGAATAGGCAGGTGGTGATTTTGACTCAATACAAGAAAACTCTAATGGTCCATTTTATCCTCAAAGCTCCCCATGAGATCAGCCAGCACTACTATCAGCTTGGACTCCCCCTCTGTCCACTCATGGTTCCTTTCTCTCCCTTCCATTGATGCTGATCCCATGGACACAATATCCCTTAGAAATGGGTCTAATAAGCATCCACGGGCTAACCACCGTCTCAGACTCTGCTTCCCCGAGAACCCCCTGCAACATCATTTTCTAGATAAAATTATAAAACACAGGAGAGCCCTGGATAAATCCATCACCTGACATGGATTTAAGCTGCAGTCAGGACAGCTTCGGTGTACAAATCTTGCTTAAGGCCACCAAGGCTGATCTGGAATCTGAAATTGGACTCTGGACTGTATCTCTAGAAAGGAAGCCTCATAAGGCTCCTTTGGGAAATCTGGGGAAATCTGAGAAGGTTGGGCAGAAGGCCTACTTCTACTGAAAGCAAACAAGGTCCAATGCATTAGCTACTACTTGGGGTACAGGGCGACGGAAGGAGATGACCCACAGACAGGTAAGCTCCCTGCAAAAGAAGGCACGTCATTTCCTCCCACGCACAGTCTCTAAGAACACCAGTAAGAAAGAAAGAATCTCCACCTCTTAGCAAATGGTTAACTGGCAACAAGAGCGTACTGCAAATTAAGTTCCTTTCTTTGTGCTTTCAACATTTCTGCTGTGCAGATTTCATGTTAATTAAAATCATTTCCAGGAAGAGGTATAGGAACTCATTTATGCAATTGTTTGTAATCATCACCTCCTGTGGTCATTTGAAACATTATATTTGAAGTTATGATTTTTTAAATTGTATTTTAATGGATTCCTTGAGGGAGAGACACTGTGATTAAAAAGAAGGATACCTGCTAAATGGTGAACTAATAAAACATTCTATAAGAAAGAATTTATCCAATAAGCCTTCGGATTTCATTCATTTTTCAAGTCAGGGAATAAAAATTACAAGGTATAATTTCAAAATGTTTATGAGTACACATAACCTAAGATTACTAAAAGACTGAATGGCATGCCAAAGTAAGGAAAATTTGTGTGAGATGAAAGGTATCCCCCCCCAAAAAAAAGGCAAGTAGTAACTGAATAATTGGAGAATAAAAGTGCTGAAGATCAGCACTAAAAGAACTAAAACCCCAGCAGCTAGAGAAATAAAAACCACCTGAAATCCCCCTTCTTAGCCAAAGTACTGAATTTTCCAACTAGAGATATTTATTGAATGTAACTCCAGGGAGTTTCCATTGTGGCTCAGCAGTAACAAACCCAACTAGTATCCATGAGGATGCAGGTTTGATCCCTGGCTCCACTCAGTGGGTTAGGAATCCGGTGTTGCCATGAGCTGTGGTGTAGGTCAAAGATGCAGCTCGCATCCAGTGTTGCTGTGGCTGTGGTGTAGCATGGCAGCTATAGCTCAGATTTGACCCCTAGCCTAGGAACTTTCATATGCCACAGGTGTAGCCCTAAAAAGCCAAAAGTATATATATATTTCCAAATTTATAATCACAATCCCAAAGGGAAATATACTCTTTATAGATATTCCCTAAATAAAAACCATGGCTGGACTAGTCCATTAGAAGCAGAGATGCAGAATAGAATATTTTAAAAATTTATTTCTTGATACTCTTAGAGATATCCTTTTATAGTTCAAGTAAATTATTTTAAAATTATACACCTATCTCTGCATTTTAAAGATGTGGGGTTTTTGTTTGCTTAGTTTTGTTTTCGGTGGGAGAAGTGAAATGTCAGAGAAGCTGCATCTCTATAGCAGTCTAAATTCTTGTTATAAACCAAGCAGTCAGAAGTAAAGACAAGACAGAGACCAGAAACAGCCACCCACTTTGCTTCTGGTGTCAGCCTGCCCAGAGCAGAGCCAGAGCAGCACGTGGGCGAGGGAGAAAGATTGGGTTGTAAATTGCCACAATCAATGACGGAGAAAAATGAGATTACCTGCAACAAATGACACCCAGTCAAGATAATTCAGTTTGTCAATTTTGGTAGCTAATAAGGCTCCATTACAGTCTGATGTATAAAAGAATCAATCAATCCTAGAAGCCACTGTCTTTGTCACTTTGGGGCATTAACCTCTCCAGAGACAAAGACATGGAAAGAGCCAAGGGCTTGCAAGCCCCACCTCCTGGCCCTTGCCTTCATCAGAAATCACAACATAGACACAGAAATGAGACTCCAGACATGCTGAATACAGTACAGCCTGAGAGGGCTCCATTCATTCAGGAGTGAATGCATTCAGTTGAGCCAATTGCTCTTGTCTCTGAGGTTAATCAAGTCTCAGGAGGAGCGCACGTGAACCACCTCACTCAACACAAACTCCCTCACCTTTCAGGAAGAGCTGCAGCCAGCATCACCCTGGCCGCTCTTCAAAGTGAGGGCAGTTTTCAAAGTGTTCAAAGGAGACACTTGGGCTATTATCCTCTCTTGACTTATTTAGTCTGATGTCTTATAAGAAATTTTGTGAAATCCTTGCCTCCGTAGAAACCTACATAATCAAGAGTTCCCATCATGGCTCAGAGGTAATGAACCCTACTAGTATCCATGAGGACATGGATTTGATCCCTGGCCCCACTCAGTAGGTTAAGGATCCAGCATTGCCATGAGCTGTGGTGTAGGTTGCAGATCCAGCTCAGGTCTGGTGTTGCTGTGGCTGTGATGTAGGCCAGCAGCTGCAGCTCTGATTAGACCCCCAGCCTGGGAACCTCCATATACCAAGGGTGTGCCCCCCAAAAAAAAAGAAAGAGAGAAAAAAAGAAACCTACATAATCAAATTTAGCAGATGTTGCCTCATCAGCTTTGCAGATTCAATATAATGGTCTTTAGACAACTACAGTCAATGCGAGTTGATCTTCTCATATTCTAGGTGGGTTCCACCAAAATCCTGCCTCTCACATCCTTAACTCTGGGATCCATCAGGGATTATTAAATCCAGCTGGTCTTTGTTTATCTTTATCTCCGACAAAATTACTAGATAGAGCAAGGACTATGGAGCATAAAGGTCACATACGACCTATACTAATGTCTTCTATATAGGGGATATGGGACTCCGAAATGAAAGCTGGTGAGATTACAACCTCTTGTGGAAAATCAACAAGGAGGAGCCCTTGTTGTGTGTGTGGTTGATCTGTGTACAACTGTGATGCAAACTGGAGGCAAACACCTCTCCATAACAAAAGGCAGCCTTGGACTCCAGACAGTATTCCTGGGGGGCTGAACTGCTGTGTAATTAGAATGTGTGGATGTCTAACAACCTTGGAACTAAGAGGTCCTGACCAGCCCTTTCTTTCTCTGGAACAGAGCACCTTCTGGGAGAGGGAGATGCTGTATCTTGTAGAAGGAAAGCGACTTTACAAAATGGCACAAGAAGGGCCACATGACAAAAGCATCTACCAAGAGCACTCACTGCTCTCACAATTTTGTTGTCATCCTATTTATCCCTAGGAAAAAGATGGCATAAAAGAATGGAGAGTAAGGAGGGAGAAGCAAGTTGTGTCAAAGGCTTTGGAAATGTGGAAATAGTGTTTGCAAAGATCATAAGAAAAGGGGGGGTGAGGACAGAAGCACTATGGGGGTGCTCCCTGGAATGCAAAGCAAGTTTAAAAATCAAAGGAGGAAGGAGGCCGTTTATCACACAGAGCCTGACAAAATCAACTTTGAAGGCAATCCGGATAACCTATGGAAAAGGCCACAGTTCCTTTCTCTGTCTCTAATGCCACGGAACAGAGATATCAGGGTGAGGGTAGGGGCGCAGCGGCAGAGGGGACCGGTCTCAGGTGCCCTGGACAGGACGAAGAGAAGGCAGCAGCCGGGGAGTCTCAGGCTATGCCAGCTCTGGGGCGCGGCCCCTCGGCTCCCCACGCAGCCCCCTCGCTGCGCCCCCTCCCGGCCACGGGGACAGTGCGCGCTCCGGTTTCCGCGCCCCGAGCTGACTCTCCATATCAGCCCAGAGGGAGACAGTGACAAGAGCCCCTTTCTCCAGAAATCACAAAACACTGTAAGAAGGAGCCCCTCCAACCAGCAGTCAAAACCTGATCCCCGAGCTTCAGTTTTCCTGCTTTCCAGGCTTATCTCCGAGAATAATTTACTTAGTGACCTGGGCAGTTCTGATGGGGACCGGAGGCTAAGCCTAAAATCTTCTCCAGGCATCGAGCGCCCCACATTCCCAGTTTCGACTGGGAAGGGTAGGAATTGACTGGCTCGGATTTGGGGGGATCAGAGGAGAACCCCCTAACCCCCCAACCTGGTTGATCCGGCGCGACAATGACGGTGAAAACGGGAGGAGGGTAGGCGTCTCCGGGTCTCCAGCCCCATCCCTCCGGGTCCCCGCCCACTGCCTCTCCGGAGCGTACTGTGCGGCCGCTCTTCTCCAGCACGCGGCGCTGCGCTCGCTTTTATCCCGGGAGCCGCGTCGATTCTTGCGCTGACAGCCGGGCTCAGCCAGTCGCCTGGAATTGAGTAGCATTCTTTGAATCTGCGGCTTTCATGACGTCTCGCTACGTGGTCCATCACTTTTCTCCCAGCTGGGGATTTTTTTTTTCCGCCACTCTTGCCTTTTCCCCCTTCCCTCCACCCGGTCTCCCTCCCCCGCCCCTCCCCAAACGCACACCCCTCCGCCCCTCTGTTGGCCCCCGCGCCCAGCCCTCCTCTCCGCTCTCGGCCAGAGGGAGCCAGTTTGAAGACGGCCGCACCTGGCCGGAGAGGTTGGGCGGGCGGAGGGGTGGGGATCCGCGGGAACCGGGAAGCTGAACCCAGAGCTGGATGCACCGCGAGGAGAATGGAGTCTCCTAACAGCCTCCCGGGGCTGATGTGAAATCTGACCATCTGATTCCAGTTTTCCCTTCCCTTTCTTTTTTTTTTATTTCCTCCCTTCGCCATCGTGTAGTGAATTTTAAATCTTGCTCCGTTCCAAGAGAGGATATCATGATTGAATGAAGCCGCCCAGTCCGCAGCAAGGTAAGCGGTGCGCTGAGTTGCTAGAAGGCAAGAAGCTGGCATCGATCTGGGCAAGAGGTTCTGAGCCTTCGGGTCCACAGCTCCCCCTCCCCAGTCTCGACCGCCGCTGAATGCATCTCCACTCAGAGGAGAAACAGTATGCTCGAGGGAAAGGCAAGGGAGAAGCAGGTTACATAACAGAAGGGAAATCTGTTTCATACGGTTCTCATTAGCAACTGAAAACTCGCGGGGGGGGGGGGTGCCGGGGAGAGGAGGGGTCCGCATGCCCTGAGCTCCAAGAAACCCAGTCAGTTATTACAGGCATCATTTCAACATCCGTTGGCAAAGATGAAATGCGCGGATTAACTGGTAGGGGAGGCTTGCTGTGTAGTCATTTACAGTTGGGAAAAGCCCATTGTCTTTGTGGAAAACTGTATCTTTGTTCTTCTTTGCATAGAGGAGAAAGAGAGAGAGAGAGATAAGAGAAAGAGGAAAGGAAAAGTGGGGTGGGGAGAAATAAACAGAGAACGGGAAACAGTAATTCTTAACTGTTCCCCATCAGCATAATCACAGAGTGATATGGTAACTACCTACAGTGGATAGGAAGCCCTCCCTAAAAGTAAACTGAATTATTTTGGAATTAGAAGAGAAAAATAAGCAAGCAAGCAAACAAAAACCTTTAGATAAAATGAGATGTTTATTGCACTTAAGGGGTTGGATGAATCCACTGGCTTGCTTCCTCCTGGGTATGTTTTCATTTGCATCAAGACATTAAGCTTGGATTAGTTTTTAACAGAAATAACACTAGTATTCCCCAAACCCAATAAAACCTTGGGTCAATCCACAGGTATATATTTTGTGCCAGGTTCAATATGGAGAGACTCTCAGGGAGGGAGCATATCTTGAGAGAAACAGCCACAGTAATGGGGTGAGATTAGTGGAGAAAAAAAAAAATACCAGAATTTTCTGAAGACTCCCGCCTCCACTCCCAAAAAAGGAATAGAGAGGGGGGAAAAAAACTCCAGTGTTTGGGAGTTGGAGATTCATTATACATTTAGAGTGTCTTCTGCCTGCTTTTTATCCAAAGTGTGATGATCCCAAGGAACCCCCACAGAACAGGGTGCAATGCCACAATCCCAACAGCACAGTTCCCTGCCTACCTTTCTTCTGCTGAAAAACAGAGGCGCAGGATGCCCAGGAGCTGCTTAGAAAGAAGGGGCTTGCTACAGTCAGGGCTAACTAAGCTTCGCCCATTTTGTCTGGAGAAAGAAACAGCTCACATCTCCATGGCGACCTAGGTGGGAGGGGAGAAGGCAGCTCCAGTTACAAATAAATGTTGGACAAAACTTTCCCAGCTTCAAACAAAGAAATAAGGCAGCCTTCTCCCCTGAAGAGGGTCCCAGGATATAGACTTTGCCCAGCTTCCTGCTGGTTGACCTACGAGAGGGCACCTAGAACTGGTCAGTGCCCATCAAACCTCCCAAAGTTGCGGACAGGCGGCTGAGATGGTTGGGCAGCGGGTTTCAGGTTCAGCACCAAGGCCAGAGCACAGGCACCAGGGTTCCCATCACCAGGTTCGCTGCCCCAGCCAGCATTATTAGTTCCTTCAGTCCATCATGGGAAATCAGTCACTTTCTGTAAAGGAATCATCCCCTTGCCCGTGCAGAATCTGGATATATGATTATCCACGGAATTGCGTGGGACAGAGAAGCTTGCAAATCATCCATTTCACGCATGGCGGTGCATCAGAATAGCTATTCAAAGTCAAGAACACTGAAACAGATAAGGATTGGAGCTGAACTGAGAATGGGGGAAAATCCTATCCTCAGGGTATAAAAGGGACACACACATGCACACGCACACGCTCACACACACACACCATGGATCTGTCTCTGATGAGAGTTGTCTAGTTTCAATGAGTCCCTTTGTCTTCAAAAGCATCCGTACATTCCTCGCCCTCTTGCCATCCTCTCTAACTTTTTGTTGGGCATAGATGTCAGAAAGGCGCTGTGGAACCACCGTGGTTAGCGAGATATCAGCCAACCAACTCCCGCCTAGGGGTCCTGAGACCCAAGGGGGTGGAGAAATAGTTTACTCTTAGTCCAGACCAGACGACTTCTCAGCAGAGCTGGTGAGCTTCAGGAAAGGGGAAAAGAGGTGTGTTAGTGAGATGAGACCCAGTGACACTGAGTCAGCTTGTGAGCACAGCGACTGCATTTCCAAAGATGCAGGCATAGGAAACTGAGAGGAGTCACTCTTCTTAAAAACAAGGAAGGAGCTGTGCAAGAGGGAGCAATTTATTATCATCCCACTTCCACTTCAGCATTCGTACAGGGAAAACAGGTAAGCACCTCTTGCCATTCTGTCTTCAGCTTGGGCAAGGATAGTCTCTGCCCTGGTCTCCTCATATTTGGTACCAGGTTCTCACACACACCCCTCTCCCAGACTGACATTAGTGATGAGGAAAATTAGTGGAGGACAGTGGCAGTCACATTTTGGAGAGGAAGCTTTTAAAAGGGGAATCCAGGTCTTACAAGGCACAGTTTAAACTGCAGAGCCCAGTCAAGATCTGACAACTGGATGGAAATGCTAATAAAGGCTCTACCATACCCCCTGGCTGCCATTCTCTTTTGAGGAAGCTCTTATGCATGTGAGATCTTGAGCAGTTCTGGTTTGCTATTTATGAAGGTAAATAGGATGTATCCTGGTTTTCCTTGCTGGGCATGTCTTTGCTTTCTAAAGATGATGCATGCAGAGCACTTGGGACTTGGATAAAGCAGTGGGTTTATACTTTCCAGTTTTTTTGTTCTTTTGTTTTTTTCCATGCTCGCTAGTAAAAAGGCAGAGGCAATCCATTCCAAATCTGGACAAAGGGTGAGATATTACATTGTATTTTACATTTCATTTCCTGATGAATATTAACAAGATTACCTATAGTTTAATTTATTAAAGAGTTGCTGTCTAAAGTAGAGAGAAGTGATGTATGGAGTATTATTACGACTTAAATAAAGCAGTGCTACCCTGGCTTTGCTCCATCTGATATTATCAGCAAAAGGGTCATAGACATGACTTATGAAGATAAAGCCAGGCAAGAATACAGATTATTAGATAAACAAAGTAATGTGTTTGTGAGTTTTAAAGTTCAACTTCGCCCATGAATTACAAAAAGAGAGAGAGGAATGTAAATAAAATAGGTGTAGGAAATTGCTCAATCAATAATCTTTAGTTCTGGTAGATTCCATGTTCATGTGCTCGCTGCTAATTTACCAGACTATGGCTTGCTTTCTTCCTGGGTGGCTAATTGCTGAGCAAAGTGTCATTATGTTCTGATGGCAGTCAATAGCATACTCCAAAATAATTGGTTTATGCGTTTCAAGTAGCATTTGTAAAGGAGAGCAACTTAATTTTCTTCCTGTATGTTTGGAGCCATTTTGTAATTTTTTAAATATAACTATGACACCTCACCCTGGTATCTCCTAAACATCAGTAAATAATATATTCACTTGTACAATCCAGGTCTTTATATAATACATAGGACTGGCATAGGCTGTTTCCTTCAAGCATCTAAAAATGCTTTAATTCACTCTCATATGCTTCCCTATTTTTCTCATACACTATCTTTTCAGGATAAAAAGAAAACAAAACATTAGAATGGCTGTTTAATATGCAATAGAAAATTCATCATGTATTAAAAATAAGGAAATATAAGGAGAGGAGGGAGGAATAAATAGAAGTTTGATTAACAAATACACACTGCTGTGTATAAAATAAGTAAACAACAAGGACCTACTGTATAGCACAGGTAACTATATTTAATATCTTGTAATACCTATAGTGGAAAAGATCTAGAATAACTGAATCACTCTGCTGTACACCTGAAAATAATCTAGAATAAGCGAATCACTTTGCTGTGCAACATTGTAAATCAACTCTACTTCAATTTAGAAAATTAATACAGTCTTATGGAAGCGTAACCTCACTCACAGGTAAAAAGTGTTACTTTCCTGAAGGGTTGAATGTTAATAAACTGAATTTTCATGAAAACAAGAGAAGATTAATTCTTTTTCAAAATGAGCAGGTGGGCAAGATAAAGCTCTTCTCTTTTTTACTAACTCTTCCTTAATCGAATGATAAGTAATATGTAGATTAATAAGGGGAAAGGGCCAGAGAGAGTCAGAACAGGGAGAAGGAAGGGAGCTAGGGAAAAAGGTAATTATTTATTTTTACCATGTTTAAAGTGATGATACTTTTCAAAGCAAAGTGGGTTTTTTTCTAGTTCAATATATCAGAACTTTAAGGTTGGTGGAATTGAAATGTTTAAATTCAGTAAATGTGGATTTGTAGGTTACTGACATATTTATTGGGTTTTTTCTTTTTTATTTTCAGCAATTGTCATGTAAGTACCAAAGGAAAATTGATTCACTCAGAATTAAATTTGGTAATATCAGTAAAAGAGGAATTGGTAGTTAAGTTGAAAAATTATCAAAACGCTTATGTTGAATTAAGGGCTTTTTTGTCTTTAATTGTACTTAAAGTGTTTAGGGAGATAGGAAAATAAAGTCATTTGAGATAAAAATACTTTTAAAAATGTACTTAAAATAATTAGTCCTAGAAATAATTAGGGTCCTATAAAAAGAAAAGCTCTTGATAATTGTAGTTTGTGCTGGAATAGTATTCTGACTTTCCTCTGACAAAGCGCTATAATGTACACATACTTGATAGCATTTTACTAGCACTAATTAATAACACAATGTCATTTCCTTCAAATAAAGAAGGACAATGTCATCTTTAAAAGAATATGCAGTATTCCCTAAACTAGAGCCTTGATCGAACCATACCTGCTAATCAACTGTAGATACTTATTTACTTATTACTGAATTGAATGGTTATTACAAAATCTCAGAGGCTGATTTTGTGCAGTGCCCAATGCTCAAACGGCCATTCAAATCTCTATTTTGTCTAGGTTCATTGAGACCATTTATCCAGTCTCTTGGGATAGACCATAATGGAAGATAATACGAGAAAAAGAAAGTATATATATATATGTATGACTGGGTCACTGTGCTGTACAGTGGAAATAGGTACAACCTTGTAAATCAAGTATGCCCTAATTTAACAATAATTTATTTTTTAAAAAAGACCATCAATCAGCTTTCCTACTAACAATGTATCAATTAACAATTAATTAACCCCAAATTAATGAAACAGCTATTTAATTCATGTCTTTACAGATGAGTTCAGATCAAATTAATCCCAGTAACACCTTCAGTCTTTCATTTCATGTTCCTCCCTGTGGCTGTGCTTAGGATCAGGGACCATACAGTACTACTGGTGGTTCTTTTCCTGGATAGATTTTGGCTACTATTCACCACCGGTCATGTTCCCAGTCACAGAAATGCGGTTTCCGGTGTGAAAACTTTACAAAATGAACTAGCAAGTGAATCTATAAGATCTATGTGCTTGCCAACATTTTTTGTGTGTGTGTGGGAGACTAAATCTGAACATTTAACATGCATTGTGAGAGACAAATCCATAAATTCACTTTTAATCCTGGTAATCCAGGTGCTGTGGAAGTCTTTAAATTTACAGACATCATGTTTTTCCCAGCCAGAATCAGAACAGGCTTTTTTTTTTTTTTTAAGGATGGTTTAAATTTTCATCATATCGTCCAGCAGAAATGTGTGCAGCTGTGACAGTGTGCCTGGGAGGTGTTGTTTGGTGATAAAGAGCACAGGCTTTGGTGGCTCACTCACTGCATTTACATCAAGTTCTGATGTATCAGCAGCTTTTATTAGGCTGGGTGCAGTAACAGCGATTCTGACCTCTCAGTGGCTTACAAAACGAAGGTTTATTTCTCCCTCAAGCTACATGCCTTTGCTGGTCAGCTGTGGCTCTGCCCCTAAGTGTCTTCTTCATTCTAGGATCCAAGCTGAAGGATAAGTGCGATCTGAGATTTTCAATTCTGGTGGCAAAGGAGAGTGCCAAATTAAGCAATGGCTCTTAAAAGTCCTGCTCAGATACGACACGTTACCTACTCATACTCCATTGACCAAAAACAAATCACATGACATGCCAATGCCAAAGGTCAATGAAATGCAGAGGTGTGTTTCTCCCACAGTGAGGCACTACAAGTCATATAGCAACTGGCGGAGACATATAACCTTCTTTCAGGGAAAGAAGTGAATAACGGGGACAGTGCTATAATACATGACACTAATTGGGTGACCCTGCTCAACTTCAAGCTCTTGGTTTGCCTATCTGTAAAATGAAAATAATAATAATGTCTACCCAAGTTCTTAGCACAATGTCCAGCAGAAAGCAGGCACTTTATAAATAGTAGGTGCTGTTATTCATGTTACAATGTGTCATTAAGTTCAGTCCTCAAGGAGGATGTGGACTCTATTACTTAGATAGATGCTGCAATGTAAAAATCCCAAATATTATCAGCTTAGCAAAATAGATTATTTCTTATCCCTGTAACTCTAATTTTCTGATGCCATACCAGGCATCATCTTCAACACCTGGCTGCCATGATCTCATGAGTGTTGATATGCAATTAGCAGATAGGGAACGAGAGAGAGCAGATGATCATGCAAGAGATTTTCAGTGATATCAGCCTGGAAGTAATTATATCAATCTCGCCTATAATCTATGGCCACGTCTAACTGCAAGGGTAGCTGGAAATTGTAGTTTAGCTCTGTGCCCAGAAGGAAGGCAAATGGCTAGGGTGAACACAGTTCAGTCTTTGACATATATACCCAAGTTTAAACATACACTACTTTAATATTAATGTCTGACATCAACTAAATACAGTTAGTGCAGGTCAGAAATAGAATGGGGCAGAGCAAATGATTTGTCCCAATGGTGAAAAGATCCCTGGTTGAAACAGTATTTTGTTGAACCTTTGAATCCTTCTTCTGTGGTGTATTTTTTTTAATAAATTATTTGGGATTTTTTGACTTTTGAAGTAGGTGTATTTGATGCTAGCAAAGTAAATGCAAATCTATATTGTTTTGACTTCTGGTAGCTGAACCATTAAAGTAGACACAGAGAAGCGCCTACTTCACAACCCGTGCTCAGGAGCATGTTTCCAGTGCTGACTGTAACACCCACATTCTGTCTAAGAATGCTGAAGAATTAGATGCTGTCTTCTATTATCTAAGACTTGCTGTTGACTAGCAATTGGCATTTTGTCTTGAATCACATAAACATCTATAGATTAGACACATGATCTAAGTTTAGATTGAATTAATCTAACAGTAGTGTTCATCTGAAACTAGACCGTGTCATTTATCAGTAGTCTTTGAGAACTCCTGCCCACCTCAAGGAGAGCAGGTACTTGTGGAAACTAAAATCTATTCTTTTTCACTAGGAGGGAGAAGTCAGCTTTCATGCCAAATATACAGTTTAGAAGAGAAATGTCGGAAGGAGAGACACGAGAAAGAGCCAGAGGAATCATGGTGGTGGTCCATAATGCTTCCAGCTCTTTTAGGTCATTCCACTACTTCAGTTTAGGTGCCAAAGCCATGGTCCATTTGTGTAGATCCCAAGAATGCCAAACTGAAACTGTGAATACGTACCATTAATATGTGTTCAGCTTTCATGGGGAAGTTATGCTGGACTAGAAAGCTCTTAAACACTTGCCAGTCCAAAGTGAAGAACATCTCACAGCTGAACTTCTGCTTTTGAGGGGAAGGTTTATTGCACCCCCATCGTCTATCATTTCAACCTAGACCAACTCAGTCATATGCAGAAGGGAGCAGTCAGGATAGTAGGTAAGTCCAAACCATGTAATATAGGAAGTAGATAAAGCAATTGGTGATATTTCTTCTAGACAGCTCTTGACAGGAGGGCCAGATAGCTATTTTTCAGGTATCTCGATATTCGAAGACGAAAGAGAGATTCGAGATGTTCTGCTGGCCTCCAAGAAATACAACTAGGACCTAGTGGTAGAAGTGTCTCGGAGTTCCCGTCATGGCGCAGTGGTTATCGAATCTGACTAGGAACCATGAGGTTGTGGGTTCTATCCCTGGCCTTGCTCAGTGGGTTAAGGATCCGTCGTTGCCGTGAGCTGTGGTGTAGGTTGCAGATGCGGCTCGGATCTGGTGTTGCTTTGGCTCTGGTGTAGGCCAGCGGCTACAGCTCCAATTAGACCCCTAGCCTGGGAACCTCCATATGCTGTGGGAGTGGCCCTAAAAAAGGCAAAAAGACCCCCCAAAAAGTGTCTTGTATTGACATATTTCCACTCAATGTAAGAAACAGTATTCTGAGGTCAGAGCTGGGCAGGGGTAACATGATCTGTCCTCTCCATTTGCACAGACTCTGAATTCTCATCACTGAAAGCACAAAGATGCTGGGAGAGCAAAGAAATAGGGTTGGGTTTGCAGCAATGTGGATGCAACTAGAGATTATCATATTAGTGAAGTAAGTCAGAAAGAGAAAGACAAATACCATATGATATTGCTTATATGTGGAATCTAAAATGTGGTACAAATGAACCTATCTATAAAATAGAAACAGACTCAGAGACATAGAAAACCGACTTGTGGTTGCCAAGGGGGGAGGGGGGAGAGTGGGGTGAACTGGGAGTTTGGGGTCAGTAGATACAAACTATTACATTTAGACTGGATAAGCTATGAGGTCCTGCTGTACAGCGTAGGGAACTATATCCGGTCTCTTGGGAAAGACCATGATGGAAGATAATATAAGAAAGAGAATGTATATTTTTAAAAAGGAGAGGGGAATTCCCATTGTGGCTCAGTGGTAACAAACCCCACTGGTATCCATGAGTATGTGGGTTCAATCCCTGGCCTTGCTCAGTAGGTTAGGGATCCAGTGTTGCTGTGGGCTGTGGTATAAGTTGCAGATGAGGCTCAGAGCCCTCGTTGCTGTGGCTATGGTGTAGGCCAGCAGCTGCAGCTCTGATTCAACCCTGGGAACTTTCGTGTGCCACAGGGGTGGCCCTAAAAAAAAATCAGTCAATTAATTAATTAATTAATTAATTTTTAAAAAGAAACAGCATTGGAGTGTGAAGGCAGTGATAACCTCCAGTTTCAGTCAACAAATCAGACTGGACCTCCGTGAGGTCCATGGAATGGACTATGGTGGCTGCAATTTCATAGGGGAGAATATCATTTCTTTATTAGAGAAATAAGTCATATTTTATCAAAATGACATCTCAGTCCATACATAAAATCTGTGGTCAGTGAAAGCAGGTCTGGAACACAGGGACCACTTGACTAGTGACCTCCTGACCAGGGACCACCTGACCTGCACCTGACTAGGCTGCAGGTTTATAGGAATCACCACTCACAGAAAAACCTTACCCTTCTGCTTTATATTGTCAATAGCCCTCTATCTCCAGTCAATAGATAGGGCATGGAATACCTCTTTGGAGGTTTCTCATAGCGCTCTGAACCTTCTTATTTGTAAGAAGCCCCAGCTTCCTTTCAGAGTTGGGACCCCATGACACATCAGCTAGAGTACATTTCAGATTTGCAGACATTTCTTTTGTGCAAAATATGGTGGGAATAAGACAGAATTCTGACTCTTTAGGAATCAAGTTTCAATAACAGCCAAGAGGGATTGGACCCTTTCTTTGTTAGCTGTATCCTGAAGATTCATCATGAATACCCTAAATATATATTTGCCCTCCTGGGGTGACCAAACCCATTGCAGTGAGGCCTATAAAGAGAGAGGACACAAAGAAAGAAGCAAAAAAAAGAACCTATTATAGATTCACTGTCATAAAAGGGACTCCTCCATTGAGAAGGAGACTGAATTAGGTGCTCCTTTTTTCTCATCCGCAGCTGAGGAGTTTTGAGCCCCCAGCCAGCCCCTCTCATGCCTCCTTTCTGGCCACATGGATCTCTGTGTGCAGAAGGGGAAGCATCAACCTGACAGAAGTCCGCTTCAGTCAGTGGTTCCCAAAGTGTGTCCACAAACCAGTAGCCACAGTATCACCGGGGCAACTGGTGGAAAATGCCAATTCTCAAGTCCACCCCAGACCCACTAAATCAGAAGCTCTGAGGATCGAGCAAACCATCTGGCAGTCTCCTGGAATGCACACTACTGTTTTCCTTAATGCACATTACACTGGCTTAAGTTTTCCTCAAAAGCTGCCCATCTTGTAAGCTTCTTCCCATAGTGAAGCCCTCCAAGTGTGTGCTCACTTGACAGCCACACAAAGAAACAACTGCAGGGGGAACACCTGCCCTTATCTTCCACTGCATGAGCATATCTCACCTGGACTCAATGCCCTGGGGGGAAAGACAGAAATAAAAAGGCTTTTGTTCCAACAGATAAAATATGCGCAATCACACTACGTGGAGAAGAGGATGGGCAGAAAACGAGGGCTTCTCTATTGCTCTCTTTATAGAAATAAACTGCTTAGTCTTTCGGAATTCCAGTTAATCAGCCCAGAAGGTTTCTAGTTCTTATTTTAAATTAATAGTCTCATCTATTATCCTTTAGAGAAAAGATGCTATCAGGGAATAAGAATGGTGTACTCTGGAGAAAAGCCACATTACAAAAATTGAATAGAGGACTTATCATGGCAAACCTCATGCGATCAAGTGAAGGATAATTATAATTATATAACATTCCCTCTTGTTTCAAACATCTCTTGACCACCTGCATATTTCCAGAAACTGACCTTTAATGGCTGCCTTCTGTATCGTAATGGCTCCTTGAACCAGTCAGTCAATAAATCTTTAAGAGTATCTACTATATAAAGAAAACAAAGGAGGAAAACGGAGAAAGTGTCCTAATTTCAGCCTTATTTTTATAAAGTCTAATTAAGAAGCATTAGACTTTACAAAAATAGGATTATCAATGAAATAATAATGTACAAGACAAAGAAACATAGCATTAAACAAGAGAGTGCCAGACTTTGAATAGGGAAGGGGACCTTAAAAAGGGCTGGTATTATAGGAAACATCCAAGAATAAGGTGGAAGATAGGAATCTTCGTAGAAGTAGGGTTTTGATGGGGCAACAGGGAAGGGGGGTGCTTTTCCAATGAGAAATCAATCCACATGCAGGGAATATGGGCAATGAGAGTTGGTCAGGCAGGTGTACCGTCTACGACACTGTCAAGAAAACGGAGCCCGTGTATCAGATGGAACTCGGATCTTTGATCTCAAGTATGGCTTTGGTTTGGGGCAAAGCGGAGGACACACACAGATTTTACTCTGCCATTTTAATCTGACAGCCTTGGGCAAGGCCAAAGAGAGGAAAGACTGGGATCAGGAGACAGCTGGGCACTGATAGGAAGAGAAGAAGACCTCAGCATACTCAGTTGTAACCAGCATAAGAAAAATGGTCCCGTTTGAGTGCCTTCAGTAGTGCTGAAATTAGAAGATCACTCATGACCAGAGAGACCAGACTGACAGTGGATCCAGCCCAAGGAAAGCTCCCACATTGCAAGTTCCAAGAGCAAGAGGGATTGCACTGGCCATGGTCCAGGTGTGGAATGTTGAGCTCGTTCCAGTGAATAAATAACACGACTGGAAGGGAGACTGAAAAAGGGCTGCAGCAGTGTGTTAATGCTGAGGTCAGAGCTGCTGCTCATTTTCACCTTCATATGCAGACACTGGGCTGTGGGGTTTCAGAACATGTCTTTGAGGATTTGTCCTTCCTGAGACACTGCGAGAACAAGTACACCCAGAGTTACAAATGGAAGATCTGTTACTCCTGCAGGTGGTAGGACATGTTATTTTGTAACACAGGGAAGAGAGAAGAAAAAACTCCTTTCTTGTTTGCAAAAATGGTGTTGTTTTATGTCTTGATTTGTTTAGAATTTTGGATGAGGCCCTGCACATAGTAGACGCTCAATGAAAGACAAGGAGCCAGTCATTAATTTATGTTACGAATTTTTACCCCCCTTTGCTTCATCTCATTGTACTTTTTTAGAAGAATGAATTACATGAAACTAAAAACAAAAACAAAAGCAAAAAAAACAAGTGTTGCTTGACACTCATATTTTGTTTGGTACTCTTAGTTGTGTGTGTCTTGGACTCTGGCGTCTTCTCTGCCCATGGAGTAAATAAAGCTCACTGAAGATTTACGAAAGTCACTGGGGATTTAACTTGGCTCTGAACAGCATGAGTGGAGGCCCCAGGAAACATGATGAATCCTGCCAGTGCCTGTCACTAACCCAGAGCTCCCACTGACCTGTGGCCAGAGAGAAAACATAAAGTGGGGTTTGCATAGACCCGCCTTCGTCTGAGAACAATCTCAAGGGCATGGCACCCTTCTGCTTAATGCCAGGTGTATGTCAGATCTACAGCTGCAAAATGAGTAAAGATCATTTTTACAAGACCTCAAAATAATGAGCTAAAATATAGTCTTTTCAGGGAATTTTATTGTTCAGACCAAGAATTTATTTGGGCTACACTGTGGAGAAAAGAGTCTTGATTCTCTATTCCTGTTGTGTGCATAAGTAGAGTTTACTTTGAATTTTTTGTGAGACTTGGCTACTCAGGAGAACAAAAAGTCATGTTGGGCACTGGGTAATGAGAGCTGTTTTGTGGCATTCTCAGATGGGAAAATATATGTGCCCTGAAAATTCCTGATTGTAAATACTCTCTAAAGCAATACCAAAGTCATCCACAATAACCTACCCATAAAGTGTGCAAGACCTGGATTTTAGAGCAACAGGCAGAGAAGATGACGTTGTGGTGACACACAAAACTAGTCTGGGATAAGAGAATTTAATTAAAATCCACCAGTCATTTAGGGAGGGGATTCTTTCCTTGAAGGGAGGGGGGGGGAGGAGGGAGGGGGGAGGGAGGGAGGGAGGGAGGGAGGGAGGGAGGGAGGGAGTGGAGGGCGGGATGGTTTCTTCTTCCTCTTTCTTTTTCTCTTTCTTTCTTTCTTTCTTCTTTTCTCTTCCTTTCTTTCTTTTTCTTTTTCTTTCTTCTTCCTTCTTCTTTTTCTCTTTCTTTTCTTTCTTCTTTCTCTTTCTTTTCTTTCTTTCTTCTTTCTTTTCTTTCTTTCTTTCTTTCTTTCTTTCTTTCTTTCTTTCTTTCTTTCTCTTTCTTCCTTCCTTCCTTTCTCTCTCTCTTTCTCTCTTTCTTCTTTTTCCTGTGCTAGGAGTCAAATCAGAGCTGCAACCCCAGATCCAAGTCGAATCTGCAACCTATGCCACTCCTTGCAGCTATGCCGAATCTTTAACCCACTGAGGGAGGTCAGGGATCAAACCCTCATCCTCACAGAAAGGAGACTATATCAGGTTCTTAACCCACTGAGCCACAAAAGGGAACTCCCCACCAGTCATTTTCAAATAAACCTCC
The DNA here is from genome assembly GCF_016906955.1 of Phacochoerus africanus. Classification (NCBI taxonomy): domain Eukaryota; kingdom Metazoa; phylum Chordata; class Mammalia; order Artiodactyla; family Suidae; genus Phacochoerus; species Phacochoerus africanus. The sequence goes on along the minus strand of NC_062544.1, from coordinate 281,493,776 downwards.
AATTTTTGTTACCGATTTAATAAGATTTTCTTAAAATAAGCAATTGTTAAACCGTACTAGACTTTTTTTGGTTATCCCCAACCAATGCAAAGTAGATTGTCCTTTTATGGCAAAGGAAGTATGAGAGGGCCATTAGTACTGAGTTTGGACCCTGGGTGTGCCTGTGAGAAGTTAGAATCCTCATTTGGCTGCACAAGCTCTTGTAATACACAAGTATTGTTTGAGTTAATTCCTTGACTCATGTAAGCAATCTGGACTCAAGGTACTTGTTTCTTCGTGAAGTTTCCAGATGAGCCATTGGTATTTCTAGAATAAAGTGACCCTGGAAACATAAAGTCAGCCAGAAGAGCAGTCACATAAGCAACAGGCCCCACATACCCATCCTGGCTTCTTCCCATGCCCAGTTCCAGACATTGGGAAACTGGCTGAGTTATCTGAGCCTTGTATTCTAACCACAAAACATCAAATCACTCTGTGCTCTTACAGCACCCTCAACATAAATGCCCAACTACATGAGAAAAGAGAAATCCCTTTCATGTGACAAAGAGAGGAAAAGTGGCAACTAGGGCCGTGAAGCCCTGAGCCCAAGAGAAGGAATCTCAGGCAGTGGTTTTCGATGAGGAGAGAGAACATGGGCATGAGATACGAGCAGGGGAGTCCTTGCTGAAACCAGAGGTTCTGACATCCTAAAACACTTTAAAAGAATGGGAGGGTAATTTCTCCACTGGCATCTCAGGAAATCAAAATGATAAACTAAGCAGCTTCTTAAGCTCAATGTCCGGGGCTCTATATTTGAGATGTCAGTTAGAGCATATTGGAAAATACCACCAAAATTCAAAGCTGTGCTCTCATGCTTGAGCCATCTCCTCTCACCATGGGCACTGTTCAGTGGCCCTTGAATGCAGCCACCTCGTGGGCTGCTGTGCTGTGCTCTACCTCTCCGGCAGGCTCAAACCTCTTTGCCAACAAGGGCTAGACTTAGACCTCACTGCACCCGCTCTGTGTTTCTCCTAAAGAGTTTCATGGAAGAGCCATACAATGTGTGGTGTTTGAATAATGTTTCTGTGATGCCTACATTTTTCCAATGCCAATAGAAATATTAAAAAACTATGAAGATTATTTTTAAAAGTAGCTCTCCTTTGAAGATAAATACAGGCTATATCTTTCCATGTAGTTAAATTGTAGCCATCTCCAAAAGTTCAGTAAAGACCATCTGGACAAGAAATAGAACACCTAAAAGATACATGCACCCTTGTGTTCATAGCAACACTCTTCACAATAGCCAAGACATGGAAACAACCTAAATGTCCATTGACAGATGAATGGATTTAGAAGATATGGTATATACACAATGGAATGCTACGTAGCCGTAAAAAAGAACAAAACAATGCCACTTGCAACAACATGGATGAAACTCGAGATTCTCATACTAAGTGAAGTCAGAGAAAGACAAACACCGTATGAGATCACTTATAAGTGGAATCTAAAATGTGGCACAAATGAACCTATCTACAAAAGAGAAACGGACTCGTGGACATGGAGAACAGACTTGTGGTTGCCAAGGGGGAGGGGGAGGGAGTGGGATAGGCAGGGAGTTTGGGACCGATAGATGCAAACTATTCCATTTAAAATGAATTCACAATGAGGTCCTGCTATGCAGCTCAAGGAGCGACATCCAGTCTCTTGGGATGTAACATGGTGGAAGATAGCATGAGAAAAAGAATGATATGTATGTATGTATATGTACAATGGGGTCACTTTGTTGTACAGCAGAAATTGACACAACATTGTAAATCAACTGTACTTTAATACAAAAAACCTTTTTAAAGAAATAGAAAACACCTAACTTTTGTATGAAGGCCAGAGGGGAGACATAAGAGGGAAAGAGTGTTTTCTTCTATTAGTAACTCATACTAGTGAAAACATCTTTTTTAGATGTCACTCAAAAGTAGTACGTGAAAGAGGAAAAGCAATGAATGTGGGTTTCCGATGGGATGAGGTGAGTAACATTCTGAGTCATAGAAACACTGAAAGCTCCATCATTTCCAGGTCATTGGTTTCTGACATGTCTGTGCTGGGCTAAGCCCTCATGCTGTTAGCCGTACCACATTTCCCTTCAAGGCGCCTGAGAGATTGTCATGAACGTTGAGTCATGTGGTTCTGTAGAATGAGTTTTGACAGATACTGAGCTCTGTTAGATGAGTTACTGAACTTCTTTCTCTATCAGGTTTCCCAGCTATGGAGTAGGGATAATTCAGGGAAATAAACTCAGTAGGTTATTAAGCTACTTTTCCCATCCCCTGCTTCTAAAAGGATATGGAAAATGATAATGAGCGGCTTAATTATTTTACACTTTTAAAAAATGCCAAGTGAGTATGACCAGGAGGCAGATGTTACTTACAGTTTCATGGTAGCCCTTTGAAGGAGACATAAGTTTATTGATGGAATAATGCCCCAGATGCTCCAAGGGCACCTGCATCATCAAAGACTGAACTGTGTCCAGCCCAGCACACAGACACATGGAGAAGTGAGCTCATGAATTAGAAAGATTCTTCACAATTGAATTTGAAATCCTAAGACTCCTAGGTTGAACTTTTCTTTATTCCTGGGTGGGAAAATAACTCAAATAATTCACTTAAGCCATATGATCCCATTCCTGAAGCACTTTGAATCATTTTACAGCAAAGTCAATCTTGAATCTTATGAGTATAGAATAGTTTCAAGATGTATATAAACTTATGTATGGATGGGATAACATTCCACATTTATACCTATGGAACCCTATAACCTATATAACAATTTATGTGTGGTTTCGAGTGGTGCTTTATGGCTCCATCCTGGTGAAACTTCTAGCAATGGAAATGTAGAGAAATTGTATCTTAGGTGTGGCCAGACTTCGGAAAATCAATCCTCTCTTTCTCTGAGATAACACTTACTGTTAAAGCACCTGCCCAATTTTAACTCTCCCCTTGTTTTCACATTTCTATAATGCAAGGAATGTTTATGGCTAATTCAGAAAAATAAATGAATTTTAAGGTTAAAGTAGCCTGTGCTCAGAAAGCTTGACTAAAGGCAATAAAATACAGCCAGTTTATTTCATCTCAGCATTTCATTGTACAGGGAAGTTGTATTCAGCATAGAAAAAAAATGTAAACATCCAAACAAATTGAAAAAAAAAAAAAGAGAAATCAGGAAAGCAGCAGGCAGGAAGGAAGTGAGGGAGGAGAGAGGAAAGAGGGAAGAAAATACAGTAAATATATGAGTTTATTTTCACTTTTAACTAAAACCAGGATTCTGTTGTGTGCTTTTCTTACCTGATAACACATCATCAACTTCTTTCCAAGTCAGGAACTGGGGGTGGGTTGTAGATGTCTCTGGCCTCACTCCCTTCTGCCGTAGGACCCATTCCCTGCTTTTTAACCACCAAAGGAGCTGATAATATGTATCTCAGTCTGAGGGAAGAATAAGATGGGATGAGATGCTCCAATTCAAGCAGTGAGGGGAAAAGGGGGCAAATTCCTTCTTTCTCCACCTTTTGTTATTTTCAGGTCTTCAATGGATAGGACTACATCGAGGGGGGAGGGCAATTTCTGAGTCCCCCATTTCAGATGTTCCTCTCATCACCAGTCAACCTCCAGACACACCTAGAAATAGCATTTAATCTGGGCACCTCGCAGTCAAGTTGACACATAAAATTAACCATCCCATTGGCTCATCCCTAGCATTGCAAATGTTGCCCAGATCGTAGTAGGTACTCAATATTGTTGACTAGATATGAAGTATCATTGTGATGGCTGCATGGTAAGTAATTCTAAAACATATTTACTGTGTATTTATTTCATCCTTACTCTGGACATGTGGGTTGTTTCCCTTTCTGTGTTGTCAACACTGCTATCATAGACGTCTTTGTATGCACCAGATCAGAACACCTCTTTAGCATAAAGTATTATAAATGTAATTGCTAGATAAATGGCTCAGCCCTTTTTTAAAGCTCTTGCAACATTTCACCAAATTGCCCTCCAAAAAGGCTGCCCCGACGCACATTCTCCAATCCACTGATCCACTGACCACATAAGTAAGCTCATTAGAGGCAAGAACATTCAAAGAGTGGGATGCGGTCTTTCTCAGCTGTCAGGATCTGTGCCCTGTTGAACTACTCAGCCACATGACTGGGCCAGTTATAAAGACGGAATTAATATCAGACATAGGGCAAAAGTTTCCTATTTAGGAACTCTAGCGATACATGTTCTCAGAGATAATGTCCCAGTCATTAAGCCAATTTATCCTCACAAGAACCCAGTAAGGAGTGGCACAAACTGTTGACTCGAACCCATGTTCACATGGAGAGGTGGTACAAGATCACCAGGGTGTGTAATCAGAGTCAGGATTCCAAGCATCCAGGCTTGACCTCTTCTCCCCTCTGCACTTTCAGCATCCAAGACCCACTCTTCTGTCCATATTTACACCGGACAGAAGTATCCAAGGTGGGTCTTGCCAAAAAGATTCTAAGAGAGTCAGCAAAACTGTGGTAGTATATTAGCTTCTTGGAATACTTTTATAATTTTTAGACTTGAGGGGAGAGATGGGAGTTGAAGGAAGAGAGAGAGAGGGCAATCTAGGTAAGGGCAGTTTCTTAACAATGCCTTTTGTAGTTTACTTGACCATATTTCAGGGCCAAAACCATTTTTCCCTCTGAGTTCGCACACTATTATTAGTTTTACATATGCAAGAATATAATTGAAGAGATGTCACGATTTCTGGGGAGATTACATACAAAAGATAAAAATCCCTTCGTCTTAAGCAACCTAAGTGTCCTTCAACAGAGGATTGGATAAGGAAGATGTACATATATACAATAGAATACTACTCAGCCATAAAAAAGAATGAAATAATGCCATTTGCAGCAACATGGATGGACCTAGGAATTATCATGACTAAGTGAAGTAAGTCAGACAGAGAAAGACAAATATCGTATGAGATCACTAATAGTTGGAATCTAACAAAAAATGACACAAAAGAACTTACAAAAGAGAAACAGACTCAAAGATGTTGAAACCAAATTCATGGTTTCTTAAGGGGAAATATGGGCAGGAGGGATAAATTAGGGGGTTGGGATTGACATATACACACTACATATAAAATAGACAGGTAACAAGGACCTACTGTATAACACAGGGAAATCTACTCAATACTGTTTAATAACCTATATGGAAAAGAATCTGAAAAAGAGTGGGTATTTGTGTATGTATAACTGAGTTACTTTGCTGCACTCCTGAAACTAATACAACTTTCTAAGTCAGCTATACTCCAATAAAATTTATTTTAAAAATATAGTTTGGGGGAGTTCCCATTGTGGCTCAGCAGAGACGAATCCAACTAGTATCTATGAGGAGACAGGTTTGATCCCTGTCCTCGCTCAGTGGGTTAAGGATCTGGCATTGCCATGAGCTGTGTTGTAGGTCCCAGACACTGCTTATATCCCACATTGCTGTGGCTGTGGTGTAGGCCAGCAGCTGTAGCTCCCATTCGACCCTTAGCCTGGGAACTTCCATGTGACGCAGGTGCAGCCCTTAAAGGAACAAAAAAGGAAAAGAAAAAGAAAGGAAGGAAGGAAAAGAAAAGAAGAAAAGAAAACATTGGTACCTTAAAAAAAAAATCCCTTTTCTTGCCACCATCATTCCACCCCAACCCAGGAGCAAGTTGGCATATTTCTCAGTAGACAGTCTTCTCTGCCTTTTTAAGTTGATTTCCTCCTTAAAACATAAGTATACTCATTAGAGGGCTGAAGTTTTTGCTTTTTAGCAGAAGGAAAAAAAAATATTCTTTTTTGCTATATGAGATTTTTTACCTGTCTTATTAAAACACTGAAAAATGTTTGCTTCTCAAAATAGGGTATTTAGCAGTTTTCAAAACTTCAGCTAAGAAGTGGGGAAAAGATAACCATCATTAACATCTATAAATTATGTGTAAACTTATGGACAAAGAAATCTCTTTTCCTGGCTCTGTCTTTCATTCTTAAAAATACAATTTCATAGATAGTTTAACAATTCAGTTCTTCTGGTGTCTCTGAGATCTCAGACTTTGGTCTTACCCACATTTTACAGATGGAAAGACTGGGACTCAGGAGGAAATATCTTTTATCCCCCAGCCATGCATGAAGTTTGTGGATTCCAATCTATAACTTCCCCCACTATAGACTTTCTAGAGCAAACAAAACAAAGCAAACAAAACAAAACAAAAAAACCCAAAACCTAGTAGCGCATTATAGACATTCTGAAAATTTAAAAGAAATGAAATACCCTGGGAACAACTCTTGAATGGCACTCTGCAGTAGCTGATCCAGAGTGGAATTTTCCACGACCAGTAAAGACTCTTGTGCCAATCTGATGACCATTCTAAGGAAAAACCGCAGATCTACAGATGCCAGGCTCCAATCAGCAGCCGAAGTTACTCAAACAAATGATGCCGTGGATACGGTGGCCACCCTGCCCATGCCAGTTTAACAGGTCTGCGGGGCCCACCCCCTAAACATATATGTATGTCTTCAGAGCCTCCCTTCCAGGTGATTTTAAAGAGCAGATGGGGTGAAGAACCCAAAACAGCAATTGCACACAGCCCAGCGTTCAAAGTTCATTCTAGGGCAATAACAGGAATCCTCTCCTATGCTATCTCATGAGCTCCAGCTCAGGAAGTGGTTTCCCATTTCCAACCTCATTAGATCGTCACTCCCTTGGCAAACAAGGATTGGGTCCTACTGGGTCCTAGGTGCCATAGTAATGCTCAGGAGTGGATGAGAAGGGCTTTTCCTACTGAGGGGCGGAGTAGCGCGTGACAGCCACGGTGCTGATGGTGCGGGGATCGCACTCCCTGGGATGGGTGCGGTGCAGTCGTCAAGTCTACACATACCTCTGGTGGAGCCCAGCATTGAGAGCTGAGCTGTTCCCCCATGAATTCGGGCAATCGGAGGTGGCCGAGGGGAAGGGCAGGGGCTTGGCAGGAGGAGGGAGCCCCCGGAGCCAATGTGAGGAGGTGGTGAAGGGGCAGACCGGAGGGACCTGGTGTACCACCTCCAGGACCTTGACTTCATCCCTGAGGCAACTGGGAGCCAAAGCAAGATTTTAGACAAGGCAGCAGAAAGGACAGTTTTGCTTCCATAAAAATGATCCTTGTGTTTATCCAGTGGCAATATGAGTAGCAATTCTTAATTAGTCAGTAAGACAGTTGTGAGTAATGACAACTTATGTTTAGACCCACTGTTTCCTGGTGCTCCCCCAACTGGCCCCATTTCTGCCCAAACCACACCCCGGAGGCCATTTCCATGTGATCTCCATCTCAGGGCTTCTCACTGGGCATGAGTTGTAAGTGAAACCTGCACATGGGGTTTGAGGTGGGCAGTCCTCCTGCGGTGGGCAGTGCTGGCTGGGCTTTTCCTTCCCTCTCCATGGCTTCACTGGAATGGAGGTGGCTGTCATGGGGCGGGGGGAGGGGTGCCACTGTCCTCTCAGGACCCTGTGACTGACCTCCTCTTCCCCCCCCTTACTGAGCAGCATCTGGGGAGGGGCTGAACATGGAGGAAGGAAGATGGGGTCCACACCCCAGCCAGGGGTCTGCAAGGTAACAGCAGAGCAGGCCTCCTCGCGAGACTGTATCCCCAGCATGTAGAAATTCTGTTGCAAGCCCTTAGCAAGATGAAGAAGCCAGTGTGGGTTCCTGCAGGCACCTTGCGGGCTTTCACACTCAGCCACTTCCTGCTGGCTCTGTGATTCATCCCAGCCTGCTGGTCCTCCCTGAGAGGGAGCCTGGCAGGACCCCCTAGTTCTTGAGTCCCCAGTGTTCTCCACATCAGACACTCACCACTTCCCTTCCTTTTTGAAGCACAAATCCTGGGCTCCAGGCATTGCCTTCACTTGCCTCTCTTTTGGGCGGGGATGTGTCTGCCAGCATGGTGTCCTTGCTGCCTCTGGGGCCAGGATTTATTCTCCCTGAAGGCTGGTAGCTTGTCTGTTCCCTTGACAGATACCAGATCCTGCCAGAGGGAAATGCCCAATGTCCCTACAAGGCTTTGGTGACTTTCTTCACCCCCATCCCACACACTACTCTTGAGTCTCCTCCAGATACAAGAGTGCAGGGTCTAGCCATGCTGAGGCCTCCAGGTTCACCTTGAGACCCAGAGGTCACCTCTGCACCCTCATGGCCCATAAGAAATGCATACCTCCACCAGATGCCCCAGGCACCACCCAGCTGAGGCATAACCACAACCCAACCCACAGTTGCCCAGTAAGAAGCCCCAAGCCCCACACAAGCCTTATGCTTTCAAACAAGCGTATGAGGTCACTGGCAAGCATGGAGGGCTTTGGCAACATCAGCAGTTTTTACAGCCCAATAGGTTCTTCTCAGACTTTTGAGAGAAACAGTCCTGTTCTTAGGGGTATGATTTTTACTCCCAGAAACTGCAAGACTCTACACTAAGGTTTTGCCTTGCGTTTCTATTTCATTTTCACTCTCTCTTTGTTTCAAGTTTCCCAATCATTCAAAATAGGGAAGTGGGAGTTCCCATTGTAGCTTGGCAGGTTAAGGACCCAGCATTGTCTCTGTGAGATGCAGGTACAATCCCTGTCCTCGCTTAGTGGGTTAAGGATCCAGTGTGGCCGAAAGCTGCTGTGTAGGTCATAGATGTGGCTCAGATCCGGTGTTGCTCTGGTTGTAGTATAGGCTGACAGCTGCAGCTCCGATTCAGCCCCTAGACCAGGAACTTCCATATGCCACAGGTACAGCTGTAAAAGAAAAATAAATTTAAAAAAATAGGGAACTGGAGAAGGGCCCACCATCAGGCTTAGGGTGGCGTCTCTGAAGCTCTTGGTCTCCGCCTCAGTCCACCATCTCCTCCTTTTCAACTCCCCCTGCCCTTACAGACTCCTTGGAAGGACCATGTTCTGGGAAGGTTACACATTGTTAACCATAGGCACTGTCCAAAGAATGGACCTCCAGAAGGTGGGCGGTCAGCTCCAGGGGAAGGTGCTGGGAGGTGGAAGTGGGGGCAGAGATGTTGGGTCATGGGGACGGCATTGGGGCCAAGGGTTCCTGTCTTCAAAGCAGGAATGCAATCTTCAGGCAGAAACAAAGCCAGGTCTCCTCAAAGTTCTGGGAATGTTCCTCCACTGGGAGCAGACATCCCAAAGGAGCTGGTAATGGGATCACATTAAGATGACCTGCCAAATACCATATGCTATCACTTATATGTAGAATCTAAAATGTGGCACAGATGAACCTATCTACAGAACAGAAAGAGACTCACAGATGCAGAGAGCGGACTTGCGGTTGCCAAGGGAGAGTGGGAGGGAGTGGGATATACTGGGAGTTTGGGGTTGGTAGATGCAAACTATTCCATTTAGAATGAGGTCCTACTGTACAGCACGGGGAACTCTATCCAGTCTCTTTGGATAGAACATGATGGACGCTAATATGAGAAAAACAATAGAATGGAATAATATATTCTACATATATATGGAATTAAAAATATATATATATATACACACACACACACACAGAATATATATAGAATAATCCACTTCTATACTTTGCTGTACAGCAGAAGCTGACAGAACATTGTAAATCAACTATAGTAAAAAGGAAAAAAAAAATGACCTACTTCCAATTCCATCCTCGCTAATTCTGGGCTCTTCCCATTTTCCAGCAGCTTAACCTGTGAGTTTGGATCATTAGGGCCTTTGAGGACAAAGCCATGTAACTTCATGAACTTTTAAGAAGAGCCCTTCTCTTGCTCATCTTCAAACATCAGGATTGTTACTTGGGGTCTAGAAAGAAGCTGCTCTGGCATAACTTGAAAGGGGCGTGTGTTTCTTTTCCTTGTCTTGCATATGTAATTTTAGTTCGAAAGAAGTAAATATGACACTGGTTACATAATTCCAAAATAAAATGATATTCTTGGGTTCTTTTGAAAAACATGCCACTAGAATCATCACTCCCATGCTAACAAAAGGAGGTTGGAGAAAATGTTGTTATATTGCTTCTCTATTGTCCTTAAACCCCTTTCGAGTGCTCTCAAAAGTTGCAAGCCACATTTCCCAGGCAGCTAATATTACCTGTAGGAGTCGAGGGGTACACGTGTGGATTTTGTGCTACAAGTTCATGTTTTTCGTACTTCAACATGTACAGGAATGATCTGGGGCTCTTATTAAAATGCAGATTCTGATTCAATAGGTCTGAGGTGGAGCTGGGGATTCTGCATTTCCGACAAGCTCCCTGGTGGTGTTGATGCTACAAAGCTCTGTGTAACTTCCCTTGATTCACCGAGTGCCTCGTTCCCTTTATGAGTTTAGACAGACATCAAGGAAGGATGAATAATCTGCTTCTAGAATTGAGCTTCCCAGATCATCTGCTTTATAGCTTTGTTTCTTGTTCTGTTTTGGTTTTGAATGGTTAAGCAAGAATCACAAGACTTCCTGAAGTTAAAAAGTGATAGAGGATGACAGAGTTTTAATTACACTATCATTTAACAGGTCATTTTAGGATTTCAGAGGGCATGATGCTGGAGAGGATCCGTGAGAAAGAAGAGAGAGGGAGAGACCAGCACTGAGCTCGGCTTGTTTGTGTCTATTTTTGACATGGCTCTGGGTTATGCATATAGCATCCCTCTGCCAAAGAGAATTATAGGAACTTGGAAAAGGTTGTTTATTGAAGTCTTTTAGGATTAAATTCTACCCTTTACAATCGCTTTAAAATAAACATCTCCAAATGGAAGGACCAAGGAAATTTCAGCTGCTGTCCTAGGAATATAATCCAGAACCCAAGGTAATACTTTTGGAAGGAAATGTCAAAAGGCAGCAATTCCAAATAAGGGAAGGCAGTCAGCAGAGCAGAGCGGGGGGCGGGGGGGGTCTTCTCTCTGCCATGGGGGACAGACCACCACACAAGTAGGGGTCTTGTGGGGTGAGGTGGGGACTGGAGTAGGTTCTGAACAAAGAAGCCGACATGAATCTGCAAAGGGGTGGGGGTGGGGGCAAGATCAAAGGGAATACCCAGAACTTGGGGGAAAAGTTGTGGAAGGAACTAGATGGATGATAAATAAAAGGAAAATTTGGGGGAGTGATAACTTTCCTGAATTGTGATTTCTTCTTAAAAATAACTCCACGGAGATCCCACTATAGCTCAGTGGGTTAAGAACCCAATTAGTATCCATGAGGATGTGGGTTCAATCCCTGGCCTCACTCATGGGGTTAAGGATCTGTCATTGCCACAAGCTGTGGTGTAGGTCACAGATGTGGCTTGGATCCTGCATGGCTGTGGATGTGGTGGAGGCTGGCAGCTACAGCTGCTATTCGGCCCCTAGACTGGGAACTTCCATATGCTGCAGATGCAGCCCTAGAAAGAAAAAGAAAACTCCTTAATAAAAAATATTGTTATCTGGGGGAAAGGAGTGGGACAGACTGGGAATTTGGGGTTAAAAGATGCAAGCTATTCCATTTAGAATGGGTAGACACTAAGGTCCTACTGTACAGCACAGGGAATTCTACCCAATCTCCTGGTGATGGAAAATAATATTTTTTAAAAATGTATATATGTGTGTGACTGAGTCACTTTACTGCAGAGCAGATATTGGCACAACATTGTAAATTAACTCTACTTTAATAAAAAAATATACATATTATAACTTTATTGTTAGGGTCAGCAGTAGACACACTGGGAGTTGCCTTAGACATCCGGAGCCTCAGGCCCATCTTGCACCCCTCTTCCCATCTCATCTCCCCATCTTTGCCTAGCCTTCAGTCTCTGCCATTGCCTCTACCCCATTCCCTCACTTATATGAAAGTGTAAATGGCCTAGAGGGCCCTAAATGAGCAACATGCCATCTAAGTACATTTGCCCAAATATACTCCAAATTTCTCAGTCCATTCATTTTTGCCAGACATTTTTCAAAAGTCGTATCTTCAAAACTGATACAGAAGAAATATGGCAGAATATTAATATACATTATTAAATCTAGAAGTGAAAACATGAATATTCTGTCTTTTCCTGAATTTTTAAAGTATCTTATAATAAATATTAAGAAATGAAGTTACCCGTCCATAAAAAGAAAAGAAATGAAGTGAGAGGCTTTATTATTGACCAGATTGATGACTGGGTTTTCCTTCAGAGGAGGTGGCACCCCCTGAGTGCCCCCTCTCCATTACCTGTACGGAACTGGGATGCTCTGTGTGACCTGCGTGGGTCAAGACTCTGCCTGCACATCAGCATTTCCCGAGGATTTTAAAATATATCCATGTCTGCTCCTCACCCCAAACTAAGTAAATCAGAATCACAGTGGGGACCAACCTCTGCTGGTCAAAACTCCCCACACACCATTACTGGAAGCCAGGACTGAGAATCATTGGCTTAAAGAGTAACCATCAAGATGCTTTAAAAATATACTTGCAAATTTTTAAGCATTTGAACTCCCAACATGAAGACCTTTTATCTTTTTCTTGTTGCCTAGAAACCATTTGAAAGTCATGTGATATATAACCCCATCCCCACCCTCCACTATCTCCTCCCCATCCCACTCCTACCACCTCCAACCCACATACCACAAGTGGCACTACCACCACTAGTATCACCACCACCAGCAGCATTAGCACTAGCACCAATACCAACACCATCACCAACACCAGCAGCATCAGCATCACCAGCATCACCAGCATCATCACCAACACCAGCACCATCACCAGCAGCAGCAACAGCATTACCAAAACCAGCACAATCAGCATCACCAGCATCATTACCACAACCAGCAGCAGCATCACTACCACCACTACTGACAATAAAAAGGGCAAAATTCAGAGCTGAAGAAGCTATCTTAAGTGATCAGCTCCTGTGTTTGAGTATTCAAACCTTTTTTAATAAGATCTTTATTTTTATTTTATAGTTTATTTACAATGTTCTGTCAATTTCTGCGGTACAGCAAAATGACCCAGTCATACATATATACACACATTCCTTTTCTCAGATTATCCTCCATCATCTTCCATCACAAGCAATTAGATATATAGTTCCCTGTTATGTACAGCAGGATCTCATTGCTTATCCACTCCAAATGCAAGAGTTTGCATCTAGAAACCCCAAACTCCCAGCCCCCTCCCTCCCTCTCCCCCTTAACAACCACAAGTCTGTTCTCCAAGTCCATGAGTTTGTTTCTTTTCTGTAGAAAGTTTCTTTTATGACCTTTATAGATTCCAGATATAAGTGATGTCATATGGTATTTGTCTTTCTCTTTCTGACCTACTTCACTTAGTATAAGAGTCTCTACTTCCATCCATGTTGCTGTAAATGGCATTATTTTGTTCTTTTTGATGGCTGAGTAGTATTCCATTGTGTGTATATACCACATCTTCTTAATCCATTCATCTGTCAATGGACATTTAGGTTGTTTCCATGTCTTCACTATTGTGAATAGTGCTGCAGTGAACATAGGGGTGCATGTGTATTTTTCAATGAAAATTTTTTCTGGATATATGCCCAGGAGTGGGATTGCTGTGTCATATGGTAGTTCCATATTTCATTTTCTGAGGTACCTCCATACTGTTTTCCATAGTAGTTATAGTAATTTACATTCCCACCAATAGTGTAGGAGGGTCCCTTTTCTCCACACCTTCTCCAGCATTCATTATTTGTTGACTTGTTAATGATGGCCATTCTGACTGGTGTGAAGTGGTACCTCACTGTAGTTTTGATTTGCATTTCTCTAATAATTAGTGATGTTGAGCATTTTTTCATGTGCTTATTGGATACCTGTATATCTTCTTTGGAGAAATGTCTGTTCAGGTCTTCTGCCCATTTTTCAATTGGGTTGTTGGGGTTTTTTTGCTGTTGAGTTGTACACATGGTTTGTACATTTTATAGATTAAGCTCTTTAAAATGTGTATGGGTGGGGCTTCGGAAGGGGTCATAGCTGGGCGCTAAAGTGGTGGCAACCTGGGCACCAAACAGTTTTCTGGATTTAACTGAGTATAAGAAACTGTGAAAACAGTTTCTCTTATTCAAATGGCATACGAGTAATCAATCTATCAATCTCCCTTTTATAAAATTAAAACGTGCATTAATGCTTTTTTATTTTGTAGCTTTTCGGGACACATTTCTAAGCAACGCTAACAATCTTTGGTTTTCCAACTAGTATGAACCTTTGAAAGCTGAGAGACCAAATTTTGATCAATATATAAAAGGATTTTTGCTATAACTAAAATGACATACTGTTCATTGTGGACAGAGAAGAATAGAGAGAGACTCTGTGCGTGTGTGTGTGTATGTGTGTGTGTGTGTGTGTAAGTTCCCCTAACTTACTAACTTGCTTCAATAAAAGCAATATTTACTTTTTGATCTATCCAGCATCCTGCTGAAAGGTCCAACCTATGAAACTATTCTAGAAGAACAAAAAGGAGACAAAACCTACTGGCCTGTGCCTTCTCTTCACCTTTCCAGGGTAATTAAACATTATTTACTTAGAGTCAAGAGATCGGATTGGGAGTTCCTGTCCTGGCACAGAGGAAACGAATCCGACTAGGAACCATGAGGTTGGGTTTGATCCCTGACCCTCAATCAGTGGGTTAAGGAGCTGGTGTTGCCATGAACTGTGGTGTAGGTCACAGGTACAGCTCCAATCTGGCATTGCTGTGGCTGTGGTGTAGGCTGGCAGCTACAGCTCCAATTTGACCCCTAGCCTGGGAACCTCCATATGCTGCAGGTGCATCCCTAAAAAGACAAAAAAAAATAGAGATCAGATTGAACATTATTTACGTAGAGTCAAGAGATCTTGTGTTTAACTTCAGAGAGAAATTTCTCAAATTTATCACCAGACTTTCCATAGACATTATTTTAGAGGAAACATTTTTATCCAGTTGCCCCCACACGCCATCCTACTATATTCGATTTTGTAAAGCACTGGGGGGAAACGCAGTAGGTCCCAGCTTCACGCAGTGTTTGTTTTGTGTGCTGCCTTGCTTGCTGCTTGCTTGAGTGCGGGGGAGGTGGGTAGAATTGCAGCCGGTGTTCTCCTGAATTATAATGGCAACGAAGTGGTGCGCCTCCCCTCTCTGTGGGGTGTGCAGGGGAAACCTTTTGACACGTGGAGCGGCCACATTTCATTCTTTTGTCTGTGATTTGCTTGCAGGGAGGGCTCTTTTCAAACCCCTAGAAGTCAGAAGTCTCCGGGAGGTGTCAGTCCAGTCCCTGGTGAGTGTACTGTGCAGACCCGCACAGCTCACCGGTCAGAGTTCCAAACCCCTCGGGGGCACTGCCCAGAAGCAGAAGGATTGGCTCTGATCATTCCCTACTGTCAGGAAGAAATGGGCCTTTCCTGACAAGTTTATGAACAGATTTCTTAGTCTCGATCCTCTGCCTTAGAAATGGGAATCGACTGCAAAGCACTTTTGAGAAAGATATAAGTTCTGCCATCTGATTTCTCCAAATCCAGCATCCAACCAGGAAGCAAACAAAAGAAATGGATTTTTACAAGGTAAATCACTACTATTGTGATTTTTTTTTGTCTTTTTAGGGCCACGCCCATGGCATGTGGAGGTTCCCAGGCTAGGGGTCAAATGGGAACCGTAGCCACTGGCCTACACCACAGCCACAGCAATGTCAGATCTGAGCCTTGTCTTCAGCCTACACCACAGGTCATGGCAACACTAGATCCTTAACTCACTGAGAGAGGCAGAGATTGAACTTGCGTCCTCATGGATACTAGTCAGGTTCATCACCACCAAGCCACTACAGGAACTCTTCACTACTGTAAATTGAATTGTACCCTCCCCCCAAAAAAGATTTGCAGAAGTCCTAACCCTGGTACCTGGGAATGTGGCCTTATTTGCAAATAGCTTTGGCAGACAATCAAAATGAGGTCATTCGGACAGGCTCTAATCCAACTTGACAGGTGTTGTTATAAGAAGAGGGAGGGGAGTTCCCATCGTGGCTCAGCGGGTTAAGGATCTGATGTCATCTCCATGAGGCATCAGGTTCGATCCCTGGCCTTGCTCAGTGGGTTAAGAATCCGGCGTTGCCGCATGCTGTGGTGTAGGTCACAGATGTGGCTTGGATCCAGTGTTGCTGTGGCTGGAGCATAGGATGCAGCTGCAGCTCCAATTAGACCCCTAGCCTAAGAACTTCCATATGCCGCAGATGCAGCCATGAAAGAAAATAAAAAAAGGTTGAAGAAAGAAGAGGGAGGATGATGTGATGCAGGGAGGGAAGAGGCCATGTGGAGCTGGAGGCGGAGACGGGAGTGATGTGTTTAATATACAAGGAATGCTGGCAACAGCAGCAGCCAAGAGAGAGGCAGGGAACGTGTTCTCCCCTAGAGTCTTCATTGGCTCTGCTGACGCCTGGATCGTGGGCTTCTGGCCTCCAAAACGGTTAGGGTTTTATGGCCTTAAGCCATAAGGTTTTAGGCATCTGTGGCTTTAAGCCCTCCCAGTTTGCACCCTGTTTCAGCAGCCACCCCTTAGGGAACAGAGATGCTGTCCAAGAACCTTCCTTTCAAGAATCAGCTGCTGGAGTTCCCAATGTGGCTCACTGGGTTTAGAACCCAACTAGTATCCATGAGGATGCAGGTTCGATCCCTGGCCTCTCTCAGTGTGTTAAAGATCCAGCATTGCCATGAGTGGTGGTAGAAGATGCAGCTCGGATCCCAAGTTGCTGTGGCTGTGGTGCAGGATGGGAATCACAGCTCTGATTGAACCCCTAGCCCGAGAGCTTCCATATGCTGGGGTGCGGCCCTAAAAGTGAAAAAAAATACACCCCAAAGTCAAGATTCCAGCCTTCAAGGGGAATAAGCTAGAGGTTCTAGAAATGGTTGTTCAGAGCAAGAGCTGAACTTGGAAGGAGGCTGGAGTGGGGCTGAGTGGAAACGACGGAGGAGCAGGAGCTCTCTCTCTGCCGGGAGAGGCTCTCCATCCCTGCTTCCTCCAGTGGGCACATCCTCAGACTTAATCATAGGTTATATTTAAAATAGCCTATCTCTGTGATGCCTTATTAAAAGTGTGTCTTTTGCTATTTTTAGAGGATATTAATCATGTTACCTTTTTGATTTGAAATTGGGACAGGTTAGCTCTAATTACACGAGATTTTTAAGAAGCTTGAAAAGACCCAAATTTTCCCCAACAAATCCACACTACCACTGACCCTCTGCTCTCGCACTTAGGGAATGCCATGGTCAGAGGCAGAGTGGGACACTAGAGATGGTGTGCAGGTGTCACTGTGCAGGACTGGGAAACCAAGAATATCACAGGAAGATGGTGGGCAACCAGATACCCTAGTCCCCTATGAAAAGCATGACCTGGGATTTCCTATTGTGGCTCAGCAGATTAAGAATCCAACTAGTGTTCATGAGGAAGAGGGTTCAGCCTCACTCAGTGGATTAAAGGATCCAGCATTGCCGCGAGCTGTGGTGTAGGTCACAGACGCATCTCAGAACTGGTGTTGCTGTGGCTGTGGTGTAGGCTGGCAGCTGAGGCTCCTATTCAACCCCTAGCCTGGGAACTTCCATATGCCACAGGTATGGCCATAGAAAGACCAAAAAAAAAAAAAAAAAAAAAAAAGCATGACTCGGTCTCTGATATAGAGTGAGTTGCCTTGAAGCTTTTGATGACAAAAGATAAAGGGATTGTTTTTAATAACTTTTTGTTCAAATTTTTGGAGGATTGTGGCCAACATGTTAGGAATTCTGGAAGCCGGTTGCAAAAAGAGCTCTAAGAATTAACCTAGGATCCTGTTTCCTCCCTTCCAACTTTGTTCTGAGAGAATGTCTCATCCATAACAAAACTTGCCCCCTTGCATCATTTCATCTACCAAGAGGTAACATCCCTGCCAGGACCTCATGAGCCTGGCAGAGGCAGAGTATTAAAAAAATACAAAGAAACTACCTTGAGAAAGGATGAGAGGAGAAAGCATGCTATAGTCCTATTGCAATGAACAAATCACCACAAACTGTGAGAATAACATCACTCTTTTATTACCTCAAAGTTTCTGGGGTTCGAACCACAGCTTAGAAGGGTCCTCTGCTCAGGGTCCCACAAGGCTGCACTCCTTCCAGAGTCCTCCTGCAGACTCATGTGGTTGTTGGCAAAATTCGGTTCCTG
Source organism: Phacochoerus africanus (assembly GCF_016906955.1). NCBI lineage: Eukaryota > Metazoa > Chordata > Mammalia > Artiodactyla > Suidae > Phacochoerus > Phacochoerus africanus. Next base: position 281,475,651 of record NC_062544.1, on the reverse strand, counting down.
AGGTTTTAGGACTGAGGTTTCCATTCTTTTGTTGGCTGCAGGCCCAGAACTCAGCTCAGTTCTTAAAGGCTTCTGCAGTTCTTTGCCACGTAGCTGTAGCTCCTTCCATGTGCTCTCTCACCCTTGAATCTTCCCTTTGCTTCAAATCTCTCCTGCAAGGAGGAGCCTAATCTCTTTTAAGTGTTCGCCTGATTAGGTCAGGCCCACCCAGAATCGCCTCCTTCCCTGAAAGTCAACTGATTACTGACTTTAATTATATCTGCAAAATCCCTTTAAGAAGCATCTAGTTTAGCATTTGAGTGGATAACTGGGAGCAGGGTGTGGACACCAGGAGATAGGTCTCTGCCAAACCCATGACACAAGCACCTTTGTCCATATCTTCTAGGTTTCAGTGGAATATGAACACACTGTGTCTGCTTCAAAACTTTTCCTTCTGCTCTCTCCCCACAACCCCCACCCTGAAGGCAGGACCCAGGGAGCCCTGCTGTGCGTGGAAGGGGCCTTTTTGAGGAACCAGTTCTGAACTCAGAATTAATTCTACGAGTTTCCTTCTGTCATGGGTCAGTGGTTAACAAATCCGACTAGTATCCATGAGGATGTGGGTTCGATCTCTGGCCTTGCTCAGCAAGTTAAGGATTCAGCATTGCAGTGAGCTGTGGTGTAGGTCGCAGGTGCAGCTCGGATCTGGCATTACTGTGGCTGTGGTGTAGGCCAGTAGCTACAGCTCCGATTAGACCCCTAGCCTGGGAATCTCCATATGCTGCAGGTGCAGCCCTAAAAAGCCAAAAAAAAAAAAAAAAGAGTTAATTCTAATCCATCCATCTGCCAAGCTGTCCAGCTGAAGTCAAATTGGGGATGGGGCGGGAAGAAGATGTCGATACCGGATGAATGGAATCCAACACATAGCATCCTCTACTCTGCTCAGGGGTCCTGGGATGGACTGGAAGAAGGTTTCTCTGAGGATGAGAAACTCAGGGCCCGCTTGGAAGAGGAACAAAGAGAAAAGGGGGTAGGAAGCTGTGCAGCAGCAAAGCTGAGAGGCAAAAGGGCATAGAGCAGAGTTTGGGTTTTTAATCATTAATGATCTCACTATTTTATTCTGACTCCAGAAGTAACGTGCATTGTCATTTAGCAAATTCAAGGGCCAATGAGGAGACTAATTTGGTTGGAACAGGGTTCCCTGGAGGCTGTTGTTCTCAGCCCTGTAACTTGGCCCAGTCGTGACCAGTTGAATGCAGGCATTGGAAGATAAAATCCAGATGCATCTTGTGTGTGTGTGTGTGTGTGTGTGTGTGTGTGTGTGTATGTGTGTGTTGTCTTCTCAAGGCTGCACCTGAGGCATAGGAGGTTCCCAGTCCAGGGGGTCCAGTTGGAGCTGTAGCCTCCGACCTACACCACAGTCACAGCAATGAGGGAGCTGAGCTGCATCTGCAACTTACATCATAGCTCATGCCAATGTAGGATCCTCAACCCACTGAGCAAGGCCAGGAATCAAACCTGCATCCTCATGGAGTCTAGTCAGATTCATTTCCGCTGAGGCATGACGGGAACTCCCAGATGCATCTATTTATGACAACTTTCTAATATAAAAATACTTACTTAGAGGAGTTCCTGCTGTGGTGCAATGGGTTAAGGATCCGGCTTGTCTCTGTGGAGGCACAGGTTCCATCACCAGCCCTGCACGGTTGCAGTTGTGGGGTAGGTCGGGGCTCTGGCTCAGATTTGATCCCTGGCCTAGGCACTTCCATATGCCATGGAGGCAACTGAAAAAGAAAAAAAAATAGAGAGACTTTAACTGGGGACCAGGAGAGTGTAGACATCTGAGTTTTAGTGGTTTGGGTTGTGTTTTTGGCTTTGGGCCATCATGAAATTTTTCTGAGTAAAGGATAACTTGTGACATCAGTGGGCAAATCGCCACCTTTGGAAGGTTAATCTGGCCACAGGGCAGACAATGGAGTAGGGGAAAAAGAGGAGAGAGAAAGGCAGAGAGTTGATGCTCCCCGGAGGGGCGTGGCAGTCGGGGAAGCAGAGGAGAGGCAGGTGGAGAAGCAAGCTTCCCCCAGGAAGATGGGGATGGCGATGGAGAGCAAGGCACACCCACAGGTAACTCTATCCAGCGAGCCTGTGAACTTGGGGGCAGGAACAAGTGGGCACCCGGGCCTCTCTCCAGAGCCACAGGTGGCATTTCCATCATGCACTTCCAGATGCTTTCCTGGGAGAGTCAGAGATACATTCATGGAGCCCCGACACACCTGCAGTATCTGTCTCTACACCTCGAGCCCCTATCAGCCATCACATGCGGGGAATCAAGAATCCTGCAAGCAGAGCTCCCATTGTGGCTCAGTGGGTTAAGAACCCAACTAGTATCCATGAGGATGGGGGTTCCATCCCTGGCCTCTCTAGGTGGGTTAAAGATCTGGCATTGCTGCAAGTTGCCACAGATGCAGCTCAGATCTGGCATTGCTGTGGCTGTGAAGTAGGCTAACATCTGCCAGTTCAATTCAATCCCAAGCCTGGAAACTTCCATATGCTGTAGGTGCTGCCCTTTAAAAAAAAGTAAAAATAAAAAAAGCAATCCTACAAGCAGTTCCCTGAACAGAAAGGTTTCTATTCCAGCAAAGCGGCAACGCGGCCCCGTCAACTTTAAACATTGTAAACGATGCCAGCTTCCTGGGAAATCTCTCCACCACAGACAACTCACGAATCACAAAGATGAAGACAGGCGAACCAAGGAGGGTCGCCTCTGTGAATCTCAGCTAGAGCTCCAGCAAACAGGCAGCTGCCTCCAGGCTAGTGTCCTGAGGTCCCAGGCCAGGACCCCCAGCAGGGCCTCCCTTGAGCTGCAATGTGGGAAGGATTTGGTGAGCTGGACGTCTGCCTACAAAAGAAACAAACCACTCTGCTGAAAGCAGCACCAAGGATCAATTGTACAGGATTTGGATAGGACCAAACACGATCACCCAAGAGGCGAGAGGAGCGACCTGACTTGGGCAAAGCCACACAATTAGTAAACAGCAAAGTGAGGCTTAACCCCTTCCTCCAAACAGAGCCAGAAGCTGCCAGCCTCCCGGCCCCCAAATCAGAACCACATCCCCACCACCCACCACCGGACTTCCTGGTGGGACCCTCAGATGGCAGGAGGATGAAACCTCCACCTTGGCAGCAACTGATTGACTCGGCCAGGGCAGCCGGCCCTGCTGAAGCTGAAAGGGGTCAGATGCAGGGTCCTGCGGCTGTGCTGGTACGTGACCACCTCTTCTTAGGACCCCTGAGCTCAGAATGGCTTTCCCATTTTTGAGAGGGGGTGGCTATATTCAATAGAAACTACGTGTGCCCTGCAAAGAATAAAATACTTAATTGCTGGCCCTTTCCAGAAGGTTGCCATTCCCTAGATTCCATGGCAAGCCTACATTTCCAAGAAGTGCCAAAGACCAAGGGAGGTAGAGAGACTCCTAGAAGATGACCCAGCTACTTGGAGAAAGAGCTGGAAACCAGGACCCTCTTGTTTCAACTGTCCAAAGGAAGGGTCTACATGGGCGTAAACCATGTGAACACACACTCACACACCCACGCACGCATGCATACAGTCACACGTGACTGCACATGTATATGCAAACTTGCACACACACACACACAAACGTCCACACAATCATGCATAGACCACATAGGAATGCACACACAACCTACGTGTGTACACACCTAAGTGCCCTTAGTCCCCTGAGGGCCTAAGACCTATGATCAAGGAATAAGGATACCAGTTCTTCTGTGTGGCCTGTAGAACGTTCCAAAGTGAAAGTAGTTTGCATAGACTGAAACAAAAAATGGTGTGTTATTTACAGTGCTTCTCAAGCACAAGGCTCAGGACCTGATAGAGATGGGGCTTAGCAAATATATCACTCATTTCTAAAAGATAAAATCCAGAGGGACAATTACCTGTCTTACCCCTAGACTCACTAAGTGAACTCGAGTTTTCATGAACAGTCATGGGTTTAAATCGTCTTCCTCATCAGTGTCAACAGAGAAAGCGTCTCTTGTTCAAACCGGACTTCCATCCCCAGCCACCTCTGGCTGTGGGTTCTTCTCCGTATGTTCTCTGAATTTCTTTTGTTCTTGGTAATGACTCTATTTATTAATACTTGTATCACAAATGTTCACCATCCCAATGCCTTCTTGTGGACATGCAAGACAGAGGCATGAATTTTTTAAGACCTTTTAAAACTATTTGGACCTTGGGTTCCCCTGGACACACATTCTTAAACTGACTTGACGAGGTCCTGGATGTCAAATGTCAAGACAAAGAAAAAAACGTAGAAAGAAGAAGTTTGCCCTCTGAAAACTTAGAGCCAGTTCTCACTCTGTTTTCCCTGGAGCATGAGGTCCGTGAGCTGTCAAGTGTTTCTCACCAAAAGGACTTCAGAATCCAACAGGCTTGGGAAGCACTCCACAAGTGGAAAAACCCAAGTAAAAATCACTTATTTCCTTGAACCTAAATATATTTACCAAATAAAACTTGTTGTGGCAACCTTTCACCTTGAAGGACCAGTGTAACATGGAACTCAGAACCTTGCTTGACGGGACACTTTCTTCTTCTTTCTTCACTACAAACCCCAGTTGGTAGCACCACATTCTGTGAGGTTCCTGACCAAGCCTACTTTTGGAGGGAGAGTTAAAATCCAGAGAACCATCCTTCGCACCTTCCCCTCCCCACTCTCCTTGAGGAGCGGAAGGAAGATGGGAGGAAGATGATGACCTTGGCCGGTAGCCCTAGAGTGGTCCAGACCCTCCCTGTACTGTCTGGGTTTCCCCCCAAACCAGGACTTTCACTGTTTCTCTCCAGAAGTGGGAGGTGGCCTACAAGGTACTTGGCAGAATCTGGTATGACCCCCCTTTTCATGGACAATGCTATATTTTGTCCTTTTGAGATGAGAAATAAGCTGTAAATTTCAGGATTGCAAGAAGTCTGTACACCCGTCGAAATCTTACTCTGCCACTGCTTGGAGTTCTACAAAACCCAGGCCACCTTCAAATCCAAGCTTGGGAGAATTCTGCTTCTTTTTGAACATGGTTTTATCAAACCTGGAACTACTGACCAGATGTCCTCCCAACCCAATGTGTGTACACACACACGCACACACACACATGCATGCACACGCAGACACACACACCTCTTGCTAGGCAGGCATTGATTTTTTCCAACAGCTGGGCACCTGCTTCAAGCTCTATGATGTCGCTTTGTAACGTTAGAAAAAAAGCAACAGAGCCTAGACTTTAGGAGAGGAAAGGGAGATATTTTGGACAACAAATCTTTCCCTGTACTTGGAAATGACCTCAGGTGAACCTGAGGCACAAAGAGCTTAAAGCTGTCCTGTCCTTAGATGATCCAGGGGTGGAGTCAGAGAAGCCAAGCTTTGTCATAGCTGACTGCTCACCACTGCCACCACATGACCTTGTTCCAGTGCATGACCCTAGTAATTAAGAGCTTAGTATTAAACGGAGCATCGCTAGGAAGCCATTGAGAATACAAGTACTGTCGAAGTCCCACAGAGCAGCCCGACTTTCTTCCGGGGACACTTCTGCTGCTCTGTCCTCAAAGGAAACTACAGCCAACACCCCTACTTGTATAAATTTTCTATGGAACTCATCATAAACCTGCTATGACCCTCTCTGGACTGTGAACAGTTTGAGGGGAAGGACGGTGTCTTGTTCTTGCTCACCTCTCATCTCTCGGTATTCAGCTCCCATCGGTACCTGGCCGATAGCGGGATGTAAGCAAGGTTTGTTGAATTGAGCAAAGTCCTTTTGCTTTCTCAATCATTCCTTCCACAAACCTTAATGAAGAACCACACGTGAGCCTGAAAAATTATTAATAGACAGTGCTTGTCTTCAGGGAGTTCACCGTCTAGCACTGGATTCAGGCGGGTGGTACATGAGACAGAACTAAGCATCTTGGGAATGTCGTGGAGGGTTGGCATTTTCAGAGTGGGGGTGTGAGAGAAAGAAGGCATCTGTGCAATGGGGGGGTCAGAGCTGGTCCTCGACCTTCCCTTAACTTCCCAATGTGCAACCTCAGCCTTCCCTTTCTTCCCACCCCGTTACCCCCACTCTACTCCCCTCTCCTTTTCCCTTTGTGACTCAGTGGTAGGCATAGTTTATGTGACACTCTAGGGGCCCTGAGAAGATTTCAAAAATACAAACAAGTAAATATGATTGGAACAAAGAGTTTGATGCTGGGCACAGCTCTTGGCAAATTACTGATGCTAACATCTTCCATCACCCTGGACAGTCCTAACTCCTGACCAAGGCGCAGAGCTGTGCCTGGTAAGGAGGAATCTGGTTGACCAGCAAGCTTGCGGGAGGGAAGCCCAACCCACTCAGGGACATCTAGAGAGTCACTATGGACCAAACCTGCTTTGCCACTTGCCTGACTCAGAATGCTGCTGAATAAATCATTGCAATCCCACAAAGCTATTTGCTTGGAACTTCAAGGCACAGCTTAAGGAAAGAGGTAGAACATAAGCATATTATAAGAAATATTATTAGCTCTGTTCCTCTCTAAAGAAGGTAATTCTTTTTTAAAAAATCCCTATAAAGGCAGCAGTAGTCACAATGTGATATGGCATTATAACTTCAGGCACAGGAATAATTCAATTATCCTTTAAGCTTACTTAGTTTGAAACTAGCATTTTGCTGTTTTCTTTCTCAAGCCTCAGCTATTCGAAGCTGAATGCTTTTTGTTCTCACAATGCAGATTGGTGACAAACAGGAAATCACAAAAGAGCCCAGTTCCTAAATGAAACCATTTAGCCATCACTCCTATTGAGGATATTGTCAAACATAAGTCATTTTCTTGACTTACACTTTCTTTAAGGCAAATTTCATGATGCCTTTTCTTTCTCTGATTTTTCTCTTCCCTAACTCGTGTTGTATCTTGCAAAATGTCAAACAAAGTAAGTGTATGAACTTCTGGAGCGCTCCAGAGAAAGAGACAGACAATACACACCCACATTCGTTCTAAAACCTGGTATTCTGTTAAGTTCAATCTAAAACAACAGAGTGTCCAAACCCACAGTCCCAGGAAATAAGGTCTCCAGACAGGGACTGGAAAGGAAGCAAGCAGCCTCAGAGCACAACTGTGGCCGCCTGGGGACAGCATCATTGCTCTGTTCCACCTTCTGAAAGGAGGAAGAAACTTACCTGCAGGTTTAAGTCTCAGTGGCCTTTTGGTCTAACCCGTTTTCCGTGTCTCTCACTCCACATGAGGTTTGATGAGTTCACAAACTATCTCAGCTCTTTTCCTTTGTTTGGAAAACACATTTATCTGTATCTTATACTGGAGCCTCAATTTTTCCTGTTTGGGAGAAACCTCTCTCAGATCAGTGATGTTTCCCCATACACATCCTGCAGAGAGCTGTGTTGATGCCACTAGGCAAAAACCACAGGAGTAGTCTCATGTGGTTGGTTCTCCTAACAACCGTTGACTGGTGTAGAAATTGCTGATGATGCCAGTACGTTATCTGCGGAGAAGAAGGGTAATCCTGCTTTATTTAGACTTTCTGAGTTGTCAAGAGAGACCTGGAAAGGAAAGGTGAATGTGAGTAGGAAGACTCATGGTTTAATCATCGTGATAGAATCAGTCATTGTTGTTTGCCTTGTTACTTAATCCTGCCGTCTGTGGATTCACTCTTTCGGGTACAGCACATGCAACTAGTGTTTAAATGGCACCCAGATACAAAACAGTTTCTGTCAAACCATCACCTCAAGGGCTGCACACTTGGAACATGCCTCGTAAGGATGAATATGTTGTTTCCTTGACCTTGGACCACACAAGATAAACTAAACAGTGAAGCTAAGGGCAATTACAGTGGGGCTGGCATAGCTTCCAGCACTTGCATTGGATGTTTTCTTAGACAGGTGAACTGAGGTTTCCTCGGGTCTGATGTGTTTGGGCTCTTATTTGGTCTTTCCAATATACTCATGGCTTTCGTGAATTAAATTATCCAAAGTTCTGCTCTGAACTTGGCCTCAGCCAATGTACCCATTTGCTGCTGGAGTATCCAGACTGTGTCCATTCAGGTCCACCATGTATTTTTCCTACTGTGTGTTTGTTCAATTATCAGCCCACAGACAGGTGATACTCTAACTGTGGTGTTTAGTTTTCTTTTTTTTTATTATCACTATTTTTTAATTTTTTATTTTATACAAATTTTAAAGGTTACACTCCATTTATAGTTATTACACAATAGTGACTATATTCCTCCTGTTGTACAGTACATCCTCACAGCTTATCTTACACCCAATAGTTAGTTCTTCCCACTCCCTGACCTCTATACTGCCCCCCTGCCCCCCGCCATTCACTGGTAACCAATGACTAGTTTGTTCTCTACGTCTGTAAGTCTGCTTCTGTTTTAAATTTTCATTCACTCGTTTGTTGTGTTTTTTATTTATATTTTATTTTATTTTATTTTATTTGTCTCTTTTAGGGCCACACCTGCAGCATATGGAGGTTCCCAGGCTAGGGGTCGAATTGGAGCTGTAGCTGCTGGCCCACACCACAGCCACAGCAACGTGAGATCTGAGCCACATCTGCCACCTACACCACAGCTCAGGGCAACGCCAGATCCTTAACCCACTGAGCGAGGCCAGGGATTGAACCTGCATCCTCATGGATGTTAGTCAGATTCATGTCTGCCGCACCACGACGAGCACTCCCCTTGTGTTTTTTAGAGTCTATGTGTAAGTGGCATCATACAGTATCTGTCTTTCTCTATCTGACTTGCTTTACTTCGTATAATGCCCTCCAAGTCCATCATGTGTCTTCAAATGGCAAAATTTCATTCTTTTTATGGCTGAGTAATATTCCATTGCATGTATAGATACATAGAGAAATGTAATGTCCAACCTTCTTTATCCAGTCATCTGTCAATGGATATTTACATGGCTTCCTGTCTTGGCTCTTGGAAGTAATGCTGCTGTGAATAATGGGGGTGGATATGTCTTTTTGAATTAGCATTTTGGGATATTTTGGGATATTTCCCAGGAGTGGAATTGCTGGGTGGGTCATATGGTAGTTTTCATCTATAGATATACAGCTCTCTCTTTGAGGATTGTTGCTCTGTGGTTACTGCCGAGGTTTGAATCCTGGCCCTCCTGATTATTAGCTGAGTGACTTGGGCAAGTAACTTACCCTCTAAAAGCCTCAGTTTGCTCACCTGTAAAATGGAAACAAAAGAGGTTCCATCTTGAAGGGTTTTGGTGAGATGAAGTGAGATCCTGTGTCACGTGTGGATCTTTGAGCCTCACACAGTCAGCACCCAGACACAGGCCCATCCTGTGAACTTGCACCGGGCCCTGTGCTCAGAAGGGCCCCACACTTGGTTTAACCCACTGCTGTCATCATCTTGAAATGATGATGACAATTTTTAACCAGGGGGCCCTGCTTTTTCATTTTGCACTGGGCCCCCCAAATTCTACAGCCTGAGCCCAGGAAAGGTCCAGGCTCCACACGCAGTCAAAACGTACGATCTTTACAAATTACCTTTTAACTATATAAACCACCCAGCAACACCCTCAGGGCCCTGGATTGTTTAATAGTGAAAAAAATTAGTTAGATGCTAAGAGGTCGGCCAGAGGTATCCTTGCACTGAAATGTCCACAAGCAAACACGGGCACTCCATTTTCCAAAGGATGGGACACTAGCCTTGAGATGGCTGTCCTGGAAAGGGCCAAGGTTATCCTTTGTAATGAGTGAAAATCGAAACAATGAACTATTAGCTGCCCGCGTGTGCAGAGCAACCTCAGAAGCACAAAAGCAGCAGCAGCAGTTACAGTGGAAGAAGCAGGGAGCGGAAGCGGGGGAGTGGGGCAGCCTCACCCCTGGTGGGGGAGGGTTACTGGCCACTTCATCCTCTGACTTCCCCCACTTCCCATCCCAAGCTCTTCCCTTCTGTTGGGGACAAAAGAGAGGAGGAAACAGGATGGGGGATGGGCACCTGGAATTCCTAGGAAAGGTGGAGTCACCCCAGGAGTGCTGGGTTGTGCAGAAAATGAGGCAGCAACTTAAGTTCTTAGCAGGCAGGCTTCTGCTTTTAGGTTCTTTCTTCTTCTGCACCCTCATTTCTTTTCTTTTCTAATTCTTCTTCTTCTTTTTTTTTTTTTTTTTGTCTTTTTAGGGCCATACCCGTGGCATATGGAAGTTCCTCATGGATACTAGTCGGGTTCATCACCACTGAGCCACAACAGGAACTCCCTGCACCCTCATTTCTAAAACCAGTGATAGAGATGGAGCTGGGACCCCGAGCCTGCCCCGGGCTGAGGGTGGTGGAGGAGCACATGACCACCGCCAGGTGTCCTTGCTTGCTGGGCCCTCGGGAAGGGGACAACAGGTTTAGTGTGACGCCCACATTGTTGAGAGAAGGGACGAGAAGGAGGGTTTAGAACAGTGGCTTACCAGGACCTGCGCCATGGGTTGGACAGGTCCATTGTGTTCAAGGATAATGACGGACGCAGAGATGGTGGGGTGGACCAGGAGGGAGGTGGTGATGGAGCCGAGGGTGTCAGATATATGAGTCTGGATTTCAAGGGAGGTCTAGGCTGGAAACGTAAATGATAAACATGGCCATCATCAGCATGCAGTCGGGTTTTAAATCCAGAGCGAGAATGGAGAAGAGAAGCGGGCTGAGGGCTGAGCCCTGGGGCATCCTAGATAATGAGGAACCAGGCAAGGACAAAAAAGAAGCAAAAGAAAAACCAGTCGGGGCAGTGAGAAGCCAAGTGAAGAGGACGTGTGAAGGAGGAGGGGGTGATAAGGCTGCCACCTGACGGGACAAGTTCAGTAAGAGGAGGACCGTGGGCCAGGGGTGGCCTCCGATGGGCTGGCATCATGGTCATCGGGGTCCCCAGTGGGAGCAACTCACAAGGGAGGGAGGGAGCAACCCTTGAGAGATGGAGGGCGAAGAAACTGGACCCAAGGCCGTGGGAATAAGTCTTCTAAGGCATTTGCTGTAAAGCACACAGAGAAATGAAGGTGGAGGTTAATGGTGGGGTGGGGGGCAGGTGGGGAAAGAAAAGATTTCTTTTTTAGGATAAGTAATGACAGCAACTGGGAAGCCAAAAATGCTAAGAAATAGGAGAAATGGTGAGCCTTGGCGTCTGTTAGAGGACCAACGGGAAAGACAGGGGATCTAAAGTTCTGGGTGGGGATGGGCTGCCTGGGAGCGGGGCCTGGGTAGCTCAGGGCCAGTAACGGGACCGCGGGCAGAGAAGATAGGTAAGGACACGGGCAGGTGGCAGGTGACACTTGGTGACCTGTGAGCATTTCTCTATGAGCGCATCAGCTTTCTCAGTGAAAGAGGAAGCTGGGTCTAGGGCTGAGAGTGAGGGTGGGGAGAGGTCCTGGAGGTTTGAGGAGAGAGGAAAAATGTACCATTTGCTCATCTTTCTATCTCTGGTCCCTACATAATGGTTTTTGGTTGGGGAGGGGTTGTTTTTGTTTTTGTTTTTGCTTTTTAGGGCTACACCAGCGGCATTTGGAAATTCCCGGAATAGGGTTCAAATCGGAGCTGCAGCTGCTGACCAACACCACAGCCACAGCAACACCAGATCAGAGACGCATCTGCAACCTACACCACAGCTCACTGCAGCACTGGATCTTTAACCCACTGAGCGAGGCCAGGGATCAAACCTAAATCCTCATGAATACTAGTCAGGTTCTTTACTGCTTAGCCACAGTGGAAACTCCCATAATGGGTTCTTAATAGAGGTTCTTGAATGCATAAACACTTATAAGTTGAGGTTAATTAAATGACATCCATCTAGACAGATCTGCAAACCCTAGCATGCTCTCCTGGCTGTAATGGGCTGGTATGTTTCCTGAGCTAGTTTAGGTAGTAGTCAGTGTGGTTGGATACGTGGGCTCTGCACTGCCAGGGCTGGACTCAATCTGAGCATCCCCACTGGCTTTGAGCTATACAGTTTTCAGAAATGTCATTAACCTGACGTAGTCTCAGTTTTCTCATCTCTAAACTAAGACTGGTAACAGTCCCATGGATTCACTGTGAGAATTTACTGGAAGGATGCATGTAAAATGTGTGGGTTGTCCTACTTTACAGTGAGTGATAGACTCTTTCTTGATGACTCCTGGAGATGTTACTTCACATGTTAGTTCATAAATTAACCAGCTTAGCTCTCAAAGAACAGGCCCCAACCTTGGCCTTGCCCTCTCTTGATTGATCAAAGCAGCCTTTAGGGTATTCATGCTTTAACATATTTATTTTGATTTACATGTAAACCTTTGTTTGCTTAACATTAAACTCCCCCTCCCATAAAAAAAGGAAGCTAAACTCTCATGAGGAATTTGACTTTTATTTTAAAATTCACACATTTAATTTAAGAAAAATGAAATCTGTATGTTTCCAACTTATTTATTCTAAATCCATCAAAACATTTTAACAGCTGCCTAATGCCCAAAAATCATTTTGATGTTTCTTAATCGGTTTTTAAAAAGCTTTTCCTTAAAAAAATAAAAAGGAAAAACAGGTGGTTAAACTTTGAAAACATATCCAAACACCAAACTTCTGCTACTCTGGACACATTTCATGCCACAGGCTCACCTTCCTCCATCTCTGTTTACCTAAAAGGCCCCCCATCTGTCTGCAAGTTTACTCATCTGTCTGCAAAAGCACATTGTTCTTTGAATGATGTCTTCCAGATCTGAAGAGTCATATACGAAGACTCTTCCAGAGTATAAATCCTGCTGTTAATCAGGAAAAAGTCTCAGAGCCCAGCATGTGGTTTTTGCCCAGACTCCTGGCCTCTTATCAAGGGTAGAGTTGGCCTTGGACCCTCCCCTGGCTTCCTCCTTGTCCTCCACCTGAACGCTGTTAGGAAGGTGGATGAGGCTACACAGGACACACATCAGCCTTGCATTTCACATGGCGATTCCCATCCACCCAGAACATTCAGTCCCAGACTTTGGTTTGAGCCCTTGCATTAGTCTGAGGTTATGGCACAAGGCAGAGCAGAAGAGCAAGGTTAGAGGAATGTACGTGACTCCCATCCAATGACAACCATAGCTGTGGTGTCCCCCGAGCTGTGTCCTCAGCCCAGGACCCACAGCTGGCCTGAGTCCACTATCCTGTTCTTCCCTGTGTTAGTTCTCCTCCACTCGGGACTATCTCCTCCATGGCAACTGGCCTCACATGTCAGTGGATAACCAGTGCCAGTCACTGGAGCTCTCAGTGTCAGCAGGGGAAATAAAAACAGGGAATGGAAAGTAGTGGATGGGAAAGTAGGAGGAAGCCCTGAACATGACGAAGACATCTGGAGAAATGGAGATAATGGTGCATCCCCAGCAGAACTGGTGTCTGAGCCTACAAGAATCCACTCAGATCGTACTAGGAGGCTCTCAGGAGTGCCCAGCCCAAGCTGCAGGGCCAGAAGCAGAACCCAGCCAAGCATCAGGTGAGGTGGATGTAGGGACATAAAGAACCGTGGTGGACAGTGGCATCATCAGATGACCTTTGGATTGGACCCTTGAAGGGTCACTCCAAAATTTACAAACTTCTTCATCAAATAGAAACACCTGCTAACAAAGAAACCAGATCATTCAGGCCTACATTACACAGCATACACATTCTCTCTGAAATGATTTATAACTCATTTAAATCCCTTCCTAAGAGCTAATTTTGAAAACAAAACAAGACAAATAATTCTTGAATTGTTTCCATTTTTTAATGCACTATCTGAAATAACTCAGAATTATTCTAACAGACCTCTGAAACCCAGAGAGACAGCTTTCAATTCTGGCAGTCTGGATTTTTTTAGATCACAAGAGGCAACTCTGGGGATAGATTTGGGTGCTTGCCAGCTAGGTAGTTGGGCCTGAGCCAAAGAGATAAATACTGGGCCATAAGTAAAACAGATGCTTAAAAGGTCTGTTCCACTCCTGAGAACTCTGTTTAATGGTGGACTATTGCTGGCATTATTGCTTTTAGATTTTTTATTTCTCTAACCAGACATATGATGCCACATGTCCATCTGTGTTTCAGCAGGCCAAAGAAACTCCATCAACTGTGTGCTCTCTTCCGTATTACAATGCACATGAGCAACAGAAAAGAGATAATGCAACATCTAGCGAGGGCTCCTGCCCCCCATACTTCCAGGGTGTAACAAGTTGCTATATACAAAACTCACATTGGAAAAAGAGAACTGTGGGCTTTTAACAGCAACCAGCATGCTCTTGGAAGATGAGCAGGCTTTCCAGGCTCACCTTTTAATGGGTCCTAAATAGGACTTCACTGCCTTGTTTGAAAATATGAATAATACTGTATTTAAAACATATATAAAGATAAAGATGTCATGTTGCCTGAAGGATGGGAGAGGCTACAAAGGGGAAGATAGAACCTGTTGACTTCCTGCAAATCACTACAAGTCACTAACCCCCTACATCACATTCATAAATTGTTACAACTCTTGACAGGGTTTGAAATGAGCAAAGTAAGCCAAACCCAAATTATACAAACATGTGAAAGCCCAAGGCAAATGTTCCTATCAGAATCCATCACGAGTAGATCCAAGAATTATTGAACCTGACAACTCCTGAAAATGGTTGTATGTTTAAAATACAAACACTAGCTAATTTGCCAGGAGGGATCCTCCACTCTATTCTGTAAACCCACCACCTGGATTAATTCTATGAATTAATACATGGAAAGCAATGTCTGGCACATAGTAGGTGCTCAATAAAATGTCAGCCATTACTATGATTAGAAGAAGGGTCACCAGTATGAGGAATGTGCTTTGGAGGCTCGGTAAAGATCAATAGCAGTCCTGTATCAAGAGAAGCTCATCACAGCCTGGAAATCCTGTTCCTTCCATGTCCCCACAGTATGTGATTCATTATTTACTCCCAAATCCTCCAGGCAATTGACTCAAGCTGTTTTGATAATCCCAAGAAGCAATGCACGGCCCCATGTTCAGCTCAGGGATCTGCAAAACCTGATTTCTCCCCCATCCCAGGGCCACTGTGAATTTCTTGCACAATCTGAAAATGATGTATTGGTCCCTACTTGCATTTCTTCCTTGTCTAAACTATGAGGCAGCAAACACACAGCTCGAGGACCATCTTTTAAAACTATCACCCACATAAACAACTTCCAAGCATTCTCTGTGCTGTGAATTCTGAGGAACATTTTCATTTGATTTGAAAACTGCCGGCTCCTCTTTCCTCCCCCTGCCCCACTCCTGCCCATCATGGGAGCCCACAGGAACTCTTCTCAGGATGTCATTTTGAACTGTGTGAATCCACACAGACATGGTCCCCTGGCTGGTACATTTTCAGGACTCTGAGGCTGGTCCTCTGAATTTTCCAAACATCATGTATATCCAACTCCCTCTTCCCTTGGTGAAAACGCCTGCACCACTACTGCCTCAGGACTTTTCAAATTTCATCTGTATTTTCATACCATATCCCAGGTCTGGAGTTCAGCTTTGGTCTAGATCCTTCTCTTAACAGCAGTCCTTAGAGAGTTAGAATATTATCTCAGCTTTTCTTAGTAAAATGTGTAATTTACCTCCTGAGGTGCATGACTTTTTTTATAGACACATTCAATTTAATTCTGTGATATTCTCCTTAAAGAGACCTTTAGGAAATTATTTTAAAATAATATTCTGAACAATACAAATATCCATACTCACAGATCTCATGCAGCTCATCTTGAAATTTGCAGTAATTATCTCTCTCAGCACAGCCACATATAGTAAGAAAATAGCAGAATGTGCCTCCCTCTGCTGGGTTTATTGCATTGTTTACAAAGTGCTCTTTCACCTCTGGTGTTGCTGTCCCCACCATCGCCATGACGCTGGAAGCGACGTGCTGGAAAGGACATCCGCCAAGGAGAGTACTGGCGCTGCAATATTCCTTGTCCCAGCGGGCTATGACGTCTCAGCGCAGGGGTGGTCACTACCCCTCCCCAGGGTAGCCAATCCCAGGGGAGAATGCGCAAGGGCTGCAGCCCCGCCCACCCGCACTAGGAAGGCAAGTGGTCCTGAAAGCCAAATCATTCTTGGCCCTTTGGAGACAACTGACACAAATCCCACCGGCGGGGTACCTTAATATGACAGACCTGATGACCTTAGGGGATTCCCCACCTCCCTCTTCATCTTTTACTTTCTGTTCATTAGTCTCATTAGCTATGCCTGCCTGTTGTCGTGATATATTTACCACGTAGCCTTCTGTTATTTTTATCATATGGTCTTTCACCATCTGCTCTACGGTTCTGCAGATGACATTGCTCTTTGCAAGGTGAGGTCTGGCCTGATAGACAGTCTATTATTCTTTTTCCTTTTACCCTTTAATCCACTTCAAATGTGGTTTTTGAAAGCGAGATATAAATCACAACTACATAAAGAAATGTGCATATAAATATGAAATATTGAGAGTACATTTAACTTTTCTTCAAAAAAAAGTAAAATCAAAGAATGTATATGTATGCGTGACTGAGTCACTTTGCTGTACAGCAGAAATTGGCACACCATTGTAAATCAACTGTACTTTAATAAAAAATTTAAAAGAAAAACATAAAAGTACTGCTTGACATCTGTCTCAAAGGGCAAGTTAAAGGATCTGAATTTTACCCTGATTTAAAAAGAAACATTTTAAAGTTTTACTTTTATTGACATTATCTGTGCTGCAAGCATGGTTTCATGGGCCTTTCTGAGGCCTGGTGATCCCTCAGTTCCCCTCAAACATACAATGAACTTATGCCAAAGATTGTTTTTAATTCATTAATTCAACAAGGAAATCATACAGTTGTGACAGCAGGTTCAAAGAAGCCCAACCACACATTTATATGGAATAAGGGAATATTGAAGTGTGTTTTTCCATGGGAAAAAAAAGATTTGTTGAACCTCCTTCTGGCAGAATTTATTTGCAGATCTATATACAAGAATTATTTTATTGGTAATTATGATTGCATTGCAATCAGGTCTCTACAATTTACAAATTATAAAAATAGTCCCATGGCAATAAACTTAAGCTAGCATCAGAAAACCCAGAAGCGTGTGCTCTAAATAATGCATGGTTTTCCATTGAAAACACCCAGTAATCTTCATTGCTTATTCCTAAATTTCCAAACACAAATCTCGGCTTCCTCTTCTCCTTTCTCTTTCTGGCAGCCACTGACTGTCTCTAACCTATCCTGTGACTTCCAGTCTTGATCATGACCTGGTGGCAGGTAAATCTGCTGATGCCCTGATTTCCCAGGAATCACTAATTGATCGTTTCAGTTCCTCTCTGTACAGAGTTTCTGACCTACACGTCTCTTGCCTGCTCTCCTTCTTCCCCTCAGTGGCTGGTGGGCATGAGCCAATATCCAAGCAGTCGTTACATCAGATGCAATCCTGGCCTCAACATCCTGCTGGAGCCAGGTCTGCAGCAAGAGTTGCAAAAAAGAATACAAAAGAACAGGCTCCTGGTTCCACGAAGTAAGAATCAGTGGGCTGTGGCCATTCAAAGCCTTACTTTCTCTTTCCGTCTGTATATGGAAACCTCACGAGATGCTCCAGGATGTCAGCGTTAACGGCAATTGCTTCCTTGGTGTACCAGTCAAGGTTCAACCAGAGAAGCAGAACCAGTAGGAGATAGTATATTAAGAGATGTATTGGAAGGAATTGGCTTCCGTGATGAAGAAACTGGTTGGGCATGTAGAAATCTCTGGGGTGGGTTGTCATGAAGGAAAGAGAGTCTTGGGCATGGGCTGAAGCCACCTTCAACAGGGAGAATTTCTTCTCTCAGGGAGGTCTCAACCCTCCCCTTAGGGCCTTTCAGTTGATGGAGTCAAGCACACGCAGGGTATCGTGGATAGTAAACTGATTACATCTATGAAATACTTTCATGGCAACACCTCCATTAGTGATTGAGTGGACAACCAGGGACTGTAGCCTAACCAAATTGACACACCACTTGTGAAAGGAAAAAATTGTTCTAATGATGCAAGTGAGGTTATGCCACAGCGGAGAAAAATAATTGTGTTGATTGATAGTAGTCACAAACCCTGCGTTCTGGACCCAGCTCTGTCTGTCACTAAAGCCACTCAGCCTCTGGGTTCCTCTGTTTTATCCCTTGTAAAATGGTCAGACCTGGCCTGGGTAGGATTCCTGGTCTCCAGACCTAGTCAGGGCGTGATGTTTTATATTTGCAAGGGGCTGTTACTAACATGCTTCTTGGTAACTAACTCGACACACCATGTATGCCTTGATACACATAAGCTTACTCTTAATTAAGCAATTTCAAGCTTTAATTACCTTAACATAACCTATTGGGAAAGGACGAGCAGAGGAGACCCAGCAGGAAGGGCAAGAACAGGAAGGCCAACAGCAGATGCTTTTTATTTCCTTGTCCTTTGTCATGTTCAGAGTCTGAACAGTCCTTGTGGAGTTAGGGAGAAAATTCTAAACCCAAGTTCGTGGAAGCTTGCTTTATGACATGCAAATGCCAAGCAAACAGAACAGTTTGCTGCCCACTTCCCCTATTTTGAAGCTCTAATATTGTGAGAATAAGCTCCCTAAGAAGGGGAATTACTACATCCTTGATTTGGAGAATTTGCTTGTTGCAAACTTTTTCTTTCATATGGTTGAGTTGAAGAGGTGTTTTTTTTTTCCCTTCCTTGTTTTTAATCATGAAAAATTATAGCTCACAATTCTAGCATATGGGTCTACTAAGGAAAAGGGACTGGAGCTTGAACAAGTTGGAGAATATTCATTCCTCCATCTCTAAGATGTTGAGAAAATCCACTGTTGAAATAAGTCCTAACTTGAAAAAATTCGCTTACCCTCAACCTAAAAATCATCACTCCCTCTAACCCAGACCCTTGGTTTTTGACTCCGTCACTGCATTATGACACACCATTAAGAACAAATTACCAGGAATGGGGCCAGGGTCCCGAGTTACCGTATGTTCAAGGATCAGCTCTTTGAAAGAAGTTCCTGGCTAACTTTCAAAGTCTTTCTAAGCCGGTCCCCACGCTTAGAGAATGATGGATTCAGGCAGCTGAGGCTTCTGCTTCTACTCCCATCCTTCCAGCAGAGGGGCTGAAATCAACATTCCACAGAAGGAGCGACGAAAGTTCTGAAAGTTCAGACACGTTGCTCCTCCTCACCGCTGTGCCTCTCTCTCACCTCTTGTCCCCTGCACAACGGCCAAGAACTGCAAATAGACATCGGTGGCACGTGGGTATCAAAAAACAACATCCACAGTTGTCTGACAGTGTTTGCAAGAGGCCTCTCCCACTTTTTTCCTGTACCACAGTCACCTCTGTTTTTCACAGCGACTGAAGGAGAAGGTGCGCTAGCTGTTTCAGCATCACGCTGAAGATAGAGCTCACTCACCTGACACACAAACAAGAGTTTGAATTCAAAACACATGTAAATTTAAATGTTCAAACTATATGTAAATTGTCTGGTCAATGGTCACTCCAGTTTTTCCAACACTTGAGCAACACTGCACAAGTTAGGTTTGGGGTTAAGGCTAGGGCTCTCTATCCAAGAGACACTTGGGGTCTAGTTCTAAGAGATGGAGGCAAGGAAACCAACATCCTTATATCTTCCTGGGCCTAGAGAATGGCTTTTTTCTACTTGACATTTCTGTTTATTGACAGGAGATTGTAGGCTGATGGAATCAGGGAGATGCTAAAGACCCCCCAAAACACTCCTTGGGGCCTTCACTGCGCTAAAAGTAAAGTGTCCTCCTCTCCATTTCGAGAGGGGGCATTGGAAAGGCAAATGCTTGCTGGAACCACGTGCCGTGAGACACTCCTGGGACAGTCGAAATTAGGGCAATTCAGCAAGTGACACCCTCTCACCCCTGAACGCCAGTCATGCTTTTGTTTATGAGTTAATATTGATAGCTTTAACTCAAATTAGGACTACAGGATTACAACTCAGTATTTTTTAAAACATTTTTTTGAAGTATAGTTGATTTACAATGGGGTATTCATTTCTGCTGTACATTAAAGTAATTCATATTCTTTGCTTTTCATGTTCTTCTCCTTTATGGTTTACTACAGGATATTGAATATAGTTCCCTGTGCTTCGTGGTAGGACCTTGTTGTTTATCCATTCCATATATAATAGTTTGCATCTGCTAACCCCAAACTCCCCACCCATCCCTCTCCCATTGCCCCTCCCCCTTGGCAACCACAGTCTGTTCTCTATGGCTGTGAGTCTGTTTCTGTTTCATAAATATGCTCATTGGGGTCATATTTTAGATTCCACATACAAGTGATCTTATATATGTCTTTCTCTTTCTTCCCAGTCACATTTTTCAGTCTTCATATTTCCAGGTACTGAATCACAAACAGAATTAACAAGTCTGGGTAAATTCTTGTTACTTCTGTTTAGATTTTATCTCTTCCCTGACTCATTTCATCATGTGTGGAACAATGGGAAGTAAATATGTAATTCGAAAGCTGACATTTTAAAAAGAAAACCTATTAAAGAGTGGAGCGGAAGGTTCCCTTCGGCATCTATCGCACACATCAGATATGGTATGATGCGTTGATGCAAATAGCGCTCACACCAGCCTCAGCCCTCCAACCTGCCATGTGATACCTGGTGACGCACTGGACATAAAAAGCTCTCATTTTCAAAGGGGCTCTCCAGGAAGCCAGTCATTTCAGGCAGTTTAAGTTCAGTCTCCAAACTGCCAATTAGTATAAGTTCCTCCTTCTCTACTGCCCTGCCCTGCCAGAAAATAATAACAAACTCCATATTTTAATTGCTTCAAGAGGTAATGTGGGACAATCAGACTTTTATAAACCATAGAACAATTCACTTCTTCACAGGTCACAGCAATGCATTGAAGTATCAGTTGAACATTATTTTAGAAGTGGAGCCTTTATGTATAATGGCCTTATAAACCCATTAGCTCTTAAGTCTTGCTAATTACACCCTTTGTCTCACATAGCCAAGTGCCTATGAAAACCTATTTTAATAATATTATAATAGCATAATTTCTTTATGCACAAAAATTGATTTTAGATATCAGCCGCACATTGTGAATAAAGCAAAATTGAGTCCAAAACATTAAAAATATGAACGTCGGGCACCGGATGTCTAGATGTACTTTCTGAAGAACAGACTCTCAAGGACACAATAATCAAATAGACACAGCCTTTTTCAAGTCTCTGCGCCCACTCTAATCTAGAGCTTCAATAAGTCCAAGCTGGTACTTGCGATAGAGACATCAAAATGAAGAGGCTGTGGGCATAGCTATGGCCAAAGAGTCTTTTAATTTCTCCTCCTCATCAGAAGTCACTGACTGGTTACTCTTTTTTGTTTTTATTGCTGATCTTCTTGCCAGTTTTTAATAAAGTATATATTCAGGATCAATAACTATAGAAGTTACATGGGTATCTAAAAATCACATTACAACATTATCAACAACAATTAGCAAAACCAACCATGGTCCATTCAGTTAATGGCCCCTGGTAACCTGTGAAGGCTGTCTCTAGCGGTGACTCAGTGGGGCTCATGTAACCACAGGCTGGTTTACACCACATACCCACCCAGTTCTGATAGCAGCAGCATCTGCTATTATTTGCGACTTTCATTATTAATGAAGAAGGTGTCTAGGAAACAAAGACAAGAGAGTAAAAACATCTCCTCATCACTGACTACACTTTATGTGCAGGGTTTTCATAACAAGTTTTCTTCTTGGACAAGCAGACCAATAAAATACCGCCCCCCCCCCAGCATATACACAAACTGTTTCGGAATAGATCTCGTCTACTTAAACCTCCAAAGCACCTTCTTCAAACAGCTTTGTTAAATGAAATAATGTCTTGGTTACTCTTGAAGGCAGAGTCTAGCCATAAGAATCCCTGAATTTCAAAAACTTGGAACCTAAAAGAGAACTCATTCACATTCTTACTAATTTAAACAAAGACAACCTAACCAATCAGGAGTGACTCCTCTAAAACATTAAGGAATCTAATAGCACATTTTTTTAAGGATAGCAAAAAAGAAAACCTACACAACTTGTTTGGCCTCATGTCTCGGTTTTCCTGCATTGATTTTCTGCAACTGTTTCTTCCCAGCGATTCATGCAAATGTCTGGAGTCCTCAGGGGGTCAGCTCTGCTGTTAGTTGTCTTGAATTCACCTTGTCAGAATCTTCTTTCCTTTTTTAAGAGTCTCTCTTCTAGCTCCTGGAAAATCTCTCAGCTGTGCTTATTCTTGTGTATATGTGACCCCTTCATCTTTGCTTCAATTCCGGTGGTATGCGTGCGTGTGTGCGTGCATGCATGGGGTGTGTGTGTGTGTGTGTGTGTGTGTGTGTGTGTGTGTGTGTGTGTGTTTTCTTTTTAGGGCCACAGCCAATGCATATGGAGGTTCCCAGGTTAGGAGTTGAATCCAAGCTGCAGCTGCTGGCCTACACCACAGCCACAGCAATGCCAGATCTGAGCCTCATCTGTGACCTACACTACAGCTCACAGCATCGCCAGATCCTTAACCCACTGAGCGAGGCCAGGGATCAAAGTTACGTCCTCATGGGTACTAGTTGGGTTCATTTCCACTGCACTGCAATGGGAACTTCCTGTGTGTCTGTATTTTCTTTTGTTCTTATAATGGTTGATATCATTTGCTACAGGCCAGTCAAGTCAAGTTGTTATACTCTTTCATAAAACCCCCAAACTACGTTCAACTAAATCAACCTACCAGACAACACAAATAGAAGAGGAGAAAATCCAATATTTCGCATTCCCCTGACCATCCACACCTGCTAAGCACAGTCCCTACAGCTTCTGCTGCAGAGTCGGAACGTACAAGGTAGCGCCCCAAGAAAAGCAGGATCACCGAAGCTGACAGATGCTGTCTTTAGGCTTCTTGTGGTATTTTAGCTTAAACTAGGATCATATTTTTTCTGCAGCTTGAACTACTTAATAAAGCCTTCCTTTTTTAGATCTGAGTTAGACGCCAGGTTCCTACAGAGGTAAAGCAAAAATGTGTGGGTGGGTGCGTGTGTGTTTAACTGTGTGTGTGTATGTGTATAAAGGTCACATTTGCAAAACAGAAAAGATAAATTAGAAGGCTTCCTTGGTTACCAAAAGAGACACGCTGACTATTTTTTACTTTAAATGGTGACCTCCCACCCTCAAACCTGCCTACTGTGCATGTCAGGTAAACTTGGATGTAAAATTCACAAACAATCTTTGGAGAATTTAACAATGGTGTAGAGTGAGATTTGCCTGAAATTCCAGCCACTGGTGATTCCAACACCTTAGGTAAGATTAGAAGCTGCTTCTGGCGTTCCCATCATGGCTCAGTGGTTAACGAATCTGACTGGCATCCATGAAGATTCAGGTTCAATCCCTGGCCTTGTTCAGTGGATTAGGGATCCACCGTTGCAGTGAGCTGTGGTGTAGGTTGCAGACATGGCTCGGATCTTGCATTGCTGTGGCTGTGGCATAGGCCAGCAGCTGCAGCTCCATCTCAACCCCTAGCCTGGAAACCTCCATATGTTGCAGATGCGGCCATTAAAAAAAAAAAAAAAAAAAGCTGCTTCCAAGAAGGACTGTCTCCCATGCCTCAGTAAAAGTGTAGAGGAACAGGGCCAAGTGTTGAACTTGGTTTGTTCACTTGATTAAGTGGAGCTCTGTCCTGCTGCAGGACCGGAACCGCCCGCTTCCTGGGTGCCAAACTACATCCCTGCCACCAAATCCTCAGGCTTCTCTGTGCCTCCCTTTCCTTTCCAGTCCCTACATCGCCAAAGAGCCCAGCACCAGCTCTTCCATGAAGCTGGTGGCCCCTACTTGTCATTGGGCCATGCATGGGTTACTTAAGCATCACTCAGGATGCTCCTCCAGGGCCACCTCTGAAAAGCGTTCATGGCTGCCTGGGGCTTCGTGGACTCAGGACAAAGCAAGAGATGGGGTAGGGGGCACTCTTCTGCTTTCAGGGGATGGTTATAAAGAAACTGAACATACCAGGTGTGGTGAGAGAAAGCAGGAAGCAGGCACTCCCAATCATTCGAGAGATGGTCACAGAGAAACTGGACAATGCTAACTAAATACATATCTAACTGCTGCAAGGCAGGGTTTGCCAGACTGTAATCCTTGCCATCCATGTGTCATGGGGTAAATCGTGTCCCCCAGAGTTCGTGTGCTGGAGCACTAACTTCCAACACTTCAGAATAGAACCATACTGGGAGATGGGGGCCTAAAAAAATAGTTTGTTTGTTTATTTATTTATTTATTTATTTATTGTCTTTTGTCTTTTTAGGGCTGCACTCACAGCATATGGAGGTTCCCAAGCCAGGGGTCTAATTGGAGCTAGAGCTGCCAGCCTATGCCACAGCCACAGCCACGCCAGATCCGAGCTGCGACTGCGACCTACACCACAGCTCACAGCAACACCAGATCCTTAATCCACTGAGCGAGGCCAGGGATCGAACCCGCACCCTCATGGTTCCTAGTCGGATTCGTTTCTCCTGAGCCACGACAGGAGTTCCGAGATAGTTGATTTCAAATGAGGTCCTTGAGTTAAGAACTAACCTAGTATGACTGGTGTCCTGAGGAGGAGAGGAAATTAGGACACAGACAGGTACAGAGGACAGATGACATGGTAAGCGGGGAGAAGAAGAATTTGTACGAGAGAGAGAGAGAGATTTAGAGAGAGAAGCCTCAGAGGAAACCAAACCTGCAGACACCTTAACCTCGGGTTTCTAGCTTCCAGAACTGTGAGAAAATAAATCTCTGTAGTTTAAAGCAACTCAGTCTGCAGTGCTTTGTTATTGGAGCCCAGGCAACCTAGAACACCAGAGTGATAGTCTGGGGGAGGCACTGAAGCAGCAGTGAGTAAATAAATACCCATTTATGATATAACAGACACTTAGGGAGTCATCCTCTTTTGACTGCCACCCTTCTAAGTGCTTCTCATTCCTCACAACAGCCCCAAGAGCTGAGCATCACCGTACCTCCACTTTAAGATGAAGAAAGTAAAGCAGAGGCAAATTAAGAACTTGCCCAGGAGTTCCCATTGTGGCTCAGGGGTAATGAACCTGACTAGTATCCATGAGGATGTAGGTTTGATCCCTGGCCCCCCTCCATGGCTTAAGGAGCAGCGTTGCCATGGGTTGCAGATGCAGCTGGGATCTGGTGTTGCTCTCGCTATGGCGTAGGCCGGCAGCTGCAGCTCCAATTCAGCCACTAGCCTGAGAACTTCCATATGCTGTAGGGGCTGCCCTAAAAAAAAAAAGAAAAAAGAATAAACAAAAGGAACTTGACTAATGTCACTTAACTTGCCGAATTTAAGAGTGGAGCTGAGATTTAAACCCAGGCAGTCTGACCCCGGGTTACATTTTCCATTCTCATACGTGGCAAAGATGAACATTGCAAAGATACATAGGGTTAGAAACTGACGTGGGTAGAGGAGATCCCTGCGTTAGGTAGGGCGTTGGGGAAGCCACCAAAGGTGTGACTAGTTTAACCACGACCCAGACGATGTGAGAGAGAAGCACACGATGACACAGAGGAAGGGCTTTCCTGGCGAGAGCGAGGGCCTCAGGCGGGAAGCAGCTTGGCATGTGGAAAGAGAAGCGTGAAGACCAAAGAATGAGAAAGGCAGTTATGGGACAATGCTTGGAGACCCTGCAGGGACCTGTGTGTTTCCCGAAGCCTAGATTTTACCACAGGTGTGCTGGACAGCCCTTGAAAATTTCCAAGCCAGGGAACAAGGTCATCTGATTTATGCTCAAGCCAACAATGGCTCCAGCTGCCACGCGGAGAATGAACTATAAAAGGTGCAAGAGGGTTAGCAAGGAGATCAGTCAGGAGTACACCAAGCAAAAACTGATCCTGCCTCGGACCAGGGGAGTCGCTGTGAAGATGGTGGGAAATGGACAGCTCTGGAATTTACTTAGAACACAGAGCCCCGGGGGTCTTCCCCCAAGAAGGGGTTAAATTCAAGTTGAAGAAAAATTAATCACAGATGAGGTAACTGGAGAAAAATTATGAGCTAACCCATGATATATTAACTGTGTGTACAACGGGGTTCAGAAAAGAAAAAATTAAGGATTCACCTAAGGTGAAAATTTCACTTAAAGGTATATCTTGGATATTTCCCCATGATAATTATCTAGAGCTATTATTTTGATTTTTCATATGTTAGTGTTATTATTTTACATTAAACCTTTAAATCTTTAAAGTAGTTTTTTTGTTGTTGTTGTTCTTTATCTTCCATTGTATGTTCCAGGTTTGCCTTGGCTTGTTGTGTGTTTTTTGCAACTTGCAATTTGGAAGATGGTGTCTCATTTCATTTTTCTCCAATATATTCTACATTTCTGTCTCTGTTCTGAAGCATCATCTATTACCTCCCCCCCATTATAAACTATATTCAAATTTAGGTTCTTTGATTTTCGTCCTCCTTTCCTCTTTCTCCTTCAGGATCTGAGGATGCTGTTATTCCTAGTTCATCTAGTGTTTATCTTTACTCCCTTAAATTATATTCTTGCAGTTCCCTATTTCATGGTTTTGGGCTTTAAATATATCTGATCCACCTGCTCTGTAGGAAAAGGAACTTAGCTCTCTCTATCTTCATCTTCTCTTCCTCTCTACCACCTGGATTTTGTTAATTGTATTATGATTTTAACGTTGCCATTGTTTTCACTTCTCTCTTCTCCAGTCCTAATTTCCATAACAATTTTATCCTCCGATCTCTATGCAAATTGATGCAACACTCACTATGACCTTTTCTCACTGTTTCTCCATTCTTCACCAATGCAGCTGAGCTTTGACTGCATGGTGTCTTCAGAAGAGGCTCATGAAACCATCTTTCTTGAATGTTTGCATCTTTAAAAGATACCTCTCAGGTGTCTTTTTTTAAACACTAATGTGCCTAGGTATAAAAATTTTTGTCTCACTTTCTTTTCCTAAGTTCTATGTTCTACTGTTATCTGCCACTGAATGTCTCCAGGGAAAAATCGAAAGACATTCTGGCTTTTCCCCTTCTCAGTGTGTTCTTTGTACTTTGATGCCAGTAGAACTATTTCCTTTTCATCAAAGTTCAGTAACTACATCAGGATATGTATCAATGTCTGGGACTCTTCTTCCTTCTCCAGGAAGGAATGCTTTATCATCAGTGTCAGGAAGGAATGCTTTATCAATGTCAGGAAGGAATGCTTTATCATGTTGAGAGTTGAGCTTTATCTGAAAATGTTCCTAAACTATATATGCAAATATTGTCCTATTGATTTGTTCTGTTTTCTTCTCCCAGGACACAAACTATAAGTTGAGTCATCTTGTGTTTGCCTTCCTGCCCATCATGTTCTATTCAATCCTCTTTTTGACGCTTTTGTTTGTTTTCTTTTTATTTTGCTCTATTTTCTCAAGTCTGTACTCTATGTCTCAGATTGTATTTTTATCAGTGTCTTTTCTCTTTTGTTCAAATCCAATGTCACTTCTATTATTAAATTCAATTCACTTTTCTCTTCCACATCATTTTTAACTTGATTCGGTTATTTTGTCATTTTGTCCTACAGCTCTGGAGTCTCTGCTTTTAGTTATTGAAATATTGGGATTAGTTTTTGCCAGTTCTTTGAGTTTATGGAGAGACATTTTTCATCAGCTCTGCTAAAAAAATATTTCCTTGTGTTTTTCCTGAACAGCTTCTAGTTTATCTCTCTT
Organism: Phacochoerus africanus; assembly: GCF_016906955.1. Classification (NCBI taxonomy): domain Eukaryota; kingdom Metazoa; phylum Chordata; class Mammalia; order Artiodactyla; family Suidae; genus Phacochoerus; species Phacochoerus africanus. The sequence goes on along the minus strand of NC_062544.1, from coordinate 281,447,975 downwards.
TAGGGTCAATATTTTGAATAGATTATCTGCTCATTCCTCATGAATGAGGGGAGTTCTTCTTGGATCAGCTATCTGCGAAAGGACAGTCTTGAGAGGAGCCAAGAAAGCACTAAAAAATAGCAGGGAGTCCCTGGCTCAGAGCGAAGCTCTAATACTGGATTTTGTCAGAAGATTTGGTCCTTAAATCATTACAGCGGAAAAGGATTGGCAGCCACAGAGCTGCTAACCATCACAGTTCCTCCTTCCATTCAGCCGCCCAGACAGACTGCTTCTTACAGATCTGGACACTTTCTCATTCTCTTCTGTTTTCTGTGGCCCCTCTGTGGTATCACACACTGTTCATGGTGACTCGCTACATCTTCATCTTGTTGTTCTAAACATTGGGTGTGACCCAGAATGGAGAAGACCTTGCTCTGCCAGTTCTGCCATAGATCTCCAGCGTCCACTAGTCATTCTTTCTCACTGACAGGTTTCGTCGAGGTCAAACTTCTGCTGCATATGGTGCATATCCCCCTTTATATCGAGTTTGGGATTACAGACATTTCCCAGTTTTACAAAAAATAAAATTCCTTTTTGTTTCTTTATCTCTTTGCTATTTTCTGAAGAATAGAGAAGACCTTGCCTTGTCATCTTAAAATTAGGGATCTCCATAGACAATGGTTTAAATGCATTCCCATTCTTTGTTTCTGCCCCTAGAGATTTCAATTCGGTATGTCTGCAATGGAACATAGTCATCTCTAGACTTAGAAAAAGCCCACAGGCAATGAATTTGAAGCATTTAGGATGCCACTCAGCGATGCTCCTATTCAGAATACTGGCTGATAAACCACGAGGAGGATCTCAAACTGGAAGGAAATCAAGTACCCATTGTATTTATCCATATGCAGACCCTCGTCAAATACCTCCCTTAATGCGGAGAACATTGATCAGACTTAGGGCTGAATAAAGGTGGCTTAGCCTCATGGAGCAATTTTTTTTCTATTTCTTTTTAATTTTGAAACTTTTTGAACCAACGGAAAAGTCGCAAGTGTTATGCAGTGCACAGGCTTCTACCCTTCACCCTTCTCCTTTGTCACATTTGCCTTATTTGCGGAGCCTCTCGTTGGACCATTTGAGAATTTGTCGTAGATGTCAAGATATTTCACTCCTAAGTATCCGTGCATGAATCTTCTGAGAACAAGGACATTCCCCACATTGATTTGAAGCCCAACTGCTCCACAGGCTCATTTATTCATCCAGGTAGAGATAAGGAGCCAGGAACAGAGAGGGTGGATTCCCACCTAGGGGCCAGAAGCACAAAATCATCCCAAGCTCTGGAGGTGAAAGAAGGAGTAGGGAGAGGTCAAAGAAAGATGATAGCAGGGTCTCCAGGGAAAAAGGTCCAGGCCACAAGAAGGAAATGAAAATGTTTGAAATGGTTGCTGCTTTGAGTTGAGTAATTCTATCCCCACTTCCACACCAGGGATGTGGTCCAGTCAATGTCACAACATGGCATAGAATTTCCTCTGTGATATTTATAAAGCATAATTACATGATTTTAAAATGCAAGGAGCTGAAGAGCTTCAAAAATGATGTTTGGAAACTCCCATCCCCCATGCTTCTGGCCATGACTCCCTGACTGATGGAGAAAGAAAATACCATCTGCCTGATGCCCAGTCCTGCAGAGGATCCAGCCTTAGGAAAGAATTTTTACCTTGAGCTCCCTGAATCCTACCTCTAGCCACCCCCCCCCCTTGCCTTCTGCTGTCCTCTGGGACAGGGAGCCTGAACAGCTGCTGCCTGTCAGAAATCAAGGCTCCTGGCTGTGCTTGGCCAGTAGCCCACTTTGTAAATAATGGTGGCAAGAGCCATTTTTCTTTTCCAATGGAGGAATATCAAACAGTTAGGGACCACTGAATTGTCAGTAAGAAGCCCATTTTTAGAAAGACATGGTTTTGAGAAGGATTCGTCATGTCTGAACAGGACTGGGTTTCATAGCTCAGCAACACTGAGAGAGCCATATGAACACAGCACACAATTATGCAATGACTGGTCCACAGGGAGAGTGAGTCCCCAACAGATGCAGTCACTCTCAACTTCTGCCTTTTGAATTGGAACTTTACAGTTGAATTTTTAGGTCTCATAATGTGTAAAGAAAGCTATTTTTTCTGCTCCATTTAATATTTTTGTCTCAAAATGGCTTCAACTGCACAAACGATGCAAACCCATTTTCAGTGGCACAGACTAAGAACCTCAACCACCCTGTTCTCCCCTCTGGTCTTATGTGGAAAAGTCCCAGGGTTAGAACAGAACAAGGTAAGGGTCATGGTAATTCTCCAAAAGGAGACAGGTGGTTCCAACACAGAGGTTTCCAAGAATGAAAATTCCATTTCTCTCTTTCCTTTAAAGCCCTGGGACATGAAAGCCATATCCCACTCCAAAATCTTTCCATTAATTGCATGCATCCTCACTTCAACACTTAGAATGAGGGCATGCCAGAGTGGCAGAATAAGAAGGAGGTGGCACGAAGAAGAAAAAGAAGAAAAGAAATAAGATTTTTTTTTTTAGTTTAATTCCCCTGTGGTCAGAGAACAGATTCTATATGATTTCTATTCTAAATTCGTTGAGCTTTGTTTTATGGCCCAAGATATGTTCCATCTTGGTATATATTCTATGGGCACCTGAAAAGAATGTACATTCTGAGGCTGTTGGTTAGAGTATTCTATGAATATTGATTAGGTCCTGTTGGTTGGTGGTGGTGTGAGTTCCTCTATATTCCTGCTGATTTTCTCCTTAGTTGTTATAACAATTGTTGAAAGACGCACTTTGAAGTTTTCAACTTTATTTGTGGGTTTGCACATTCATCTTTTCAATTCCATCAGTTTTTGCTTTACATATTTTGCATCTCTGTTGTGTGGTGCATATGCATTTAAGATTGCTACATGTTCTTGGTTGACCCTTTGTCTTTATGTAAAGCTTCTCTTCATCCCTGGCATTTTCTTTTCTCTGAAATCTATTCTATATAACAATAAAACCATACTTGCTTTATTTTCATTCATGTTTGTGGGGTATATGTTTTCCTTCTTTTTAATTTCAACCTACCTATGTCATCACAGGAAATATAAAATCTACTGTGTTTACCTCTGCATTAGCTATTTCTATGTTCTTTCTCACCTTATGGTGTTCCAAAAATCCTACTTTTATCATTCTGTTTGTTTAGATAACTTCCTTTCACTGTTTCTTAGGATGAGTCTGCTGTTGACAACTTCTCCTTGTTTTCCTTTACCTGAAAAGGGTTTGATTTCTTCTTAATTCATGAAGGATGTTGTTGCTGGTATAGAATTCTGGGTTGATGATTCTTTTATTTCAGTAACTGAAAAATATTGTGCTACTTCCTCCTGACCTCCATAGTTTCCAATGAGAAATCCACTGTAATTTGAATTATTTTTCTCTGAAAGTAATGTGTCATTTTTCTTCTCTCAAGATTTTCTCCAGTTTTCAGAAGTTTGATTATAAAGTGTCTTTGTGTGGGTTTCTTTGGATTTATCTTATATGGGATTTACTCAGTTTATTGAATTTGTAGGTTATTTTTTTTTTTAATTTGGGAAGATTTCAGCCATTATCCCTTTGAATACTCTTTCAGTCCCAGCTTCCTTCTCCTCTCCTCCTGGTACTCTATAACATTAATTCTAGATCTTTTGTTATAGCCCCATATGTTTCCAAGTCTCTGTTCATTCATTTTTCAATCTGTGTTCTCTCTATTGTTATGAGTGAATAATTTATGTTATTCTATCTTCAAGTACACTGCTCCTTTCCTCTGTCCCCTCCACTCTGCTGATGAACCTATTCACTGAGTTTTTTATTTAAGTAATTACAATTTTCAGTTCTAGTATTTCCATTTAGTTCTCCTCTGCACTTGCTGGAATTTTTTGCTGAGACTTACATTCTTTGCTGAGGCTTTTTAAAAATTTGTTTCAATCATGTTTGCAATTACAGGTTGAAGCAATTTTATGATAGCTGCTTTAAAATTCTCAGATAATTCAAAAATCTGTGTCATGTCAATACTGGTGTTTATCTCTCCTCATTCCATTTGAGTTCTTTCTCTTCCTTACTGTGACAAGTAATTTTTTTAATTGGAATCTAGATGTTTGAGGGTTATAAGGCTCTGGGTCTTATTTAAATTTTATATTGCAGCAGTTCTCTTACACGACTCTGGTGGGTGAGGAGCCTGGGGCGGTGGAGGGAAATGTTCCACTTAATTACTTCCAAGAGTGATGACAGTATCTACTGACACAAGGATGAAAGAGGATCTTTGTTACTGCTGGGTGGGAATGAGAGTTCAAGCTCTCCAAGAATCTCCAGGGATACCACCCCGGACAAAAGGGATAGGTGGTGCTTCCCATGTGGTCTCCACTATACCTGGAGGAAGTGGCCTTGTTACCAATGAGTAGTAGTGGAAGTTCTGACTCTCTACTAGGATTCTTCTAATGCTACCCAGTGGGGGTGGGGAGGGCTTCTTAATTACTGCTGAGTCTGGGGAGAAGTCCAATCTCCCCCAGTGGTCTCTGGGGTGGGGATTAGATTTTACCCCTCATCAAGGATGAAGGAAGATCTGGGCTTCCTGTTCTGTATTCTCTGACACTACCTTGTCAGGAGGTTTGGGGTAACTTGCTACAGCCTGGCAAGGGTGGGAGTCTAGGTTTCCCACTCGTCCTCTGCTTTTCAGGGTGGAGCTGCAAGTTTTTATGTGTGGTTTTAATGGGCATAGAGCTGTTATTGTCTAAAAGTTTTCTGTCTTTCTAGACTACCTCTTTCCTAATCCTTTGGCTAAACAGGGAAGACTTTTCTTGGAGCATTTCTATCTATATCTAATTGACATTTCCAAGTTGCTGGCTTATCTAGTATCCAGTGTGGGGCATAAGAAACCAAAGGAAAGGAAAAAAAAACAGAAACAATAAACAAGAAACTCACCACCATGTTGTTCCTCAGGTTCCAAGGTCCCTGGTTTGCTCTGCCATCTTCTCTCCACTTTTTATGTTATATATATATACACACACACATTTTATATATGTATGTATGTGTGTGTGTTATGTGTATAGGGCCTCATTTTATTGCACTTTGCAGATATTATATTTTTTACATATTGAAGGTTTGTGACAACCCATCATCAAGCAAGTCTATTGGCACCATTTTTTTCAATAACATTTTCTCACTTCACATCTCCATGTCATATTTTTGATAATTCTCAAAATATTTCAAACCATCCACCAGCAAAAAGATTATGACACACTGAAGGGCTCAGACGATGGCTCACTTTTTTTTAGCAATAAAGTATTTTTGATTAAGGTATGTACCTTGTTTCTTAAGACACAATGTTATTGCGCACTTAATAGACTAGAGGATAGTTTAAATATAACTTTTGTTTGCATTGGAAAACCAAAAAAAAGTTTGACTTGCTTTATCATGATATTCACTTTATTGCAATAGTCTGGAACCTCACCCACGGTATCTCTGTGGTATGATCGTAATGCTCAGGGGGTTTTAGCTGTATCTAATGGGAGGAATAGAGAAAAGTATATCTATGCCCTTTTCCCACTAGCTGAAAGTGTAGAATTAATTATAAATAGGAAAAAAAAAGGAGGATAAAGAACAAAAGACAAAGGAGAATGGGATGGTGTTGCTTGTTTTCCTTCCTTCTCAGAAATCTGTGCTGTGAGGTACCGAATGAAGGGTCACCATCTTGCCATTTCTTCTTCTGCCCAAACAGAGGTTCAAGCTCAAAATGTGGCAAGAAGCATAAGAAAATGATATGAGTTCTATCAATAAATGTTCCTCATTCTCCAGCCCAGTAAATGTCACATTTGGTTATGAAATCGAACTTGGCAAAATAACATTCTTTAAATATTCCTCCAACTTAGGATCTTAGTATTGACACAGATGAGATTGAAGTATTACATCTCCTTGTCCTGCTACAGCCTTTCTCACCCATGCAGAAGTAACAGGCTGACTTCCGGTAATTCCAATAACTGAGGCTCTCAGTGACCTGTTGGGCTCCCCTGTGACCCAACTCAGCAAGGATGGTGTTCTGTTTTGAAAACAAGCATCCATACTACTTCCCTGAACACCAATAGCACCCGAGGATGATTTGGCGTGGGAAGGAACTCTTACTGTGCATCGCTGGGTTCCCCATCTCACTGGGAGATTTCCATGTGGGTTTTGCAGTATTGAGGAACCTAGTCTTAAGCCTAACCATTCGATTTACTTCCTGTCAAAAAAACTTGACCATGGCCCTCCCAAATGCTGTTCATTTTCATACCTCACAAAACTGAGCATGAATGAATGAATGAATCGCTTGCTCTTCACTACAACCCAGCCATTTCTTGAGGGAGAATATTGGTGTATTGCCTATGGCAACACAGCATAACCCTAGCAGAGAAAGCTACCTCCTCCCTGCCAATGGAAACTATAGGCATAAGTTAAAAGTGAGGGAAGTCTTGAGCTCTGGGAAATTGTTTTCTCTGAGTAACCTGGAAAATCGAGAAAACCTGTTGTCTCTGGGAAATGGGGAGAGGAGATACTGCCGCAGTACCTTTGCACAGGGCTCCCTAATACAACATTTCATCATTAGATAAACAAAAGGTGTTCTAGGAACCATATCAATCTCACTCTTGGATTTGAACAACTCCTTAAGTGAGGGTCCAACCTGCTGGGTCAGGTGAATTCTCGTAAACATCCCTTGTATGGCCAAATAATCAGTTACTAGTTGTTTTGCCAGTCTATTCCTATCATTGCTCCCAGTTTACCTCCACCATTATCCCCACCACCCTCCTCTGATCAAATATAAGAAAAACTCCATACAAACAAAAGCCAAAGAAATTGAGGATTATTTTCCCTTGGACTATGACCACATCTCTGAAACAATTTTAGAAAGGCTCTTACAGGTCATTCTATTGCACCACTTCCTGGAGCAGAAATCTTTCTGGACCATATTGGACGAATAATAAACCAGTACCCCCGTCAGGAAACTCATGACAGCTCAACGTTATTTGTTCTGGTCCTTCTTCAATTTTGTCTGGGGATTTTGCTTTCTCTTCTTTGGAAACAAAAGGATGAATTCCTTTTTGTTTCCCAGTGGTTCCTGGATTTGTCATCAGTGTTGCCTCTGGAAGTCATGGCTTTGAGAAGGACAAGTCCAATGCAGAAGTATGCACAGGTCACTAGAAAAGGGGTAGCCAAGGACAATGTCAAACAAGAGGTCAAACCTGAACTGACCCTCCAGGACAAGTAGGAGTTAACTGCACATGTGAAGAAGCATGGAGCAATGCCATGAGCCATGTGCCAAAGGGGGCTCCTTCAGGCGGAACATAGTTTAGAAGTGAGTAGTGATGGGAAATGCCTGTAGGTGGAAGCCAGGTCTCCAAGGGAAGTGTCCTGACTTGGCACCGGACAGGGCAGAGTTGGGAGGGCAGAGCACCTAGTAGAGGACTCATTGCACTCAGAATTTGTATCACGGACAAAAGGAAAAAAAAAAGGAAATAATATGAATCTTCTCCCTTTCCTCTTGTGAATAGAAAGGGTTTAGCAAAGCTGGTGCTTCTGATGCAGGTGAGTGGAAGAAGCATCAGCCTCAGTAAGGTTTAGGATTCCTGAAAGATTGCTCTGGAGGGGACAAGAGCCTCAGATAGATGCTGGCCCAGAAGGAAGGCAATAGATGGAGGGAAATGAGGCTGAAAGGAAATTCCAAGCTGCTTCCAAGATTCTGCAGTTTGCAGCTGAGTCCTAGGAAGTCGAGTCAAACCTAGTACTGGTGTGTCCTGGGACAGCAGAGCCTGTCCAGCTCAATGGCAGTGAGAACAGGCTCTGTGGGTTTCTCCCGAGCAGATTTCCTCTGTGCCTCTCCACAGAACAGCTCAGCATTCTCTTTAAAGGAAACTTCTTGATGTGACGTGGGTGATAATGCTTGTCCTATATTTTGTGATATTTCCGGGAGCTCTAGGAAAGGGGGAATGAGTCACTCATCAATATTCCAAGAAACCAGCCACACTGGGCATTCCGGAAGCATTTCTGGGATGTTGGTGCATGAAATCCAGAGTGTAGCCCACAGGGTTTTGAGCCAGGAAAGACACATACAGAGATTTGGAGAAATTCCACAGCCATATGGTCCAACACTTTTCTAATTCTTAGCCCCATAATCAGTGTCCTCTGGTCAGGAGAAGTTCGTGTGCTCAACATGCTTAGAAAAAGGATCCTGGGTGATGCTCCAAATTCTTTCATCCCACCTAAGACTCACAACCTAGGGCACAGGTGAATGAGGTGATGTTAGTATAAGCACAACAATGAATTCATGTAATTTATTTTTGCAGAACATCCTACTATTTCAGTACGGTAGGACCCTCCCTGGTCTGGACAACATGGTCAGAGTGATGGAGTCCTAGGGAACCCCCTAAGGTAAATGGCACACAAGGGACCTTAAAAAGTATGTCTAGGGAGGACAGGGGCTCTCAGCCTTGTGCAAAGGAGGCCACATTACTAAAAGCACCCTGTGTGATCTGCCCAATAATAATTTAACCTCCTCCTTCAAACACTTCCTGCTAATTCTTTTACCCCAAATCTTATCTTTAGATCACCACAGGAGCCTTTCACTGAGTAAATTAAGGATACAAACTAACTAAACAGAAACAGATCACTGACATGGAAAGCAGACTTGTGGTTGCCAAGAGGGAGAGGGGAGGGAGTAGGATCCATGGGGAGTTTGGGGTTGGTAGGTGCAAACTATTACATTTAGAATGGATAAGCAATGGGATTCTACTGTACAGCACAAGGAACTATGTCCAATCTCGGGTTAGAACATGATGGAAGATACATTTTAAAAAAGGAATGTGTATATATGTATGACCTGGTCACTTTAGTGTACAGTAGAAATTGAAAGAACATTGTAAATCAACTATATTTTAATTAAAATAAATAAATACATTAATTAATTAACCATCCTATATACAATTGTACCACATTTTAATGGACAAGTTCTTAATTCTTCAAACCCCCTGTCCTTCAGCTTCTAAGAAAGAGATCTCTGGGTTTCCCCAAGATGCTTACATAGGTTCAGTCCTTGGCACCTTGCCTCTTCTCTCAGCTTCAAACATCACCCCAACTCCAAACCCAGACTCCTCCTGAGTGACTCAGCCTGGCCCCCGTGGTCTTCCACAGTTTACACACTAATATTCCAAGCTGCTACTCTTCCCACACTTGGCTCCAGTCCACCTGCTATGCAGTGCCTCTGGCATATAGGTTACCAACTTCTACTGTTTCCACACCTAGAATACTCTTCCTCACTCATTCTATCCCCTCCCACATCCCTTTCTCATACTTCTTGACACAATGAAGCTCTTTCTCTGTGAGCCTGCTCTGGTTCCATGAGTTAGAACTTCTGTGTTTAATCACAGATTCAATTTCAGTACATGTAATTGATCTGCTCATCTTTTCCATTTCTTCCTTGTTCAGTCTTGGGAGATTGTACCTTTCTAAGCATTCATCCATTTCTTCTAAGTTGTCCGTTTTATTGACATATAGTTGCTTTTAGCAGTCTCTTATGGCCCTTCGAATTTCTGTTGTGTCAGTTGTAACTTTTCCTTTTTCATTTCCAATTGTATTGATTTGGGCCCTCTCCCTTTTTTTTCTTGATGAGTCTGGCTAATGGCTTATCAATTTTGTGTACCTTTTCAAAGAACAAGCTTTTAGTTTTATTGGTCTTTTCTACTGTATTTTTGGTCTCTATTTCATTTATTTCTGCTCTGATCTTTATGATTTCTTTCCTTCTAATAACTTTGGGTTTTGTTTGTTCTTCTTTCTCTAGTTGCTTTAGGTGTAAGGTTAGGTTGTTCACTTGAGATTTTTCTTATTTCCTGCAATAAGCTTGTATCACTATAAAATTCCCTCTTAGAACTGCTTTTATTGTAGCCCATAGGTTTTTTGATCATCGTGTTTTTGTTTGCACTTGTCTCTTGGTATCTTTTTATTTCCTCTTTGATTTCTTCAGTGATCCATTGGTTGTTTAGTAACATACTGTTTAGCTTCCACATGTTTGTGGGTTTTGCATTTTTTTCCTGTAACTGATTTCTAATTTCATAGTGTTGTGCTCACAGAATATGCTTGATATGATTTCAGTTTTCTTAAATTTACTGAGGCTTGCTTTGTGGCCCAGCATGTGATCTATCCTGGAGAATCCAAGTGCACTTGAACAGAATGTGTATTCTTCCGCTTCTGGATGGGATGCTCCTCCAGAATATCCGTGGACTTCTGTGTTTGAAAACTCTACATCTTACCAGCTCTGGGGAAGCTTTATGAACCTCTCTGTGCCTCAATTTCTCCATTTCCAATGTGTGTTTGTGTGTATGTGTGTGTGTGGGGGGGGAATAGCATTTATTTCATAGGTCTTTATGGAAATTAAATGAGATAGTCTAGCAATGCCCTTAACATAGTGCCAGTGTGTAATAAACATGAAATAAATGTGAAGGATTGCTATTTTATTGTCCTAAACCATAGCTTCATGCTGACTACTTATTTCCATGAGTTTATCATTAGCAAAAGGCTAATTAGTGGTCCTTAAATCCTCTGGCTATTTTTCAGTAACAACTCAAAGAAATATGTGGTACCACATGATAAGAATAATTATTTGATTGGCTACCTGAGGACGTTGCATTTTTCCTTTTAAATCAGTCCTCTGGTGACCTGCTATGGCATTATGTCAGTAAAGTGGAAAAGGGAAACTCCAGATGGAGGCCACAGCTGGCACATTTGTAGAGAACTCTAAGAACAAGGTGTGAGATGTGTAGCCCCTGTTTTAACCTGGAAGTGAGGTCCAATGAGGATACAAGTTCATAAAATAACATTATCCTTTCCCACTTTTTATAAATGTTCCCTTAAGTGGTTGTAACTTTTTTAAAAATCACAGTTTTCTGATGAATATAAGCACACATTTTTAGAGATATAAAAATATCCAAAATGCAAATATGACTGCTTTGAAATATATAAACTATGATGAGTTTCCCCCTCATCCTTTAAAGCCTACTTTTGGGTTCCAGAAAGTAAGGCAGTCTCACTGCTGAACATGCAGACCTCACTCAGCTCTACCAACTCCTGCCCTCTGTGTGCCAGGGAGCCCCATGAAGCAGAAAATCACCTCCTCCACCCTCTCTAAAACTTGACATTCATGAATCAACCACACACACACACACACACACACACACACACACACACAGTCTTAGTTGTATCTTTGAGCTATAGTCAAGCTCTGTTATAATTGCCTTCATTAAAAACTCCTCTGTCATTTCAGACAGTCAGAGAGAAGTATATATCTGGCATGGTTCCAGCAGTAAGCCATATTCTTCTTAACTGAAACAGAAGTGTGAGTATAAATCACATACACACACACACACACACACACCAAACATACTGCTGAGCTTTTATTTGTATTCCCAGATATGGTAGAGAGAGCACAGTCAGACAATAAGAAAATTAAATACTCACTGGCCCTGAGGGTTAATACTCCACCCAAGGAGATGGGTATGATCCTAACAAGACATTCATGATTTTTTTCATCGATGTATGTTTTGCTCAAACATATCACCGTGACTCCCCCAAATTCTGAAAGTTTCTGTTATTCCATTAAATGTATGACAACACAATTTTTAAGTAGGGTTCCTCTTAGAGCAAAAGAACCCACCTCTTCCAAGAAGTGTGCCAAAGTTCTGGAAACATTTATTCTGGTGGAAGGTTTTATCAATGGGGGAATGGTGTACGAGGAATGGTGTACGAGGTCACCAGCCATTGACTTTCAGGCAGCCTTGGATCTTATAGGTCCAAGAAAAATTGCTCTGCTGTTTTTGATACCAGAGCCAGAGGTCAGTATTTTTCCTCAAACAGCAAGAACAGGCTATAACTCTTGGCCCTCGTGGTAGCCAAAGGGAAAATGATCAAACACACATATACACATATGGATATAACACTTGAATGTATTAACACACATTTTCCCATTTGTTCTTCACAATGAGGCTGTGCATGAAGAAACGCAGATAGACAACACGTACCCCCACTTTTCAGATAAGCAAACTGAATTTTCCAGAGGTTAATAACAAGCAGGGAGGAAGTAGTGCCAAAACCAAAACCTTTCATATTGGACCCAGTTTCCTTTCCAAACGCCCCATGTCTTCATTTCTCATTCACTCACATTTGGTCTCAAAATAATAACATCCAAGCAGCATAGACACTGTAAATAAGAGCAATAAATTTTCAGTCCAAAGTAAGCTCTTTTCTCCAGAACAGTAATAGTCCTGGTTTTCTTTTTAATTTTATAATGAATAGACCAGTTGATTATGTCAAATATCAAAGCCTTTGGCTCTAGAGGAAAGACATTTCTTAGACTTTATATTTCTTAAGGACTATGTTTTTCATCTTAAAATATCACCAATACTCACACGCTGTCCAAACTATGCATGTGTAGCCTCATCACATAGCTGAATGGCTAGTGGAGAATGTGTGGGAATAGAAAGAAGCTTTTGCATTGCTTTGAAACATGCACTGAGCATTTGGATGTGTCTGTCCAGTAGACAGCATAGCTACTACTAAGGGGACCTCTGCAAACAACAATCTGTGTCTGAAGGAAACTGGCCAAAAATTTAAAATGCCTTGTTCAGGATCCTAGAGCTTTTCAGTGTCAGAGACTTCTGGTCTACCATGCACTTCCTCTCCCCTCTGATGATTGTGCCAATGGGAACCTCCAAATGAGGCTACTGGGAGGTGGGACTTGACTTTTCCAAAGGTCTAAGAATCCCTTACACCCATAATAAATTATGTAGTGATACATGAACATGTTTGAGCATAAGCATGCTTAGAAATAAAGGAAAGATGGGCAGGAAGCACAGGGGGAAGACAGCAGAGATTGAGTTTTCTCCAGCAGAATTTTAGGGATAAATTTGGGAGCACAAGAAGGAAATGAAAATTGCATATCTGGGCAGGGGGAACACTGATTGCCAAGGCAGGAAGCTGCCTATCTCTAGGGTGTGAGTGGAGAGGACAGAACCATTCTGACCGCCAGTCCTGGTTAAAGAACAAGGACTGCATGCTTACTTGCTAGAGAAGGATTGATATATTTCAAGCAGGGGTGCCTGTGTCAAGTCTGCATTTTAGACAGATCCCCCAGAATTGTCTGGTGAGGCTAGAGGCAGAGAGAAGCAACATCCATAGTCCCTTTAAGAGACAGCAGTTGGGAGTTCCCGTCATGGCTCAGTGGTTAATGAATCTGACTAGAAACCATGAGGTTGTGGGTTCGATCCATGGCCTTGATCAGTGGGTTAAGGATCTGGCGTTGCCATGAGCTGTGGTGTAGGTTGCAGACGTGGCTCAGATCCCGCGTTGCTGTGGCTCAGGCGTAGGCCGGCGGCTATAGCTCTGATTCGACCCCTAGCCTGGGAATCTCCATATGCCACGGGAGCGGCCCAAGAAATGGCAAAAAGACCAAAAAAAAAAAAAACCAGCAGTGAAGGGAGGTCAAATTTAAGCTCAGTGAAATATCAGAGGTGAGGAAGAAAAAGGAGGTGGAGTGTTCTCAGATTTCTGGTTTAGGTATCATGTGAGTAGTGATCCCATAAACCAAAGGCAGAGAATAGAACAAGCAGCCCAGGTGTGAGGGCTTGGGTTTGGCTAGTGGAAAGTGTGTGAGAATAGAAAGTGCTTTCACGTTGCTTTGAAACATGCACTGAGCATTGGGGTGGGACCATCCCGTAGACAGCAGTTCAACGGAGAGGTCAGGGCGGGATGGAGAAATTTGGAAGCTGTAGCCATTTGCAGATATTAGAGATATTGCTGTGGATGAGACAGCTGGAAGAAAGAACACAGAGCATGCAGACCTGAGGAAGCCCAACACAGCCCCTGGATTGCTGCATAAGGGCTCTCATCCCCATGTACAGCAGACTTTGAGGTTCTGGGGAAGAAGAGGTTGTTGACAAGGAGGAGAGACCAGCTTGGTGCAAATGCCTTTCTTGGCAGGGACTTCAGTTTCATCAACTGCATCACTGTGGGGTTGGACTTGACAGCCTCTAAAAGAATCTCTTCCAGGTTTAATATGCTATAATTCTAAATCTCTTCTCAGTATTGTAAATCTGATACCAGCAAATTTACTTTGGAGGAAGCTCTTGGCTCTAGAAAAAAGAGATTTTGCTTGAATGAAATGTAAATCCCTTATCGAGTATACATGCCGTGTGATTGCAAACCTCTACTTTCTGATAATGAGGGAAGGACATAAGGAGTTTAAAGACATCTCATAGAATGACTAAACTACTTACACAGAAACATATGTCATGATTTCCACCATAAGTTATGATTTAGATGAGTCAAACTGAGAGAGCTAAATTTAGGACTTTTAAGGGCCCCTCCCCCTGTCGGTGTCAGAAGTTTCCGTTTAATTACGGGGAAGAGAAAAATGCTTATACAGGCATTATTTGATTTCTCCAGGAGTAGGAAATCCAATACATCTGGATAAAAATAGATGCAAGGACCACTCCCCAGCAAGACTGGTTTACAAAGGGTGGCAGGGTCCTGGGTCATAAGATGTAATGCAGTGACACACAACCAAGAAGACAGACAGGCTTGACAGGGCTTCATAAGGAATCTGAGTGCCTGTTAGGGAGTCTCACCACTGAGGTCGTCAGGAAAGGGCCAAGCTGAAGAGGTAAACCCAAGGTAAAACCTAATGGAACACAGAGAACAAGGAAGGCAAGTCATAGACCAGGATGCAAGGAGAGGAGCTGTAAATAGAGGGGCCAAACCAGCAGCAAAACTAGGCGGAGGGGAAGTGCAGAGTCAAGGACAGAGCAGCAGAAACAGAACAGGTCAAGGACGAATTTCACTGAGTTCTCACCATGGAGTTTCATCTATCCCTGAATGGCCATCCACCACTATGCTAGACTGGTCTTTGAAGCAGCCTCTGTGCACACTCCTGGGAACCTGTGTTGCTGTGGCAAGTTCCTCTCTGTCTCTGCTACCCAACGCTCTTGGCCTCTCCAATAGCTGTGCTATTTCTTTACATCTCCATATAAACCACATGGCAGGCTAAATATCACAGATTATTGCCACCTCAGTAGTATCATAGATGACGGTTTCTTAGCTCCTTCCCTTCTCAAGGGCAATTACTAGTTTAAGTAAGAGGCAGTGCCCTGGGTTTATTGCTGTTAATGCAGGGCTTGCGAGTATTAAGTGTACTTGTGATGTGCAGCATTGCTTATTGACATTCAAAGCAGTGTCAATAAGCAGCACTACCTTTTCGTTTGGGAGTCCTGGCTGTAGAAGGATTAATAATGATGTGGTTAACGTACTTCAACACTCAAGCCAATGACACGTCGACTCAACTGCTAGCCCAGCAGCTGCGACGGGCTCAGCACTAAACTGTGGCCATGGGGAGAAATCAACCTCACCTTCGGTTTCTAAGAGCTAGAATGTTGATGGCACAGGAGCTGGAGCATTGCCACACGACTAAGAGTCGATGACGTACCTATCCCACGGGAAGGCATGCTGTGGGTATGGACATTCGTAAACAGAAGTCGGAGAAGGAAAAATGACAGTATAAAAGCACAAGATAGTATTTTTTGCCTATGAGTTCAGCACAGATTGGGAGGGTCGGGGATAAAGTTAACACCCTTGACAAGTTAGCAAGAATGCATGGAAAGGAATATTTTTATGCACTATCAGAACCAAGCTTTATGGAGGATAATTGGGCAATACATGTCAAAATTCTTCATAGTCATGCTTTTTAACCAAATCATACCTAACCGCAATATTTATCCTCAGCGTTGATAGGACAAGTGTACAAATATGTGAGTTCAGGATGCTCATCACAGTGTTTTATAAACTAGTAAAAAAATTTAAACAAATTAAATGAAATCTGGTTAAGGAAATTATGGCCTAACTCATGATGAATGCAGTCACTAAAAAATGATAATGTATTCTACCCTTATTGACATAAAAAGATGCATGATATGGCATTAAGTGAAAAGTGGCTTACAGTATAGTTTGCATAGTATAGATAGTTATATTTGTAAAAAGGGGATTATATTTCCACATCTGTATATGGTGTAGAAATAGGAATAGAAAGGTGTTCACCCAATTATAACAGTGGTTTCCTTGGAGGAGGGAAGGATCATGAGAGAAGTATATATTCTGATTTTATAATTTTTCAATATTGTCTGAATTTTTCAGTAACTAGCATGTATTAGCTTCATAATTAGAAAAAAGAATAAGGCAGAAAAAGAGAAAAATAATAGTAGCCAATATTTCAGTTACTATATCTGTTAGGAGTCCAAGAAATTGAAAAGAGTTTTCAGAAGAGATGACCATTATTTTTAACAGCTCCAAAGTACTTTCCTAATTAGGACAGACTCAGTTGATGTATGTATCTTTCTGGCTCTCAAACTCAGTGGGTTATAACCTACATCCTAGTTGGAACAAAACGTTTTCAGCCCAGAAGAGATAAGGCCATAAAGCCATCAAAAGTGATGACTTTCCAAAAAGGAATCAAAAAAGTTAAGACAAAGAAAAATGTATAAAATCTATTTGGCTTTCAGGAAAAAAAAAAAAAGTCAAATGACTACAAAAATTCCAGCTCCAAAAATACCAAAAAACTTGAACAGGAGAAAATAGAGAGCAAAAGATTGGCACACGGGTGTCAAAACTCCAGTGTCAAAGAGATTTTGACAACTGGTCGTGCATCACCAATTACACACACATCCAAGACCAATGTGACAGACGCTTGTTTCCAAGAGCACTGGCAGATTTTTTAGTGCCTTAAAAATCTCTTTTCAGTGGCTGACAGATCATATAGCTATAATGTGAGATTTTAAAATTCATTTCATCATGGGTGACCAAATTCTAACATGGGAAGAAGAAGGGAGAGAGAGAGAGCTGTAACAGACCCTCGTGTTGATTCATACTGAAGACAGGCTTTACACATGGTTGTCTTTTCTTCTTGCTTCCAGGAAAAGCACAAAGAGGAAATTTCAGCGATGGCAAAGTTGACAGAATCCATGAGTGAGTAACCTGAAATTTATTCAGTTTTGGTTTTGAATGGAAAACCACAACATCTTGCAAAAATCACATCCCTTTGTGATTATCTGATTTGTCTCTTTCATTCTTGTGATAGCCAAGGTCTACATAACACAGACCATCGTGTAGTGTTACAGTTGTGTGTTACTCAAAATTCATCTCTCCTGGGGTCCAGTTCTGTGCTGAAAGTGTTACACAATGTATGGAGCTAAAGAATCAGAATGGATTTTATCTATAGCACTGCATTGGACATTGAGACTCACAGGAACATTAACCTGAGTTTTAGGAGGTTTACGCAAAGTCAGCAGAAGTTTTATGCACAGAGAGTCCATAGGCTGGATAATCTAAAGAGTGGAAATAATGGCTTATCATTGGCAGACCTGTTAGGTGTAGTTCAGAAATTTCAGACAGAACTATTAAAAAGGGAGTACTTGAGGTGTAAGTAGCTTGCCATGATTTAGGTTTTGTATATATCAGCAGTATACTGCTCTAAGTTCTTAAGCCAAATAAACAGGATACACAAAGTGTTTTGAAGAGAAAAGAAAAATAATTATAATCAATCCTCCTGCAAACTGAGAAATGCAATTTCCTGTGATAATGTTTAAATATTAAAGACCATCTGAATATGAAATAAACAGTCAAGGCAGACTTTTTTCCTTTGAAAAGGTACGTGTTCTTGGTGATAGATTTCACAACTAAAGTGACAAAGAGGGGAGTTCCCACTGTGACACAGTGGGTTAATGATCTGGCTTGTCTCCGTGGAGACGCAGGTTCCATTCCAGCCCAGCACAGTGGGTTAAGGATCCATCATTGCCATAGCGGTGGTGCAGGTTGCAGCTCCAGCTCAGATTTAATCCCTGGTCCGGGAACTTCCATATGCCATAAAAATAAATAAAGTGACAAAGGGGGGTTCTCTCATGGTGTAGCATGTTGAGGATCTGGCGTTATCACTGCAGCACCCCCAGTCAGTTGTTGCTGTGGTGCAAGTTCAGTCCCTGGCCCGGGAACTTCCACATGCTGTGAGCACAACAAAAACATAAATAAAAAGTAAAGTGACAAGGGAAGCTTGCAGATACTTCTCCATTATCACTAGGGCCATAGACACCTATGTAAAGTTGGCCTGCAACATTAACCATTGATCTTGCCTACATTTAATTGGGTCCCTGCCTGCCCCTTCTACTATTCCTCAAATCCTGAGAGTATTAAATACAAGTGATCTTCTGCAGCACAATCAGTGAGCCCTTATCTCCACAGACAACCCCCCCACAAGAAAAGGCAATGTTACAAGGTTCTGCACATTGCTGTTTCTTTAATTTCTGACCCCAAACTTCTGCCTAATTTCATGTCTTGAACATGTGCTAATTTCAGGCTGTGAATTTCACACAGCTCACAAGGACTAAGTCAAAAATAAGCCTTGCCCTGCTCCCAAGCCTTTCTCGCCCTCTCCTCTGGGTCACCCCTGCCCTCTCTCCCTCTAGCCTTGAAGATGGAAAAACATTTAGAGGATCTGCCACTTAGTTTGAAGAATCTCACATTGGTTCTCTGTCTGGGAAAAAGAACCTTGAGTCATGAAGGTGTTCTTCTTAGACCTGGAATGAAATAGTGAGGGTACCAGAACCACCATGAAACTCACATGCCTATACCATCAAAATATGGAGCAGGATTGTTACAGAACCAATGAATTCACAATCCACAGCACCCTCACAGATCTAGTTTTCATCTCTAAGTCCAAAGTCACCAACACAGAAGACTCACAGATGGTCTGAATGCTAGAAAGATCAGCCGCTTGGAATCTAGCATCATTGTCCATGAATGGAGCCTGGGGGGATACGGTGCATGAAACTAGATAGTGCCCCCCATCAGCTGTGATGCCAACAGGTTTCAGGATGAGGATCTTATTAGAATTTGATGTTCTAGTTCAGTAAGTATTTTAACACACCTAGCTGAACTGTAAACCATTAAGGGCACTATAGAAGATCTATACTGGTCAATATTTCTGCCAGAGGTATTTTGTTTTTTCCATCTCTATCGGATCCAGAAGCATTTAAGTAAGAGCACCTCTGACCCTCCCTGATGTATTGGTTTCAGGTTTCATGTTTGCCTCTGCAATCATTCTAATGACTTTGATCTATGATCTAGTCACTGGCTTAAGAGAATTCTGCCAAAATTGAATTCCAAATCCTTAGGTAGATGAAAGGTCATGGCCATTCTTCCAATTTGCTCTGTCTTTTTTTTAAAAAAATCACATTGGTATATTCAATCCACAAAGGAAATTTAAAGTTTGAAAATGGATCTTGGAATCAAACTCAACATTCCAGTTCATCAATCCTCGCAAAGATAAAGAATATTATAAAATATATAAGATATACTACTACTTTTCCAAGGGCTCACTATGAAAGTTAAATCTCGTGTTCAAAACTAGTAAATTTTTCATCCAAATTAAATTCATGAATAATGTTACATACAACTATACATTTATTCTACATAGGAAATCTGCAAGGAAATAAATACATAATTACGTAAGAAGACTCGATCAGTGGGCTAAGCAAAGAATTGACATTTAATCAGTATGTGATAAATTTGATGGGAACATCAAATCCATGGCCCCCAGAGAAAAGGGACAAAAACAGAACCATGAATACCCAGGACACAGTGCACTGAATGGATTTTCGGAGCCAGTGAACTCTTTGCTTGTTAAACTGCCAAGCAAAAGCCATCTGGTTACTAGAGCATCTTTTTGTTTAACAAGAACTGGAGAGCGATTTTTCCCCAGTCACCATAGGCTCCAAATGCCATCAATGGCCATGCAAGTACCACAGAGGGGATGAGGTATCTTCTTTAGCCTCTAGAGCAGGGTGAGGAGTATCTCTTTCTATCATGTGCAAAATCAACCATTTCAAAAAAACAGAAAACCAGCATTAGTCATTTTTTAAAAGAACAAGCAAGGGACACAAAAATATTAACAGGTTTTTTAAATGTTAATTTAAGAGCAGCTTTATTGGAGTTCCCATCATGGTGCAGTGGTTAACGATTCCGATTAGGAGCCATAAGGTGGTGTGTTCAATCCTTGGCCTTGCTCAGTAGGTTAAGGATCTGGCATTGCTGTGAGCTGTGGTGTAGGTTGCAGATGCAGCTCGGATCTGGCATTGCTGTGGCGCTGGCATAGGCTGGCAGCTGTACCTCTAATTAGACTCCCAGCCTGGAAACCTCTGTATGCCTCAGGTCAGCCCTAAAAAGCAAAAAAGAAAAAGAAAAAAAAAGACCTTTATTTAATAAACACATGATAATATTTCAAAATATATTTGTCATATTATTGGAGTGAGGAATGGGCATGACAAGAAAGAAAAGAAAGGAAGAAAAACAGATGAATTATAAGAAATACACAGAAGAAAAATGCAGGGGAAAACATACATATAAAAAAGGACCTAGAGGAGTTCCAGTCGTGGTGCAGTGGTTAACGAATCTGACTAGGAACCATGAGGTTGCGGGTTCGATCCCTGGCCTTGCTTAGTGGGTTGGGGACCCAGTGTTGCCGTGAGCTGTGGTGTGGGTTGCAGATGCGGCTCGGATTCCGAGTTGCTGTGGTTCTGGCGTAGGCCAGTGGCTACAGCTCCGATTAGACCCGTAGCCTGGGAACCTCCATATGGTGCAGGAGCGGCCCTAGAAAAGGCAAAAAAAAAAAAAGGGACCTAGAGAAGAAGGAGAGAGACAAAATCAGAAAACAGGTAGACCAAGGGGAAGGAGGTATTGACAGAAAGAGGCTCGGGGATCTAAAATTCCTAAACTACACACTCGCATCCACTGGCTGTGGACTTCCACCTTTCAAAGTCTATTGATTTTTTGTAACACTGCCTTTTGACATTTTAATCTCTGTCAGCATCTTAGAAATGGACATTCTCATACTTGGACCACCAGAAACCTGTTACAAATGGGGCAGCCCAAAACCCCACACTGGAGGAAGTTACCCCAAGTTTGCCTACCAGTCACCAGGATTTTGCTCCCCATCCATTAAAGGAAATCAAGCTGCAAGTCTGACCCCAGTGGAGACTCCCAACCCTAAATAAATAGGCACACAGTGCCCCAAACAATGAAACCACATCCCACACGCTGTCATTAGAGGTGACATTGAGGCTGGCAGGGCCACTTGAATCTAAGTGAGACAGTGACAAATTGGAGACGTCAAAAGGCATGGCAGTAGCCTGGGGGCTCTGGAATCATGATCTGTACAGAGCACCTCTGGAGGTTGTCCTTACATAAATTTCTGCAGGTCATTCACTTCATGAGGAAGTATCAGCCCCCCTCCACACACACCTAGGAGCACATCATACACAGCACAGGAAGTCTCACCACAAGGGTCCATTAATAATGTGGGTTATAATCAAATGTCTGGTCCTGAGCATAGTGATGAAGTTGCAAGGACAGGACAGGTAAGGATGCTTGACCCTGACGTCTTCTTCAGGCTTCAGGGACCCTTCTCAGGCTCCACCCCCACCCCCAGCATTCTGCCCTCTTTCCTGGAGTCCTACTTCTGCCTCCTCTGAGTCAGCTGCAGGTACACAGTCACTGCAAGAGTAGATGGTGGTCACTTAAGGTGCTTGGGGCCAGCCAGGGGCCCCTCTGAGTCATGGGAAGGGGAGCTGACTTCTGCCGCTTTCTGTCACCATCCTTCCAGCCTCTCTCAGGCCCCAGAGCAGCCCCTTCTGGTCCTCCTCACGAGTCACTGCACCCAGGCTGTCCCAGGCTGTGATATCCCTGTGGCCATTACCACCTTAACATATCTTCCCAGGAAAGAGTTACTCATCACCATTCTCAAACAAATAGCAGAGTGACTGTTGTCTCCTGAGTAGCTCCAAGTCTGTCCTTTCCCAGCCAGGACTCAGGGGAGGGGGCCATTGCTCCTCCCACTGCCCAGAGCCACGGGCCTGCTTTGTAGGTACTTAGAAGTCTTGGCTGTCCACAATAATGTAGAGAGAATCCCTCCTCCTACTTAAAGAAATGGTTCAAATTTAGCCCAGACTTGAAATGTTCCAACGTCAAAGGAAATAAAGAGTGAGAACCAATTACAATTACCACGTATTAAATTAGCTCCATGAAAGCACAGCGATGTTTTTTAAATCACGTATTCTCAATCACTCTTGCACTGTTTTAAGTTGTGGAAGGACAAGAAAACAGAGTTCCTTCCCACACCATGGGCAGTGTTTTGGGACAAAGGAGGAGGGATAAAACAGGTGTAGCACAGAGAATCAGGGTCTTGCAGAGGCCACCTAGCAACTCCTACAGCTGGAGGCACATATCTGCATATGTATGCATCATAATGGTTGTGCAGTTTTCACCCAGCAGCCAGTGGGAATGTGGTACCAGGACCCAGGACCCAGCACAAGGAAGCACAGAGGTGTGAGGACGTGGCCAACTGGGGGGAAGAGCCAAGTACTGATATGGCAGCAGTCAGGAGACAGGGCAGCAAGACAGCAGCTGGCTGAGCAGATAGGCAAGAATCAGGTCCTAAAAGGACAAGTTTTCAGCTTGGGCATTTTCCTGTCAGTGATGGAGCAGCACTGAAGGTTTCTAAGCAGATCAGCATTTTATTTATTTTATCAAAGTACAGTTGATTTACAATGTTGTGTTAATTTCAGACGTACAGCACAGTAATTTGGTTACAGATACATATTCTTTCTCAGATTCTTTTCCCTTATAAGTTATTATGAGATACTGAATATAGTTCCCTGTGTTCTACCATAGGTCCTTGTTGTTTATCTCTTTTATATACAATAGTGTGTATCTGTTAATCCCGAACTCAATTTATCCCTCCCCCACCTTCCCCTTTGGTCAGATTGTTTCCTGTGTCTGTGAGTCTGTTTCTGTTTTATAAATAAGTTCATTTGTATCTTGTCTTAAATTAGATTCCACAGATAAGTGATATCATATGAGATTTGTCTTTCTCTGTCTGACTTACCTCGCACAGTATAATAATCTCTAGATCCAAGGTCATTGTCTTAAAATGATTGCAAAGGCCTGTGGGGGTGGATTTTCCACTGGGGCAAAAGTAGAGAAAAGGAGCAAGAAGCTGGTACAGCAGAGGAGCTGAGAGCCTCTGCAGGGCAGCCAAGGGGGGCCTGCAATGCATGAGAGACCAGTGGGGTGAGGTGGAGAGGATGTGGGGAAAATGGAGAGCCATTCCCTTTTGTATACACCCACGGGCCTATCCTGCTGGCTGAGGTATCGAGCTTCTTACCCCCAAGGGGAAAGGCCCACCCACCCTCTCAGACACACTACTGCCAGTGCCCCACCCCAGGCTCTCTTGGGCAGGTGTAGGATTTTAACACAACATGGCAGTTTTACTGCCCACACCTCCCCAAAGGAAAAGGACAATGTCATCAGTTCAAGCAGATGGAGGTACCCAGATTTTGTCCTCTGTTCATGGCTGGTAAGAGACCCCAGAGCTGGACTGGAACTTAAAGGCCATGGAGGATGTTCCTGGGCTGGGCAAAGCTATTCTCTGCATGAAGTCCTTAGGGCCTTCTAAACGGCCTCTATCCTCAGGGACTAAAGCTACACCAGGCCCACCAGATAGTGCTTTTTAAAATGGATCTTCTGGAGTTCCCACTGTGGTTCAGTGGGTTAAGAACCCGACATAGTGTCAGCGAGGATGCGGGTTCCATCCCTGGCCTCACTCAGCAGGTTAAGGATCCAACATTGCCGTGAGCTATGGTGTAGGTCACAGACGAGGCTCGGATTGCTGAGGCTGTGATGTAGGCCAGAAGGTGCAGCTCTGATTTGACCCCTAGCCTGAGAACTTCCATATGCCACAGATGTGGCCATAAAAAGAGAAAAGAAAATGGATCTTCTCGGTCCAAATAAAACTCAGACACTTTAAATACGGAAATCTGTCTCTCAGGCTCAGACTCACACAGGTAGTCATAGCATAACCTCAAAAGTAACATGATTTAATTGCTAAAGGCTATACTCCATTTATAGCTATTATAAAATACCTGCTATATTCCCCATAACATTTAGAAGTTGTGAATTACTATATTGTTAACTGTAATTCATATGATATTATATATCAACTCTACTTCCATTAAAACATTTTTTAAAAAGAAGACAGAATACTAAATTCAAATTCTGAAGGAAATGATTTTCAACCTGAAAATTCAGACCCAGCTGACTGATAGGTAAGTGCAACGACAAAATACAGGCATCAGATTTTCTAATCAGAAAGCTTAGACCCCATGCATCCTTTAAAAAAATCTTCAAGAGGAGTTCCCCTTCGTGGCTCAGTGGTTAATGAATCTGACTAGGAACCATGAGGTTGCGGGTTCAATCCCTGGCCTTGCTCAGTGGGTTAAGGATCTGGCGTTGCCGTGAGCTGTGGTGTAGGTTGCAGACTCGGCTCGGATCCCGCATTGCTATGGCTGTGGTATACAGTTCTGATTTGACCCCTAGCCTGGGAACCTCCATATCCTGCAGGAGCGGCCCAAGAAATGGCAAAAAAAAAAAATCTTCAAGAAAAAGAACACCATGGGTTATAAGAGCTGGGAAAGAAAATAAAGGTATAAGTATCGTTATATGAATATATATATAAAGTATAATATAAATATAAAATTCGCACTAATCTCTGGGAAAACTAAAACCAGGTGTTGCTGACAGCATTGCCTCTGATGACTGGAAGTGGGTAGGAAGAGCTTCAACTTTGTATTTTGTCCTCTTCTTGATTATCTGCCTTTATTTTTGTTGTGGATACAATTACTTGTAATAAAACACTTAAATAAAACTTCAAAAAGCACCCTCTAAAATAAGGGTAATTCAACTTAAAGTCAAATCTACTGCCCTTGACCACCCTTTCTTGACAATGTACTGTTTAAATCACTTCTTTACTTGTGATTATTATCTAGATGCGTTCCTCTGTGATAGCCACCTCTGCTCATTATAAAAGAGGTTTCAGGTCTTTTTGAGGCTCCCCCACTCCCACTCTGTTACTGTCAACTGGCCCTGGCAGTGTGCCTTTTACCATCTTTGCTGTCTAGTCCTTCTCTCTTCCATCAAGCTTTCCTTCTCACGTGCCTTTATCCTCAGTAGACAGCGTGTGTTGCTCTGGCTGCCCAGCATCTCCTCCAGACTCTCCTTGAGCAGGTCCCCATCTCCCCTCCCTTTGCATCTCCCAGCCTGAGACCAGGAGCCCCTCCCTGCTGCAGGTGAGCTGATGCAGATGAGACACAGGGCTGGGTACCAGCCAGCATAGGTGCTGACAAGCAGTCCCTCCCTCTCCCAGCAGCTCTGCCATGTGCTTCTGAGAATAGGTTCTGGAAGCCTAGCCTCCAGGCTGGGTCTCTCACTCTTCCATGACTCTGGGAGCTCTATCTTATCCCTTAGCCATCCCACACACTCGCACTCACCAGACTGGCTCTGCCATCTCAACTACAACTCCGGCCATGCATCTTCCTTTCCATGTATTCTTCCTGGGTTACCTGCAGGACAAGGGAAATGGGGGTCAAGAGCAGATGCCAAGAGGGGCCAGCATGGAGGGGCAGCAGAACGCAGGTGGCTGCAGAAGATTGTCCTGGACATTGGCGCCCCACACAGTGCCTCATCTCAGTCCCATCATTAGGCAGAAAGGCTTCCTTGGGAGTTCCAGTCATGGCTCAGCAGTTAACAAACCCAATTAGCATCCATGAGGACTCGGGTTTGGTCCCTGGCCTTGCTTAGTGGGTAAGGATCCAGCATTGCCCTGAGCTGTGGTGTTGGTCGCAGACATGGCTCAGATCCTGCATTGCTATGGCTCTGATGTAGGCCAGCAGCTACACAGCTCTGATTGGACCCCTAGCCTGGGAACCTCCATATGCCCTGGGTGCAGCCCTAAAAAGAATGAAAGGAAGAAAGAAAGGAAGGAAGGAAGGAAGGAAGGAAGGAAGGAAGAAGGAAGGAAGGAAGGAAGGAAGGAAGGAAGGAAGAAAGAAAGAAAGAAAGAAAGAAAGAAAGAAAGAAAGAAAGAAAGAAAGAAAGAAAGAAAGAAAGAAAGAAAGAAAGAAAGAAAGAAAAAGAAAGGCTTCCTTTGATCCAGAGCAGAAGAGAGTCAGCAGCCTCTTCCCCACTGGTGTGCCTCTAAAAAAGATGTTATTTTCCACTAAGAGGCAGGTGCTTTCCTTACTGGAATATAGCTTTAAATTCAAGGATAATCACTTCCTGCTTGAGATTATGGGCCCGTTGTTGGCATCAGAGATTCTAGCTCTGAGGTAAGAGGGCCTGAAATGCACTATAGTCCTTGTGCAGCTTGGCAGTCTGAGCCACCATCCGCATGGGGATGGGCTTGATGCCCTGCCTGGTCCTCCCTTCTCTCCCCTCTCATGTCCCTCAAGGGGGCTTTCTTGCTTCTGTGGTTTCTATCCCCTGCCTCATTGCTAAGGCCCTCTCCCCCTAAAGGCCAGCATCATATAAGAATGCAGTTTCCTCTCTTGCTGTCTCTGGAACCAGCTTATAATTTAAAGGATTTGACTGTAGAAACACACAGCAATGTTCAAAGCATCAAACTAAACGAGTAAATTTGATTTTAGGGTGGCTGACATTTATAAGTTGTTACTGGTCTTCAAGCAAATGGAAATGGAGAGAATCTGTTTCCTCAAATTCATTTCCCTTTAAGATCTTGGAGATCACTTTCACACACACACACACAGACACACACACACACCTGTCCCCGATGAATGTCCCTGGATTAGTTGGTGAGAAACTCACCTCTGACACCAACAACTTCTCGTGGGCACTGGAAAATCTAGATTGGGGTTTCTTGCTTTGGACACCATTGACCTTTGGGTCCAGATAATTCTTCACTGTGAAGGTGTGTGCATTGAAGGACATTTCATAGCATCCTCGACCTCTACTCCCCAAATGCCAGTAGCACCCTCCCCCAGTTGTCACAACCTGTGTCTTCAGACATCACTAAATTTGCTCCAAGAAGCAAGTCATCCCCCTTTGAAAGGTTGAGAATCAGCACTCTGATAAACCAAGAAGAACCAATCATTTATTCTTTTGCAGCAACTGTGGGATTTTCTAGTCAACTGCAGACATTCCCAAGGTTTTAGCCTCCAATATCAATCATTCCTTGCTGCAGCCCAGCCTCTACTTGATTGAGGCAGGAATGGACGACCTGGGCCACCAAGAGAAGCCATCTGCTTCAGCTCCTTGGCTTTGAGGGCAACCATAGTATTCCTTTTTTCTTGATGATGCCATTGAATGAACTCAGAAGGATAAAGGGATTTTTGAAGTGATGATGTTTGAGAGTTGGAGACACCACAGCTCTTGGGACTGTGGCAAAAACAGGAGAAATGGAAGGTGTGTGGGGAGAGGAGGTGGAGACTAGATTCTCCCAAATGTGGTAAGAATATCATTTTTTCCTAAACAGCGGTTTTTAGGACCTACCCATTGGCTCCATCAGTAACAATTTTTCTTGCTCACTCTGCCTTTCCGAGCTGTCGATGATGGAAAACCCAGCCCTGGGGCAGCCACATCCATTCAGCCCATCGTGGCTTATTTCCATTTGCCATGATCTCTGGATAGGGGTGGGGGGAAACCGGTGCCATTGGCACGTCCCTGGAGTGTCTTCCTCTCTCGTTTGGGATCACAAGGACTCAGGCCCTCCCTGATTTTCCACTCCTCTCACAGAAGGTCATCATCCAAGAGGATGTTCAAGGTGAGAGTCTCCATGATGCTGTCAGCCCAGCTGATGGATATACGGCTACCCTGGCCAGGATGCTGCCAGCATCCAGTGGGACCACAAGCAACCAAAACCCTCTATCACTCCATCTCCATCACCCCCCCCCAACCCACACACACCCCAGCAGTAGGCATGCTCCCCAAGTCCTCTTTGCCAACCCACTGGGGAGTGCTCAGGTGACATCCCACGACTGTGACTCCCACTTGGGACCCAAGAGCTCAGTCTCCCCCAGCTGGAGGTCCAGCTCCCATAGGAATGGAAACACACTCCAGCCCAAAGAAAAAAGTAAACAAAGGCATTTTTAAACTCTTTCTCTCGCCTCCCACTTCCTCAGCTTCACTCCCTTTCCTGCCTCCCACCCACCCCTCATCTCACTGTCCTTCCCCTCCCCCCTCCCACTCTCTGCCACCTGGCCCTGGGAGCCTGCTCTGCCCTCCCACCACCTGCCACCCATCGCTTGATCCTTCCCCTCCCTCCTCCCACTGCTCCCCTTCCTCCCCCTTCTCATGTCAACCACCAGACCCCCCTCTCTCCGCCCCTGCTGACAACGGGTTTCATTAGGAAAAGTGTGGAAAGAGGATGTGGCCACGCTGTGGAAAGGCTTGGGGTCTGGAACTCGGGGTCTCAGGCATCCTTCTGTGCCCTCAGGTTGCAGAGAGAAGGGTCTCCTGCCCACAGATGTGGCCGTGAGAAAGGGACGCTGGGGACAGATGGCCAACTGGGCAAGTGAGGCCAACCCAGAGCGGTAGGATGTGAGCGCATGCGTGTTTAGGAAGCGCTGAGCCTAAGATAAGGCTTGGGAGATGTGAGCAAGCAGATGGTCAGAGGGAGCAGCAGAGAACACTGAATTCTAAAGCTCAGGCTCCCCAGAGCACAGCACAGGCTGGGAAGGGCCCCTGCCCACATCTGAGGATGGGGCGTTTCTCAAACCTGGGCTGATGTGAACACCTGGGTTGGGGGAATTTGCTTTTTCACCTGCTTTGCCTAATTGAGATTCCCAGCAAACCGGAAGGGGGTCCTTCAGGTAAGTTTTCATCAATCATCTGTCATCCATGTATCGCCTCGCGCTGAGCTGCTGCCCTTCCCCCTCCCATCCCTGCTTTTCCTCCGGGGGACAGGTGTGTGAGCTGGGGACAGGCCATGGGCTCCCCAGGACTCCCTCTGGCTCTGGATTTGTCTGGGGGGTGAGGGTGAGGGGAGGAAGGCAGGGGAACCTGGCTTCTGGCCCTGGGGAAGATTAAAATCAGGTGAGGGTAGAGGTCACCCGGTGGGAGAAAGTCACTTCCCGAATTTCACCAAGTCTCAGCTTCGGCAAGAGGAGAGAACTGGGGCGGGGCGGGGGCGGGGTGGGTCGCGGGGCGGTATTCAGCCCTACAAACTTCGCTGCCTACACAACATACGAAGTTTCAGGCTCAAAAGCGTTCAAAGGAAGAAAGTCAGGGAGCATCCTGATGTTTAAATACTGACTCAGAATCGTTCGGCAGCCCAGAACTGTATTCATAAAGGTTTCTACCAAGTTAGCAAACGGTCCCTGGCATGCAGGGTGGGCGTGGTCCCTCCAGCCAGAGCGCCCTCCTTCAGCCAGCCGGCTGCTGCCACTCAGCAGCCTCCTAGCCGTGAGCCGGCCTATGAATTACTTAACCCTTCTTCCCTGAGTTCCTGCAACTGAGCATAACAACCACCTGGAAGTGTTTTGATACTGTCTATAAAGCTAATGGATATGTATATACAAGCTAATATGTATACTTATGCAATAAACACATATAAGTAATTGCATTTGAATATGTACATACATGCATAAGCTAATAGATATTGAAAGTTAATAAACCTCTATATTCTTATAGTCACATATTGAAAGCTAATAATAATAGATATACACATATACATATATATACATGCATACACATGCCTAGCAATTGTCCCCTATCAGACACTCAAGAACAAAACCAAAAATGAAATGTCTTACTATCCCCAAACCTCATTTTACTTACTATTCTCAAGCCCATTATAAACAAATTCATATTATGGACTTTTGTCACCTTGTACTATATTCAACTCTCTTAAACATCCAAGAGTCACAACGTGGCTGTATGATTTTATAAGTTGGCATTAGGTAATAAAAAACTTCTTGTTGACTGATTCCAGCTACCGTAAGGATTTTAATATGCAGTGCTTGTTCCTGTAGTACCTTTGTTCTGTCGAGTAATAATACTGCACCTTACACTTGAACTTTCATCTTTGCCAAGGAGTCTCCTTGTGTGTTTCATTGTTGAATACTATAATCCTTCCAACGCACTGTGCAGATGCTTTCCTCCCAGCATCACAGGCTCTTTCCTGGAACAGATGTGATACTGATAACATTTGTGCCCTGGATCCATACAGTCCAGTTTACAGAATTAAGAGAGATAAACTTGGCTTTTGATTTCCTGAAGTCAAATCCAAACCAAACATCACTCCCTGCTGGGTTGCTAGAGATGTTTCTTAGCAGATATTTAATTCAGATTATGGCTGTGGCTCTCATCTAGGAGTAAATGTCCACCTAAATCAAAGAAAAACATCTAATGATCGGTGTATCCTGACTTCTAAATAATCCCCTTCCCAATCATTTTCTCCTCCAATTTGCTAGCTCCCTCACCTGCAGGCACACAACACTCAACAAGGATGCTCTCATGAGAAAATAGATATGAAGAAACATGTCTGGATATTTTTCTAATCCAGAATACTCTCCTCCCACGTAAGATCTGCATTCTTTTTCCATGGTTTTAATGAACGGGAAGGTGCTAGATGCATGTCTAAGACCCGCCCATGGAAAAGATTTTCTCACCATTTTCTCCTGCCAGACTTGTACCTGTTACTCCAGGATCATCGAGGAAGGAAGAAATAATACTTTGAATAAATCAGGATTTATCTTCCTCAAAGTGCAGGATTCTTCCCTGCATCCTATTTTTAAAAGTCTAATTTTTCTATCATCACAAATAATTAACCAAGAAATCAATGAGAACTTACCAGCAGTCTCTGAGAGTGTGTGTGGGGGGGGAGGGTATGTTATAAAACAAGAATCAGAACCTTAAGGCTGACACAAAAAGTTAAACACAACTTTGGACATTAAGATAACTCTTGTCTGGTCAAGAGGAAGTAGATGATAAAATTCCAAGGGACTGAGGTACACCTGCAGACCTCACCTTTTTTTGTTTGTTTGTTTGGCATATGGCATATGGAGGTTCCCAGGCCAGGGGTCGAATCAGAGCTACAGCTGCTGGCCTGTGCCACAGCCACAGCAATGCTAGATCTGAACCACATCTGCAACCTATACCACAGCTCACAGCAACGCCAGCTCCTTAATGCACTGAGCAAGGCCAGGGATCAAACCCACAACCTCATGGTTCCTAGTTGGATTCATTTCCACTGCACCACGATGGGAACTCCTCATTTTTTTTTTAACCAAGACTTAAAATCAGATGAATTTCAACTCACAATTCATTTCCTGGAGGAAACTCAAGATTATGTTGTAATTTACCTTCCTGTCTCTCCATATTGGGAGGACAACAAGGTCATTATCGAGATAACCTTGAACCTTCTGGTTGTAAAAAAACAGTAGCAGCAATTTGAACATTCCTGTACTTAATTATTATTGACCCTACGGTGTCTCCACACTGAAGCTGAGATTGAAAAGGGAGAGACTTCTTGAGGGATCCAGGAAGGTTTTGGGAAAGCTGGACCTTGGAGAATGGAAAAGGCTTTACCAAGGAGATGAAAGGGGGTGACAGTGCTACTGGTTAGGGGATGGTGGGGAACTTGGGGGTCAAGATGGTGTGGTGGCCATTCTCTTAGGGGAAAACAGTGGAGGCAAGGGAGCACAGGTGTGTTGGGAGAACAATGATCAGGACACACTGACTAAAGCTGGATACTTTAAGTAGGGAAATATTTTAACCTAGGAACGGTGGATGGGGTCAGTAAGGCACTGAATGCTGGATAAGAAGTTTTCTAATTTATCCTATCGCTCAACATTTTCTGAAGTATATTCCTAGGGCCAAGAGTACCATGACTTCCTCAGACTAATTTTTTTAAAAGCAGGATTGATGAGGGGTGTTGGTGATTCAATTATTTTAGGAGGAACTTGCCCCTTCCCTTGAGTTTCCCAGTGCCTCCTAGGGTAGTAAAGGCTTTACGATGCTCTGCAGGAAAGAAATCTGTTTAACTTCTTCAGTAGAGTGAAAAAAAATGGACTCCACAAGAGATCCACATCCTGCTCCCTGGAACCTGTGAATGTTACACAGATGGAGATAAAGTGGGGAAGGGGGTCTTTGAGAATGTAATCAAGTTGAGGGTCTTGACTTGGAGAGAGATTATCCTGCATTATCCAGGTGGACCCTAAATGCAATCACATACATACAGCAGAGGTGGCAAAGTGAAGACAGAAGAGAGAGATTTGAAGATGATAGACTTGAGGATTGAAGTGGTGCAGCCAAAAACCCAAGACTGCCAGCGACTCCCAGAATCTGGAAGAGACAAGGAAGGAGTGTCCCCTGGAGCCTCCAGAGGGAGTGTGGTCTGCAGAGGCCTTGTTCTCAGACTTCTCCCCTCCGGAACTGTCAGAGAACAAATGTCTGCTGTTTTGAGGCACCCAGATTTGGGTAATCTGTTGTGGCAGCCCTAAGAAATGAACACTAGGGGGGATGTTAGTCAAATGACTGATGGTTTTCTCCAGAATTACATTTGTCTAACAGTTACATCATTTAAAATATTACAAAGATGCTACAAATGAACCTATCTACAGAACAGAAACAGATTCATAGACATAGAGAACAGACTTGTGGTTGCCAAGGGGGAGGGAGTGGAAGTGGGATGGACTGGGAGTTTGGGGTTAGTAGACGCAAACTATTACATTTAGTGGATGGACAATGGGTCTGCCATATAGCACAGAGAACTATATCCAATCTCCTGGGATAGACCACAATGAAAGATAATATAAGAAAAAGAATGTATATATATGTCACTTTGCTGTACAACAGATACTGGCACATTATAAATCAACTATACTTTACTAAAAAATTAAAAATTAAAAACTTTAAAAAATGGACTAAATGTGAGCTTAAGAAAAAATCTAGTAGGTATAGAAAAATCTACAAGGATATATTGTGCCACATGGGGAATACAGCCAATATTTTATAACAATAACTATAAATGGAATATAATCTTTAAAAACTGTGAGTCACTATATTGTGTATCTTGAACTTACATAATATTGTACATCAAACTATACTTCAGTTAAAAAAAGAAAAAGAGAAAAGATCAGATCTGTCAGACATCCAGGGGATTTATCAACTGGGAATTTTGAAATATCCCAATACTCACTGACCCTCTGCATTAACCAGAACTAAAATATGCACTATTTTGTATAAAGGCCCTTCTTAGATATCAGTTCCACTAAAGAAATTTGTGCTGTCATGTAAGTTGAAATGTTTGTTAGAAATGGCTTGGCTCTGTGGCTCTGAGACAGAACATCTGTCCCTCAGTGAACTGAAGATGGATGGTGGGATTTACATCCTTATGAAAGAGAAATGAAGTTATGGGGATTTATTTAGAGTTCTTTGGGAAATCTCCTCTCACTGGTAAATGTGGGCCAGCTTCAGCCAAGCCGTGGACCCCAACATGCAAAGAGAAGAAAGGCATTTGTCAGCAAAGCGTTCCTCTCAGCACTGAGGAAAACACAGTGAAGGAGATGTGGACAGATAATCTCCCACATAAAACTAGAGCCAGATGTCCGGTGGAGGAGGCAGTGGAGCCCAGAGCTTGTGGGTTTTCAGAAATGAGAGCTCCCAGATCACAGGAGCCCCAGAGCTGGTCCAAGGATGCTGGTTACTGAGTGGTATTGGAGGGATGGAACTGGGACTCTGGGCACCTCTCCTTTCCTACCCACAGGGAGCGGCATCCCTGCCACACTCTTTATTGCCACATGATGTCTAAGGGCTGTTCTCCAGCTCCCAGACCTTACCTAATAAGGGACTTATCATCCTCATGTGGTCCTTACAACTGCCTCTCAATAGGGTAACTTCCAGGCAATTGGTTCATGAGGGAATAGTAGCTGCAAGCTGCGGTTCAGTTCATGTCTCCTCTGAAACCCTGTGAGTGCAATGCTTTTTTAACAAATGGGTATGACCGCTCCTGTGAGTTGACTCTCCTCCCCTGTTTGAATCCTTGCATTGACTCAGATATGAAATCACATCTCTGGTTGCTCCTGACTTAATGTTTGCCTAAAGAAATATCTTAAAAGATACAACCATTTGACATTATAATTCTAACCCAATAGGATTACAGCAAAACTCTGTTTTTCAGCTTTTGCTGTGTTGTTGCTGTGTGTCTGCCTTTTTGCTGGATAAAATGGAAGCTATTGACTCTATTAATGGAGTAGAATCTACTAAGATTTGATTAACCAGACCCAGTTGACTAGAATCTTCCTATAACAATATATCGTACATTTAGGACAAATAAGAAAATGATAAAGAGGAAAAAAATATTGACACGTATCCCTAACAGAGTAGACATAAATATTCATTGAATGAATGACTTAAAATGGAGATTTTGTCAAAAAAATAATTAACATTTGAAGGGATGTAACTGCTTTGAGTATGGGGTTTCCTTTTGGGGTGATGAAAATATTTTGGGACTCAATAGAGGTGGTGGTTGAAACCATTGCGAATGTAGTAAATGCCACTGCATTATCTACTTTCAAATTGTTGATTTTATGTTATGGGAATGTAACCTCAATTTAAAACAAATACTTTCCATATTACATTCTGAGGTACTGGGGACAGAATGAATTTAATCAGATCTTCACAAAACTTTGCAACAGTGATTATAGTGACCGAGAAGCAGAAAGCTCCATAGGTCAATAAACCCTTGCATGGAGAAGATTTTACACTGCAAAACTATTTGACAAGACAAAGCACTTCTAGAAAATTCCATTTGCCTTATCAATTTATAGCCATCTCAGAATATCTATTTTTGCGTCTAGATCAGTTGAAGTCTTCCCCATAAATATGGAGTCCTCAAAAAACAAACAAAAATTATATCCTTGAGTTTCCTAGGCACCATATTTCTTTTCATAAGAGAAAAAAAAAATCTCGTTTTGTTCATGAGGACACTGACATAACATTGCTGATTAATTTATTGGCCCAAGGTGGGGTGGGATTGGGAGGGACAGAGGTGATCGAAGTAGAGGCCTCCAAATTTCTATGTAGAGGGAAGAATATTTTACATAAAAGTCAGAGTTGGGAGATGTGGCATAAAAGGATACAAAAAATGATTAAAACTGCAACTTGGAAGATGGGCAGCACTCATGCATCACGATATTTTGATGTATTTTGGCAGAACTCAAAACAAATAACCAGATAAAGGATTAGGCACTTGACAACAGTGCTAGAGGGAAAGTGACAAATTTGGCAATAATGTACACAAAGCAACATGTGCCTGGCACCGGGGAAGCAAGAGCAGACATAGGGAGGGCCTTGTCCATTACGTGTGTGTTGGGGTGTAATAAAGAATAGATGTGGTCTGGTCCCCAGGTCCTGGCACAGAACTTTCACAACCCTTGGAGTTTCTTGAGTGACAAGAGTATCTTTGTTCTGCTAATGAGGTGACTCATGATGAGTTCCTAGGTCAGTTCAGGATGGGAGGTTGCTACTAGAAATGCCAAGGCCCAGCCTCAGTGCGAGAGAGGGGCTGAAGATTGAGCTCAATGATATGGTCGGAGACTTCCGAAACCCCAATAAAAACTCTAGACACCAGGCTCAGTGGAGCTTCCCGACCTCCCAGGAGGGTGATGTGCCCTGAATCGATGGGGTGAAGGCTTGGGAGCTCTGCCTTCCTCCCAGACTTCATCTATGTGTGTCCCTTATAATAAACTGTAGTTGCTAGTATAGAGCTTTCTAGAGTTCCGTGAGTCATTTTAGTGGATTATCAAAACCCCAGAATTTACAGCCAGAAACGTGATCGGCCATAGAGGTCAGAAGTGTGGGCGGCCTGAGGACCCCCAAATCTGAAGTAAGGGCAGCGCTTGGAGAAAGAAGCCCTTAACCCATGGAGTCTAACACCGTCATCAGGTGGTGAGTGTCAGAACTGAACTGCAGTGCACCCAGCTCAGATGGAAATAGATGCTCTATATACTTCTATCTCTGTCTCTCCCTCACCAAACAATGAAAAAACATCCTTAAACAGGTAAAATGCTGACAGTTTAACGCTGGGAACACTAACAGCAAAACCTCTTTCAGAACCCAACTATGCATTTTCACTCGTAATTATAAATTCTGATAGACTCCAAATGCTATCTTTATCTCTTTTTCTTTTCTTCAACGGAAGAAATATTACTTCCATACACATGAGATTAGAAATTTAGGTGGGTTTTTTTAATCTCCTTTTCCTCTCATCCTTTATTCCAGATTTTTCTGGTGGGAAAATTACCTAGGATTTAATTAATAGCTTCTTGGTGATCTGGCTTTCTCAAGAGCCAAATATAAAAGAGAAACGAATGAACTTTGGCAGTTTGGGAAGGTGTT
The DNA here is from genome assembly GCF_016906955.1 of Phacochoerus africanus. Classification (NCBI taxonomy): domain Eukaryota; kingdom Metazoa; phylum Chordata; class Mammalia; order Artiodactyla; family Suidae; genus Phacochoerus; species Phacochoerus africanus. Next base: position 281,411,645 of record NC_062544.1, on the reverse strand, counting down.
TCTGCATTATTTCAGGAGTCTTTACTTACAGCAGAACCAGTAGCATAAAGATGCAAGAAAAAGCCAATTTTATGAAGACGACTGACAGATTTACTAAAAAGCGTAACCATGTAATTTTATAAATAGCACATTATTTGAGAGGAGATGTTGACTCAGGCATTTTTTTTCTTTTAAATGTTATTATTACCTTTCAGATTTCCAAACATTCTCAAACTGCCCTCTCTTGCCATAATCACATTAATAATAAGTAATGATGGTTTTCAAATGCCAAGAGTTAACGAGTCTAAGGAGCAAAGAACAGCCTCGGGTTTTGAAGCAATGACATTCTGATTTCAGTTCTAAAATCAGACAACTTAACATAATATATTTCTCAAATAATCAGATCGTACGTTATTTTCCCTAGCACTTTTCTGGGCAAAATGGTCAATCAAACTGAAAGATATTTGGGATATTTTACTATTTGCTGCCAGGAAAATTCAGAACACCAACAGAAGAAATGACAGACAAAAAAGAAAGACAATACCACCTAAGGCAAATATCCAGGTGGTCCTACGTGGATGAGACCAAATAATTGGGAAAACAGTTCAAAGATCCCTACATTATATATACATATGTTCAAAAAGAGCTCTTATATTAATGGAGGGGTAAAATAATATATGTGGGGAAATTATCTATGCACTTAATTCTTCAGCTCATAAAATATATGTTTTGCCCCATCTGTTACTATTTTTAAGTTTCTACCCAACCTTTGAAGGGTAGTACCCAATAGTTTTTACCTCTTACCAGCAGAATTCACACCCATTTTGATCCCTTGCTTGAAAGGTAAAAAGATGGAGTATATATTGTTTAGAACCTTACTATCCATCCACTAATGGAGAAAAAATAGAAGAAGGTAAAGGAAAGGTTAAAAAAAAAAAAGCAGGACTCTTCCTCTTGAAATTCCCTGTTTCTTAGCAGACTGAAAGATATCAGTGTCACATAAGAACAAGAGAAAACACGCTGGGACCACACGAGGCACCTAAAAGGCAACTGAGCTGGGGGAGGGGAATCTTACCATGACGGAGAAACCAGCATTTTTTGCATTGACTGTATTGTAGGTTACTATAGACATCTACACTTAACGACCTCACAGGGAGCAGTGAACCTACCAAAAGTTGCATAGCCATCAAAGCTTGCACAGCCTGAAGCTTTCATGGGGTAAAAACACAGGATTCTGTCATCTTTTGGGTATCACCAGCTAATTAGGAGCCCACGGAAGGGTCATTGCATTCTAAACTGGCACGTTGTGTGATCTATTAAGTTGCCTCATTAGTCCCTGTCTGCCTTGCACAGAACATACCCACACTGCAGAAGCCCGTTGGACTGAGAGGTTGGTTTCCATGGAGATGTTTTGCAGCTTTGCGGGTATTCCCTACCAGAGGGAAAGAGCCTGCCCATGTGCTCGGCGTGTACACACACACACACACACACACACACACACACACACACACACACACTTTTCAGTTAGACAAACTGGCTGTAGTACAAGAAATCTAAGATAATTGAAAGGAGCTAGAGGGGTTTGGGGAATAAAGACAGCATCAGGGACTTGTTTGGGGAGGCTCATTTTTGAAGCATCCATAACCTTTGGATTATGTATTCAGCAGAGAGTGAAAAGAGAGGGACATTCTGTCTGGGTTCTGGGTATGGGGGGGATGATATACCTGAGTGGGCAAGACTTTCTCGGACAGAGGGGCAAGCCAAATGTAGAGCTGGGGCAAAAACCCTCCCCAAAGACCAGATCCCGCATTGCTGTGGCTGTGGTGTAGGCCAGCAGCTGCAGCTCTGATTAGACCCCTAGCCTGGGAATTTCCATATGCCAAAGATGCAGCCCTGAAAAGAAAAGGAAAAAAAAAAAAAGACCTGAAAGGATAGCAAAAGAAACCACCAGAAATGGGGCAGCTTGTAGAAGCATGTGTGGCTGGTGGCAGGGTCAGAGCAGCACCTCTTGGTCCAGAGCTGTTGGGGGGATTGGATCATGGTTAAGAGATGGAGGACTGGCTTCTTGGGACCACAGCAGGGGATTTGTCCACTGTGCCTCCCCACCGTCCATGCTCAGCTAGCATCCTTGATGTCCCTCCCCTGTTAAGAAATCCTTGTCAGATTTCACTGCTAAAGCCACAGAGGTTTCCCCCTCCACCAACCAGCATGACCCTACCCACCAAGGTCTAGGTTGAGTCTTAACATTCCCCCGAGTCAGAATGACTTGAGGATCTAAGTCAGCTCACGATCCCCACAGGAGAGTGAGAGATGTGAGAAAATACAGTATGACTTGAACACATGGATCCTTCAATGTGTAATGCATCGGCCCAACAGCATATATTCACATGGAACAAGAGCAACACGGATACAGACTGGAAATTATTTTATCTACAGGTGGTACCTAGTTCATAGAAGTATCCTTGGGAATTGGCCATAACATCTTTCTGCCTCCCTGCGTGGGATTTGAGAGCTGAGCTTCACAAAGCTAAGCCCACCTTCCTGAAACATAAGGACGCTTCTCTGTCCTTGGAGCCCTTGGCACCCAGCACAGTGCCTGGCACAGAGCAAGCATCCATGAAGCTTGTTCCAGGAGCCCAGCACCAAACTCCCAGCCCCGGGTACCCACACCCCATCCACCAGAGACCTTCTAGGATGGTAATGCAGGGTGGGGAAGCCAGCACCGCCCTAGACTTGGCCTCTGTCTGGCTCTGCCCTCTTCACAAGTCAGCATGACCCCCACCTCTTGCGGTGGCTGCCTCCAATGGGGAAACTGGAGCCAGGGGGACTGGAGGTAGGTGTGCAGGGGGCAGAGCCCATGTTTGCCCGGACACCTGCCGCCCCCACTCTCTGCTTCTGCTCTTATCAGGGTCTCACCACTGCCTTCCATGCCCTACACCTGAAACATCCTGCAGCACTGAGATGTGGCCTGCAGGGCTGATGAGGCCCGGTGGTCACACGGCATGGTGCCAACACCGCCTCAATTGTCACATCCATTTTCTTAATGGCAGAGTCAGATGACCCTTCAGTTAGATTCCCAGCTTTGAGATTAGGCAGACGGATGCCTTTCTTTTCCCTCCTGCTGCTAAGCAGGCTCTCTGAGACTGAATAACATCTCACTCTCAGCTCAGAGAGGAAGACGGGCTGTGAACCTCCAGCATGTCCCAAGGTGGGGTGGGGGTGGGGTCGAGGCAGTCATCCTAGCCAGGACGATTCCTCAAATGCTGGCGTGACCAGCCCTGATAGGATTTCCTCAGAAAGTTTTGTGCGGCTCAAGGACTTTTATTTATAAGTCATAAGATAATTTTACAGTCTTTCCAATTTCACGAGGGAAAAGGGACCCCCCACACGCACACCCTGGCCAAGTTCCTTCAATCTCTTAGCTCTTCCAAAGTCTGAATCTATTCCCTGAGCTCCCCACCTGAGCAGTATAAATAGCCCCGACATTTAATTGCCTCACTGAGTTGGCACTGTTGCCATGTATCCTTCTGAGACGTATTTCTATTTGCAAAACGTTTTACCACTGTTACGTCTCTTGGCTACTCTCCCTGTGTCTCCCCTTTCCTTGTATAATCACCTCTCAGCCTTCCTAGAGGAGCACTGCTGTGCTCACCAGGATACTTCTGGAAATGTGTTGCTTCCCGACAAGCCCAAGGTGGAGAGGACACACTCCTAAACCCCCCAAAGACGACTTAAATTCCAGGGCTTGGAAGTTATGTCAGTTTTGAAGTACTTTTCACTGGCCAAAAAAACCCCACAAAAAACCTACAGAAACCTGACAAACATAGAAAGAGAAGGACAAGCTTTTCTTGCAAATAAGTATGAACAAAACATACTTCCCAATAGAAGAACTGTCAAAAGATACAAATAGATTATTCACAAAAGAGGAAAAGCAGTCAGGGGTCAGGAGACGTGTGAAGGAAGGTCAATAACAAAAGCGATAAAAAATGCAAATGAAATCACCAGTGTGATCTCTCTTTGCTGTTCCATGGGCCAAGTTTCAAAGTTTGATGTTACCAAGTGGATGAAAGTGGGGAAAACAGGTGCTTCCTCCTGCCCCTTAATTAGCAAGTGGATTATGATAAATTTTGGAGAGCGATGTAGCAATGTGGCTCAAACCCCACTACTGCAATCCTTCTGACCCTTTATCCTTATGCTGTAATTGGACACGTGCACAAAGAGGCATATGCATGATTGGTCATCTCAAAGTTATTCATAATAATGAAAAATTGAAAACAGACTAAATTTCCATCAAGGAAAGATTAATTCATTTAACTGTGATACAATCACTCAATAAAATAGCATGAAGCCCTTTATGAGGATGACATATGGAATTAAACACAACATATGGAAATACCTGCACCAGAAATAATTGAATGAAATGGATATTGTGTACAGTACAATCCTACTAGGAAAATATTGTGTTTGTCTGCATGTGTGCACATAGGTATTACCCATAAAGAGATATCTGGAATTATATTTACTAAAAAGTTGCATTGTGGAGTTCCCTTTGTGGCTTAGCAGGTTAAGAACCCAACTAGCATCCATGAGGACACAGATTTGATCCCTGGCCTTGCTCAGTGGATTAAGGATCCAGCATTGCCATGAGCTGTGGCATAAGTGGCAGATGTGGCTCAGATCCTGCGTTGCTGTGGCTGTAGTATAGGCTGCAGCTGCAGCTCTGATTTGACCCCTAGCCTGGGAACCTCCATATGCCACAGGTGCGGCCCTAAAGAGAAAAAATATGTTACGGTGTTATCTCTGATGGTAAGATATTGTACCCCTAGCCTGGGAACTTCCATATGCCACAGGTGTGGCCCTAAAGAGAAAAAAAAATATTACGTTGTTATCTCTGATGGTAAGATATTGTACCAGTCAGGATAGGACAGGCTATGCTGCATTAAGAAATAAGCCCAGACATGCCATGATCCAATGAAATGGAAGCTTATTTCTCATTCGTATAAAGTCCAAATGACAGGGGTGACTGGTTGTGGAGGGAATTCAGGCTCTTGCTATTTTTAGCTTTGCCAACTTCAGTGTTTGAACCCAGAGGTCACTATGAGAGACCTTTCCATTCCAGTCTGATGAGAAAACAAAGAAAGACTATGCAGTATCAAAAGGAAGGGCTTTAATGAGTCGGGCCCAGAGATAGCACACGTCCCCTCCTCGTGGTTTAACTACAAGGGAGGCTGGGCTGTCAGTACGGCTGTGCTTCCACAGGGAAAAGGGAAGGAGGTGGATGAATATCTCAAATCCTGGGTATACCAAGACTTTCATTTTTTTGTATTTTTCCTGTACTGCTGGAATTTTCCAAATGAACTTGGTATTATCTTTACAGACAAAAAATTTACAGCAAAATTTCTTTTTTAGAATAACAGTATCTTGAAAGAGAGAGAGAAAAAAAATTAAGACAGTTTGGGAGAGCTAGCCCAAGAGAAGGCGGAGACTCTAAGATGTGCTAAGCCAGTGTAGCTATGGATCTGGCTCTTCTCCCCAGGAGTCAGGTTCTTTCTCTCCCTGGGTGCTCCTGACTTTAACATCAGTCATAACTTGGAGCATGAAATGATCTTAGCCTTAGTTTTTGAAAACTCTTCTTTCTGTTCTAACACCTAGGGCACAAAGTGGGATGATATTATTGAACCTGATTTTTAACACATGGAAAAGACAACCACATTATTAATGGATTAGCAGCTGTCTTTTTTATAACTATGCACAAAGTCAGACATCATCTCATAAAGTGAAGCATCCGTGTGTTTCTGGGATGAGGTGATGGGAGAGCTTTTCCTTCAACTTTTCAACAGACAATCTACACTTTAGTCGTTGTGCTCACCCATGACTTCTGTTTAAGGCAAACTATATTCCATCTTCGAAACAACACGGCAAAGCTAACTTGGTAGATCATGACCAAAATAATCAGCCCATCAAGGTCACGCACACAGTATTACAATGAACACTTTTACCATAATGCTGTCACACCTGATAATAGGATGAATTCCATGGATTTCAATAGACTTGCTGTTAAAATGTATTCCAAGGTCATGTGACTAGCAGGTTACTTTTTATTATTTAATTCATGGAAAAATCTGTGCAATTCACACTCATCTGACCACATAGCAAATCTGTGACTACCCTGAATTCTACAGAGAATGATTTTTGCCAAAAAGAAAGTCGCACATTAGCAGTACAGCATCCCAAGAGATGGCCTCTGCCTACTTTCCCTATAGGACATGCTCATTCCCATTCAAACCCTGTATGTTGGGTTGGTTCCCAGACCCACCATTACCTGGGAGGTGCAGGCTGCTGAGGACACAGGTGTGATTCTCAACTAGCCTGATGTCTCGGGGCCCTGCAGGGTCTGCTTTGAGCCAGAGCTGCCACATCTGCTTGTCAACCAGAAAGGAGGCACATGATTCGATCGCTTCTCCCAGTGGGGCTCTGGGCCTGTCGAACAAACGCATGCTGGGCCAAAAGAGCGTGTTCTTAAATGTGATGACTGCCACTGAATCTCCCACAACCCTTCACCTTCAAGATCACATATTTGTAATTGATAGGCTTGAGGAAACTCATTCCAGGGCTAAACCGTTACATTTCTCTTTACTGGTTTAATTTCATTACAGTGGTAGTTTTCTATTCATTTTTTCAACGGGAAAATGGACGAATCATCCCCACCTATGTCACCAGATGCTCTAGTGAAAGTAATCTTTCCAAAGATTAGCCTAATACACTCAGTGCCCCTGACGTGAGGCAATTGTAGGTCATTAGATGTTAAAAATGGCCCCACGTGCGTCAGTATGTGAGCAACTTCAAAATAAGCCGAACCTCCTAAGAAAATGGAGACAGAAACTGACAGTCTTTCTTAATTGTTGCAGAATATTTTTAAGTCTGCTATGAAAGAAAACACCTCGAATATCCTATTAAAAGTTATTTCCTTGGCACAAGTACAAGTACAGTAAATTTTAATTTTTTAAATTATTAAAAAAATAAAATAGACTTAAAAATATGCATATCTTTAAAAAAGCTGTTTCCCTTTACTCCTCCCAAAATGCTGAAACAATAACCTACAAATATTTTATACGCCTTTACAGAAATGTTCATCAACCAGTACACCCACAAAAATGGAATACAAAACCTCCTTAGTTAATGTTAAGGTTTAGCTATATTTGTTTCATTAATAGGTTATATTATTCATCTGAGCAATATATGATTCTCGAAAAGGCAAAAATACATTGCATATGTTAAAATAGTATCTTTGTCTTACTGATGAGAAAAAGGTTTCATATTTGTGAATTTAGATCAGAATCATTATTGTCAATGACTAGAAAATGGACATCTTAAAATTTTCGTTCAAGGACTTCTCGCTGTAGCTCAGCAGGTTAAGGACCCAATGTCTCTGTGAGGATGCCAGTTTGATCCCTACCCTTGCTCTGTGGGTTTAGAATCGGTGTTGCTGTGGCTGTGCAATAGGCCCCAGGTGGAGCTTCAATTCAACCCCTGGTCGAGGAACTTCCATATGTCGCAGGTGCAGCCATAAAAAGAAAAAAAATAATAAAAATGAAAAATAAATTTTTAATGACATTTTTCATTCAGAACTTAAGGTTATAAGGTGAATATATCCTGAGCACTTAACAAGTCAACTTTTAAAGCTCTTCTGAAGTTTGAAAGCTGTCTAATCAATAGATTCCCCTGAGCAAGAATGGAAAAAGCAAGACCTTAAAATCATAACGCCCTGGGATGGAATTCCATTTTTGCCATTTATTAAATGATCTTGGCTGCTTCCTAATCTGTTTTCATGTCAATTGTCTAATTTGCAGAAATATGAGGAATAATGGTCATGCAGGGCTGTGGAGGGAAATAAATCAGGGCACGTGCACAGCGTCTGACTCATATTAGACTCTTGATTAGGCTTATTTCTCAGTTCCATCTTCTTTTGTTAACTAAAGATGGAAGGATCCAAATTGAATTCTAGGTCCCCCACTCTGCTCCCTACTTGGGATAAACCACTCCCACTCTCTCTGGGTCCTTCCCTGGCAAAAAAAAAAAAACGGGGATTACCACTTCATTTTTTTTATCAGCTTGTTGCTGGGGCGTCTTTCCATTTCAGCCAGGATGGCTTGCGCAGAAGCAGAAGATCCACCCATTCAGGAAGTACGCTCCGGTCTCTGCATGTCAGGCTCCACACTAAAGCACAGCATGGGTCTCCTCGGGGCACCTTAACCAATGGTCAAAAACTGGGTGGCTTCAAATAATGAACCTGAATCTCTCATGGTTCTGAAAACCAGAGGTTCAAATCAAGCTGTCGGCAGGTGCTCCCTCTGAACCCTGTGGAGAAGAATTCTCGCCTCTTCCAGCCTCCGATGGCTGCTGGCGGTCTTGACGTTCCTTGGCCTTCCTTGGCGGGATCTGCAACGCCTCACCTCTGCCTCCATATCACAAGATCTCCTTCCTCCGCGTCTTTACATTATCTTCTCTCCGTGTCTAAATTTTCCAAGGACACCAGCCCATGCCAATCTGGTTCACCTGGTCGTACCCCAATCGGTTCTGCAAAGACCCTCTTTCCTAAAAAGGTCATATACAGAGAGGGCAGGAATTAGGACTTGAGCCTGTCTTTTGGAAGGACCCAATTTAACCCAAAACAAAGGGGGAAGACAGTGGTGACAAAGGTCCTCAGGAGGCTCCCAATGAGAGAGACAGACTCCGACGGCGAGCAGATCAAGTTCAGAGCCCATAGGCAACAAGAGACCCCTGGCTCCCGTGCTCCAGGAGTGACAGCTGGCACTGAATGCCACCAAGGGAAGGAGGTGGCCACTGAGATTGGCGAAGCATATTTTTCCTTTGACCGTCATCTTTATTTTTATTTTATTTTGAAGCACAATTTTCAAAATTCAAGCAGAAGAATAGAACCACCTGAGATGACCACTCCCCTGAAGTGATTTTTTTTCTCATATAATTTCTTTATTGAAATATAATTCTCCTACCATAAAATTCACACTTTTAAAATCTACAGTTGTAATGGTTTTTAATATAGTCACAAAGTTGTGGAATCATCACCACTTCCTCATGCCAGGACATCCATCCCCCAAAAGAAACTCTGGATGTGTTAGCAATCACCCCATATGTGCCCCCCGCCCCGCAACAATCACCTTCATCCTGACACCACAGATTGCCTGTCATGGATTTTCATATAAATGAAACTGTACAATATGTGGGATTTCATGTCTAGCTTATTTTACTTAGCATAATGCTTTCAAGATTCATTCAGGTTCTGTCCTTTTCATAGCTGGATAATATTCCATTGTGTGACTATACCACATTATATTTATCCCTTCAGCAGTTGTTGGACATTTGGTTGTTTCTACTTTTTTTGGCTCTTATGTATAATGTGGCTATAAGATTCATATGGTGATTTTCGTGTGGACATGTTTTCGTTTCTTTTGGATATATACCTAGCAGTGAAATTGCTGGGTCTTATGGTAATCCTATGTTTAATTTTTGAGGAACTGTCACTATGTCCTCCAAAGCAGCTGCACCAATCTATAACCGTATAAACGATAAATGAAGGTTCCAATTTCCCCACATCCTCGCCAACACTTTTTATTGTCCATCTTTTGGATTGTAGGCATCCTTGTGGGGGTGGAGTCGTATCTCACTAACGTTTTGAGTTGCACGTCCCCAGTGGCCAAAGGTGGTGAGCATATGTTCATGTGCTTATGGACAATTTTTTAATCCCCGTTGGAGAAATGTCTCTTCAGATCCTTTGCCCATTTTTTATTTGGGTGCAGAGGATTTTATTCTCCCACCTATTTTGAACCCAGGAATAAAATTCCAAGAGAGAGAGCTGGAAAGATGTGACGAGCAAACAAGATTAGCAAAAGTTTTCCTTCGAAAGAGTCCCCTTTCACTGAGCCCTGACCCCCTTCCTAGGTGCCCTTGGCCACCATGAAGTCCGGAGTTAGATGGAAAGGTCCCAGGGAAAAGTGAGCCCAGCACGAATGCAACAAGGGAAACACAGTGGGTAAAACATTGTTATTTCTTCAAGTGGAAAGTAGGTGTCATCTGTTCATTTTAATTTGAAGCAGAAAACCACTCTCTTGCCACTCTGCCTTCTGGTCTGTTATCTACCACGGCAGGGGGTGAGGGATGGAAAGTGCTTCTCCACCAACCTAAGGGGGCAATTAGCAGCCACAGTAGTGACATCGGCTACAAAACTCACCTCAGAAGGTAAAGTCCCAGGATGAAGTACTGCTTAACACTGTCCCAAGAACACTCTTAAGCCAATTAGAGGGGCAGGAATTATGACAAATGCTGTCATTACAATTCAGTCTGACTGCCTATAACCCATGAATCTTCTGCCCCCACTCCTGCCCTGGAGTCCTACGGACTTATTTCTAGGGTGGCATGATGTCTCGTTCTGTTAAGTACTTTTGGAGGTCACTCAAATGCTGTGTTATGGGAAGCTTGGATCTGAGGTCATACATTCTCAGCCACAACTGTCGCCTGAAGGAAAACACTAAAACGGGAAATTAAGCTTCACAGTCTAGGCAGCTGTTCTATGGCCAGGAGGTTAGAAGGGTGTCCCTGGCCGGTGGTGGGTTGAATATTTTTGCTCCCCATCACATGCCTGCTTTTCCAACTGGCCATGGAGAGAAGAATATAAATTTCAATATAATTGTTCAGGGCTTGAAGCCTGACTGGCTCCCTGGGCTATGACAACAACCAGCTGAGAAAGTCACCTATTTGAAACACCCCACATTCCAAAGGCTGTCAGAATTCTTACCAAATCTGATAGAGTTTATAAGCTCCGCTGGGACTCCTGGGTAAACCGTATCAGGACTGAAGGGCCTGAGTGAGTTCAAGGGTAAGGACCTTATTGGCCTTTGGCTGGAAGATTCTAGAATCTGCAAATGCAAATTATGCCACGAGGTTGACTTGGTTCTTTACTGCAGACACCTCTTCTCTTTTCCCTTGTTTATTACCTTCTGAGCAGTTCTTTCTTGCCATGATCTCATATGAATCTATAAAGGATTAAAATATTCTTTTCCAGAGAGGTGGCTACAAAATACCTAAATTGGGGTTGTTTTAAGCCACTAAGTTTGTGGTCATTTGTTACAGCAACAGTAGGAAACTGATACAGATTTACTCTCTTACAGTTCTTGCAGCTAAAAATCTAAAATGGGTTGACCTGGCTGAGTTCTTTTGGGAGGTTTTAAGAAAAGAATGTTTTCTTGCCTTTTCTAACTTCTAGAACCACCTGCACTCCTTGGCTTATGGCCTCTTACTTCATCTTCAAAGCCATCTTCCAACCTCTCTCTCTTTCTCCCTCTTTGCTTGTGTCATTATATCACCCTTGCCTTTTTCTGCTCATCCTACTTCCCCTTTATAAGGACCCTTGTGATGACATTTAGGGCCCATCCAGATAACCCAGGAGAATGTCTCCTTCTCAAGGCCCTTAACCCTGAATCGTATCTGCAATGTCCCTTTCCACTGTAAGACAACTCTCACATGTTCTGAGGAGTGGGAGGTGGACATTTGAGGGGGTCCATTATTCAGCCCACCATAGTCTCCCTGACCTGAGCACCAGGTCCACCCCCTAACCCCCCCACCCCCACCATGAAAGCATTTGCTTCCTACATGGGGAGGAGGCTGAGAAAAGACGACCTGAGGAGCAGATAGCGGAAAGATGTTCAGGTCGTCCATCACTGCCATGGCTGCTCCTCCACCAGAGGCAGCAATAGGCCCTGACCCACAGCGGCGTCAAAGCCCTAGACCTGTTCTGTGTCTGCAGAAAGAGCTGAGAGCTTGGTGTCAACACCAGCTCCACTGCCCACAGGTCACAAGCTGTGTGATTTGGGGCCAGTCACACCTTCTCTGAGCACAGTTTCCAGCTGCTCTTCTATCAACCCATTTGGGGAAAAATAGCTTTCATACTGACCACAGAAGCTGAGGGGAGGAACAATTTTGAGCTAATAATGGGGAGGGACTTCTAGAAATAAAATGGTGGATAATTTTATTCCAAACTTTCATTCAAAAAGATACATGCACCCCTATGTTCATTGCAGCACTATTCACAATAGCCAAGACAGGGAAATTACCCAAGTGTCATCAACAGGTGAATGGACTGAGAAGATGTGGTACATATGTACAACAGAATACTACTCAGCCATTAAAAAGGCAAAATAATGCCGTTTGCAACAACATGGATGCAGCTAGAGATTCTCATACCAAGTGAAACAAGTCAGAAAGAGAAAGACAAATACCATTTGATATCACTAATATACAGAATCTAAACGTCGGCGCAAATGATCCTATCTACAAAACAGAAACAGATCACAGGCATGGAGAGCAGCCTCATGGTTCCTGGGGTGTGGGTGAGGAGGGTGGAAGGAGAAAGTGGGATGGATGGGAAGTTTGGGGTTAATAGATGCAAACTATTACATTTAGAATGGATGGGCAAGGAGGTCCTACTGTTCAGCACAGGGAACTATGTCCAATCTCTTGGGATAGGACATGATGGACAATAGTATGGGAAAAAAGTGTGTGTGTGTGTGTGTGTGTGTGTGACTGAGTCACTTTGATGTACAGCAGAAATTGAAGGAACATTGTATGTCAACTATACTCTCATTAAAAAAAATTTAAGTAGGAATTCCCGTCGTGGCGCAGTGGTTGACGAATCTGACTAGGAACCATGAGGTTGCGGGTTCGGTCCCTGCCCTTGCTCAGTGGGTTAACGATCCGGCGTTGCCGTGAGCTGTGGTGTAGGTTGCAGACGCGGCTCGGATCCCGCGTTGCTGTGGCTCTGGCGTAGGCTGGCGGCTACAGCTCCGATTCAACCCCTAGCCTGGGAACCTCCATATGCCGCGGGAGCGGCCCAAGAAATAGCAACAACAACAACAACAACAACAAAGACAAAAAAAAAAAAATTTAAGTATAAAAAATGCAGGTTGCTCGGTGTTATCTCCTTAGTCCTAACCACACCCCTTGAGTTAGGGGAAGGGTGGGTGTCTCCACCTTGCGGTGCAGAGAAGAGGAAGAGTTAGGGAAAGAGGCGGAGACGAAGCCCTCCCTCAGAAAGCCCCGCCTTTGGGGGTGGGGCTGAGAGACATTCACAGAGACGACCACAGGGTTAGAGGCACGTGAGCCCTGAGAAAAGTGCTGAGTGTGCACAGGAGACAGACGACACCAAGCAAGCTTCCCCGAGTGCTTCTTTGAATAGGAGAAGAATGGGGTCCTCGTGTTCAGGAGAAAAAACGAGGGCGGGGCCTTCCCTGACTCCCAATTGTCCTCTGAGAGTTGTGTCCACAGTGGATGCTCAGAAAGCCTTGGTGTCAAACCACAGACAGTATATGAAACAGAAATTATAACTGCTTGCAAGATTATTCAAGCAACAGTGTACTTGGATCCAGAATATCTGGAAGACTGAGGGCAAAGGGTTAAGTTCAAATATCCATACTCTACAGAAGGAACCCTGGTTATGTGAGTCTGAGAAATTAGACAGTTGAGTAAGGAAGGGGAAGTTGTCATACACAAGAATGCTCCCCCAACAGCTGGCTAAATTACCACCTGGGTCCCCCTTTATCCCCAACATCTCGCCTCACCCCACCAACCCCAACCAAGGCCTTAAGTCTGTCTGAGTCACGTATGTTGCCTGGTAATCCATCACAAGGGATCACAACGTGAAACATGAAATCTTGCAATAGATGCAGGATTTCATAAAGTCAACTGGCAGGGATCAAGTTGGGGATCTCCTCCCATCCCAGGGGAAGACGTTGATCTATGATGACCCACCAGAGATGGGACCATGGCAACCACAGAGGAGGTAATGGTTCAGAAGATGGAAGCTAGGAGGCACCTTCCAGGAGAAAGCTTCGGGTAGCACCACCAGGTTATCTGACGTGCCTGGGGAAGCAAAGCTTCGGCTTATTTCCTGCAGAACTCACCTCCGTGACCTTCCTGACTATCTCAGTGTGCAGGGCTGTCAGACTGGACACACACGCAGTGCTGCCAGAAAAATCCCCCAGGCGAAAAATAATTTCATCCCCTATCTACTCCTAAGAATTTGTGCAGAGTCAATAGGACCTCATGTAAACTTTTGTCATAGTTTCTGCTTCAGTTTTCAAGATAAAGTCCCAACAATACCTTTCTTTTCTTTTTTAACTTTTCTTTTCTTCACTGTTCGGCATGAAGTTTTGGTCCCCATTTTGCTGAAGGGGATACCCTCCTGGTCTTTCCCGCCTAGCAAGGGCTTCCCACACACCAGCCTCCCCACCCACAGTTTGTGTGGAACAAGGAGGTACCGTGGCGTGTAGCCAGCTCACGCTCTGCCCAGGTACCTATGAAGCAGCCTCTGCTCCAGAAACACTGGGCACGGTTTGCTCCAGCCTCATCTTCCTTTTGCTCTTGAAGACTGTTCCATTTCCAGTCTCTCCTAAGATGTTCCCTGAGAAGTACAGCCAGGGAATGGGCCCCTTCTTATAAAATGTCTAGGATAAATTTTTCAGGGGGTCTTGGCACCATCTTGGTGAAGATTTGACAGATAAAAAGGGGGTTGGGTGCCTCTCTTACTAAAAGCCACATTTTCATTCCTTTTTTTAATTTGTTTTTTTTTTATTGATGTATAGTTGCTGTACAATGTTATATTAATGTCTGACGTACAGCAGAGTAACTCAGTTGTGTATGTGTATGTGTAATATTAATATTCCTTTCCATTATGGTTTATCCCAGGATACTGAATATAATTCCCTGTGCTCTGCAGTAGGACCTTGTTGTCTCTCCTTAAAAGTCACATTGTCATAGGCATTTTGGAACAACAACCACAAAATAATGAAATGTTAACTTATGAAATAGATTCCATAGGAAAAATAACCAGGGGGACAAATCCATTCTAAAAGTGCTCCCTCAGAGTTCCTATCATGGCTCAGCAGAAACACATCTGCCGAGTATCCACGAGGACGCAGGTTCCATCCCTGGCCTCAGCCCCTGAGGGGCTGAAGGACAAAGAATCTGATCAGCGATAAGGGTGATCAGATATCAAAGGTGGGATGTTCACGTTACACTGACTTAACACAATCCTTGCTAAAACTGGACAAGGCAGAGACAAACACAGAAGTTCAAGAATCCATACCTGGCTGTGAAAGAGTTCAGGGGGCCCTGAGTAGAGTCTGGCCCAGGAGAGACTTTTTGCCACTGCAGACCCGTGTTGTGCTGGCTGACGTGCCTCCCTGTGTCCAGTCTCTCCTCGGGCCCCCCACCCTCCCCAACTTTGATCTCTTCTCATTCTTCCTTCAAAGCTGCTGGAGGCTGAGCCCACCTATGATGGAGGACCAGCTAAAGCACTTCCCTTCCTAGAAGCACTATGATTTTTTAACAGCTTTGTGGATATATAATTCATGTACCATACTTGTGACTCATTTCAAGTGGACAAATCATTGGTTTTTAGTATATTCTGATAGATGCAACCATCACGGAGGTCAATTTCAGGACATTTTTATAGCCTCAAAGAGAAATCCGATACCCTTTAGCTGTCACTTCCATATCTCCCCCCACTCCCCCGCCCCCCAGCCCTAAGCAACCATTAAGGAACCATCTCAACATATTTCCCCATTCTGGATTTTCAGATGAATAGAATCACTGTGTGCTCTTTTTTGACTGATTTATTTCACGAAGCATGTTTACAATGCCCCAAGGCAGCATGTATCTGTACTTCATTCTTTTTATGGCTCGATAATACTCCATTATATGGATAGACCATGTTTTATTTATCCAGTTGTCAGCTGAGGGACCTTTGCGTTATCCCCACTTTTTTGCTATTGTGACTAATGATGCTATGACCATTCTGACATGAGTTTTTGTATGGATGCAGGTTTAGTGTCTCTTGGGGCAGATCTATGATTTAACCGCATTCAAGGGCACCCAACCCCAGAAGGCTCCTTAAGGAGATACCAGGGGTCAGACTTTTGAGACATGAGGTCAGTGGGGAGGAGGATTCAAGGCAGAGATAGAGCCTTTTCTGGGTCTCTTCAGAATCCATGAGTATGGCTGCCTGCTCCATGTATGTTGGAAGCACAGAATAAGGGGTTTGAGGCATAGAATCAAATCAGGCCTCGATCACTTGCTTACCACTGTTTTTAGGCCATTGCTTCTGTTTCGAGGCTTTTTCACCATTAAAACAGGACTGAAAATTGACACATTTTGGAGTTCTCGTCGTGGCGCAGTGGTTAACGAATCTGACTAGGAACCATGAGGTTGCGGGTTCGGTCCCTGCCCTTGCTCAGTGGGTTAACGATCCGGCGTTGCCGTGAGCTGTGGTGTAGGTTGCAGACGCGGCTCGGATCCCGTGTTGCTGTGGCTCTGGCGTAGGCCAGTGGCTACAGCTCCAATTAGACCCCTAGCCTGGGAACCTCCATATGCCGAGGGAGCGGCCCAAGAAATAGCAACAACAACAACAACAAAAAAAGACAAAAGACAAAAAAAATTTTGACACATTTTATGGGATTGTTGTACCATTAGAACGAGGGAACTGGGAACTGTAAAGCGAGTGTGGAGAAAAAGAGAACGAGGCAGATGTTGAGGCAAAGAGAAGAAAATGCATTAGAAGGGAAAGGGAGAGGGTGACTGACCTTTGAGAAGAGCCAGCCCCCAGCCCTTTTCTCGGGACCTTCTCATACCCCTCGGATGGGAAATTGGATTTCCTGAGGTGGGGGCAGGTTAGTTTATCTTTCACCTGCAGCTGAACTCTGGTGGTCACATAGTCAAGAGAAAATCAGAGGTGTCTCCAGTAGGGTGGTCTTGTAATCCTGAGAAAGCTGGAGGTGTGTGGTGTCCCACGGGGAAGGAGGGAGGGGACTCGAAGTCTTCGGAAGTCTTCGGAAAGTAGGCACCAGCAGTGAAAACAGGATGTTGCTTGAGCAAGGAGGTCAGTCTCATGGGTCAGCATAAAGAGCCATTTTAACAATGAGCCCCCGTGTAGCCCCTACCATTCCAGCCTTTTTGATTTAGGATAAGGGCCAAAGATCAATCTTCCGCAGCTGCTTCCTGCTGGACAGGGGCGTCGTGGGAGTGAGATAAGAAAAGGCTGGAATGTGGGTCAAGGGGGTCTGTGTGAGCTCCAAGTTTTTGATAATTTGTGCGAGTTAGAAATAGCTCATGGATTGTTGGGTTGGTGAAGGCTTGTAAGCGGCCCTGAAGGAATTTTGAAAGAAGACGCATTAAACATGGGCTGAAAGTTAAAATGAGAGTAAGCTAAAGGAGAAGGCCTGAAAAGGGTGGGACCCATGGCATCCAATTGAAGTTATTTAACCAGTTTTCCCATGAATTACTGAGGTGTCTAATAAGGTTAAGGGAAGAAAGATAATTTCCCAGAACAGGGCTCGTGGTAGGGAATTGACCTGAGAAAAGGGCATCCATGCATGAGTCGAAAAGGACTGAGGAAAGACAGGCCATGGTAGCCCTAATACGAGCCAAAGCCTTGGGAAAGAGTTCGGTCCATGGCCTTTGTAATTCTAGAGAGAGTTTGGTTAGGTGTGTTTTAAGAATAGAATTTGCCTTCTCGACTTTTCCTGAGGATTGCTGTCTATAAGGAATACGCAGTTTCCAGGCTCTGCCTGGGGACTGGGCTACCTGCTGGGTGATTTGGGAGACAAAAGGTGGCCCATTATGAGAATGGAGAGAGCGTGGGAGGCCAAAGCTAGGGACGATTTCTTTTCTGAGAAACGTGTTACCTCTGAGGTGGTTTCTGATGTCGCTGGAAAAGCCTCAATCCACCCTGAAAAAGTGTCTACTAGAGTTTGAGCATGAGTTTTACTTTTTCTGTTGGAGGAGTATGAGTGAAGTCCATTTGCCAATCCTCCCCTGGGGTATGACCTCGAGCCTGATGTGTTGGGAATGAGGGAGTAGGTTTTGGGGGCTCCCTGCGGTGAAACTGAAGAACAGATAATGCACGAGTGAGTGATCTGTTGTAAAAGTGAAAGAAGGTGGTAAGAGGTCTTAAGAGGTGATAGAGTGCTCGCGTGTAAGGCTTGACCTAAGGATCTTTGTGGCCTGAGACTGGGGGAGAACATAGCGGCCCTGTCTTTGTAACCAGTCTCCCTGTAATTGTCTGTGTCCCAGACTATGGGGTTTGCGGACAAGGAGGGCAATGAGAGTGGAGGAGAGGAAGTGGGGTCGAGAAGCAGTAGCCAGGCTAGATGGGGGGGGGGGGGGGGGTGTTGAGATAGTGATAGAGGCTTTGAATTTAGAGAAGAGGTCTCTCTAATAGGCATAGGGCATTTGGGGAGTATGAGAAAGGAATGGGAAAATGGGGTCTCCTGAAGCATGCAAGGCAGAGGTTCAGTAATTCGTGGCGTAGATATTAAACTGTCAACTCCCACAGCAGAGACCTAAGAGACTTGTTTTTCCAGAACAGGCAGGCATAGCAGAGTAAGCGGCCCCCGTGTCAGTGAGAAAAGAGATCGGCTTACCCGCCACTGTGAGAGTTACCCTGGACTCCACAGAGGTGGTGAGAGTTGGGGCCTGGAGCCCTAGGCACCTTCCGTCTACAGCAGCGAGTCCGAGGAGGCTGGGCAGAGGTGGGTTGGAGGACTCCTGCTCGGGACCAGGAGGAGATGTCTGGATCCCTAGGGGGAATTTGGGCAGTCGACCTTCCAATGTCCCTTTATGCCACAACTGGGACAGGGACCTGGAGGGGGGGTCTCGGCTTTGGGCATGAGTGAGCCCAGTGGCCTTCTTTGCCACTTTTGAAGCTGGGCCCAGGTGCCTTCTTGCCTTTGTTGACCAATGGAAGTTTGGGGCCATGTAGGGCAGTGGCTAAAAGGTGGTGTTTGGCCTGATCTCGTTGGGCCCTCTCTAACTTTGCCTGTTCTTCCTGGTTATTGAAAATCTTAAAGGCCAAATTTAAAAGGCCTCGTTGAGGGGTTTGAGGAGAAGGAACCAAGACACTTTTCGATTTGAGATAGTTTGGAGAGGGAGAATGGGACATGAACCCCAACAATACCTTCTGTTCCAACTATTGCCTTAAAGGGAGGCGGGGAGCAGAGAAAGATGCAGGGTCCTGTGGTGAAGTTTCCTGCTTTAAGGTCGTTTGGGACCGGGTATGGGGAGGGGACTTAGGGAGGTTGGGGTAGGTCCTTAAGACCCTTGAGGTAGAGGGTGGGGCTGAGGCCTTGCCGCAGAACTGGTTTCTGGAACAGGTGTAGGAGTGGTTTGGGTTGAGAGGGATTGTAAGGTGGAGGTTGTGGGACTGGAATCGGATCTGGAACAGCTGCAATGGGATTGGGAGCGATAGGGGTGGGCTGTGGTCAGAAGGGACGAAGGAAGAAGACCAAGAAAAATCTGAACAGGGATCAGGAGACACTGTCCCCTATTTCAAGGGCATGGTCCAGAGTGGGCTAAAAGTATGTGAGAAGTAGAACAAGATTTACAGAGAGACGGTTGAGAGCGAAGAGCGAAGAAAGCCTGAACATAGGGAATCTCTGACCACTTGCCATTGCGATGGCAGAAGTTATCTAGGTCCCTTAAGGTATTGTAGTCAGGAGTTCCGTTTTCTGGCCATTTGGACCCATTATCATGTCTGTGTTGAGGCCAGAGAGTGTTACAATAATAAATAAGTCTTTCTGGTCTGATCTCCTCTTGGACACCTAGGGCTGGTAGGTTTCAGAGGAGGCATCCTAAAGGAGTGAAGGCTGGGATGGAGAATTTCCCATTGTGACCGAATAGGGAAGTTAACAGGGCGAGCGAAAAAGTGGGGAGAAAGTTCCCAGAGAAAAGGGGTCCCCATTCTCAAGGCCTTCTCAGAGGGTAAGAGATGTCTGCCTTGAAATGGGCATCCCCTATTTCAAGAGCAGACCGAGTGGGCACAAGGCCCAGGGCCCGAAGGCCGTGGGGATCCTCCCGCCCAGCTCTAGGACTTGAAAACAAGGCCAGAGAGAGGATCCAGTAGGACGGGGTTTCACTCACCCTTGCAACCGATGGACAAAAGGTGAGCCCGTGTGTGGACGTCAATTCACACGTCCACACACGGGAAGTGGAGAGTCCCTGAGGCTCATCTCAGTTTCTCCGAGAGGCTCGGGAGGGGGAGTCCGCCTGGAGAAGGTTTGGACATAAAAGCCCACCAAGCTGCGGCAAGACCTCCCCTCCCGGGTTTTGAAAAAGAGAACGAGACAGGTGTTCAGGCAAAGAGAAGCAAATGTATTAGAAGGGAAAGGGAGGAGTTCCCGTCGTGGCGCAGTGGTTAACGAATCCGACTAGGAACCGTGAGGTTGCGGGTTCGATCCCAGCCCTTGCTCAGTGGGTTAACGATCCGGCGTTGCCGTGAGCTGTGGTGTAGGTCGCAGACGTGGCTCGGATCCTGCGTTGCTGTGGCTCTGGCGTAGGCTGGCAGCTACAGCTCCAATTTGACCCCTAGCCTGGGAACCTCCATATGCCGCAGGAGTGGCCCAAGAAATGGCAAAAAAAAAAAAAAAAAAAGGAAAGGGAGAGGGTAACTGACCTTTGAGAAGAGCCAGCCCCCAGCCCTTTTCTCGGGACCTTCTCATACCCCTTGGATGGGAAATTGGATTTCCTGAGGTGGGGGCAGGTTAGTTTATCTTTCACCTGCAGCTGAACTCTGGTGGTCACATAGTCAAGAGAAAATCAGAGGTGTCTCCAGTAGGGTGGTCTCGTAATCCTGAGAAAGCTGGAGGTGTGTGGTGTCCCACGGGGAAGGAGGGAGGGGACTCGAAGCCTTCGGAAGTCTTCGGAAAGTAGGCACCAGCAGTGAAAACAGGATGTTGCTTGAGCAAGGAGGTCAGTCTCATGGGTCAGCATAAAGAGCCATTTTAACAATGAGCCCCCATGTAGCCCCAAACAGGAACCCCTAGCACTATGCCCAGTATTGAGTAGTTACTTAATAAGAACATACTATAGGTTATCAATTAGGAAACCCTAAACTGTAGGTGAGAAAAATGTCTGAATAAAGTGACTTGATATTTGGGGACTTTTAATAAATCTCACATCCAAGATGTACAAAGGTAACTAGCCCAGTTCAGCAGCTCTAAATTCTCTGGGCTGTTTCCCTTTGTTTCTCTTGGCCATCTCCTCTTGGAGATAAGAAGGCTGCCACAGCTCCACACAACATATCCTGCCTCAACCATATTCAAAGGCATGATGAAGCAGGAAGAATCTTCTCCTCTCTCATTTTTCTCTACCCACTTAATCTGCTAACTCCCCTTCAGGAATGGAAAACAGGGCCAACTCCTAACTGTGAGGAAGCCTAGAAAAGTATATACCAAATACTTGCAAATTTTGTTGTGGATGGTAGACTGGCAAGAAAAAAATAGGTGGAGAAATGTCTATTTGTAGCAATTCAATAGTGTCATCATCGTGTTATTGTTATCATTCTCTATGATGGAAATACAACCATATAAAGTATTGATTCTGAAACTTTGAATTCTACTGCCCATTTACACCCAAAAGTGGGTTTTATAGATTGTCATGTTTGCACCAGGAATCTCACTTGTTTTGGTGATTGCAGCCCACATTCAAATCTTCCTGCACTGTAGCCACAAAAAGGCACAAAGGAGAATCCGCAGAGTTGAACTTATTGCCAACTGCAACCACAGAGACGAACAACACAGGGAGTCAGTGTGTGATAATGAAAGCCACATGCAGGCAGGTGGTCTCCAAGGAAACCTGATTAGAGTTGGGGGTGGGCCTGGAGAGGGTCCTATTCTGACTACCTTAAATCTCAATGTTAGAACCAGGAGGGATCTTCACTTTGTATGGGAAAGAGCTGAAGCTAGAATTAGACCCAGATATTTCTGAATGAAATGAAACTTGGTCCTGTCTGTGGCCACTGGCCTTGAAACTGCCACCTTCAACTTCCAAAACAGCTGGCCACTTTACCCCTTGACAGTGAGGTCAATCTTTCCTTGGGTTCACAGGCTTAATCCATTTTAATGAATTAATCTATTTTAATAGTTCTTTAATTTTGCTTAGTTTTCAACACACCAAGACTCTTAGAAAGGGCAAGGAGAAGGCCAGTGACCCAATTAAGAGCAAATTACAGCAGCTTTGCTGACTTGGCAGCATTCCAGCCTTTTTATTTCCACACCATCCATAAAAAAAGACAGGATGAAAGATCTAGATGCAACCTTGGGTGAAGGCTACCACGAACCCCACTTTCCAACCTCGAAGCAAAACCGGTGGCCGATCATAGTTCTGTTCTGTCACAGCAGACTCCCGGTCTTTCCCACGTTATTCTTAAAAGGTCACCCCTTCATCTCAGTCTCCCGTAGAACCTATAATTTTTCTACGTCTTTAATGCAAGGGGCAAGATAAAACTATGCCACAGCACATCAAAACAGGGAGAGATCCCAGGAGGTGAGTGCCTAAGAAGTCACTTAATGCTTCCGGGAAATCTTTCAACCCTGCATGCCTCCATTTCCTCATCCATAAAATGGGCTTCATGAAATGCTACCCACTTCAGTAGGCTATTTAAGACCCAAAGAGATAATTTACCTGTCTCTCTTTTCTATTTATAAACTCCAAAAACTTGTGGTTGAATTCAACATGATGATCTCAGCTGCTCACAGGCTTAACTCAAGGAACCTCCTTGCCCTGAAAAATGGAGGCCTACCCTGAGTGCTAATGGTGCTTCTTGTCCTAATTTCACCCCAGTACCATAAATCACAATGGGACAAAATAATGTCATTTGCAGCAACATGGATGGAACTAGAGACTCTCGTACTAAGTGAAGTCAGAAAGAGAAAGACACATACATATGATTCCATTTATATCTGGGATCTAATATACAGCACAAAGGAAACTTTCCACAGAAAAGAAAACCATGGACACGGAGAAGAGACTTGTGGTTGCCAAGGCGGGGGGAGGGGGAGGGACTGGAAGTTGGGGGTTAATAGATGCAAACTATTGCCTTTGGAATGGATAAGCAGCGGGATCCTGCTGTGTAGCACTGGGAACTCTGTCTAGTCACTTGTGATGGAGCATGATTAAGAAAAAAGAATGTATACGTGAATATGTGACTGGGTCACCTTGCTGTGCACTAGAAAATTGACAGAACACTGTAAACCAGCTATAATGGAAAAGAATAAAAATCATTAAAAAAAATCATAATGGCGGAGTTCCCGTTGTGGTGCAGTGGTTAACAAATCCAAGTAGGAACCATGAGGTTGCGGGTTTGATCCCTGGCCTCGCTCAGTGGGTTAAGTGATCTGGTGTTGCCGTGAACTGTGGTGTAGGTCAAAGATGCGGCTCGGATCTGGCATAGCTGTGGCTCTGGTGTAGGCCAGTGGCTACAGCTCCAATTAGACCCCTAGCCTGGGAACCTCCATATGCAGAGGGAGTGGCCCTAGAAAAGGCAAAAAGACAAAAAAAAAATCACAATGGGAAAGGTTCCATAAAGTAACAATGCATCTTCCCACAGGTGTCATGGGGAAAATGTCTCCCCGGGAACCAGGCTTGCAGATAACAGAATTGACCCCTTCCTGGTGCCAGCACTTTGGTGTCACTTTATTACCTTGACGGAAATTTTTTTCAAATGGGTTGCATGTTTTCCCACCTTCTTTATGTAGAGTTTAGACTGAGTATATATAATTTACCTTCTGTCTCTGACTTTGTGCCTGTATCATGAACACACTTTACCCTAAGACACAGAGTTATGTCAGAATTTTAGTTTTTCTGTTACTATTAATCAGCCATATCAGCCTCTAAGTGCTGGAAAAGCAGGGTTTTTATGATCATTACCCAAACTTCTAACTCACTCGTAGACACACTTGCATCCCTTCCATAGATGCCCATTGCCGTAAATTTTTTTTACTGTTATTAAATAGCAGATATGGATGTAAAATAAACACATTGTTGAAAAACCACTTGTAATAACTGGGACACTAATATTAATGAGATATTTACTTGCATCAGTCTTCAGTGTAAGCCCTTCATCTCTATGATTCCACCTCGTTGCTATAACAACTCTTCGAGGTGGGTATTAATTTATCACACTCATTTTAGATAAGGAAACTGAGGCATGAGGGGGTAAGGAACCTACCCACAAGGTCAAAGAGCCAAGAAGTAGAAGATCCTGACTTTCAACTCAGTCTGTTCCAGAGACGTACCTCCCATGAACCAGTGTCTGTGACTAGGGATAGGGAAAAGAAATGAATCTAATAAAATAAATTTTGGAGTTCCCATTGTGGGGCAGCACAAAAACCTCCAACTAGTATCTGTGAGGATGCGAGTTCAATCCCTGGCCGTGCTGAGTGGGTTAAGGAGCTGGCATTGCCATGAGCTGTGGTGGTTTGCAGACATGGCTCGGATGCCAAGTTGCTGTGGCTCTGTCTGATTTGACCCCTAACCTAGGAACCTCCATATGCCAAGGGTGCGGCCCTAAAAAGCAAAAATAAATAAATAAATAAATAAATAAATTTAACCAGCACTATAAAAAAAATGAGATAAATAAAAAGAGAACAGAAAAATCCTTCAGCATAGAGTGCATGATAAAATAGAAAGAATTATTCCATGAAATTTTGGTTTGAATCCATATATGCACACTCACACGTGCATGCATACCTGTGTATCTACATATGTCCACTGAATCATGATGAAAAATATATTACTTATTGTGAAGCATTGTCCAAAAAGTTTGAAAAACAATGCACTGCGTTATATGGCTTTTTTTTATGGACGGGTTGTCTTTTACTTTCTTACATGTATGATTTCCTGCCTTCCATTTATGATAAGGATAATAGTATTAATTTACTTCAAGCAAACTTCCACCTCAAATGACAAGTCAGGCACCAGCCCTTGCCTAAGCTGTGTGGTGAGGTATTTAAGTCCGTAGTTTCTGGAATCTGACTAGCCTGAGTTTAAACCCCAGCTTTTGAACTTCCCACTTGGGCGAACTGCTTAACCTCCCTGAGTGTCAGGATGCCATGGAATCAGCACGTCCTTTGCATGGTTCTGGCCAGGACTAAATGCAAGGATGCAGTTCACATGTTTGTAGGAGACAGCTTGGCCGCCTTCAAGATGAAGCAGCTCTTGCTCTCCTAACCAAACTTTTCACTCCAGAGCAGGTGTGACCAGGAAGAGGTGGCTTCTGTCATATCAGCCTGCAACATCTCAGCTCATGGCTGGATGTGGGGAGAGGGAGGTGACTCAGTGTCCCAGATCTGGTCACCTTCATGGGGTGGCCCCTTTTGCTGCACTGACACCCATTCACAGCTTATACCCTTCCTTCATGCATGCATGAAATAACCTATTTGTTTGACAAGCCATAAGAAACCAGCCTCTCAAAAAGAAGCTGTTCCTCAATGGGTGGGGAACATTCCATAAATGACACTTAAGCCTGAAGATTTTCTAACCCCAAATTCCTTCCAGCTTCCTTGGGAATGCTATTCCATCCTGATAAACGGAAAGAATGACTTTCCAGATTCTAATGTGGTAAACATGGAGTGGGCAGGTCTTCCCTAATAAGGCTCCCAGTGACCCTGAAGTGACAAGCAAACTTCCCCACAGGACACCCCTACTTTATGTGATAGTTGGCACCTTAAGAACAGGGCCTTTGGACCAGACTTCATACATGGCAGGACCTTGGTCTTCCTGCTTTGTGGAAGTGGTCAAACCATCAGGAACCCGAGAGAATTTCCATGTGGAAAGCAATAGCAACTGGCTTTAAAAGCATTTACAAATATGCTTTGTGCTATTGTTTCATGAAATTTTGACTGAAAAAAAAATGCCCCTTGATTAACATGGACAGATATTGTTAGGGTCAAAAAGATGAAAAGGACACAGGAAGAGCAACAAGAGCAGGACTCTGGTGTCCTTGGCTGAGAGTAGGGAGATTCCTTGACTGCTTTGCTGGGATGACTGTTCCCAATCTGCAGACTGCAATAGTAACAAAACCTATCCTGAAGATTAAACGAGATAACAAGCATAAAATTACCTTTCTCGTATAGTAAGTGCTCAGTCAATCTCAGCTGCTTACTTCCTCTCATTTCCCCTCCTACTCCACTGGACTCCAGACTTGGTGCTCCTCCCACAATATTGCATAATTAGTTTGCAATTGGCTTGCACACTTTGATTTTGCTGTTTGCAAATTTTGAACGTAATGCTCTTGGAAGAGATGGGCAAAGAGGGGCACTGCTGTTTTTCACAGCACGCTACAAGGACAAAGGCAGGGAGGGGGGTTGAGTTCTAAGAACAAAAATAATTAATTTGGTGATTGATCTGGGCAACTGGTGGTTCATTTAGTATAGGAGCTGAGCCTGCAGAACTAGGACATCATCTAGAGGTAGACGGTTTGCTGGAGACACATGGTCTATGTTAAAGGAAAACTAGCCACAGAGCAATGAAAGGAAGGGTGGCAGTGGACACATCAGCATCCGTGGCCCAGGGACTGAAGTATTTCTTCACTTGCTTTCTCTCATCTCATCTTCTGATGAACCTGCTGGCCTAGGAGTCTGCACACCTCCATATATCCATTGACAACCAAACAGACCAAATTGCAACTCAACCCCTTATGGATAAAGTCACATCTCTCAAATGTCAGTGAAAAAGCCCTACCCAATTCATATGAAGAAAATGAGGTAGGAGGAACTAGGGATATTGTTAATGCAGCCTAGGGAAAAAAACAAAACAAAACAAACAAAAAAAACTTCAATCTTTGCCAATAAATTAGAAAAACAGCACAAATAGGCTGATTTTATTGACCTATCACCTTGGAGAACTATGAAAACAAAGACAGATGGGCAGTAAAAGCTCCCATCAAGAAAAAAACCTCTTCAAATATTAGACAGCTGTGGTCAAAACCACTCCATAATTATATTTTCTTTCATTTACCCTGGTTCTTTTATTAGAAGTAATTTATGCCAATCAAGAAACTCTTGTCCTAGGCTGCCGCCCCATATCTCTTGAAACTTTTCTTTCTTCTTGTCGAAGGACAGTATGTTTGTCCCCACCTCACCCCTCCTCCCCCAGAATCCCTAACAAACTTGGCCTCCAGGTTTGGATGAAGTCACCACAGCATGGACCCGAAGATCTGCCAGGATGGTCATGTGACAAAAGCCCCTGAGTCTGGGTTCGCACACACCCCAGATCAGGGACATGTGGGACCCACAGCCATCTTTTCTTCATTTTAGAATACACAAGGAAATGTTTGTTTCTTTCTCTTTTTGATGGAAGTTTAATCAGAAACAGCCCTGGAGGAGTGAGAACGAGCTGAAGGTGTGCTCAAGGACAGAGTCTTCCAGTGACCTCATGGCTGGTCCAGAGGACACAGTGTGGCAGGAGGACAAGGTCCCTCCAGGGACCAGTGTTCCAACAGCGCCATGCAGCCAACACTGTGATGAGGCTCCCAATTGGACTGTGAGACCAATTTAAAAATAGATGGTAAAGATCTAGCAAAGGAGAAATCACAACGTAAATTGGCTTTTGCAATCCAACTGTGATAAACAGTGGGAAGTAATGGGAGTGTAATTGTGGAGCCCTTGGATGAGGTATTAAACTTTGAACAGAAAGGATTCACAATAGCAAACACCAGTATGATCCTTGGGGGCGGGGGAGGATGATTTTGATTTGATTAGCCCTACTGCGTTGGCCCTGTTTACAAAGTTTTCTCCAAATTCTTGCAAAGGGGGGAATAAGGAAAGAAGTTACCCAGCAAAATATTACTCTTACATTTTGAAGAGACTCCAGCCACAGTTCCCTCCGTCATATGTAGGTCACATGGTTATCAGAAATCCACCCTATGTCCCTTGGTTTCATCATACAGACCTTTGCAGCCTGAAGATGCTAAGAGTTTCAGTCCTCATTCCACCATCTGTGGTCTTCACAGCCTTGGGCAAAATATGTAATGGCTCTAATCCCCAGGCTTCACATTAAGAAATGGGGATTAAAACTTTGCCTGGAGCATAGGGCTACCTTGAGAGCTATGTGAGAGAATACATGTAAAATATTCAGTGGTGCTGCCTGGAAAAAAAGAAGGCAGCAATCAATGCTAGTTACTTTTTTCGGGTTCGTGAGGCATTAAATGAGAGACAGGCACCACCTACTCTTGCTGCTTCTCCATGTCCCTTCACTTCCTTTTGCTGAGAACATCTCAGGAATTGATAGCATCTTCCTGATGCAGTCAAAGCTGAAGAAGACATGCCTGCTAATCACAATTCAAGGACACACACAATTTTGTGCCCTAAAAGCTAGAGAGAGAGATGTTGATTTTAAATGCAGTCATCAGAGATGGAAAGACTAGAAGGGTCACAGTTGAGACTAGATTGAAGTAGATCCCAAACTCACCTGAACCTCAGGATGGTCCTTCCCCACCCTGGATTGACCTCCATCCCTTCCGCCACCCCATCACTCACACACCTGGATTTGTGGTGGCCTTGGAGTTCACGAGAGCTAAGCAGTATTTAGAACCATTAGTTTTCCACTGGGACCTTAAATGGATGTGTAGCCAAAGGGACCAAAGATACCTAAAGTTCTAACTGCCTGCATCACTCAGCAACAATTTGGCTAAAAATAACAGAGAAGCTATGAATAGTGGACTAAAGCATAGGATGAAGCATGCTTTTAACACATAATATGAAGTTGGCGGTTGAAGTATTGGTATTGATTCACCTTCAGAAGTTACCATCCAAAGATCTGGGCTCTTCCTTTCATGTCTGCCAACCTCAGCCAGCAAACCTTTCATCCTCAAGTTTGTCATCTCAGGGGTGTCTTAGTCTGCTCAAGCTGCCACAACAAAATACCATAGACTGCAAGGCTTAAACAACACAAGTTTATTTTCTCACAGCTCTGGAGGCTGATGTCTGAGATCAGTGTGCCAGCAAGGTTAGGTTCCTAGAAGGGCTCTCCTCCTGGCCTGCAGAGAGCTGCCTTATTGTTTTGAGTTCACATCACCTTTTTCAGTGTGTGCTTATGGGGAGAAAGAGAGAAAGAGAGCCACATTCCTACCTGTTCTTATAATTCACTAATCCCATCAGATTAGGACCCTACCTTTAAGACTTCATTAACCTTAATTACCTCCTAAAAGCTCTACCTCCAAATACAATCACATTGGGGGAACACAGTTCAGTCCATAGGAGGAGGTAAAAGCAAATGCCATAATCTAGGCGTCGCAATTCTGATGGGAAAGAGAAAGGAATACCAAAAAATATGTCCCTTTTTCAGGAAAGAACTCCTTGACTGACTTCCGTGTATGTCCCATGGTTATCCCCAGCTGCAAGGAAGACTCAGAAGTGGGGCTGGGGAGGAAGAGCCTGGAACTGGCTACATACACAGTATGCCAAAATTGGTGAAACTGTTTACCATAATTTTTTTGAGAGTAGTAAAATGATAAAGCTTCCAGAAGAATCTTCAGTCTTTTTGATGATGACTCTACAAGGAGGGTCATTTTTTTCTTTAAGGAAGTCTTGATAGATCAACAAGAAGATCCTCTCTCAGGCATTGTATTAGTTAGCAATTGCTGCATAACAAACTTCTCCCAAGTTAGTAGTTCAGTGCTTCAGCAGTTCGAGTTGGGCGCCTCTCAATGATCCTCCCCTCAGTCTCGGTGGGAGTCAGACCCACATCCAGGTCAGGTATTGAGTTGGCTGAGATGGCATCTCTGCTCCACATGGTATCTCATCCTCCAGCAGGCTAGCCAGGGCTCTCTTCTGACAGAGGAAGAGAACTGGCCCCTTCACATCTGTTGGCCAAAGCAAATTATAAGGTCAGCCCACATTCAAGGTGGCAGGGGGAGGCCAGACTCAACCTCTTACTGAGCAAATCTGCAAAGTTGCATTGCAAAGATCATGAACACAGAGAACATTTTTACAATCGGTCACTGGTACACTGGTCACGTGGTAGGAAGAATGTGAACAAAAGTGGAGGTAAGAATGAGAAGGATCTTCAAAGGGATCTTCCGTCGAGTTATGTTAATACCACTCCCAAAGCTAAGTAAAGTCAACATTCTATACTATTTCAAAAAAATTTTTTTAAAAATAAGCTCCATGTTTCATGCTTCTGAATGGGGCGCAAACTCTGTTAAATTTTCATATAGTCACCTCTTATCAAAGCAAGCTCTTTGACAAATATCATTTGTCTAAAATTAAGGCAGGACTCCAGAGAAAAACTGTAGATCCACGAACAGCTTCACTAAGTGATCAATAAGCAATGAATGGTATTAAAACTGCATGAGTGAATGCCTTGAGCAATAAGAGAACGTTCCGCTCCTGTCTGTACACAATTGGTACTTGGGAAATGTGAAAACCAGGCCTTAATCACATTAGCTTTCTGTCCATGACCTTAAAGATGAGGTCTCTCCACCAGGGATGGTGGTGACACAGGCAGGAGGGCAGAGGTCATTCAACCCGTTACTCTTAATTAAAGTCACTGCTGATGGATCCACAACCTTAAGGAAGACATTTCTGACCTTTCCGTGACTAGGCTCAAACTTGTAATTTTAATTAATATTCCTCACAGTTCTTCTGCCAGTTCTTTCTAACTCCTTTTTAAATTTGAATGCTGATTTTTTTTTTTGTAGGCCAACTCTCTTCTGCTTTCAAAATTAATCAGTATTAGATTCCCATGGGCGTCAGGCACCACCTTTTCTGTTTTATTCCCAGCATGACTGTGTCTATTAAAATTCACTTCAAGCTCCCAAAAAAATCCGCTCATGTATTTGGGAATTCCCAGGCAGAGCGGTAGACCCATATTCTCTTGGATACGCCACATAAAAATCTATGTGTGTGGGAGTACCCATGGTGGCTCAGTGGGTTCAGATAGCAACACAGTGTCCCTGAGGATGGGGGTTCCATCCCTGGCTTCGCTCAGTGGGTTAAGGATCTGGCATTGCCGTGAGCCGCGGTGTAGGTTGCAGATGCGACTCAGATCCCTTGTTACTGTGGCAGAGCCATAGCTCTGATTTGACTCTATGTGTCACAGGTGTGGCCCTAACCTCCCCCCCCCCAAAAAAAAATGTGTGTGGCTTCGCTCTAAATGAAGAAGCCTGGCAGTGATCATCCCTTCTTTCAGAGAAAAAGAGGTTTCTTGACATTCTTCACTGTTCCCCGCCGTGCAAACAGTCAGCATCCTTTACCAAAAACCCATTAGAGGAAGGATAAGCACACCTGGCCTGACTCCCAAAAGGTCTGCCGTGGGCATCGTCGTGTCCAGGGATGCAGAGCCCCGTGCCCATCAGGAAACTGTTGTGCTTCAGCCACCCTCCCCACCCCACCCCCACGCTCCTCCCAGGCTTAGCTCCTCCCAAGGGGACTCCCAAGTGAGTTTTTTTAGGATGTTAGACAGTTTCCTATACAGATGATGGGACAAAGTTCCACCCCCCTGTTCATGTGTTGTCTTTTAAACTGTCTTCTCAGATGCTGGCCTGGATTCAAGGTTGAGGACAAAAAAGAACAGAATCCGGGTCACCAGAGACCAGAATTCAAAAATAGTACATCAACTGTGACTCAGGGAGTACGTTTAGCAGGTCTTACTGTGTGCAAAGCAGGCTCTGTGAGGCGCTCTCTCTTGCTTTTGGGGAATTTGCCACCTGTTCAGAGAAACAAACTGGAGACACAGAGAATGTAACAGTCAACAACCCCAGCCCAGTTGTGCCTCCATCGTTTCCTGAGGGCCTGTCAGCCGCCATGATCAGTTTATTCACATTGTCACATCTCATCCTCACAACTGCTTCATTTTAAAATGAAGAGACCATAATTCAGAGACATCAGACAAGGTGTCAGGGCCACAGTGCAAGCAGCAGATCCAAGGACCAAATACCACTCAATCTCACTCTAAAGCTTAGCCTCTTCCCTCCACATTAGAACATGTAGACACATCAATCGAGTGGAGACACGGGTGGAGAAGTGGGTCCAGGCTCTGCACATAGTCCTTGAGCCACCACAGACCGGGGTGGCTGCACTTGTACTTGTTGGCCTCCTGCTCAGCTGAAGTGTAGGGCAGGCAAAGGTGCCCAGAGTCTGATGTCCCACAGGGAAGAGAAAGACCTCAGTCCACCTAAGTGCTGGCCACGTTTTAAGAAGTGCCTGTGATTAACAGATACACACTACTCCATATAAAATAGGTAACCAACAAGGACCTACTGGGTAGCACAGGGAACTACTCAATATTTTTCAATAATCTGTAAGGGAAAAGGAATCTGAAAAAGAATGTATGTGGGTGTGGGTGTGGGTGTGTGTGTAACTGAATAAATGTGCTATATACCTAAAACAAGGACAACATTGTAAATCAACTACA
Organism: Phacochoerus africanus; assembly: GCF_016906955.1. Classification (NCBI taxonomy): domain Eukaryota; kingdom Metazoa; phylum Chordata; class Mammalia; order Artiodactyla; family Suidae; genus Phacochoerus; species Phacochoerus africanus. The sequence continues at coordinate 281,379,407 of NC_062544.1, read as the reverse complement.
CTTCAATGAAAAATAAAATTAGGAGTTCCCTGGTGGGTCAGCAGGTTAAGGACCTAGCCTTGTCATTGCTGTGGCTTGGGTCACTGCTGTAGCACAGGTTCACTCCTTGGCCCAGGAACTTCTGCATGAAAGGCCAAAAATAAATACATTGTATCCATTCAAAAAAAACAAGAGAGAGAGAGACCCCCTGCTAAGCAAGATGAATAAGATCTGGAGACCTTCTGTACAACAGATCCTTTGAGTTAACAATCCTATATTGTACACTCAAAAATCTGCTAAGAGGGTAGCTTTCATGGTCAATGTTCTTCCCACAATAAAATAAATTTTTTTTTAATTTTTCAAAAGAAGACCTCTGCCCCCCCCTTCCCCTCTGTGACAACAAATACTCCTGGATTAAGTGCAATGGGCCAGCCTCCAGCTAAGACGAAAAGCATTGTATCACCAGGAGAGCAAACTCCCAGATCTCCCAGGTCAACAACAACTCCAGCTGATCAGTTCTGACTGCCCAGGGGCTGCGCTGAAAAGATGTAGGACCAAACCAGGGCTCATCAGGAAAGAGTACCAGGCTCCTTAGCAACGATGCCATGGAAGACGGAACAGGAGGTGTCACATATGTACTACCTAGCGAATGACCCTTGGACAATGGCCACCCAGACCTGTGTTCACACCCCCTCCACTTCCTGTGTGACCCTCAAAAAGGAAATGCCATCTTTCTGACCCCCTGCAAAGTGCACAATCTTTCCTCAAAGATTTGTTTTGGAGATTTAAAAAATAATAGGAGTTCCCATTGTGACTCAGCACATTAAGAACCTGACTAGTATCCATGAAGACGTGGGTTGAACCCTGGTCTTGCTCAGTGGGTTAAGGATCCAGTGTTGGCACAAGGTGTGGTGTAGGTCGCAGATGTGACTCAGATCTTGTGTTGCTGTGGCTGTGGTGTAGGCGGGCAGCTGCAGCTCCGATTCAACCCCTAGCCTAGGAACTTCCATATGCTGTGGGTGTGGCCCTAAAAAGCCAAAAAAAAAAAAAGGGAAAAAAGAACTCATTTGTAACCAAAGTCTTCCTGGCCTTCCTTGCTCTCGGATGCACATAGAACTGTATTAACAATGACAACTGGCATCCACTGATTCTCACCACGGGTCCACATGCTGACCCCCAGCCTCCATTAGAGCTCCTGAATCTCTCCAGGAGACAGCTGACAGTCTCAGGGGAAACTGCTGCCCCAGGAGCCTCTGTGTCTAAGGAGGTGCCTCCGTCTCTCTTCCAGTTTGTCTCAAAGGGGAGTAGATATGGGTCTAGGAGACACGCCCAGGGAACGCTTCCAAACTGTGCTCAGAATCATATGTCCCTTTGACGCCTGAAGCTTAGAAGGCCTGAGAAACATATGAGTTTCTGGAAGAAAATATTAAATCCACTGAGAAGAACCATTTTATGAGAATCCTGAGAGCATTTCTAAGAGACAAGCCATAACGAGCAGATGGTGAATCCAGGGTGCTGGTTGAGAATTTTAACAGCCAGTTCTGCCAACAATTCACACATGCCCAGAGCTTGGGGGGCACATGCTCTGTGCTGAGAAATACAGACCCAGCTTCTGGACCCCTGAGCCATGGGACACGTGGCAGGGAGCAGCCTGGGGACATCCACAGGGACTTGGGACAAGTGCAAGTTTGCAAGGTCACTGGGTAGCAGGATGCAAGGACAGGTGCCCTGTCTGACTAGAATGAGGCACCTGTCCTGAGGGAAGGTGTGAAATCAAATACCTGGAATAGCGGGGTGTTAGTTTCCCCAGGCGGCCATAACAAACAACACAAACGTGATGGGTGAACACAACAGAAATTGATTCTCTCGCAGTTCTGAGGGCCAGAAATCCAAAATCAGGTGCCAGCAGGGTCTCACTCCCTCCAAAGTCTCCAGGGGAGAATGCTCCATTGCCTCCTCCAGTCCCTGGTGGCTCCTGGCTTCTTTGGCTTGTGGCTACATCTCTCCAATCTCCTCCTCTGTTTTCACAAGGCTTCTTCATTCTATCTCTGTGCTCCTTCCTCTTCTTAAAAGGCCAATTTAGGATCCACCCTAAATCCAGCATGATCTCATCTCAAGATACTTAATTACGCCTTTGAAGACTATTTCCATCAAGTCACCTTCTGATGTTCTGGATGGACATAAATGTAGGGGACAATTTTCACTCCCCTACACATGGCCATTGTAAGTCCAAACATCCTCTAGGATCACAGGTGAAGGGATGGGTCTGGCCATAAGCAGGGAGGTCCATGGACAAAGCGGTCTTCCAGCAGACCCTTACAGGGAGGGCAGGATTTTAACTTGTGGAGCTGGGAGTGATGGCTCTGGATGGGATACCACTGACAGTCAGCAAGAAGCATCTCCCCTGCTGAGATCCGTTAGTGACCTATTTGTTGATGGCGAATGGTTTACATTCGGAAGCAGAGGTGTGAGTAGGGGGGTGAGATAAAGCTGGAGAGGAAGGGGACACACATTAAAGGGCATAAATGCCTGGCAGATGCAGCCTTGAAGGGACATAGCCATATCAGTCTGCTCATGCTGCTGTAACAAAATTCCACAACAGGTGGTTTGACCAGCAGACATTTATTTTGCACAGTTTTAGAGGCTAGAAGTTCAAGATCAAGGTAGCAACCGTCTGTTTCTGGTGAGACCTGGTTTGCAGAGGGCGGCCTTCTGGCTGTGTCCTCACATGGCCTTTCGTCAGTGCATGCAAATGAGGAGAAAGTGAGAGTGAGCTCTAGTGTCTCTTCTCATAGTACACTAATCCTGGAGAATCAGGGCCCCACCCTCATGACCTCTTTTTCCTTTCCGCCGTAATTATTTCCTCAGAAGCCCCCTCTATGAATTCAGCCACACTGGAAGTTAGGCTTCAATATATGGATTTGGGGAGGGAGGGAGGGACACAAAAATTCAGTCCATAATAATAGCAAACCTTGTTGTCAAGAGACGAGCAGGCAAGAGACGACCAAACACCAAAGGTTCAGTTATCAGGCCTGCAGGTTATAAAGATGTTAGTTCCTGGTGGGCCAGCACCCCCATCAGCCCTGAGCAATGTGAATTAATGGGAGAGATTCTTCTCATGGAATCATCACTGGCAGATTCTAGAACTCAAAGCATGTTTTGGCACTGAGTTCATGTAACCTTGAGCAATTCCATTGTATCTTATTTAGAACTCAGCATCCTCCTCCATAAGATTAAGGGGTTGGGTTTAACAGTTTGGGGAGCAATCTCATGACTCAAGGAGGAGGTATCAGGGTTGTGCTGTATGGCAGGGGAAAGCCAGCCTAGAATTCAAAATGCTCAGGGACTAAATCTCAAGCAGCCAACCAACACGTGGGTCAAGATGGGACAACCACGTATAGTTGACCCTCACACACCGGGAAGAGTTGGGATGTCACCCCTGCCACCTTGCAGTTGAAAACTAGTGCAGGGTGGGGAGGGGGTGCTTTATAGTCAGCCCTCCCTATCAATGGGCCCTCCATATCTGGAGGATTCAACCAACCTTGGACCATGCAGCACTGCAGTATTTGTGGAAAAAAATCCCTGTCTGAGTGGAGACATGCAGTTCAAACCCTTGTTAAAGGGCCAACCATAAGTCATCATCCAGACCTTTTTACGAGGTTATGGTCCCCACGTTGTCCCAACTGCATGGCTCACCTGGAAGCAAGCCCACCTACAGCTACCAAGATGTTCCCGTGGGAAGGCTAGAAGGCTGGCAGCTCAAAGCTGCCTCACAAAGCCTGGAATCAAGTGGGAGAGAGGAGTCTCATGCGACACCCCGGGCACCCCCCACTGAATGGACAGAATGAGGTGTGGTCAGGACTAGGGTGAGGAAAGTGAGGCATGGGCCTCAGGTGCAAAATTTAAGAGGGCCCCGAAAAACTGAGGAGTCAAGACAAATACTACTTGAATGCAATATATATAAAAATTAAGAGGAAGACAGAAAAAATTCATAGTGACCAAAATAGCAGCCTTTAAAACAAAGGCAGGCTCTAACCCAGCACTTGCACAAGCCTGAGGGTGAGGGCCTCACTCTCCTCCCCCTAATCCCAGCCCTAAGATGAAGTAATGGGTGCAGACGTGCTCTGAAAAGAGCAAAGGCTGCTCAAATGCAAGGCAGTGTAACTTTGAGTATGTTCTTGTCACAGATAACAAGGGCAGTAACAATGCAGAGAAAAGACAGCTGTGTCTGGATGGACCCAGGTGGTTCAAGACAGTGTGGCAGATCAGAGACGAGCTTTGACAGGCAGACAGGGTCGCAGAGGCAGAGGGAGGCTGCCAGGGACAGGCAAGCACAGAGCAAAGGGACTCACACGGCCAGGGAGGGGATGCAGGAGATGGGGAAGTATTGTCTTAATTTCAACAGGAGATGGGTGTTGAAGCAATAAAAAGAAATGTGATGAGAGGGGACCAGTGTCGGTGGGTCTAAAAGTTTCACCAAAGACTCTGAGATAGACGTGACAGCCAGAGTAGTCTCTCCAGCACAGACTTCTCTAAGGTCAATTTGAAAGCAAGAACTGATGAACATAAGCAATGCCGTTTCTGCCTTTAGATGGATATAGAGGCTTATTTTTCCATTATAAAAAAAAATACTAGCTCATTCTATAAAATTAGAAAAATACAAAAAAGGAAAAGAGGAACACCTCCAGAAGTGTGATGCATTTCTTTTCCACATTCTCCAAGAAGACAGTTCTCCAGGAAGAAGCAGTTCTGTTTGGATGGCTAGCACAACAAATGTAGAAACAGAAGAGACTCAAAAGCCAAGTAGACGGAAACATTGACCTTGGGAAAGTGAAGTAGCAAAGGCTAGGAGGGGAATGGGTCCTTCCTTTGGAAATTCTCACTCGGGTAAGGCCTGGCATACCACATTATACCCCAGTCCCTAGGAAGTTTCTGTTCAGATAAAAGCCCTGCCATAGATCAAACACAGTTCTTTTTCTAGCATGGAAAAAAGCAGAACGGCCTTAACACGTTGGGTCATGTTTTCCCTTCCTCTTTTCAAACATCTGCTACCAGCTTGATGATAAGAACAGGAGGCACATTTTCCTGTTTGAAGACAAGTGTCATTCCTGGGTCTCTGAGCAGCAGAGATGTGGGATGCCTGAGGCTCCTGACACGATGGGTTGCAGGTGTGCTGGGAGACTGTCAAGCACGGGGGCCCACTTCCCTTTTCTCTGTAAAGGTTAAGATTCCTGCCAAGCACCCATGCAGCATCACTTTCTGTCAGCAGATACCAGGAACCCCGGTAAAAAGCCAGACTGAGGCATCTGCACCAGATGCTTCCTTTCCTTCAAGTGAATAGGCAAGATTTGCGTGATGTGAGTCCCAGAAGTGACAGTTGATAGGTGGCCATTAACTCCACTTTATTACTTTAAAGGCACAATTCAATGTCCAAAAAAAGGATGCTAATTTTTCACCTTTAATTAACTAAGCATTATAGTTAGCACTTAGCTCAATAAAAATACCAAAACCGTAGCTTAACTCTATTCTAACTGCTGCAATACATGGCACAGACAATGTCTATAAGAAGACAAAATACAAGAAGCAAATATAGCAACCCAAGGATAAAGTAATATGGACCAGGCACAGGTCCTCAGGGTCAAAATGCGAGAGCTGGACCACTGCTGAGCAAGGTCAATCAGAGGACGTGGGGAAAGTGAAGCTGGGCATTTGGAAAAGGACAGCAGAGGTAGGATTTGGTGAAGAAGCATCAGAAGGCAGTGATTTTTGCTTGCTGGGAGAATAAGAGCATAACCCTGTATCTCCTGAAATTCTCACCACAAACAATTGTTTAGCATCTTAAACAATCCTATGCTTTATTGTCATTTCACAGGAAAGGAAACTTAAGAAACTTGTCTGAGGTCACACAGTTATCAGGAGCAGAAATGGGTTTCAAACTCAGCCTTCAGACTCCAGAATCCTTATTCTTAAGTGCTATGCTGTAAACAAGAATAAGACAAAATGATAAGAGATGCTCATACTAAGGGAATTAAGCCCAAGAGAAAGATAAATATCATATGATATTGGTTATATGCAGAATCTTTTTTAAAAAGTGCAAAACAGAAAGAGATTCACAGACATAGAAAACAAACATATGGTTACCAAAGGGGGTGTAGGGATGAATTAGGAAGTTGGGATAAAAATATGCACACTATTGTATATAAAATAGATAACCAAGAGTTCCTGTCATGGGTCAGCAGTAACAAACCCAACTAGTATCCATGAGGAGGCGGGTTTGATCCTTGGCCTCAGTCAGTGGATTAAGGATCCAGCATTGCCATGAGCTGTGGTGTAGGTTACAGACTCGGTTAGGATCTGGCGTTGTTGTGGTGTAGGCCAGCAGCTGTAGCTCTGATTTGATCCCTAGCCTGGGAACTTCCACATGACCTGGGTACGGCCCTAAAAAGACCAAAAAAAAAAGATAATTAACAAGGACCTACTGTATAGCACAGGGAATTTTACTCAATATTTTGTAATAACCTATATAGGAAAAGAATCTGAAAAAGACTATGTAACTGAGTCTGTGCTATACACCTGAAACTAACACAGCATTGTAAATCAACTATACTTCAATTTTTTAAATTGATAAACAAAAGAAAAAGATAACACATCATCCAAACCTCCAGTGCCCTGCCACAGAGGTAAGAGTAGTTTAATAGGCAAGGAAAGAGGTGGTAAAAACAGTGTTTAAGAAAACTGTCACACTTGCAGGACTCAGTGAATTAAGTGGACCACTGCTGAGCAAGGTCAACCAGAGGGCTTGGGGAAAGTGAAGGTGTCCATTGGGAGAAGGACAGCAGAGGTAGGATGCGGGACCGGGGGGTAAAGAAAAGAAGGGAGCCCTGGTATGAAATAAAGAGGGCACGGCCAAGGGGAAAGAAGGTACACCTCCAGCAGAGGCTTCACCCTGGAACTACAGAAAAAGTCTTCCGGATATAAATGATATCATATGGTATGTGTCTTTCTCTTTCTGACTTATTTCACTTGATATGAGAGTCTCTGGTTCCATCCATGTTGCTGCAAATGGCATTATTTTGTTCTTTTTGATGGCTAAGTAGTATTCCACATCTTCTTAATCCACCCATCCATTGTTGGACATTTAGGTTGTTTCTTTGTCTTGGCTATTGTGAATAGTGCTGAAGTGAACACAGGGGTGCATGTATCTTTTTCAAGGAAAGTTTTGTCAGGATATATGCCCAGGAGCAGGATTGCTGGGTCATATGGTAGCTCTATATTTAGTTTTCTGAGGTACCTCCATACTGTTTTCCATAGTGGTTCTACCAGTTTACTTTTCCACCAACAATGTAGGAGGGTTCCCTTTTCTCCATACCCCCTCCAGCACTTATTATTTGTTGACTTGTTAATGATGGCCATTCTGACTGGTGTGAGGTGGTACCTCATTGCAGTTTTGATTTGCATTTCTCTAAGAATTAGTGGTGTTGAGTATTTTTTCATGTGCCTGCTGGCCATCCATATGTCTTCTTTGGAAAATGTCTATTCAGGTCTTCTGCGCATTTTTCAATTGGGATAGCACTTATCTGAAATTTAATATATGGCACAAACGAACCTATCTACAGAAAAGAAACGAACTCTTGGACATGGAGAATAGACTTGTGGTTACCAAGAGGGAGGGGAAGGGACTGGGAGGGACTGAGAGTTTGGGGTTTGTAGATGAAAATTCTTGCCTTCGGGGTGGATGAGCAATGAGATCCTGCTGTACAGCACAGGGAACTATATCTAATCACTTGTAATGGAATACAGTGGAGGATAACATGAAAAAAATGTGTATAAATGTGTAACTGGGTCATTTTGCTGTACAGCAGAAATTGACAGAACATTGTAAATCAACTATAATAAATTTAAAAAAAATTAAAAAGTGCATAAAAATGTAAAAATAAAATAAAGTAAAATGCTCTGCTGTGGAAGGAAGGAAGGAAGGAAGGAAGGAAGGAAGGAAGGAAGGAAGGAAGGAAGGAAGGGAGGGAGGAAGGGAGGAAGGAAGGGTATTGCCAGAGCAGATTGGGGAAGCAGGGAGGGAGGAAGCAGCAGTGGTAACCCCAAGATGAAGGTGGAGCAGCAGTCCTGGTGCCTTTGGCCCTGGTGCAGCTGTTGGGGAGGGGGCTGCTTGGTCCCCCCGGGGGAGAGGGGCAACCAGAGAGAACTAGAGACGATGACTTCAGTGCGCGTGTTAGATTCCAAACTAGAAGGAAAATCGGCAGTCCATCCTCCCTCCAAAGAACACACCTCCACGTGGGGGCACCTTCCTGTTTGTCTGGGGAGTGGGGGGGGAGTGAAGGTGAGCCTTAGTGCTCTTTACACCCTCCTCCATTCCCTACTCACAGGAAGGAGAAAACAGCAATTATACTTCCCTTCCCAGGAACTGCCCTGGTCCTGGGGAGATCAGGATAAACAGGACATGGCGCCTGCCCTTGAAAATGAAGAGAAGAGGTGGAGCTGCGGCCGGGGATGTGCCCAGGTGGAACCCAGGGTACTACAGAAAGGTCCAGAGAACGTCAAGCCTCTGACCCACCTGCCACCTCCCCCGCTTTCCTCTGCCTAGAAGGCACACCCACTCCCCTCAACCACCACTAGGCAGCACAAGTCAAAAAACAACAACAAACAAGGTCATTATCCACAATGAGTTATTTAGCTCCTACTGTATACAGTCCACTGTGTAACCACACCAAAGGGACACAGAAACCCATAAGCCCCTGAAACCTCCCTCGAGGGACTAAATAGATGTTAGAACAATAGATGGCCACAGAAAAGTCTGTTTTTTCACTAATTATGAATTTGCTGTGGATGAAAAAGACTTTTCCCGTGAACTAATCATTTTTCCAGATGAGATGCACTCATTTCATGGCATCCCTGTCAAGTTGATGCCATGGTCCAGCAGGCACACAGCATACATCGTATAGCATAAAGAAATGGCACCAGATAACTTCCTCCTACTGAAATATGTAAAGTAGATACTTACCCTGTTCAAAATGTACTTTATCAGATTGAGTGGAGAATAAAATTTTTTTAGGATGTGAAGTAAAAGATGTAAAAAGTAAAGATGAGAAAGCCAAATAACCCCCCCCCAAAATTTTTGGCTGGAAGATGGTAAAGAGCAAGAGAAACATATGCTATAAAGATAAAAATTGGAAAATACCAAGGTGGCAGCATAATCACGAGACACTCTACCCAACTCTTGAGCTTTATCATTTAGTCTTTTAAAATTAAACCCATTTAGAATATTTAATTTTGCAGCATTGCTTTAGTTTCTTTCTTCCTTTTTTTTTTTTCTTTCCTGTTAGAAAAAAAATCAGAGTAGAATTTAAGAGTAGGATGACTCTAAAATGTTAAGGGCCTAAATTAAAACACAGGCAATTTCCAACTACTACAACCTATAACTTGGTTGAATGTCTACCATAAAATGTGTGTGTACTCATATGCATGCATGTCTGTGTCTCTGCATCAACTGGGTATAAACATAATATCTGCAAATAATGGCCAATCCTCTTGGCATGCTATTCACAATGGGTATCCTTTTGAGATCAGGATATGAACACTCTTCCTTCAAATATGATCTTGAAACCCTCTTTGATTTTGGGCTCTTTGCTTTTATTATAAAATATCTTAAAAGTAGGCTCATAGCTCATAGTCTAATTGACTATAGGTGAAGTAAAAGGCAAGCTAAGAGGATAAGATTCTTCCCACTCAAAACGTTATTTATGGACCAAAGATGTATGGATTAATGTTTCCTAAAATATCTCCCATGCAATTCTAGTGCTGCAACACTCAGAGGGAGGAAAAATATTCCATATTCAAAGAAGATTAGTAGACACCACGTCTTATGTTCCCTTTTGAATCTTTCATGCCCAGTAGCCTTGTAAGGCTATAGGAGATCCTGAAAAAGAGATATCTCTTTAAAAATCATTTCTCAAACTTACTTGCCCAGAGAAACCCTGCCTCTTTTTTCCCAAAGAGCATACTTTGTGGAAATGAGGCACATAGCACTCCATCTACTCAACCAAAAATATATATATATATTCATTGTAAACATGGTGGTCATTACCGTATTTACTATAAATCAGAATTACCCATCTGGGAAGTCTCCTTAGGTCCAGAAGTGTTTTCAGCCCCATTGCTAAGCTCAGTGAGGAGATACCCATTCCCATACCCACTAGACACTTCAGCTAAGTGTATCCATTAAGGTTTACAGAGACACGGAGCAAGTAGGAGACATATATTAAGATATTTACTGCAAGGAATTGGTTTATGTGGTTGTGGGAGCAATTCTGAAACATACAGGGCAGGCCTTAGAGAACAGCAAGCTAAACTCTTGAGCATGGGCTGAAGCTTCTGTTCATGGGCAGAATTTCTTCTCAGAGGCAAGTTTCAGCTCTGCTTTTAGGAACTTTCATCTGATTGAATCAGGCCCATCCAGATTATCTGGGATAATCTCCCTTTTTCAAAGTCAGTTGATTGTAAAATGTAATCACATCTACAAAACATCTGCACAGCAACATCTAGATTCGTGTTGAGTGAATAACTGGGGGCTGTTGCTTAGCCATGTTGTTGTATATAAAAGACTATCTTCTACCCCTTGTCAACTTGGCAACCATACATGTCTCCTTCAACTTAGTCTCCAAAGACAAAATCAAAGTCATAATCCCACCTACTGTGATACAAATATCCTTTTTTCAACTCAAGACATGCTTACTTTTTCCCCAGAAAAAGATGCAGAACCTTTGAGTGATGTTCTGTCTTCCTTGACATTCTGTATCTCAAAAGCTGAGATAGTTAATGATTATTAATGTATCTTATATTAGATAATAAGGGAACAAGAAAAGAAAGAAAAGGAAAAATGTGGTTGATATATATACAAATGAATTCCTAAAAAATGTTAGAAGAAAACTCTTAACTCTCATAGTCGTCACTTCTGCCACTTGCCATGTGGTTGGATTGATTACCTAGGATGACCATCTTACTTCAGGTCAACTGAGAATGAATTTCAACCATATCTACAAGACACGTTCACAGCAACTTTGAAATAGGTGTTGGAGTGAATAGCTAGTGACCGTAGCTTAGGCAGGTATCTAAATCTTTGCCTAGTGGTTGACCCAAAACTTTGTTCTTGAAGAGTCTGGGCCATTATCAGTCCTACAAATTTATCTTAGGTCTTATAATTTCCCACTGACTTTAATTGTAGGGTATAACAGTATTAAGAGATTCTCTAAAGGATCTCCTAATTCCAGGCATAGGCTTCCTTATCTGCCGTGTGTAATTTTGGCAGAATTTTTCATGCAGGGAAAGCAAATCCAGATTAAGGATCTACTCACATAAAAAAAAAAGAAAGTGCTGTCCCTTCCATGATGGAAATGGTCCAGCATAATCAATCGTCTACCAGAGAGTGGATTGATTATCCCCATGGGGGTGTGCCATACTGGGGAATCCACACTGATCCCATCTGCTTCCCATGTGTTGGCCATTCACCAGTGGCTGTAGACAGGTGGGACTTGTGAGCTTCTGCCTCACGCATAACCTCTAACCGCGCCACCACAGCCACTTTGTTCATGAGCCCAATGGGCAATGACAGGAGTGGCTGGGGAGAGAGGCCAACTGGTAACTGCAGAACAGATCATCTTGTCTGTTTGATAGTTAAAGTCTTCCTCTGCTGAGGTCACCACTGATAAGCATTTACATGGGATATAAAAATCCTCACACTCTTTGTCCATGCAGAGAGATCCACCCACATCTATTTTCTTAGACCTCCTGGTCACCAATTTTCTGCTCATGTATTTTCCAAAATTCCTGTCTATCCACCACACTATTGGCCAGGTATCTGTACAACCTCACACCTCCGGCCATTTCTCCTTCCAGACAAAATGGACTGTCAAGTGCACTGACTGAAATTTACAGCTCTCTGGTACATACCCATCTTGTAGGTACCACTTCCATTTGACAATGCCGTGCCGCTGTGCACACCCCGCTTAATCGCTGTGTGGATCAGACAATAACCGATTCACGGTGGGCAGCTGAGTTCACGTGGTGTCTTGGTGGCCCATGGTTAAGCCTTTGGTCTCTACTAGGCTGAAAGATATTTTCCAAAAAGAGAGGAGTTATCCACAGAGGATGGCAGGGCTCTGCTACAAAATGGTAAAGATCCTCACTGAGGGCCCACTGCAGAAGCCCGCCCGCAGCTTCAGACAGCATCTCTATCTGCACTGACACTTCACACATGATCAGATATGCTGGAAAATATGGTCTCAGTGGTAGAACAGCTTGTAGAGCAGCCTGGATCTGTTGCAGAGCCTCCTCTTGTTCCTGGCCCCATTCTAAACTAACAGCTTTTCAGGTCACTCAGTAAATAGGCCAGAGTAGCTCACCCCAGTAAGGAATATGTTGCCTCTAAAGTCCAAAGAGACCCACTAAGCATTAGGTCTCATTTTTAGTTATAGGAGGGACCAGATGCAACAATGTATCCTTGACCTTAAAAAAGGATATCTCAACATGCCCTGTACCACTGAGCTCCTAGACATCTCATCAAGCTGTGAATCCTCTGAACTTCTTGTGGCATTTATTTCCTAACCTCTGGCATGCAAACATCCTAACCTACATGCCTAGAGTAGTTGCTACTTCTTGCCCACTGGGTCCAGTCAGTATGATGTCACCAGTTTAATGAACCAGTGTGATGTCCTGTTGGAAGGAGAAAGGATCAAGGCCCCTGAAGACTGTATTATGACATTAGATTGCAGAGTCGATGTACCCCCTAGACAGGATGGGAAAGGTGTATCACTGGCCTTTCAAGTGGAAAGCACGCTGTCTCTGCTGATCTTTAGGAACAGGTATAGAAGAAGAAAGAAAAAGAAGAAAATTTTCCAAATCAGTAGCTACACACGGGACACCAGGGGATATGTAATTTGCTCAAGCAACAAAATCACATCTGGAACAGCAGCTGCAGTTGGAATTGCCATCTGATTGAGCTAATGATAATCCACTGTCATTCCCCAAGATACATCTGTCTCCTGTACAAATAAACAATAGTTGAATGGGGATGTGGTGAAAATCACCCCTACTGTATTTTTTTAAATTTTATTGGAGCATAGTTGACTTACATAGTTGTGTTACTTTCAGATGTATGGTAAATCGGTTACACATATACATACATCTTTCCTTTTCAGATTCTTTTCCCATATAGGTTATTGCACAGTATCGAGTAGACTTCCCTGTGCTATGCACTAGGTCCTTGCTACTTATCTATTTTATATACAGTAATGTGTTTACGTCAACTCCAACCCCCTAATTTATCCCCCCCCCCATGTTTCCCCTTTTGTAACCATAAATTTGGCTTTGAAATTTTTGAGTCTGTTTCTTTTTTGTAAGATCTTTTGTATCATTTTTATTAGATTCCATATATTAGTGATATCATATATTTGTCTTTCTCCGACTTATTTCAGTAAATATGATAATTTCTTGGTCCATCCATGTCATTGCAAATGGCATTACTTCATTCTTTTGTATAGCTGAGTAATATTCCATTGTATATATGTACCACATCTTCTTTATCCATTGATCTGCCAATGGACATTTGGGTTGTTTCCATGTCTTGGCTATTGTAAATAGCACTGTGATGAACATTGGGGTGAGTGTATCTTTTCAAATTATGGTTTTCTTTGGATAAATGCCCAGGAATGGGACTGTATCTTTTAAGTCCTTAATGGTGGCACTAATCCCTCCAATCTTGCCAGGAATGCAATATTACATTTGATTTGCTATTTTTGTAGGTAAAGCCTATTCTAGTGGCGACCATATGTTTTTCCCTACCACAGCCCTTACCCCATAGGTCAGGGAACTAATGTGGAGATTCCGCCAGTTGCTACATATGTCTATTCCAATTATGCATTCCAACTGGTGGAATAACCACAGGGTGCATTCTGGGACTCACTGAGCCCCCTGTGTGATGGACCTGACATTGATCACCTGACCTCCACAAGCCTCCACTCTGACTGGCAGACCACAAGGATGTTTCAGACCTCGTAGAATCCGTATCCGTTTAGACTCGGTGTCCAGGAAACTCTAAAATGTCTCATTATTTCCTTTCCCAACTGCATAATAACCCTGGTAAATGGATGTAGATGTTCTGGGGAAGAAGAGAAGAATGATTAATAGCATAAAATTTTGACAGTGTGCTGGGATTCTTCCTCTGGGAGACCTGGTCTCCCTTTCACTACAGAGATTCTAGGTCTATAAACTGGCCCAAATCTGGGAAGTGATTCAAGAGCAATGAGTCTCTGTCTTGGTGTGTCAAGTAAGACTTCTGCTCACTAGACCTAGAACTCTCCCACTTCCACAGATGGAGCAAAAATTTAACAGTCTCTTCATCCGCTTCCCTCCTGGAGACACTATGATCATCAGCTAATACCACAGTCTCCGTGAGACAGGCTAGTGAGTACTGCTTTGAACTCACTGTCCATTACTGTAACAGTGACCACCTTGCATTTTGCAATTGGGTGCCAACACTCGGTTCCTGGGATCCAGTTACCCTCATTGTCCTTAGGGGTCTCAGTTCCTTGGTAGCAATTCCCAGCGTCATTTCTGCCCCACAGAGATGAGCAAGCAGAGAACTCTTCAAGGATGTTGGAATTCCCCACACCAATTAATTTCTCCCACTCCTGGTGAAAGTCATGTCCTGCGAATCCTCCCCGAGTGAGTGAGCAGGTCAGGTCTTCTACGATAATTTCTCTCAAACATTTCAGTCTATCCTAAGCCTCTGGTTACCTTCCTCTACGATACCAAGGCATTTCAACTTCATTTAGTCTAGGCTATATTTAAGTCCATGTTTTAGCCAAATATATAAACAAATTTTAGAGCCCTTTTTAACCCTCAAGATAAAATGCTGAATACAGAACGTCTGTCTAGGCCTATGTCAATGGCAGGGTAAGTGGTGGAGAGAGTCAGCAGGGTCTTGCAGGGCAGCTATAGCAGAGTCTGTTACAGGTTCTCCAGGCAAAGCAGGGAAACCTCCTCTGACAGGGGTGAAAGGGCTGTTTCTACTGGCAAAGAAGACTGTACAGAATCACACGGATCTGCTCACGTGTCCCCAACCCAGTTTTCAGGATCCACCTCCTTCCCAATCAGTTCCCTAACTCACAACAGTTTTCAGGCTCTGGTCTCTGGAATTTCTCCTCAGGAAAGGAGAGGTAAGGAACCAAGGTCTAGTTCCCAGCTACCATCTCCGACAGAGATACTGGGCTTTTCTCTGTTACAAACATTGAGTTTCTATGTATGGTTGCATTTGAAAACCAGAAATATTCTGCTACTAAAAAAAAAAAAAGAAAAGAAAAAAAAACAGGACCAGGATCAGATTAGGTCTTAAGTCTTCCACAACTAAGTCTACAGCTGTCTGAAACTGAAAAGAAGGCGGTATATCTGAGAGAGTGTATACACTGGTAGTCAGAGACTGGCATAGACAGATCAGCACATTTTGCACATTACTGTTTTTAGGATGAGCAGCAAAATTGGTTTTCATCTCTAATATCTCTCCAGGTCTTAGGGCAAACAGCTTTTATATGCAGGGCTGTCCAAACTGACGTAGCATCAATTTAGCTTAACTTAGACTAAAGACCTTACTCCACCCCAGGTCACCCCATGCCCTCTGGGACCACTTCACTCGTCTGCTGGTCAGCTGGTCAGCTGGTCAGCAGTGGTCTGGACCTTGGAACAACCCAACCATTATACATTTTTCGGGCTCTGACAATCCTTGGTTCCCACAAAGAGGTAACTCCATTAATTGTGTTAAGGAAATCAGAGTCCAGAGCCGAAAAGCTGAGCAATGTCTTTGACCAGGGTAGGTTAAATCAGTTTCCGTCTGGGCCACATTCAGGACCACTTCCTAGGATGGACTTCCTCAGGCTGATTCATCAAGGCTGAGAGTTCCTCCCAAATACTACACCTGCATCAAGATATACTCCCACCTGAGCTGTGGATTCGCCTTTAAATAGCTGGATTTCCCCCAAAACATGTTGCCACAGCAACTTCCATTCGATTCTATTTTTCCATTTCCCTGGGTCATTCCACCCCATGCTAAGAGGCAGCTGAGCTAAAAAGCATAGAGGTAAGTCTTGTGTGTGAACTCCAGGCCAGCTGCTTACTGGAAGCACTGGGACAGGTTTGCTCTGACCTGGTCCATTCACATGTTTACTGGAGATAATAATACCTACATCAAGGAGTTCCCACTGTGACTCAGCGGGTTAAGAACCCAGCATAGTCTCCATGAGGATGCAGGTTCCATCCCTGCCTTCTCTCAGTGGGTTAAGGATCTGGTGTTGCCACGAGCTGTGATGTAAGTCACAGATGCAGCTCGGATCCAGTATTGCCGTGGCTGTAATGTAGACCAGCAGCTGCAGCTCTGATTCAGCCCCTAGCCTGGGAACTTCCATATGCTGCAGGTACAGCTGTAAAAAGAAAAAAAATAATAAAAACAGTAATGCCTACATCAAAAAGTGTATACATATTAAATAAATCAAAGTGACAGAGTTATAACACAGTGCCTACGGCACATCATAAAGATTTCTTCACACCTTTGACGAAACAGTAGGAAAATTGAGAGGGCTCGCGGCTCTGTGTACTATTAACTCCAATGCTACCTTCCATCTTGTAAATCCAACTTTTATTTGGGTTGCTCAGTTTTTCATTTTTCCCTTTTCTTACTTTTTTCTTTAGCTTGATAATTTGGTAAGAATAAGGGGCCTCCAGGAATTTTAGTCACAAGTGCCGTAACTCCTAAACCAGCTTAGATGTCTCCCAATTGCGTTGTTATCAGCATACACATTCAGAAGCCAAAAAAAAAAAACCACGTGGTCCCTCAGAGGGTCCCCTGAATGTCCCAGGTGTCCTTGACCGCCACGTCACACAGTAAGGCCCTGAGTATCCTGTCACTGGAGATGTCCCTGTGGTTGTGTCACAGTGGCCTGTATGAGGTGGCCTCAGAGAACCAACCCTACTAACAAA
This sequence comes from Phacochoerus africanus, assembly GCF_016906955.1. NCBI lineage: Eukaryota > Metazoa > Chordata > Mammalia > Artiodactyla > Suidae > Phacochoerus > Phacochoerus africanus. The sequence continues at coordinate 281,362,391 of NC_062544.1, read as the reverse complement.
CCAGGTAAGGATGGACGGATAGGCTGACATATGGCTGAGAAGAAAAAGTCAGACAATTCACGGTGACTCATACAGACACTTGAAAATAAAAATCCATACACAGCCACCTACGATATTTTAATTTAAAAATTGTACCCAAGTCCTTTGGAAATATAATTTGCATGAAAGCCTACATTTCTAAAAAGGTTTTTGGTTCTCACATATTATTCCCCAGACCTCCAGAGCTTTGCGTCTCCTTCTAAGCATAGATCATTTTCCAAGCTTTGGTGCATGAAATACAAACAGCAATTTAAGCTAAAATCTAGTCAATCCACTCATCTAGGAGAAACATGAAAATTAAATTCTCAGAGTTCCCTGGTGGTTCAGCAGCTTAAAAATCCAGCTTAAAAATCTTGCTCAGTGGGTTAAGGATCCGGCATTGCCGTGAGCTGTGGTGTAGGTTGCAGACGTGGCTCAGATCCCGCATTGCTGTGGCTCTGGCATAGGCCAGTGGCTACAGCTCCGATTCGACCCCTAGCCTGGGAACCTCCATATGCCACGGGAGCGGCCCTGGAAATGGCAAAAAGACCAAAAAAAAAAGAAAGAAAGAAAAATTGTTTTTAATTCTCATCTTGGGAGTTCCTGTCGTGGCCCAGCGGAAACAAATCTGACTAGGAACCATGAGGTTTTGGGTTCAATCCCTGTCCTCGCTCAGTGGGTTAAGGATCCTGAGTTGCTGTGAGCTGTGGTGTAGGTTGCAGACATGGCTAGGATCTGGCATTGCTGTGGCTGTGGTGTAGGCCGGCGGCTATAGCTCCGATTGGACTCCTAGCCTGGGAATCTCCATATGCCACAGGCACAAAAAGTCAAAAAAAAATTAATTCTCATCTCAGAATACCTTTGATAGGCAACTTTCAGGATTTGGTGAGGGAGCAAAAAACCAAACCTTGCGATCGTCTGAGCTTCTGACTTTCCTGCTGTCTCCTCTTCCTTCGAATCTTGGCTGGGAAGAGGTGAGAGGGTGGAATTAGCAGCCCCAGCCCCGGAGGGAAGCCCAGCCTCTCCCTTGAAGCAGGTCACTAATCTGCTTGGTTGCTTCCTTCTCCAAGAAGGGTATGATTTGAACTAAAGGGTCCCAAGTTCCCTTGCAGACTTCACATACCACAATTCTCCTCTCTCTTTGACCCTCTGCTCCATCCTGGGCTGTCATTCATGGATTTGAAAGCTGACCTGGGAACACAAATGATGACACGCACCTGGGGGTTTCTCTGGGATGAGGACGAGGCAATTTAAACCTCTCCAGATCCCGTCTTTTTCACCTGGACAAAGACAGCTGCCCCACAACCCTTAAAGCTATCTGCTATGAGGTTCGGGATGATTCTGATCCGATACAGAGTTCCCAGCACTCAGATGTGGCATCGTGGGTCCAGAAAGACCCTCAGGACATCAAAGTTGACCTCAGAAGAGTGGCACCCCACTTGTCTAGATTCCACCTTCATTTCCTGGGGTGCAACAGAAAAGCAGGTAGTGGTGCCTCTTCCCTTCCTTGGGAGCCTTCCTCAAGCTCCCTCGAGGGTGCTTTGCTCCATACTGACCTCACATCCATCCCTGTTATCAAAGATTACCTGCTTCCCTTCCTCCTGCCTTCTGCTCCAGATGAACGATCATGGGACCTAACGGATTAAATGCATGATCAAAATCCTGCCAACAATCGAGTCAGTTACTGTGGTACCCACCCCCAAGCCTTCTGTCCCTGCACCCATCCCTTTCCAGCCCAGTGACAACCCATCTGTCTCCAAAAGGGCCCGTGTCAAACACTGGAGACAGGCCCCTGGCGTGGGTATTTCAGGGGTGGTAGGTGGGCTTTCGGTGGCCCAAATCACACAGCCAGAGAGGGAGCCTACTCCACCCACCCATGGAACCAGCCCAGTCATGCATCAGCATTCATCCCCACCCCAAGCCCTCCCAGGAAAGAGCTGCCTAGAGCTAGGCTGTGCTTTCTCTAGATGTAAAATTCATGAGCACATTGCTGAGCACACGGAAGGAGAATGTTACATTTAACATTAGATAACTTTGCAGCTTCTAACTGATGATATGCTGGTAAATGTTTATCAGCAAGGAAAAATAATGTGTACACACACACACACACACATACATTTATAATAAATTATGCTGATCGAAAGGATGTACAGCACACGATTTACAAATATTAATATACGCAGTCATTTTTATTGTAAATTCCACATGGCCAGTTGCTTCTTAGAGGATTTTTGTGTGTGGAATTTTCCTGAACTCTTGTTTCTGCAGCCAACCTAGAGTTGCCACGGACGAATGAGTGTTGTTCCAACATGAATGTGGGTTGAGACCATCACTGAGTGAAAAAGAGATGAAGATGCATTCAGAATTTCCCTCACTCATCAATGACCTGAACGACTTCTTTAGTGAATCAAATCATCGTTTTTAATACGAGAAGAATATTTCCTTTTTTTGGTTCACAGGGGAACAGGCAGAGACATGAGACACTCGGGTTTCGTCTACATTATTAACAATCCTCCAGGAGGTCCCGTTGTGGCTCAGCAGGGTAAGAACCCGATACAGCGTCCATGAGGATACGGGTTCAATCCCTGGCCTCCCGCAGTGGGTTAAGGATCTGGCGTTGCCGTGAGCTGTGGTGGAGGTCACAGATGTGGCTCAGATCCTGCCTTGCTGTGGCTGTGGTGTAGGCTGGCAGCTGCAACTCCCATTCGACTCCTGGCTTGGGAACTTACATGTGCTGCAGATGTGGCTGTAAAAAGAAAAAAGAAACGAACAACAACAAAAAAACGCACACGATGCCCTATTACGTCCTTACTTTAAATCCAGACCTGGGTTTCTCAACTTCACTACTGACATTTCAGACCAGAGAGTCTGAGAGTCTGATCGTTTTTTGTCGTGGGGACGGGTCCTGCACATACTGAATGTTTAGCAGCATTCTTGGCCTCTACCCACTAGATGCCAGAAGCACCACTGTCCGTGACCAGCAAGAGCATCTCCAGACATCACCCAATATCCCCTGGGGACAAAATCCCCCCTGGTTCATAACCACTGATCTTGACAGTCAACACAACAGTAAACCGAGCCTCGACTGGTCGTGTTTGAGAATGACCGTGGTATAACCACTCCCACCGTGGCCGATGTCCAGCCATCAGGTGACCGCATGCACTCCGTGACAACGTCTGTCCACCCTAGGGAGCCAACAGACCTAAATAACCTCAGGAACACAGACACCACACAACCAGTAGGAAAGTGCTAAGTTTTAAGTATTGATTACCTCTGTCTTGAATACAATTAACTTAATGGTAAGTTTACATAATTTAATTTTTAACAATGGCCGTGTTTAGAAACCAGCTCAGAAATCTAAAATTTGCTCTCCCTGGAACCCAACAAACTAAATTTGAGGACCCATAGCCCCCATTTTAATGATGAGACACAGGGAATCAGAAGCCCACTGTGTTAGTGACAGTTTCAACTTCAAGGCACCAAGGCTTTTGAAAATAAATAACCTGCTCCTTCCTACTCACCCCTTTTAAAAATTAGGAGTATTGGAGTTCCTGTCATAGCACAGTGGTTAACAAATCCGCCTAGGAACCATGGGGTTGTGGCTTCAATCCCTGGCCTCGCTCAGTGGGTTAAGGATCCGGCATTGCTGTGAGCTGCGGTGTAGGTTGCAGACGCAGCTCGGATCCTGCATTGCTGTGGCTCTGGTGTAGGCTGGCGGCTACAGCTCTGATTAGACCCCAGCCTGGGAACCTCCATATGCTGCGGGAGTGGCCCTAGAAAAGGCAAAAAGACAAAAAAAAATTATGAGTATTGAACTTTTGGATCTAAATAAAAATTTACCTTGGTGTTCCAAACCCCTCCCCCATAAAAAAAGAAACCTAAAATTTGGCAACTGGCCTTTCACAAGCCAGTAGAGCCAGCTGCAACACACCACTGCTTCCACCCATGAGGAGGTGCTGGTTTTGTTTTGTTTTTTTTTTAATTTTTTATTGGAGTAGATTTACAACGTTATGGCCATTTCTGCAGAAAGAGAGGTGCAGTTCTGAGTGAGGTATCTGTGGTCCTTTAAGCCTGCAACTTGGAGCAGAGATTCTGGTTCAAGTATGTGATTCGCTTCTCAGTGGAGGCAGGTTCTGAACACACAGTTCAAAGCCCTAGAAGATCATGAGATCCAGGAGGATATGAGGGGTGTGGGGACTCCAGGAGTCTCTGTGGGTCAGGCCCAAATCCTGGAAGGGGCTGCGAGGACAGAGCAGAGAGGGGAGCAGCAGGATTCCCAGGCCCTCCCAACACTAGTGACTCCCCATTTATCAGGGTTCCCTGAGTCTCAGCCAGCTGACACCACACACGGAGGACTCCACCTGTTGCCCTTGCTAGTCTCTGGGGTCTGGCAGGGGGTGGTGGTCGTCCTGGGGGCAGAACAACAGCCCAACTGGGAAAAATGTGGTTTCTCAGAAAGAGTGGCATGGGGTGAGCTTACAGCAGAACTCTGAGCTAAAATGAAGAGGGTGGGGAGTTCCCACTGTGGCACAGTGGGTTAAAAATCCGACTGCAGCAGCTCAGGTCCCTGTGCAGGTGCAGGTTCAGTACCCTGGCCTGGGAACTTCCATATGCCGCAGGCATGGCCAGAAGAAAGAGGAAAAAGTCAGCAGGAGAAGTGAATAAAATGAAGAGGGTGGCCCTTGCAAACGACGGAGGAAACGCTGAAGGTGGGCAGGAGGTGGCAGCCGCTGTGCCCAGGAGTCTCCTCTAGGCCACGCCCTCAGCACAGGAGCTCAGGGTGCCTGGTTCAGGGGCTCAGGCAGCCTCACTGAACTAGAGCTCAGTCCACAGGGCAGCCCAGCACCTCGGGCTCCACCCCTACCCACCCACCCCCAGCGGGACCCCAGACTGATGGAGGGAGGGAGGGCCAGGCCCCTTAGTCCTTCCTCCACCAGTGGGTGGCAAAGATCTCAGGAGTGAGCCTGGCAAGGACCTCACAACACCTGGAGCCACCTGCCCCGCTAGCACGTGAGCCTCACAGAGCAGCAAAGGGACTGGCAGGGGTTCTGTACACCCCACTCCCGGGGTTCTGAGTGAAAAGCAGAACAAGAGGATGTAAAGAGGCAGAGTAATGTTTTCCTTGCTTTTCACCTTCTGAAGTTCCACCCTCGCTTTCAAGTCCTGGGGGACATGAGAGGGGTCCTCAGGTCCCCTCCTATGGGCTGCTGTGCTGGCGAGGGGTGGGGGTGGGGCTGCAGGCTCGGATGCTTAGGCATGGCACACAGCCAGGGGTGGGTGATGGCCAGCCTTGTGTCCTCCCGGGACCTTTGGAAAATTCCTCTCTCAAGATTCCAGTTCATCAGTGGGTGCCGCCCATCAGTGGTTTTCGATGACTCGGGGCTTCTGAGAAGCCGAGGAACCGCAGGGACTGCATGTCACCCTGAGCAGGGCCCTGTCCTCATCTGCCCGTGTTTATTCCTCCGTGCAGATCCTGGTTGGAGAGAGAGTTCCCTGCTGAAACTAGACGTGAACATCATTCTTGTCCACCCCTGATTCTCACCCCTGGCAGCCTGTTAGGAACAGCTGGGGAATTCTACAGACAGGCCCTGTGGGGTTCCCACCCTGGAGACCGGGGTCTCATTCCTTTGGGGTGGAGCTTAGATGCTGGAATTTCTTACAGTCTCCCCCAGCATCCTAAAGTGCAAGCAGCTGAGCAGCTCTTATCATAAAGTGCAGCTAGATGGGTCCCCAAGGACCCAAGGGTGCATATATGGCTATTTCCGCACCATTTTCCACAAGGGACCACCCTGTGTCTTGGTGCCAAGGCCTCTCGGCTCCGGGGAGCAGGAGTGCATGGCTGTGGCTGTGGTTGGCGTGCAAGAGTGGGTCTCGATGGGGTCCTGGTAGCCTCCCATTCGGGGCACACCATGCACACACACACATTACACATGCATGCATACACCACACACACACACACACACACACACACACACACACCCCTCAACTTGTTCTCACTCTGAGGGCTATAGCATAATAACCCTTCCTAGCCCAGTTGCGTGAGCCTGGAACACAGACCCACAGAACCCAGAGGGTGCGTCTTCCTTTGGCTCCTTCCTCACGTCCCTGGCTTTGTCTGAACCACCTGTGCCCCTTTGCGCCCAGGCACTCAGCCCAAGGCCCTCTGGCCCTCCCCTTCTCAACTCAGGCCTAACACAGTGCCCCTCAACTCCAGAAGTGTGAACTGAGGAGTGGGAGGGTTCATTCCCACCAAGGTATGGAAAGCGAAAGAAGAGTGAGCCCTCTTCATCCTGGGCCTCCTGGAGGACAAGAGGGCCAGGCAAGTGCTGATGAAAGGTGGGGGCTGACAGCACCGAGCCTGGGAGGAGTGTTCTTGGGATCGAAAGTCTTCAGATAAAGAGGAAAAGACAAAATAGTTTCTTGAGCATGAAGAGCTCACCTGAAGTTCAAAGCAGACATGGAAGCAGGAGTTCCCATTGTGGCTCAGTGGGTAAAGAATCCAACCAGTATCCATGAGGATGTGGGTTAGATCCCTGGTCTCCCCCAGTGGGTTAAGGACCCGGCATTGCCACAAGCTGCAGCATAAGTTGCAGGTACTGCTTGGATCCACTGTTGCCCTGGCTGTGGTATAGGCCTGCAGCTGCAGCTCCAGTTCGACCCTTAGCTTGGTGATGTCTATATGTGGCAGGTGTGGCCCTAAAAAGAAAAAAAAAGCAGACACAGAAGCGAGGACACTAGCACCTATGACAGCTGGATGGCTTGTGGTCATGAGAATAATGATAGCACTTTAATGTGTGTATTAATTTGCCATTGCTGCCTAACAAGCACCCCAAAACCTAGTGGCTTAAAATAGCAAGAACACTATCTCAGCATTTTCCATGGGCCAGGAATTTTAGGACTGGCTTGGCTGGGCAGGTCAGGCTCAGGATTATTTTAGGCTCTATCTGATGTTGGCTGGCTGCTATTATCTTAAGGCTCAATTGGCTGGAGGGTCTTCTCCCATGGGAACTCATGCATATACCTGGCAAGTTGGTGCTGGCTGTTGGTGGGAGGTATCACTTCCTCCTGACATGGGTCCCCCTTCAGGGCAGCTTGAGCATCCTCACAGCATGGCTTCTGGCTCTCCCCAGAGAGAGCAACATGGGACACAGAAGGCAAGGTAGCTGCTGTCCTTTTATGACCCAGCTTGAGACATTCTAACACATCACCCTTGCCTCATTCTATTCATTAGAAGAAAGGCCCTGGGAGTTCCCATTGTGGCTCAGCAGGTTAAGAACCCGACGCGATATCTGTGAGGATGCAGGTTCGATCCCTGGCCTCGCTCAGTGGGTTAAGGATCCTGTGTTGCCATGAGCTGTGGTGAAGGTCACAGACATGGCTCAGAGGTGGCGTTGCTGTGACTGTGGTGTAGGCTGGCAGCTGCGGTTCCAATTCTACCCCTGGCCTGGAAACTTCCATATGCTGCAGGTGTGGCTTTAAAAAAGAAAAAAAGTAGAAGAAGAAGAAGAAGAGAGTCACTGAGTCCAACCCACATTCAAAAGGAGAAAAATTAGAATCCACCTTTTGAAAGGAGACGGTCAAAGTGTTAAAGATCTATTTTGAAACCATCAGAATGTGTTTGGTCAAATAAGCATTTAGTAAATAAACACATAGATACAATAGGTGCAGGATTCTTATAAATGCCAGGAAGGAAAGAAATAGGGTGTTATATGAAGGAGACCAGAAGAGCTACTTACATGGGATAAAGTGAGAACACTTTCTAAAGTGCGAGAAGCAGCCAGCACAGGCAGCCCTCAGAGACACTGTAGGTTTGGTCCCAGACCACCCCAATAAAGTGAACATTACAATAAAGTGAGCCATACAAATTTTTTGGTTTCTTGGTGCATATAATAGTTATTTTTTTTACACTCTGCTATAGTCCATTAACTGTGCGTTAACATGTCCTTTAAAAAATGTACATGCAGGAGTTCTCGTCGTGGCTCAGTGGAAACGAATCTGACTAGCATCCATGAGGATGCAGTGTTGATCTCTGGCCTTGCTCAGTGGGTCAAGGATCCAGTGTTGCCCTGAGCTGTGGTGTAGGTCGCAGACACGGCTCCGATTTGGCATTGCTGTGGCTCTGGCGTAGGCTGGCAGCTATAGTTCTGATTCGACCCCTAGCCTGGGAACCTCCATGTGCCAAGTGTGTGGTCCCAAAAAGGAAAAAATAAAATAAAAAGAATGTCAAGGCAGCATTTTGCCTGTCCTCCTGGTGGCCCTCTTCCATCAGACTTTATTTCCAGGGTCTCAAAGGCTCTGTCATTTAGAGCAATCTTGCTTGTTACAGAGTAGCTCCTTCAAGAGCAGTGGAAGGAGGGAGTGAGCACCAGGAGAGGTCAAGGGCACTGAGGATGAGACACAGACACCAGCAGCAATCTGGTTTAGAGTGGGCAGAGAAGAGGAAGCAGGAGGAGGCCAGGGGTCATGGACGTGGCTGCAACAAATAGCTCTCAAAGCCTGCTGGCCCCACCTGACCCAGAAGAGCCAGAAGCTGACTTGAGAGATAACCTCCCCAGCCTTGAACATGGACAGTTCACCCCTGGGCTGAGGGTCCGATGGGGGCCAGGAGGCAGTGAAGAAGACTCATATAGGGTTCAGTTCTTGCCAACCCACAATTAGAGACCAAGTGACCACTCAGCCTCAACATCCTAGCCTATAAAATCTCTAATCCTTACCTCCTACATCTATCAAATCCCTTACTTTCCTCAGGTGTGCTGGAGCCGCTCCTCTGGCTCGTGCGATCTGCCTGGTGAATGTTCAGGGATTTTGTGAACTGGTGGTGGCACCGCTGATACGCCTGAAATCAGCAGTGGTGGAAGCATTTATACCATGGAAATTGGCAAACGCTACAAATCAGGGCTGTCCTCCACCCTCTTTATCCACCTGCCATCGTGCATGCTCTTGTTTTACAAACTGGAAAAGGAGGTGATGTGTACACACCTGGCGCACGAGAACTTCTCCCCAAACAGCTGCTGTTAGTCTGCACATACTCTCACCATCTCAACCATAGGACTTTGAACACCTCTTAAGTCTAAAGACAACAGAGTCACAGGACCACCAGGAAGGCACACTGCATCCGCCCTCGCAGACCTCTGCGAACAGCCACCTCTGTGGCTCCCCCCTGCTCAGGACACTCAGGCTCTCACTCTGTCAAGGACTTTGTTTCCCAGGAGCATTCAGAGGAAAGAGCTGGAGCAGCCTCCCCCAAACTCCCTCCACCGCGGCCATGTGAAGTGCGGTCCCCAACCAGGCCAGGGTCTCCTCCCTCACTACCCCCACACCTGCCCACGCAGGACCTGGACCCCACAACTTCCCCGTATAAGGTTGAGCAGGCATGCACAGCCAGCGAGCTCATGTAGGTATAGGGGATCAAAACCCACGATCCGAGATGCTGATGCCTTCTCTCTGCCAGTGTTTCCATCAGGAGCCATTTTCCTAGGGGGACACACTTTGTGATCGAACTGGATGTCAGGGAGCTCCCGCTGCGGCTCATCAGGTGAAGACCCCAACTGGTATCCTTGAGGATGCAGGTGTGATACCTGGCCTCACTTACTGGGTTAAGGATCTGGGGTTGCCATGGCAGCTGTAACTCCAATTTGACCCTTAGCCTGGGAACTTCTACATGCCACAGGTGCAGCCCTAAAAAGCAAAAAGAAAAAAAGAACTGGACGTCAGACCATACAACCTGGGCTGAAGACAGACTGTTGCCAGATGTGTGACTTCAGACAAGTCAGGGTCATTTGTCTCTTTCCTGTAACAAGGAATGATTGTTTTGACGGGAACAGCCATTTTCACCCTGTGATGGAGGGCTCATGCTGGACCAGCCCCCCGCCCCAGTGGTGCTTTACCCTGGTGATGGCTACAAAGCCAAGCAGAAGTGTCAGGGGCCTGCAGGCTGGCTGCCCTCTCGAGCAGAGGATGGGGAAAGACGTCACTGCAGCTCTGAGGACTCGAACCCCCAGCCCAGACTGAGCCTCCATCCCCGCACACATCAGCCACCTTCTCCAGGGGCCCCAGCCAGCACATTCCCAGGACACATTCTCTGAGAGCCAGCTCTGTGGTCCCCATGTCCTTTCAAGAGATGATCTCACGCTCCCCAAGTTTATTACCAAAAAAATGTCCAGCCTTTCATTTCTGACACGGAGTGAACAATTACCTGTCGTATTGTTTGTCACCTTTGGGTCAGTCTTTCTACTTTTGCTCATTTTTAATGATGTTTTGCCCAGGTCAGAAAGGAGGCTAGCAGGCCCTGAGTCCAGAGCAGGGAGCTCGAGAAAGCTATCTCACTAAATCCCTGCCCAGCCTCCACAGCTGTGCCACCAGCCCAGTTTCCAAATGAGGGAGCTGGTGCCATCCATCCAGAAAACCCCAGAGAGCTCTAATTCCAATGCACTCAATGAAACCAATCCCACTGGCTTTTTTTTTTTTTTTTTTTTAGGGCCACATCTGCTGCATATGGAAGTCCTCAGGCCAGGGGTCGAATTGGAGCTGCAGCTGCCAGCCTACATGCACCACAGCCACAGCAATGCAGGATCCAAGCCTCGTCTTCGATGTATACCACAGCTCACAGCAACACCGGATCCTTAATCCACTGACCAAGGCCAGAGATTGAACCTTCATCCTTATGGATACTAGTCAGGTTCATAACCCGCTGAGCCATAGCAGAAACTCCTCCTGATGGCTATTTATTTTCTTTCTCAATCTCTACACAGTGACAACTAAGAGCCACTGAGTAAAAAGACCTCAATCCATGCATCCTGCTGGACGCATCCACTCAACACAGAAGTCTCCAGAAATTGATGGCTCCAGCAAGGGCCAACAGATGCAGTGTGCAAAGGGCTGGAGGGAACCTGCCTCCACTCAGCTCTGGGCTCACGCCACATTCTCATCTTTGTCCCTCTTACTGTAAGGTCAGGGCCCTGGGCAGCACCCACCTCATTCCAACCTGGCTGCTCAGACTATGAGCAGGAGCTCAGGGTGGCTGGACCACCTTTCTAGTCCAAGGCCCCTGTAGCTCTCACAATTATGAACTTCTAAACCTTCTAAACAAGGGCAGCTCCCCGGCCTTTTTTCATTTAATTGCTGCCAGTGACAAAGTGCACTCAGATTTGCATCTCTAAAGCCAGTGTGTGCTTGTTTGCCAGAAACCTAGCCTCTCTCTGCCTTTACTTTTGGTTTGCTTTAAAAATAAATAAATAAGACTTTCAACTACAGATGAAAACTCTCGGTAGCGGTAGCATTTGAAGATTTGCAGGACTTAGATAACAAAGAAAGAAATCTCAGAAAAGAGCTTTGGATCCCTGGGGCACTGCTTTTTCTCGCCTTTTATGAGGGCCTTTGCATGTGTGTGTGGGTGTGTTTTTTTTTTTTTTTCATTTTGCCACCGAACATGGATATCTCAGAAATAAGGAACCAGGCACTATAAAAGTCGGCCACGTTCTTTTTTGATATTATTCTTTCTTTATTGTAATTTCTGTTCCCTCCATGGAATTAGAAAATTCTATTTACCTTGACTTTCAACCAGTGAAGCCAGTTACAAACGTCTTAGATATTCATACCGCTCTCATGTGGGTCTTTAAGGAATTAAGACCCGGGAAACTTCTAGTCTATGTGTCTCAGTGTTGAACACACTTCAGAATGGGCTAGTTTGTCACTTTGCTACACGTGGAGAAGCTTCGGTTTTTCAGGGACCTTTGGAGCCCTAAGATACCTCAAGAGCTCCCATCCCAGTGGCACCTTGCTCAGATGGGCTCCCATGTGCCAGCCCTGTGGCCGGCAACCGTTAACCCTGAGACTGTGGCTAAAGCCCAAGGGTCAGTCCCCAGAGAACCAGCTGCTCTCAATCCAGAAGGAAGAAATCCAGGCTTTTCCTTCTCCACTGCAAACATCTAAGTAGGAAACGTACCACAATTAACCCTGCCAGGTTTCCACCCCACAGCATCACACCATCTCCTGCAATTCCCAGTGTGCCAGCACATCCATGCTCGGCATCAGTGGAACCTCGTGCACCCATTGTAGGGGTGAGTAATCTGAGGCCCGTGATGGCATTAAGTACTGTCCCATCTGCTACGGCACGGTTTTGAAACAGATAAGCCAGAACCACAAGAAGTGGAGACACAGGGCGTTTCTTCTTTCACTTCAAACTTTCACTTATTTGTTCAACCAAGTGACATTTATCGACCAGTTCTGTGCTCTGCTCACCAACTCTGAAGTTAGAGAATCCCTGATGAAGGCTTCCTATTTATTCACAAACTCATGGTCTCTGAAAAAGCCAGCTTCGTTTTGCTCCAGCAAGCAGCAGTGGAGAATTAGAATGCTTTGTCTTGGGATCCCAGAAGGTCTCCTTTCAAGGAAGCCTCACTATCCTAAAAACAAACCAGACCCCACCAGGAATGCCTGTGCTTCTTCGGTAACTTCCTGGCATGGACCACCCTGGCCCTACAGATTCTCTTCTATTGTCATGGGCATTTCATATGCAGAACTTAAAGACAAGCCTGCAGATGACATCCATGCTTTTCACTCTCTGTTGGTCACAGTACCTAAGGTACTATCTGGTCTTCAGACTTTTTCGAACATTCGTGACCACTGCCTACAGTCACGCTGCCTTTGATTTCAGGCCCACAGGAGAGTGGTCCTCTGCTCCAAGTCCTTTAGCACATGCTCCAGGGCCCAGCCCTGTTCCCGATGGAATAAAACTAGCCAAGGAAATCGAGAGCATCCTACGGGAGTGAAAGCAGTGACAGCAGATGCCTTAGAGGCCAAGGAGAGTGAGGATCAGAGCAGCCCCCAGCGTGGCCAATCCGGGGATTCCTTTTTGGGGGTGGGCATTCTTTCAAAGGTAGTTATTACTCCACAAAGGCTCACCTATAAAACACATCACAGCAAGTGTCTTCTTGTTCTGTAGGCAACAGGTATTTCACAGGATGGAAAGAAAGAGGAGAAAGTAGAACTGGAGTTCCCTGGTGGGCTAGCAGTTAAAAAGAATCTGGTTCCCTGACCCTAGAATGGCATGGCAAGGAAGCAAGCAAGCAAGAGAGAGGGAGAGAGAGAGGGAAAGATGAGCCCGATAGAACTATAGCACTAGATAAAGATAGCCAGAAATACCTCAAGATCTAGCAGCTCGCCTCCCTCCCTATCGCTCGCACCTCCTCTTTCTCTTACATGCAATTCAGGCACTTACTTAAGTACTTAAGTCACTTCAGGCAAGGCCTCTTAAGTCCTTACTCCTTCCTTCACTTCCTTACTCGCCTTTTCCCTGAGAGTCCGGTAAAGCCGTTTCCTTCCCTTCCTTTTCTCTCCCTCCCTCTCCCTCTCTCTCTCCCTCTCCCTCCCTCCCTCCCTCCTCTCCCTTCCCCCCTCCCTCCCTCCCCCCCATCCCTCCCCTCCCCCTCCCTCCTCCCTCCCCTTCCCTCCCCTCCCTCCCTCCCCTTCTTCCTTCCTCTTTCCCTCCCTCTCCCTCCCTTCTCCTTTCCGGAAAGAAAGAAGGAAGAGAGAAAGAGGAAGGAAGGAAAGAGGGAAGGAAGGAAGGACAGAAGAAAGGAAGGGAGGGAGAAAGAAAAAAGTAGAAAAGAGGCCGCTCTGAAATGCATTCTCCCTACCATTGTTTGAACAGATCTTTCTCTGCTTCCTCCCCAGAGTTCCCTGTCAGCACCAGGAGCTGAGCCTGGCCAAGAATGTCATGTTCCTACCTGGTTACCAGGCAGGCCACTGTCCATCTCTCCAGGCACAACCCTGTGTTTCCGTTTTGTTTGGGGAACTGGCACATGTCCTTGCTGTGGGAACAGAACACTGCAACCCTTTGCAATTGACACCTGGCTGAAGCTTCTCAGCTATAGTCTCTTTCCATCAGCAGCCTGTGGTTTCCAGGAAGAAACATAGACTCGCCCTCTGTGTTCTGATTACAGGGCTCTAGGGAACTTCCAAGATCACAGCTGTCACCCAAGCTGGGCTGTGCTGTCTGGGGCCCTAACTGTTCACTCTGGTCATTTGAGAAGTTCTGAGAGCTGTGCTTCTACATTTAGGCATCAGGAAGCCCTGCAGGTTTGCAAAGGTGCAGGCTGCCTCCCTCACTCTGATTGCATTTGCCACTCACTCACGTGTGTGCATCTGCCCAGAGCCTTTTATGCAGCCATCACCCATACCCACCGCTTGGTCCCAGAGCAGGGACCGCCTTCTCGGAGCCTTCTCTGGGCTTCCTGTGCAGCCCATGCTGCCTTCCTCCACATCTGACTCCTGGAAACCCTTCTCTTCCCTTTCATTTTGCAAATTTAATATACACCACTTCAGATTTTCCTTGCATTCGCACCTGAAGTATTAAATTCCTTCCTGGGCAGAGGCAAAGCTTACAGTGTCCTAGAGTCCTGCCCGTTCCCCACAGCGCACAGAACCCTAATATCACAGATTTAGTGCAGCATCTTTTAGACCAACCTGGTCCGTTGACATGAGTGAGGCTTCTTGAGGCAATATGTTGGGCTGCCTGGGGTGATGGGGTTTGTTTAAATATGCCTGTGGCAACCTGGCCAGCTTTCCTGGGAACTGAAGCCTCATTTGTTTCCAGGACTTATCAGCATAGTGGGTTCTGATGGCTCTAGTGACCTAAGAGCAGCATATCCACTCTGTTGCAAACCAGCTTCTCCACCTCCACTCTTCTGCTTGCTCCTGGCTTCACTCTCCACTCTTTCCTCCTCCCTCAAATCTTCCTGTCCTTGTCTTCTCTCTGCATCACTCTTAACTTTTGCTGCCAACTGTGACTTCTCTATCTGGCTCTCACTAAACCTTCCAGGAAGAGAAGAGACTGGGTGACTGGCCACCATCCAGTAGAGTCATCTCCTATTGGACAGAGCTCCATGTCAGGTCATCCATTGGCTGGTGGTCAGTCTTCAGCAGCTGCCTTTTTGGTCAGGTGTCCACCTCTGGTCCAGTCAGTTGTGAGCAGAGTATCAGAGTCTCTGGGGATGTATCAGGGCAACTTACTCTGGAAAATCCATCTGAAGGGGGCCCCCGGATCGCACAGGCTCTGATCTCATGAGGATGCAGAGCAGCGTGCCTCTCGGTGCAGTGCTTTTCCACCTCCCATTTGGTGAACAACAGATCCTTGAGACTCCTAGAGGACTTTTCTTTTAACAGCATTGTTTTCAGTAGCCATTGAAAGCTAAACTGCATTTGCAAAGGAACAGGATTACTGTACATTGTAAATGGCTTTCCATTCCTACCCATTCTTGAACTGAGCTGACATACTCTTTTGAACTTGAAGCATTCTGTTCGCACAATGGGAATGTCTTCCTTCTCTCCTTCCTTCCTTCTTTCATTCATTTACCAAGATTGTGCTGAGGAATTACCATATATCAAATATTGTGCTAGGGCCTGAGTACAGAAATCAAAAAGACATTGTTCTTGCCTTCAAAGACCTCGTAGCAGTGAAAGAGCTTAAGGTACGTTGGGGTGTGAAATGTTCTTCATTTTTCCACATATTTTCCCCTCTGGTGAGGATGTGGGAGAAAGTGTTTTAAAAGGTGCCACAATCATACTTTTCCACTCAACTCACAGACCCGGAATTGCTTGCATCACTTGTAGTCAAACCTTCCTGTGGCACCTTAAATGTTACATTTAAAGGGGAACTTACGCTTGGAGCGGAAATATCCCTGGAGAGCTGGATTCCTTCCCTACCACCCCCACGGGTCTGTTAAGCAAAGAAGCTTCTCTCACTTCTCACTACGCTCGGCAAGTGCAAACTCACACCAAACACACAAGCATCCCATCTTGCCCTTGCTTCCCAGAGGGCTCCAAGGTGTCAAGGTGTGAGTGTGCCTAGCAGCACATCCTCACCACAGCCAAGGCCCCACTTCCCTCCTGCTCTCCCTGGGCCCAGCACTTTAGCAGGTAGCCCTCTCCACATTTTCCTCATCAAATGCCCAGCTGTCCAGGACTCCCCCTAACAGCCACATCATGGATTATTTTAGGCATGAAACATTC
Organism: Phacochoerus africanus; assembly: GCF_016906955.1. Taxonomy (NCBI): domain Eukaryota; kingdom Metazoa; phylum Chordata; class Mammalia; order Artiodactyla; family Suidae; genus Phacochoerus; species Phacochoerus africanus. The sequence continues at coordinate 281,346,362 of NC_062544.1, read as the reverse complement.
CATTGAGAAGTTGGACATTTAGCGAATTTTCATGAGATTGAAGGAAAACGCTATTGTGTTCTCTCCGTGTGTCCAGCCCTCTCCACTCTTTCTTGGACTTGTGTCAACAGACCCTCCAAAAGTCTCCTCCTTCCTAGCTCCCAAAGATACTCTGTCCTCAATTATTTAGTGGCTTCTTCAAAGGGACATGGTGAACCCAAATTCAAGCAGGGTTCTCTTATTTCTGAGGTTTCATGGTTCGTTTCGTTAATTTTATTAAACCTAAACCCATACCAAGGGCTTTTGCTAGTGTGTAGCAAGATTGCTGCTTCAGGCAAGCTTCCAGTTCTTACCCGGTTGTAGTTCTAATAAAACTGTGGTACAAATGTAGGCTTCTGGGCTCTGCTACCAATAAAACAGTAAGCTTTTTTTAAAACATATCCATCCAAATCTTTTATCCCAGATAAAGGTTTAGATCTGTGTCTTTTTAGCCCAGCCCCTTCCTCTCCTAAAATCATCAGATCATCACTCTCCTATTGGACATCAGTTCTCGTTGGTTTGCAGCTGCCATGGCAACAGCAGGAGGGACATTTCCCCTTGACATCGTCATGCCCTGTCCCACACTTGGGCTCCCAAGGCAGTGGTTTGCCCTGCATCCCATGCTGCCTCAGTAGATTATGTCCTCGCAACAAGAACTGGACTTGCTTGAGACCATTTTTCAACCTCCAATACCTTATAGAGTCCATCTTTAATCTAACAATATAAATTTCTTATAACGTAATTTTTCTGGTTTCTTGCAACACAACAAACTTCGGCATCAAGCCTCCCTGTACACTGGAGTCGAATCCTCTTAGAAGGCAGCTAGCATAGCCCTGACATCTCTACCCTGTCTCCACAGCAGAGATTTACACTGGGGTTCCAGGCATGGGTGTTATAATGCTTCCATCTCACCCATTCTCATGATAAATCAAGTCCCTATGTATTTACTCAGCAGCTCCTGCAGGGTCCCAGGCGTGGCACCATGGTCTGTGCAGCAGCAGAGGATGTTTCTCCAGGTTGTGTTGGTGTTGGCTCATCCTTACCCACACGTACTCATTCTCTGCCCAAGTCTTCCCCAAGCAAAGTTGCTCCTGGCACAAACCCAGCCTCCTCAAAGTGACACCAATGCCTGTTCCCACTCTCCTCTTCCTGTGACCAGCTAGTTAGTTGATGACTTACCGTACATTACCCAACCCATCACCTCAACTACCCATGTTGCAACACCAAAACTTGAAATTATAACAATTAATCTATATGTGTCTAAAACGAATGTCTCCTATCAAAAATTGTATCTGTAGGTGTGTGGGAGTGTGAAGTATATATAATCTGAGGGTTAAATATCCATTGCTTATTCAGGATTGAGAGCTCTTCCCCTAGTAAAATAGCCCAATGTGAAGATTACATGAAATCTATAATGTTTAGGTTTTCTCCACAGTTTTGTCCCTGAATCTTTCCCTTGTCATTGCAGCTTCATGGGGCTCCCAAGGTTTGGGTCAATGAAACCCTACTGGGGGTACTTAGACCCACTGGTTTGTGCTTTGCACAATAAAGCCAAGTATGAATTTGATTAAAATGAACAAAAAATAAATTAAACTGTAAGTTCCTAGAGCAGCCATCAAACCTCAACCTAGTGTGTTAGGACTTAACAGACAGACAGTGAGACAAGCGGAAGAAATAAATAAGGATCTCTGAAAGAAAGATAAAGAAAGAAAATAAATTATTTATTTATTTATCTAAGAAAGAAACTGGATCTTTGAAATTTTCTGCTGAGACTTGACCCTGTTGAGTATGAATTCTTCCACTTTCCATCACCAGTCCACTCACTTTTTTCTCCAACATCAAACCAAACTGAGAAACCCTGAAATGCCGTTAAAATTCTAGAGACAGACCCTGACATCCTTTTGTGATGGGCTTCTCTCCTCCATCATGGGAAGACACAGCAAGAAGGAAGCCATCTGCAAACCACAGAGAGTTCTCACCACGAATCAAATCAACTAGTGCCTTGGTCTAGGACTGTCAGCCTCCAGAACTGCGAGAAATGAGTGTTGTTGAAGCCTCCCAGTCTGGTATTTTTGTGTAGCAGCCTGAGCTAAGACACCAGAGCACCGGGATCACCACTGCTGCCCTGGTGGCTGTGTGGTCCTTCCTTTTCTTCAGGGTGGAGCTGTATCCTTATTCACCATCATACAATGAGTACTTAGCACAGAGTCTACTGCCCTGAGTTGTTTCCTGGCTGCCATAACAAACCATTGCACGTTGGTTGCACTGATAACACAGCTGTATCATCTTCCAGTTCTGGGGGTCAGAAGGCTGTTGTGACTCTCGCTGGCTAAAGTCAAGGTGCCATTAGGGCTGTGCTCCTTTCTGGAGGCTCTAGATGAGGGTCTGCTCCCTGGCCTCCTCTTCCAGCTTCTGGAGGCAACCGGCATTCCTGGACTCATGGCTTCATTCTACCATTTTGAAATTATACTCCCCCCCCCTTCTAGTCTTCGCTCTTCCACTTTTACAGACCCAGGATAATCGATCAACTTCAATTTCATCTTTGACCTCAATTTCTTTTTGCCATGTAACCTACATATTCACAGGTTCCAGGGAATCAGATGTGAATAGCATTGATGCCATTTTCTTGCCCACAGCATGCCACAAAGGAAGGTTCAAAAACACCTGGGTCCAAATTTGTGATGCCTGCAAGGCAGCAAAATCCTAACACCTCTTCCTTTACAACGCATACCCCTAATAAGCCTGGTCTCTAGTCTTAAAGAGCTCAGGAACTTATTCTGAAAAACATTGCATAAATTACCAGTCCTATGATGCTTGAGGTTGTTTTTTTGTTTGTGTGTTTGTTTGTTTTTGTTTTGGTTTGGTTTTTTTTTGGGGGGGGGGGAGTTGCTGGCCTTTAGTCCAGCAACCACTTAATCTTCACCTGAAGTTTACTACTGTAATATTACTTGAATTACTGCACTAAGCAAAGGGTAGTCTTCTGGGAATGGCTTTGGGATGGGGATTCTACCCCCTCCATCTTCCCAAAAGGACACTGCTTGAGAGTGGGAAAACTTAGATGAGGTTTGCATCTGGTCTGTGCTTCTACCCACTTTGACTTCTAACTCTTTCTGTTTCCAGCAAATCATAAACTCTCTTCATTGTGCCCAGTCCTCCCTCCTCACCTTCTCTCATCTGGGAAAATGGGGATTCGTGCTACTCACCATTTACAGGATAGTGTGGCTCCCTTATTGATTTGGGGAAAAGCGAATTCCTGCAAAAAGTTCAAAGCATTTTTATGAATATAACATTTCACATCCCACAAGATCTTATTTAGATTAGAGACAGGAGAAATAGAAATGGAAGCAACATATATATAAATACTACTGACCACATTTGAAGGCAATAGTTGAGGTTTTGTAAGGGTTTAAGAGGTCACCTCATGGAAGTCAGGTGTTGGCATTTCCTGTTCGATATCCGAAATCACCCTGACATGCAACCAGTTCATCTACACACACGCATATAACTTCATCCATCCACCAACTAACTCATTCAGGCAGTGTCTACTGGGCTTCCACTGTGTTTCCAACATCACCACAGGCACAGAGATGTGGAGAAAATTGGTGAGATGTAGCCACTTACCCTTGCGCGTTCAGGGTCTGCCAGGGCAGAGTGACATGGAAGCCAACCACTGTCACAGGGTGTGGTGAGTGCTGTCCTTTGCAGACACTGAGTGGTGAGGATGCAAACCAACAATCTTGGGAGCTCCCTGGGGAGGGGAAGGTCGAGCTGAGTCCTGGGGACTCAGACAAGTTGTAGGAGGTGAGGAAAAGCGTGGAAGTCAACGGAAGTGAAAAGACATTATCTGTGAAAAGACAGTTGTGTGAAAGAGCACCATGCCTTAGAGAATCCTGGACTCTTTACAGAGTGGAAAAGAGATGGAAATTCAGGCAGATGAAAGCCAAGGTCACTTCGTCAGCAGTGTGGGGAGCCACTGCCAGGGAGCTTGGACTTTACCTGTGGGACCACTGAACTGTATGAAGCAGGATGAAACAGGATGGGATCAGAACTGGAAAGAGCCCGTTCGGAAGCTCTGTGAAGAAGGAAATGGAGTCTAGTTCTGTTTTACACCTGAAACTAACACAGCATGGTAAATCAACTATGCTTCAATTTAAAAAAAAAAAAAAGGAAGTGGAGGTAGAAAAACCTGGAACCATGACATAGACTTGGAGGCACCTGCAATAATCCAGATGAAAACTAATGAGGGGGCTACGAAACAGCACGTATGGGCTGATCATTTGTTTGCAAATGCATGTTGATGCACAAAGATCTCTGGAAAGATGTTTAGGAAAATGGTAACATGGTTACCTCTGATGGCAAGACAAAGGGTGAACGTTTTGCTTTCTCCTTTATACTTTCTTTGCTTGCTTATATTTTTCTACGTGAGGATATATTATCTTTATAATCGAGAACCAAAAAAAAAGTTTGTTGTTGTTACTTACCACACAAACTGACAATGACCCTGAGAGACTGAATATACAAATGAGCAATGTCCAGGCCATATGTAAAAATAGAACATTGACCCATGTCCTGCAGCAATCTGCCCAGGAAACCAGTCCTGTATGTACAGTAAATAACCCAGGAAGCCAGCCTGCTGTAAGTCAGAGATGTAAAAACCCAGACCGCCATCGCCAGTAACAATCCAGGGAGCTAAACACTAACTTCCAGAACAATTGGCTCAAAATGACCAGGGCTTCATGAGTAACCAATGGCTTCCATAATCTTTGCCTCTGCTTTCCACTTAGTACCAACTAAAGAAAACTAACCGTGCACCCCCTAAGCAATCACCTAGGATGCCCCTCTGACAGTTGGCCACCCACAGCTTCTCCAGACCTATCGCCTCCAACCAGGGCACAGGGGAAGCCTTGCCAATTCTCCCCCGTAGTGCTCTCCCACTCCTCTGCCTGTCTTTGAGTCTCTTCCAAAATGCAAGTCACACAGCTGACTCTCTTGCTATAGAAAACTCTAGCCATCTTTGCTTTTCTCATTTGGTTGGTCTTCATTTCTTTCCACAGTCCCAACAGTCTGGTACAGCAGGGATAGTAATGAGGGGTCAGGAGGAAAAGCTTTTAGGAAGAAGAAGCCATGGGAGTTGGCATCTACTGGCAGTGTGGTGAAGGAGAGATAAAGAAACAAGGATGCCTTTGGCTTCTGATGTGGGGTTCTGAGCAGACACCGTGCTGTCCGTGGAGTCAGGTAAAGGGAAGGAACAAGTGGGAGAGGAATGGGTCATGGTCTACGGGACACAGAAGGCACACATGGTGGAGGAGTGTGGAGGGTTAGAAGAGGAGAGACGCCATGTGGGGAAAGCTAGGGGAACCCACAAGGGATGGAGAGGTACCAAGGGCTTGAGCCATCACTGTTATCCTGAGCCCATAGGGGCCAATGAAGGAAACCAGAGAGAACTGTGGGAGAGAAGGCTGTGATGAAATGGGGCTGTGGTGGTAGGAAGTAGAACTCGGCCCATTTCAACTCCACCAGTTGCCCACCAAAGGGCTCCACTACCCACCTGCCCTTCAATCCCCTGGAAGTGCTTCTCATGAGCCAAACATACCAGGAAGCCAGAGAGCGTGAGAGATCCAGTGCATCCATAAAAGTCATTCTCCTGGGAGGCGGAGAGTCAAGAAGGGTTTGAGGAGCCTCTGCAGGAGCACCTGATGAATACTGGGCCCCAACAGCTTGGGAGAAATGAGCTCCATCTTGAAAATGTTTGGTTTGAGGTTCCCATGGGAAGTGCAAGCAGAGAGGTCTTACAAGCAAGGCAATATGGCGGCACAGAAACGGAAAGATGTGAGTTGGAGAGCTGGGTTCAGGAGTCATCTCAATATAAGGAAAGTTTCAACAGGTGACCTCTCCCAGAGAAGAGTGAGTGGTGAGAAGAGAAGCAGACTGAGGACAAGCCCTGGAGGATCCCAGCATTGAAGTGGAGAAGCAGGAGGAGAAGTCAGGGAAAGTCACTGGGAAGGAAAATCGATCAGAAACTGAGAGGCCAGACTCAGGATGTTCATCGGATTTTCAGCCATACTTTTTAGCAGTCAGCTCTGCCAATAAATTAGGGGAAGATCTAAACCAAAGGAATAAGGTCAAACCGAACACAAATAACTCGAAGTTCGTGGTTTTGGGGGGCTGGAGGAGAAAGGTAATGGGGGCAAGTTAGTGGGGATCACAGGGTTTGCACTTCCTTGAACACACTTTCTAAAGTAGCCCCAGCAAGCCTCCTTGACAAGCTGCCCTGGAGTAACTGATGCCAGGGCAACAAGCTTCATGACAGTCAATACAGACGTGTCACTGGTGCCTTGAATCTGGGACTCGTTCCTTTGGCTTGGGATGCCAATCCATGCTTGATGTTTATTGGGGGGTATTTAAGCAATCCCTGGGGAAGTTTTAAAGGACACAAAATTACAAATAAACAGATAAAACATACATGCGCCTAAACCAAAAGACACACTGCCTCCTCTCCTCTAGTTTTTCCCACTTGCAAGTGTCAATTTTTCCAAGAGCGGTTCTCCTCCCCCAACCCCCTTGCTGTGCAGAGCACTAACCTAAGATGCTCTCACTGTCTATTTTCTCCAGCCAGGCACAAATTAGGTTATTGTTAGTGTGCAGAAAGCCAGCACATGCTTGAATGAACTCGTTAAATGGCCAGTGGAAAACTGCTCACACTGTCAGCAGTCTCGTCACACTTTTTCAACCAGCGATGCTGAATTCCAAACCCTTATTCACTTTGTTCCCAAACCCTGGGCCCTCAAGTTTGCTCCTTCCATAGGCAGCCCCCTTCTTTTCTCACTTAGGCCATCAATTTGGCTGCTCCTTGGAACCAATTCCATTTCCAACATCCCCAAAGAAGCAGACACCACTGAGTAGTGGATGATCTATAACAGCCATGTCCAGTGGAAGCAGAATGCCGGTCACTTGTATTGTCTCACAGCTTCTAGGATGCAGGTTTCAAAGGAAAATTAAATGAGAGAAATTAACATAGTGATGTAATAATACAGAGTATTGTCATCCTCAGGCAATCAAGGTGAAAACCATTGATGAGACGTTTTACATTTCTGCCTTAGACTTTAGCCCTTCTCAGCTCGGATCAGCCTCATTGCAAATGCCCAGTGGTGACACATGGCAGGTGGCTGCCATATTCAGGCAGGTTCATGAGATTCCAGGCAATCCCAGCGCTTCCCGTCCCTCCTCTGGTGACCACCGCAGGATCTTCTCCAGGAGATGTCACTCATTCTTCCCAGGTAAAATGAGCCCATCAGGCTATCCAAGGAGGAACTTGCAGGCTGAAAAGGATCTCTTTGTTTTGCACATTTCAGGAAGCTATTAGATAGGAAGGAGAGTGAGCTGGCACGTAACCCATTATGCTTTACTATGTTATGAACAGCATTATCCAAACCAATGCAGGGTCTATGAAGACAAACACAAACCAAATCTCTCCTGGCCCACCTAAGCATTTATTTGAAAAATATTTCTTGGGACTCAGGGAAAAGGATATAAGAGGCATATTAGGTATATCATTCAGAGCACCAGCATCTCTAAATTTATGATAGAAGCCGAAAGTATGCAAAGCCAGATAAAACGTGACTCTTCAAGGACACATCATTTGCAACTGTTGAGTTCCACAGGCAAGGCAAAGTCGAGGGAAGAACACAGATTTCTATTTTTCCTTTTAAAAAGAGCAGATGTAATTACTTCAGTGCGTGTACTCGTGTTGAGAATTCAATCAAGTGACTTTAAAGAAATCAAATAAACCTTTGCTGGAGAACCGAAAGGCAAGAATGATTCCGTGGGAGGCTGAGCCAAGCACACAGCCCTGCCAATGGGCCCCAGGGGAGGAGCACAGAAGCAGGAGAAAATGTAATTTTAAAAGGACCATATCCCAAGAGCATGAAACCTGAACAGCATTGCAGCAGGCAGACCACAGGGGCGGGGAAGCACAAGGCCATTTGTAATCTACGGGCTGTTAATACCCCAGCCTTGGGGGATACAGAACGCCAAATGGGGCATCAGAGTTCCCCCCAAAAGCTGCCTGTCCCCACAGCCCATGCCAGATGTCCATGGGAGCAGAAAATCTAAAAGGGCTCTCAGGAGTTCCCATTGTGGCTCAGTGGGTTAAGGACATGATGCCATCTCCTTGAGGATGCAGGCTCAATCCCTGGCCTCACTCAATGGGTTAAGGACCTGGCGTTGCCACAAGCTGCAACACAGGTCACAGATGTGGCTCAGATCCCGTGTGGCTGTGGCTGTGGTGTAGGCTGGCAGCTGCAGCTCTGATTCGACCCTTAGCCTGGGAAATTCCATATCCTGCAGGTGCAGTCATTTAAAAAAAAATAAGTAAATAAAATGATTTTTTAAAAGATCACAGTCTCACAGTTCAAAAAGAACAGGATATGAACATTGACCCACTGCATCAGAAAGCCCCAGAAGCCACTGTCCCCAAGCCACCCTTCCACCCCAGCTTCCCCGAGAGCTGCCCAGGCTCAGAACCCAAGAAGCTCCTCTCCCTGATGGCGAGAGTTTTCTCCCTTTCTACCAAAGGCGTCTTCCAAGAGAAGCACATCTCAGCCACAGAGCTTTCCATCTCAGCCCAAATTCATTCAAATGCAGGCTTGAAAATCCAGGACGGGGAGTTCCCATTGTGGTGCAGTGGAAATGCATCCGACTAGAAACCACGAAGTTGCAGGTTTGATCCCTGGCCTCGCTCAGTGGGTTAAAAATCTGGCGTTGTCCTGAACTGTGGTATAGGCCACAGATGCAGCTCGGATCTGGCATTGCTGTGGCTATAGCGTAAGCTGGCAGCTGCAGCTCCAACTCGACCCCTCGCCTGGGAACCTCCATATGCCATGGGTGCAGCCCTAAATAAATAAATAATAATAAATGACTCCAGAAGACAAACAAAACTGGCAAAGAACTTTGGAGAAATCACCCTCTTGCCTTTCCTTCCGCCTCCGTTTACAAATGCACAGCCTGAACTGGGAGAAGAGAAACACACAGCCTAAGCTGGGAGAAGAAGGAAAAGGCAGATATTTCTGATGCCCGGTGAAAACCCACAAAGTCTTGCAGGCTCAAGTGAGGGATCGTCTCCAGGAGCACAGGCATGAATGATACAAACCCAGCCAACTTTTGGCCGTTCCAACCTCGAAGGAGACCTTCTCCTGCAGCAAACATCCCCAGAGAGAGGCAAGATGAAACAGGTATTCCACTGGCATCAGGCCCAGACAGAGTGGAGGCCTCAAGGGAAGAACAAGCCGTGCTTTCTAAGGAAACGGCTGTGCACCCCGTGACAGCAATGCCAACCCAGGAAAAGAGCGCTGAGCAATGAAAAGTCCAATGTTGCAAAAAGAAAAGGATGGTGCACCCTAAGTGATCTGCTGGGAAATTTATCTCCAAAGAAAAGCTCGGTGTCACCAGCCAACCGCAGTGGCCCGTAGTGGCACCCGTGTCTAAGTTGCACAAGAACGTTATTAATGATGGCATCTCCAGTACAGTAACCATGAAATGCCAGTATCGCTCGAAACTCCCAGGCATTCATCACAGTCATTGGTTATTAATGACTTTCCATGTGTTCTAGGCTGGCTTTGGCATGGTGGTTGACCTGGAAACTCTAGGGGTAAGTAGTACGTGAACGGGGAGCAGGCATCTCCAGGCTGTGAGGAGATAGTCCTCCCCTGTGTCCATCTCCCCACAAGGCCAGCGGCCCTGGCAGGCACCCAAACATGCCCCATCTCCCAGCTGCCCTGAGCCTTCTTGGGCTTAGGCAGATGAGGAGGCATGACCTTCAGGGGAGGGTGGCCTTCTGGATTTTTACCATCCAAAGCCATTTTTTTTTAGGCGAAATTCATCTAACATGAACTCTGATTATTTGGAAGTACATCTCAACAGCATTTAGCACATGGGCAAAACTGGACAACCACCATCTCTCAAGTTCCCAAAGATTCTCATCACCCCGCAAGGAAACCCCATACTTGCTAAGTTCACCCCCACCCTCATTCCAACACAACCTTTAAAAGAACATCCTCTAGCGTTCCCATCATGGCTCAGTGGTTAACAAATCCGACCAGGAACCATGAGGCTGCGGGTTCGATCCCTGGCCTCGATAAGTGGGTTAAGGATCCGGCATTGCCTTGAATTGTGGTGTAGGTTGCAGAAGCAGCTCGGATCCCGCGTTGCTGTGGCTCTGGGTAGGCTGGCAGCTACAGCTCCGATTCGACCCCTAGCCTGGGAACCTCCATATGCCGCAGGAAGCAGCCCTAGAAAAGGCAAAAAGACCAAAAAAAAAAAATCTTCTTAAGAGTTCCCATGGTGGTTCAGCAGGTTAAGAACTCGACTAGTATCCATGAGGAGGTGGGTTCAATTCCTGGCTTTGCTCAGTGACTTAAGGATCCAGCGCTGCTGAAAGCTGTGGCGTAGGTCACAGGTGCAGTTCAGATCCCAAGTTTCTGTGGCTGTGGTGTAGACTTCAGCTGCAGCTCCAATTCCACCCCTAGCCTGGGAACTTCTATATGCCCTAAAAAAAAAAAAAAAAAGAACATCTCTAGTTCCAAAAATCTCTCCCCTCACTCCTGCCCTGACCTCAGACCAGTATCTAGACACAAAAAAACATGGCATCTGCCCAGCAGGGAATTACGTTTTATTAAACTTTGTACCCCCAGGGCCTAGCACAGTCCGTGGCAGATGGTGTGCCCAGTGGAAGCTGTGGGACCAAAATGGTAGAGACAGGGCACTAAGCCCACACTTACAACTGTTTTGAGGGAAGTCCTGAAGCACACTTCACCCTAGATTCTATGTGAAGTTCACTTAAGGCCTAAGCTACCTGGGAGGCCAATGAGATCCAGGAGGAGAGCCCCTCCTTCCTTTATGGGATCCAGACCCCAACTGCATCCCGAAGGGCACGTCCACAGTTGAGCTCCATGACGATGCTCGCTCACCCCATGGAAACTCAGCCATGAGTGGTCCATGGGAGGGTGTGATGGGATAACATCACAGCAGGGAACAGCAAGCATTTTTCAGCGATGGAAATTGGACTGTGGTACATTTTCCCCTAAGAATACCTTCCACCTGCAATTTCTGCAGCAGTGGCTGCTGCTCTAGGGCTGCGGGCTTTGTCCTCAGCCTCCACCAGCAAGGCTGCTTTGGGTTCTTCAGATCAAATGCCCCCTTGTCTCCACCAAACAAGTCACTTCAAGGGCTGTAAGTCACTTCAGGCTTTAAGCCCCCCTTCTGCCTCGAAGCCCCACACTGTGCCTCTGGGGCTGCTCTGGGACTGGCACTGACCCTTTGGGGTGGGGTCTGGTCTGGAGACTTCACCCTGGCATCAGCCTCAAATTGTCAAATCATCATTCATCCAAGGTGAGAGCTTTGGGGAGAAGGGCTGGAAGTCTGGGGGCTGAGATCTGGGGGCTCCCTGCTGCCCTGGGGTGCACTATCATGCTCAAACTAGAAGCATTGCATTTTCAAGCCCACGAGAGACAACAGACTGGGTGAGAGCAGAAAAAGCAGCACGAAGCATCTGTAGGTGATTCCCAGCCTTGGGCTGTACCGGTTTCTGGTTAAGTGCTTCTATTTTAGCATCTAGACTTCCACCCTACCCTCGGAGTCTAGCAACAGAGTCTAAGGTAACCTCCCATTTGTGTCAGAGCTTCTTCCTCTATTTGGATAATATGTCATCCTCATCTCAGAGTGACTGAGTCACGTCTCTCTTTCCCACACCGAGGGGAGGGAGGAGCAGCGTGGGTGGGAGGCCCCGGGAACAGTGGGGACCCTGAGAGGAATGGCAGGCTGCAGCGCTGGTGGTGTCAGCCCAACACAAGAAGCGATCCCACCCAGGGGGCCAGCCCCGAGCAAAGGGAGAAGGAGGTCAAGTGTGGATCTGACTGGCTCCAGTCCCCACCTTCACCCCAGGAACCAGAAAATCTGTATTTCAGACACAGGTTCCGTGGGACCTAGAATGTTCCATATGCATGAGTTGTCCTGAGGGGAAAAGAGCTTGAGGAATTCTGGGAGAAACATTTAAGGCATTACAAATACTTATTATTATATATTAATAATAACTATTATATATTTATAATTATATCAATAATTACTATAATGATGATATAAATATGTGTATATACATATATGCTTGTATACATATATGTATATATATGCGTGTATGTGGTATAGACACACACACACACACACACACACACAGCATAATGTCTCAGAAGCCTTCCTATGCTAACTTGTTCTAGAACTCTCCAAGGGGGAAACAGAGAGTTTCAGCAACATTTCCTAAGCCTATTATCCCTTCACTTTTCCTCCCCTTCAGTCAGGGTATGGAAGTAGGTTCATATCAGCTCATGAGAGCCGACTGTGACATACTCAGGAATTTTGAGAGCTGGTCAACGTTGAGAGATTGAAATCAGCCGTGGTGGGTGTATTTACAGCATAGAAATTGGCCAACTCTCCAATCGGGGCTTTCCTCCCACCCCACCCCTGCCTCCCCCCATGGACCTGCTTTAGCAGCAGAGTAGTGGTCTTAGCCCAACTTAGAATCTCCCGGACTCGGTGGCATGGGCATCAGGGGGTCTGAGGACTCCCCATGTCTCACTCTCTCCTGTGGAATTCTTGGACCGGCTGCCCTTCGTCAAGCCTTTTGAGGCCTCCGGGCTTCCTTTTCGCACAGACCTGAGCGGGGCGGAGCCTCACGAAGCCCATTCCACCCCACTCCTGCCAATGGGAACTCCTTAACCCATCCCCCGACTCTCAGCCCTCATGCGACGCAATACCCCACGCTGTTTATAATGTATCCCCAGACCGTGAAAGAATTATGAAGAGAAAAATGATATTCCTGGAACCTAGCAAATTAGAGAACCAGAAACACACATCCAGCCGGGAGATTCACATTCCTCTTGCCACACCTCGGAGCCTTGGGTGGGCAACACACAGTGACTCAAACGAAGGAAAAAAGCACTTAAGACACAAGGGACTGGGGAGATGAAGGGCTCTCTCTTTTGGCTGGCAGCCTGCGTCAGGCAGGTGCCACCTTGAGCTGAGCCCAGAAGGCTGGGGCAGGTTCACCGGAAACCCAGTGGTCCAGGGCATCCCGGTGTAGGTGAGCGAAGGGCCACGCCTACCTGTCTGATGAAGGTAGAAGGGAGCCTTTCTCGTCTTTGAAACCAGGGGAATACAAGCCTCATGGAACATAATCATATGCATGAGTAGGTGGTGAGATGTCATTCTCACATCTCCTGAAAACTTGCTGAAGCTTTTTGAGAACTTAGAGCTAAAATTACATTTTACCAGGAGTTCCCTGGTGGCCTCACTGTTAAAGGATCCAGCATTGTCCTTGCTGGGGCTCAGGCCACTGCTGTGGCTCAGGTTCAAACCCTGGCCCGGGAACTTCCATGTGCCACCAGTGAGGTCAAAATAAAGAAAGAAAGAAAATTACACTATATTTGCTTTCCAGGAAAAATAAGGTGCAATTTACCTCATTGGCTGAGGAACGTTCGAAAATACACAAAGCTTCTTTTTAAGACAAATTACTTGTTTCATCCAAAAAGCAATTATAGATGGGGAATATTTTTCAGGATAAAAGCTGGTGGGGTGAGTTGTCTACCAACAGTCCTTGGAGAAAAGACCGAGAGAAGTGGGAAAATAAAGTCAGTGGCACGAGAAAGACCAGATGGTTATCTGAAGACCTGAGTCTCCAGACCCTAAATCCAGGGCATCTCCCCTCCACAGCTGAGCACAGGTCTGCCCACCCTGAGTACTAAGCCAGTGATGAACGGAGAGGCTTCTCTTCAGAAGCCTCTGAAATGCCAACTGCAGATTTCTCCAGAACAACACAGATTTAATGAAGTGCAAAATGTAGGCTTTTTGCATTCCAGTCAAGTCTTACCAGGAATTTAAACTCCATCTCAGTAAAAGCAATGCAGTGTTATTGATGCAGGAATTAGTGTAATCACTGAAATACTTCGGAGGACACAAAGCCTTCATAGGAAGAGAGGACATGGGCGTTCATGTGTTCAAAATGCGAACACTTCAACTTTAAGTGCAAAGTTGAAGGACGTGATGCCGATAGATTCTGCAGTAAAGGTGAAGCTGGGGGAGGAAGTGGTGCAGGGAAATACCCATGTTCCTGCAAAATTAAGCACACCTCTCGTTAGAGCAGAGGAAATACCCTGAATCTAGCCCTCCAGCCCCTCCCCCACTTTTCCGTTGGCAGAACCGCTCAACAGGTGTTTCATTGTGGGGACCACTGACCCTGGACCCTCAGTTATCTGGTCACCACTCCAAGTGAACCACCCAGGGCTCTTCTCCTTCTGAAACCCAATATTGTCACTCCCAGGAATGAGGCAGCAGAGGAAACGAATTGCAGTTTTCCACTCGCGAGAATTCTTAACAGAAAGGAGTTTGTGGCAAGTGGGCTGAAACACTTGTCTAAAATTGGAACTCTGGCTAACATGCAGTTTGCAATTACTGTTCCTTCCTCGGCTCGATGTGGCTCCAGCTAGTTTTGCCCTAGGAAATTTACAGGGAAACAGGAGTTCCTGTTGGGGTTCAGTGCATTAAGGAGCAGATGTCGTCTCTGTGAGGATGCAGTGCGGTAAGGCTCCGGCGTTGCTGCAAGCTGCAGTGTAGATCACGGATGCAACTCAGTTCTGGTGTTGCTGCAGCTGCAGCTCTGATGTGGCCTGGGAACCTCCATATGCCGTGAGTGCAGCCATAAAAAGAAAAAAATTATAATAAAAGAAAGAAAAAGAAAATGTATAGGTACCCCATTGCCCATCAGTCAGGGAGAAACAGATTACTCTGAAAGAGCTTCCTGTCCTCACCCTAGATCTTACCAAACCTTCCTAGATTTGGCATCCTGCAACTCTAGCATCTTCAGGGCGTGGTCTTGGGGCTTAGCTACACTACAGAGCTAAGAAAACTCTTTCTTGCCTCTCCCCACCCCTCCTCATCCCTCCTCTGGACTGGAAAGGCAGATCTGTTCTGCTGGACACCTCAGGGTGATTGACCACAGTCCAGGGTCAGAAAGAAGAAAGGGCTGGAATGGCTGTCCCTGTGCTGAGCTGGACACAGCTTGTCACCCCTTCTGTCCTGGGCAAGGTACCTTCAGCAGACAGAAAAGAGTGGTCCTCTCTCAGAGGGCAGTGCTTGAATCCCATCCTTTCCCAACCCTTGGACATCTTATTCGCCCCCACGACAATGCTTTCCTCCAGGATTCCCCATCGTCCTCTTCCACTGGCTCCTTCCTTCCCTGGTTTGAAAAACCAGGTCTCATGCTTATTTCTTCCCACAACTCTGCCACCTCCCTTCTTCACCTACAGGTGAAATGTCTCTTGCAGCATCAGCCCATCATCACCCTCTTACCAGGCAGCCTGACTTTCATCCTGACCACTCGGTTCAGAGTCACTGGTGGACTCCCTGCTGCCAAACCTAAAGATCTCTCCTCTGCTGAGTGTACCGCCTCGGCCTCCCTGAACTGGGCCCTCCCCTCAGCGGAGCCCCTCCCCTTGGCTAACTCTTCCCTCTCACTTCCTGTCCTGCTCCTCCAACCGCTCTGGGGATGCCCTGGTGGGCATCTGTGGTCTTGATTCTCTAGTGGTCCTTCGACCTCTCATGTTCTAGGACAGCTCATCCATCCACTCAACACCACTGGCATTTCTCATCTCGGAGCCAGCAGCCTGGACCAAACAACAGCTCTAGCCATGACCTCGGGCAAGGTGGTCAGCCTATCTTGAATCTAAGATTCGGTCTGCGTTCAGACTGTCTTGAATCAATGATTCAGTCTGCCACACATTCCTAAAGGATGGGAATGAGCTGAAATAGCAGGGGAAGCTGCAGCGCTCAAGGCTGGCCCGCAGGAGGAAGTCAGTAAATCTTTACTCCACCCTCCAACTGCCAGTATGCCCTCCCAATTTAGGATTTATAAGAGACACCAGAACTCTCCCATTTACCAGATTCTTATCTGACACATGAAATCCTAGAAAGTTTTTTCTTGCAACCCTGTCCCTTCTCTACCTCTCTGTTCCCTGTGCTAGTGTCAACTTTTACCCCAAGCACAACCCCTCAAATCCATCACTCCTTTATTTGCACCTCTTCCAGTCCCTGGGGTAGCTCACTCCAAGGGCACACGAGTGAACCACAACCCTTCTCATTGCCACACTTTGCCTCACATTGTATACACACATACGCACACACTTCCCACATCTCTCCACAGTAGCCAAAGAGAAAGAATATGAGCTTCAGGATCAGGCTACCCTGATAGAGTCCTCTCTTCACCATATATGGATGTGTAAGCTTCAGCAGGTGACTCACCCCTGTGGCCCTCTATTGCCTCACCTGTAAGATTAATCAATGCTTCCTCGGGGCTACGGTGCCCTGCCCAGTACCCAGCACATAGTAGATGCTCAGTAAAGCTTGGCTCTCACTTCACTCTCCTTCAAGGTGACTTCGCTAATGAGTCCAGCCATTACCAGCCTCTGTCTCTGACATGCTAGAATGTTCTTAATCTGTCGTGCAGCATGTAGAATGCAACTGCAGGTTGTTATGGGACAGTATGCATCTTGTGTCACCAGGCAGGCTCTTAGCTTCCAGATGGGTCTACCCATCTGTGTCCCAGATTATGTCTGAATTTCTCACAGTTTCCAGAACAATGTTAAGTTTATAAAAATAATGATTATTAACTTTGTCAATTTGGTGCAAATTCACTCATGGTCATATTGAGAGACTATCTCTGAAATTGTATGTGATGTATCCGTGTCTAAGAAATCATAAATAAGAGCCTTAATACAGCATCAATTGTCCTGAATGCTGGTGTAAGTTACTAAAAATCGATATATGAGTCTAGTCTTGTTAAAGTCTTCTGATGGAAAAAAATGGAGATTATGACAGCTGCGCATTGTGTACATTCTTGAACGCAGACATTATCATAATTGCGACCATTTGTTCAATGTCTGCTACACATCAGGCAATTTCTTTCTTTCTCATGGTAACTCTGCAAAGTCTGTCTTATTATTTGCATTTTATAATTGAGAAGATGAACACTCAGAGACCGAAGGGCCCTGAGCAAACGCCCACAGATTGGAAGTGGGAGAGCAGGATTCTGACCAGAACTGCCTGCCCCCAGAGCTTGATCACAGGCCACCCTGCCCGATGGGCATCCCATTACTTCATTCTCCCATCAACTCGGCAGGGCAGCAGTTCACCCCATTTTGCAAATGAATAACCTGTGGCTGGAATTTCCCCAGCTAGTGGGCAACCCAGCAAGGATGCCCCAGGTCTGGCTGAGGCTAAGCTCCTTCCTGGACTGATAAGGAGAGAATCAGTAGAAGGAAGCAAGGCCAAGGTCTCTGAAGAAGGCCTGAGAAGAGGGAAGGTGAGAGAGCTTAGACTGGAATCCACGGTCTCAGGCCTCACTCTGGCTCTGCCTCCTGAAAGTCAGGTGGCTTCCTTAGGCCTCCCTTTCTTCATGTGTTAAAAAAATTTAAAAAAATGAAATTTTGCAATAGCATGGATGGACTTGAAAGGCATTATACTAAGTGAGATAAGTCAGACAGAGAAAGACAAATGCAATCAACTAGTGAGTATAACAAAAAGGAAGCATACTCGCAGATATAGAGAACAAACGAATGGTTACCAGTGTGGAGAGGGAAGAGGAGGGGTGGCAGTAAATGGTAGGGGATTAACAGGCACAAACTATTAAGTACAAACAAATAAGCCACAAGGATATAATGTACAACATAGGGAATGCAGCCAATATTTTATAATAACCATATATGGAGTATAACCTTTAAAAATGGGAATGACTATATTTTACACCTGTAATTTGTATAATATTGCACATCAACTACACTTCAATTTAAAAAATTAAAATTTAGGAGTTCCCGCTGCAGCACAGCAGGTTAAGGATCAAAAGCAGCCACAGCTCTAGAGTAGGTTGAAACTGTAGCTCAGATTCAGTCCCTGGCCAAGGAACTTCCATGTGCCACAAGCATGGCCAAAAAATAAAAAATTGTTTAAAGTTAAATTTTAAAAGGAGGAAGATAAAATAAATGATGCCCACAGCCCCAGGACTACTGGTTAGGCAAGCAAAGCACAAACTGGATCTCAACCCTCCTGGTCCTCTCCTCGGGGTACCCTTGTGCAGTGGGCAACCTACACATCTGTACACAGTGGTCCTGAGAGGCTCTTAATAGTTGTAACGATCCAAGGTTTTGATTCTTAATATCTGATAAAAAAGGAAATCAGAGTATTGAATGTCAGTCTCCTTCATCCTGTTCAAGGCAACCTGTCATTTCCCTCCTTTGAACACTGAACTAGCACATTATACAAGTTACACCCCTGTGCAAAAGAGTCAGCGTTAGCCCTCTGAACTTGCAGCAAGAACTAGACATTCTAAATTCAGGTTCACCCTGTGGAGCCCCCAAGCTAAGACCATAATAGGATCCTTTGCCCTTTAGTTGCTATCATATGTTCCCTGTGGAATCTGGGAGCTGTTCTACCACACACATCTGTGACTTGCAACTTTCCCGTCTGTCTGGATTTCAACTATAATAGTCTCCCATAGTCACATCAGCTCAAGGACAGGACAAATGAAAACCACTTCCTGTGACACAGCAGACATCAGTGACAAGCATCACCACCAGCCCCCAGGGAGCGAAAACCTTCAGAAAAAGACTTGGGAAAAAAAGACAAGCATCAGGACAAGGGGCCAAAAGCAAACTATTGATTTTGAACTTTAAGCACCACTGGTGACTACAACTCTGAGTTCTCTCTCAAATGTGTTCCATTCATAAATGTGAAAATTGAAAAACGCAGGAATGAATATAACAGGAAAACCCCACCCTCTCCTCAGTCTGGAGCACTGTCACCTGCACTTCATTATTGTTGTTTGCCAACCTTTTTTCCAAAGTAAGACAAGAACGCACTTTAGAAGCAAATCTTCTCCCCTCATTTAGAAAATAGATATGCTTTTCCTCTTGTTAACACACTTATTTTTCAATTGTGGTACAATGTGTATAACAGAAAATACCATGTCAGCCTTTCTCTTGTCTCTGCAGTCCTGTGGCATTAAGTACCTTCACATTGTTGTGTAACCAAGACCATCATCCATCCACAGAACTCTTTTCAGCTTTGTCACTGTTAAACACTGACTCCTCATCCCCCCTCCCCTAGTCCCTGAAAACCACCTCTACTTTCCATCTCTATGGTTTTAACTACTCTAGGGACTTCATGTAAATGGAGTCATACAATATTTGCCCATTTGTGATTTTATTTCACTTGGCGTGATATCTTCGAGTTTTGTCCATGTCATAGCCTGTGTCTGAATTCCCTTCCTTTTGAAGGCTGAATACTATTCCATCGCATGGATAGACCACATTTCACTTAACATTCATTTGTTGATGGATACTCAGGTTGCTTCCACCTTTTGGCTCTTGTAAATAATGCTGCTATTGAACAGCAGTGTACATGCACTTTTCTGGACCAGTAAGGATGGGGAAACCTTTGGCTGATTTATGATTATTCAGAGTTCAGTTTTTTGCTTTACAACAGATTCAATTCAACGAGTCTGCTGAAAGTCTGAGTTTCTTGAAATTCACACCAGAAAATGAACCCATCTGAAGCTCCTCCATGATACAAAGCCTGAGAGAGATGTCATCGACATTCCCTTCCCCTCTTCCTCCCCTCCTGTCTGTGCCATACCTACCCCACGAGAGGAAACGTCATCCCTATTTCTGCAGCTGCCCATCCCTCCACCTTTGCTCTTTTCTTTCTTTCTATTGAGTTGTATTAAAGTCTAGTTGACTTAAAATGTTGTGATCATCTCTGCTGTACAACCAAGTGCTGCAGTTATACATGTGCACACATCCATCCTTTCTCAGATACTTTTCCCACATAGATGATCACGGAACACTGGGTAGAGCTCTCTGTGCAGTACCGCAGGTCCCCGTTGGGCAGCCGTTCCATTGACCTCAGTGTGCATGTCCACCTTTGCTCTTGATGGCACTTTGTGTCAACTTCCGTTCCATCAGACACCTTGCTTCCCCCACTCCCCCACCCCATCCTTATGGGATCAACCTCTCCCCTTTGGCTTCTTCTCAGCATGCAAACATGCTCGAAACTTCCCTGGTTCAAAGTCACCAACTATATTAGTTTCCTATATTGGCCACTACAAGTTGCCACAAAGTGGGTGGCTTAAGACAACAGAAAATGTATTCTCTCACAGTTCTGGAGTTCAGAGCCTGAAAGTAAGGTGTCCGCAGGGCCAGGCTCCCTCCAAAATCTTGAGAGGAGAATCCCCCTTTGCTTCTCAACTTCTGATGGCTCCAGGTGTTCCTTGATTTGTGAAGTATAATTCCAGCCTCTGCCACCACATGGCCTTCTCTGTGTCCCTCTATGTCCTTTTCTGTCCCTTATGAGCATACTGTAATTGAGTTTGGGGCACACCCTATTCCAGAACAATCTCATCTTGATCCTTATCTTAATTATATCTGCAAAGACTCTACTTTCAAATAAGGTCATGTTCTGATGTTTGGATGGACATGAATTTGGGGAGGACACTCTTCAACCCAACACACTAGTAAATCTCAACTGCCAAGCTGTATGCAACGTTTGTTTTGGTTATTTAAAACAGAAATAGCTTCATGTTTCCTGTTGATTTTTTATTTTTCTATTTTTTTATTTTTTATGGGGTTTTTTTTGGGGGGGTTGTTTTTTGTTTTGTTTTGTTTTGTATTTTTAGGGCTGCACCTGTGGCATATGGAAGTTCCCAGGCTAGGGGTCAAATCAGAGCTGCAGCTGCCAGCCTAAGCCATAGCCACACCAGATCCTCAATCCACTGATTGAGGCCAGGGATCAACCCTGCATCCTTACAGATGCTAGTCAGATTCATTTCTGCTGAGCCACAGTAGGAACTCCCTGATTGTGATATTTAAAACAGGGGGTAAATGTCCTCATTAAGAAGGTGATTTTTTCCCAAAGCGTTGAAGGCCCCAAAACGCTGGAAAATCATTTTTAATGACCGCATAGTATTCCACTGATTATATCTGCAATGACACGTTTAATCAGTACTCTATGGATAGACATTTAGGTTGTTTCTAGATCTTCACTATTATAAAAGAGGCTGCAATACCCCCTGCCTATAATAGACAAACATTTGTAAAATTATTTTCTTAGGATAAATGTCCAGACCCAGAATTGCTAACATAGGACATTTAA
Organism: Phacochoerus africanus; assembly: GCF_016906955.1. NCBI lineage: Eukaryota > Metazoa > Chordata > Mammalia > Artiodactyla > Suidae > Phacochoerus > Phacochoerus africanus. The sequence continues at coordinate 281,325,101 of NC_062544.1, read as the reverse complement.
CCATTTCTAAATTGTGAGACCTATTGTCACCCTGTCCTCCAGAAAGACTTTGCCAGTTTACTCATCTGACAATACATGAAAGTTCACAATCCACTGCCCCTCCCAAGGTGTACATGCCACATACCATAGCTGTGGTTTCTTTTTAATATTGTTGCAGAAACCATAACAGCAGAAAGAGACCAGCAGCACTCAGAGATGTGGAATAGCCAGGTTTTGTCAGCTCTGGTGCAAGCTCAGAGGAGTCGCCTCCAGAGTCTGAGCACCAGGTCTTTTTTCTGGGTAGCTTTTATGCAAGGTAGACTTACGGGTCTTGTTTTTCCCGCGCAAGCAGCCTGGCCCTCCCTCTTCCCAGAGCAGAGGGAGTTCCTACCTAAGAAGCTGAGCAAGCAAGATTACAAGAGTGAAACTGATAAGCAATGCTTGGAGCTCGGTTTGCAGGGCTGCTGGCAAAGACATAAGGCACATAGCTGCTACAAGATTATAAGAAGTGCAGTATGTGGCGAGCAGAGCTGCTGACAGGCACATAGGGGGGTTGTTTCTTTAGTTAAAACTCTTACTTCAATATAAGATTCCATTTAACTTTAGAGTGCAAAAATATTATTATATCTGCTTTTACTTTGCCGTGGTTGAACAGTGTTTCCTTGCGCTTTTAGCTCTGTATATATCCTCTTATAAACTGATTCATTTCCATTGATCACTTTCTCTATGGGAGTATTTATTGCTTTTGTGAATTGGGACTATGCATGTTATGTGTTGCAAATATCTTTTGTGATTTGTCTTCTTACTTTTTTTTTACAAACATTTATAATTTTTATATTGACGAAAATACCAGTGTTCTAAAATAGTTCCTGGATTCATTGCACTGTTAGAAAGCCTTTCTCAACTCTGAGAATTATAAAAATACTCACATCTTCTACTCCTTCCATAGGTTTTTTTTTTTTTTTGGCATTTAAATTCTTAATCCACTTGGAATTTATCCTACTCTAAGGAAGAAGGAAAGGACTCATCACTTTTCTTCCAAATGGGCAATCAGTTGTGCCCACAGTGTGTGCCAAACACCCCTTTGTCTGGCCCCTAGGACACCCGTCCCACCTGCCACCTGGCTTCCTGCCCACCCTTTCCCCCTTCTCCTCACATCTCTCATCCCTTCCTCAGCACTCTCTCTTGGTCCCCTAATTCTGACTTCAACTTGTCATTGTTCTCCAGAATCCCATCTTCTACATCTTCTACTCAATCTACAATCTCCTGAGAGGATTTCACCCACACCCACAGTTACACTTCCACGCATGTGTACCAACGACCTCCAAATCTAGAGCTCGGTCCAGGTCACTGATAACTTCAGCCTCTCACACCTGATCTCCCACCAGAGGGATCTCACCTTGGTGTCTGCAGACACTAAACTGAACCAGCCCAAACTGCATCATCCTCTTCTCTGGGTCAACTATCCTGCCACGTGTGCCTGCTCCTCTCCACAGTCACTAATCTCCAAATTATTTTAGCTTTGCTTCTTATTCAGCCCCAAAGCCATTGCCACCTCGTCACCCTCTTGGCTGATCCCTTAATCCAGCAACTATCCATTTCTGCTTCTTACCAGCATCCTTCTAATCCAGAGTTCAGCAGATGACAGCCCAGTGCGTCAAATCCTGCCTGCAGCCTCTTTCTGTACTGCCCATGAGCTAAGAATAACTTTGCATTTTTAAAACATTGTTAAAAGTTTTTTTTTTTAAGAGTATGCCACAGAGACCTATGATGCCTGGAAAGTCTAAAATACATACAATTGGACCATTACAGAAAAAGTTTGCAGACACTTGCCTCTAATCTATACTCACTGTAATGGTCTCAGGCCTGTGGGAATTCTGTACGCCCACCATTTCTCCCCTCTCAAGCACCCCATGTAGTTTACTGATGATTTTCTTAGATTCAGGTGAAGCAAATAGCTCAGCTTCTAAATTGCCAGATGTAGGGGATGGGACCCCTTCACATCAAGTGCTTGATAATTATTTAGCTCCTGTGTGCGGAGTTCTGTAAATCACATGCCAGAAGAGTCTCAACCTTTTGTTTGAAAATACCTTATTTTTCTTTCTCATGATAAAGGTAATATAAAGTCATTCTAAAAAAATTGTTAAAACCAGAACATTTAAAGGTAAAATTAAAAGCACCCACAGCCCCCCTCTCAGAAATTTCCCTATCAACATCTCTTAATAGCAGTTTTCCATAATCTTTGATTTTGCATGTGCCTTTGAGATATATCCTGCTTTTCTGTCAAGTTGTCCCCCACATTACTAAGTATTCTCAAAGTGCTCTTTGAACATTTTCTTAGATACCAGAAATTTCCTCCACAGCATTTGCGTATAATTTGAAATGAAGAATTTCCCACTAGGAGAATTTCTGTACTGGCCTGGGCCACCACGGCAACCTTCCCTCCACAAACAGTGCCCCCTCAAATTTGATGTGATTCCAGCAATTCTGGGATCAAGCCTTCCAGCTTGTAGCTTGGTCGCATGTTATTTCTTTGAGGCTAAAGTTCAACACCAGCTATTGTGCACCTTAGCTAGTTTTATGTAAACTGATCATCTTTCTAAAAGAAAGAGAAAAAGAACAGGAGAGGAGAGAACTGGCTTTTCACACACACCCACATTTACTCTAAACCAAAATACAGAAAAACAACTCAAACCAAGTAAATCGTCAAGATCCTTGGTGTGGCTCCTCCCCTCCTTCTGCACACTGTACGGCACGTCACAGTTAGCCTAAACTTTATCTACGCTGTCTCTGGTCATCCCATAGGCTCAACGCTAAAGACCTTGGCATCTGGTCCGACCCTGCGTCCAATGCGCCTGCGCTTAGCTGGGAGCCGGGGCAAATTCCTGGGAGGTGATGGGGGCCGAGGGTAGGGAGCACTCCTTTGCCCCTAGGCTGTGCAGGACCAAGGGCAGGACTGTTTGCTTTCCTAAGTGCAGCTGCAGCTCGGCCCCGGCTCAGCAGCTCAAATGCTCTTGCAAATGCAGTTCACATCACCCCCTCAAATTCACACCTGGAATTCCAGAAAGAAAAAAAACGTTAAGAGCTATCATTAACCTTCCCGCCCCTATTTCCCCTGCACGCATTTGTATTCATGCTCATGGGTGCTGAGGCAGGCACACAGCTTAGACCTGGCATGGCCCTCTCCCTAGTCCAGGGCTCCCAGAGATGCTCTAGACTGAGGCCTGGAGGCTGTGCCCCCTTCTTCGTCCCACATCCCACCTCTTCTCCTCACTGGCCTGCCCCTTGAGACTCCTAGTTGAGTCTCCTCTATGCTCTCACTCTTCACAGGTACTCTCACACTTCATCGGCTTTTTTTTTGGTTTCTCAGCCCCATGCCTGTTCCCCACCAGCCACTATAGAGCAGGAGGACCAGCCTATTTCCCCATTTTCCTTCCACTGGATTCACCTCCCTTGCACCCACTGCCTCACCAGCAGTGGCACCTCTGAGGCCGTTACTGAGTCCAAGTTCCTACAGGTCTCAAGGGACAGACCAGTAAACTGAGTTGTTGAGGCAAGGAATAGCGCCTTTATTCAGAAAACCAGCAGACCAAGTTCTCATGTTCCAAAGAACCACCTTAACTGAGTTAGAATTCATGCATCTTTTGCCCTAAGAAGGGAGGGATGCGCTTGGTCGTGCAAACTTCTTGGTGCCAAAATCCGTTGTTCTGGCAGCTGTCTCCTTAGATCAGGTCAGGATGTTCCTGTAAACCTCCAACAAGACAAATGTTATTCTCCGTTCTGCAACTTTTTATCTCTATGTGAATGGAAAAGTGTCATACCCTTAAAGGTCACAGCCTTGGGTGTTGGCGCTCCTGTACATTTCAGGCTATAGACAATATCCTCAACTTGTAGCAAAAGCAATAGAATACAAAGGTAAAAGTGAAGAAACCAGATCCAGGAGTCCCCGTCATGGCTCAGCGGTTAAGGAATCCGACCAGCATCTCCATGAGGATGCAGGTTTGATCCCTGGCCTTGCTGAGTAGGTTAAGGATCTGGCGTTGCCATGAATTGGGTTGCCATGAACCAAGAGGTGGCTCAGATCCTGCATTGCTGTGGCTGTGACTATGGCCAGTGGCTACAACTCCAATTCGACCCCTAGCCTGGGAATCTCCATGTGCTACGGGTGCCGTCCTAAAAAAGCAGGAAAAAAAAAAAAGGCTGATATTTGTCCTTCCCTATTCCAAAGTCACCTTTCTACCCACCCCCAGGGATGTTTGGCTTTTTTTTTTTTTTTTTTTAGTTGAAGTATAGTTGATTTAAAATGTTGTGCTAGTGGCTGTCTTTGCTTCCGTTTTTGTTTATTTTTAAACGGCAATTAAGTAGCATATGCATTGACATTTTTTTCCTGATACAAAGCACAGGCATTGGATTAACCATGCCAGTTCATTCTAGACACTGTTAAAAAACCAAGTTCCACTGATTAAATTTGAAGATCATATTGGCTTTATTCAACAATTCATGGATGAGGCTGCATCCCATCTAGCAAGTAGATAGGAGGGGAGCTGTACAAAATAGAAGGTTTTTTAAAGCCTGAGGGGGTGGGATGGGAAGTTATAAATAAGGAAGGGTTGTTTTAAGCACGGTCACTCTCCTTAGAGAAAAGGCAGAGGTCTAAGTGGTGGATTACCTCACCAGTGGCCAGGAAATTCCAGACCGACTGGTTAAAAGTCACATTCTTAGGTGGGACTGAAACTGAAATTAGGATAGGTATTCTGTCTTGGTTGGCTGACACAGAGCTTAGCACAAGTGACTCCATTTGGGGACCCTTGTTTCTCTTTAATAACACCAAACCCAAATATTCCATCTTCACTCTTTTCCTCCCTCCCTGCTCTCCCCCCCCCCCCGCCCCAGAACTCTTCTGTTTGCTTATCCATGTCAGTATGGCTGCCCACAAAATTAGAGAGAAGGCTCGATTTGATAACAGACACAAAATACATAACAGCTCAAAACATTATTATTTTCTTGTTTCCAGTCAGATGGCAGCTCTTTGCCACCAGCTGGGGACTCCACCTCATGACTCCATTATCCCCCACAGAAGGGGCAAGGGCATGGAGGGGCAGGGCGGCAGGGGGAGGGAAGCATATTCACTATTCAAGGCTTTGGCCCAGAAGGGCACACCTGCTCCAGACGGGCTGGTATTTCGCAAACGCCTGCCCCTCAGTGCAAAGGAGGCTGGGAAATGTCCAGTCCTGAGCTAGGAAAAGAGAAAAAAAATCAATTTAGAGGAGCCACTGGCAGGCTCCCAGGACTGCCCAGAGCACTTATATCTACTCACTCATTAACTGTTCAAACAGGTTCCTCCAGGGCAGGGAAAAAACACCTGGAGCTTAAAGGTTAAAGCTGAGCCACAAGAGCAAGACCACGGCTTCAAACTGGGGCTAGAGTGGGTTTAGATTTCCTCTGTGACGTATTAAAGTATGAAAGATCGCAGAAGACTGTTATGAGGAGGCTAATCTGACAAACCCCCCTCTTCCACCACACCAGTTCAGGAAAACAAGATCCCATAGTGGCTCTGTACAGGCAGAGAGCATGTCCCCTGAGCATGTCCAGAACTGAGGACAAGGGCTCCCCAGCCAGGCAAAGTCTGAGCCCAGAGTTCATCCCACATGAAGTCATACTGAGAGACTCCCTCACAGGTCAAAATTAGCAATGAGAGCCCAGACGTGACAACCTCAGGCCACCAACACTGAGCAAAGACCTGACCTGTGACCTCCAGCCAGATCCCCCACCCCCTCCATCCTGTCCCAACCTCAGCTGCTTCCTTTGCCTCCTGTCCTGGCATCTGATTTCAAGAGAGGGAAAAAATAAACAAGGTTCCTCTTTATAAATGAAATGCTATTGAGGGCAGTGATCTAAAAGTCAAAGCTGTCAGACCAAACATCAGGCTGGCAGACCAGATGCCGCCTCTCTGTTGTACTAAAATATAAAAACAGATCTATGGGGCGTTCCTGTTGTGGCTCAGCAGGTTACAACCCAGTTAGTATCCATGAGGACCTTGGTTCGCTCCCTGCCCCTGCTCAGTGAGTTAAGCATCTGGCCTTGCTGTGAGTTGTGGTGTAGTTTGCAGACATGGCTTGGGTCTGGTGTTGCTGCGGCTGTGGCGTAGGCCAGCAGCTATAGCTCCTATTGGACCCCTAGCCTGGGAACTTCCATATGCTGCAGATGCCGCCCTAAAATAAACATAAATAAATAAATAAGAATTAAAAACTGATCTCTGGGATTGATTATTAAGGAAACTATGCAACCAGGAGAAGGCTAATCCATAAGTAAAGCTGATATGAGTCAAGTCTCATCCCCAGGTGTTTTCTTATTCAGATAAATGTTTTCTCAACAGACTGTGTTTCTTCTTTAACCAAGGGGAGAGAATACATGGCAGAGTCAAAAGACATAGAATGAAAGCCTGCGGGAAGAAACTACTTATAAAACTTTCAGAAAGCTTTAAAATAATTGGCTGAACAAGGAATTTCATACAGTGATTTGTATTTGTCTTATAGCAGTATCAGTTCCAAATGTCCCTTTGCATTGGGAGAGTTTTTGTAATGCTTTGTTATCAAATGATTGTACCAGTGCATTAACCATGAAGGCCATCAGAAAGAAAATAACCACAAGCCAAAACTGTGGATGTTAAAAGTGGAGGCAGAAACCCAATCAAATGTGTAAACACATAGAAAGAGAGACAACATCTCCCCCGCACTTTTTTTTAACCTTGGCATTGCATCAAACATTAGGGTACAATGCAAGCATACTTACCCATAAAAACCAGAATTTTTTTTTAACTCTGAAATTTGACTGACACCTGAAAGAGCTCACTCAAAATTCTTGCCCTTAAATATAAGGAAAGTAGCAAAGGAAAAGTTTGCTACAAAGGAATATTTATTACAGTTCTCTTTCCTGCAGACACATACCATGTACGAGGGTTTAACTTTATAGCAACCCTGTGAATTGGCTATCATGATTACCATTTTGTAAATGTGGAAACTGAAGATGGGTCTATGATTTTTGAATAGTCTGTTGGTCTACTCAGGCTGCCTAGCAGAATACTACAGACTGGGGGCACTTATCAACAGCAGTTTATTTCCTCACCGCTCGGGGGGCTGGAAGTTTAAGATCAAGGTTGGTTCCTGGTGACCTCCGTTGGTCTGGAAGGCCTTTCCTCCTGGCTGCCACGGCCGCCGTCTCCCCGTGCCCCCGCATGGCCTTTCCTCTGTGTGCACATCACTGACATCCCTCCCTCTTTTTATTTCTTTTATTTATTCTTTTATGGCCACACTCACAGCATATGGAAATTCCCTAGCCAGGGATCGAACATAATCAAACCCAAAACTCTGCAGAGACCTGAGCCACTGCAGTCAGATTCTTATTTTTTTTTTTAACAAACATAATTATTTTATTTAATGTAAAGCAAAGCAACACCCAAGATAATTAAATCATAGTAGACTATTTTAGTGAACAGGACATTTGCTGTCTCCCTGCTACAGTGCAATTGGATTCTTAACCCACCTTGCCACAGCGGGAACTCTATCTTCCTTCTTTTTTTTTTTGTCTTTTTTTTGCCTTTTCTAGGGCTGCTCTCACGGCACATGGAAGTTCCCAGGCCAGGGGTTCAATCAGAGCCGCAGCCGCAGGCCTATGCCCGAGCCACAGCAACACGGGATCCTAGCCGTGTCTGCAACCTACACCACAGCTCACAACAACGCCGGATCCTTAACCCACTGAGCAAGACCAGGGACTGAACCCGCAACCTTATGGTTCCTAGTCAGATTCGTTAACCACTGGGCCATGACGGGAACTCCTCTATCTTCCTTTTCATAAGAACATCAGTGCCACTGGATTAGGGCTCTACCCCTAGGACCTCATTTAACCTTAATAATGTCCTCAAAGCCCTCTTCTCCAAACACAGTCACACTGGGGATTAGGGCTTCAGCATATGGATTTGGGGGGATACAATTTGGTCCCTAACAAATATATGTGCAGGAGCCCAATTTTGCTAAGTGATAGAACCAAGGCTGTCCAAATCTAAACATCTCTTTATATAGAATGAGCTGGCTCTCCCACACCACTGCATCTCAGAGAGAATGGGGAGACATCTTGCTGTCAGAACTGTGTCTTAGAACTTGCTGGCAGAAAGACAGTTTCGCAGCCTAAGCCCTATCCTGGTGGGAAGGGAGGGAAAGTCCTTCCTCAAGTTAGATCCCAGAGCACAGGTATCCAAGGCAACCAGTCCACTTGACACCAAATAAAAAGGCTTCGTCTACTTTGTTAATAGCCTCACAAATGGTCACATGATACTTGGTGTTCTACCACATACCACACACGGTGGGGTTTCCCGACCCCCCAAAGAGCCAGCATTTCATTCGGGTTTTCTTTTCTTTTCTCCAAACCACCAGCTAACGTCCTGGAGGGCGACTCCATGGACCAGGATGTGGAGAGTCCTGTGGCCATTCATCAGCCAAAGCTGCCTAAGCAGGCCAGGGACGACCTGCCAAGGCACATCAGCCGAGACCGGACCAAAAGGAAAATCCAAAGGTACGTGCGGAAAGATGGGAAGTGCAACGTCCACCATGGCAACGTGAGGGAGACCTACCGCTACCTGACCGACATCTTCACCACCTTAGTAGACCTCAAGTGGAGGTTCAACCTGTTGATTTTCGTCATGGTCTACACAGTGACGTGGCTCTTCTTTGGGATGATCTGGTGGCTGATCGCGTACATCCGAGGAGATATGGACCACATAGAGGACCCTTCGTGGACTCCATGCGTCACCAACCTCAACGGGTTTGTCTCTGCTTTTTTATTCTCAATAGAGACAGAAACCACCATCGGTTATGGCTACCGGGTCATCACAGACAAGTGCCCAGAGGGAATAATTCTCCTCTTAATCCAATCTGTGTTGGGATCCATTGTCAATGCGTTCATGGTGGGATGCATGTTTGTAAAAATATCACAACCCAAAAAGAGGGCAGAGACCCTGGTCTTTTCCACCCATGCGGTGATCTCCATGCGGGATGGGAAACTGTGCCTGATGTTTCGAGTAGGGGATCTGAGGAATTCCCACATTGTGGAGGCTTCCATCAGAGCCAAGTTGATCAAATCCAAACAGACCTCGGAGGGGGAGTTCATCCCCTTGAACCAGACGGATATCAACGTAGGGTATTACACCGGTGATGACCGTCTGTTTCTGGTGTCACCCCTCATCATCAGCCACGAAATCAACCAACAGAGTCCTTTCTGGGAGATCTCCAAAGCCCAGCTGCCCAAAGAGGAACTGGAAATTGTTGTCATCCTAGAAGGAATGGTGGAAGCTACAGGTAAGATGTGCTCCGTCCTGGGGTACCTGTGGCATCAGTGTTCATTTTAAATAGGACCTCACACTCTTGTTTATGACCGAAATATAGAAGACTGGTGTCACTCACTATTGACACCACCTTTTCGCTCATGAAATAGTATACCTATGTGTCCCATAATCTTAAGTATGTCCACCAAAAAGTCTAACCATTTAGCTTTTTAAAAACCCTTGGGGTAGTAATCAATAAACGATTTTTTACACCACCTCAATATAACTTAAGTTTTCAAGTATTTTCTTAAATTAAAATTTGAGCTGTCTCTAAAGCACTTGTTAGATGGTTTTAAAGTATTGTTTAATTTAAATACTTGAGGTTACTTATGGCTAAGCCAAAGAGGAAGAGGTCAAGCCTTTCAAAGGAAGGCTGACAAATTACTTTTAATTAAAATACATTTTTGCCCCCTTCTTTGGGAGCTATTTGTGAGACCCATAGCGTTGATTTTTCTTTTCTGTCAAGTGAGCACTTGGTGTCTTTCTCCACACTCTACCTGCCAAACCCCCTGGAGACATAATAATGCAGACCCAGTAAACAACTCTAGCAGGAAAGAAAAAAAAAATTGAGATCCACTCACCATAATTTTATCAACCTTTCTGCTGTGATGATCTCTTTTCAAAATAGAGAAATGGTCTGTTTTTATTGAAATCTTCACTCATGTCTTAACTTCATACACATTATATATCCCAACAGCAAACAAGTTCTGCCCATATTTATCTGAAACTTTCCACAAAATAGAGCCATAAACTCTGACTTAAGCTAACAAGAGTGTCCCACAGCAAAAGTATAAAGTAGAACACTAGTCCATGCATTGCTTTACTATTCTTTTGCAGTATTAATATTGGTCTTGGGACCCTCTTTAGTTATACCATTTGCCCTTCTGTGCTTTGAGGTCTGCAGCTGGAGGCTGGGGGTTGGTTTACAAAACCTGAAAATGCATGGCCACCAGCTAGACCCCAGATTCTTCATCTACCCATAATCTGATCTCAGTCATCCATCAAGTGAAAGTCATTGGGCTCAGGTCTCTGCCTCCATGGACCCAAAATGCAAGGTTATTGCCTCTAAGAGATTTCTCTTATAGTGGTAAAAACTTTGGCAGTAGGTTTTTTAAGTGCAGCCAGCAATGAAACTGTGAGTAAAAGGCTTTGCATAGGAATTCCCTGGTGGCTCAGAGGGTCAAGGATCCAGCACTGTCACTCCAGACTCGTGTTCCATCCCTGACCCCTGTACTCCCACAGGGCCAAAAAAAAAAAAAGGGTGGGGGGTGGGGGAGCTTTGCTTGGTGCTCAAGAAAACAAGTGGGCTCCTTTGTGTAAGACAAAAGGAAGGTGGAAAACGAAATAATTATTGCGAAATTCTAAATAAGCACAGTACACGTAAACGGGACTATCTATCTGTACCCTGAGTCTGAATTTGTGAAGAACTAGAGAGGCAATAGTTGTGTGGAAGGAGGAAGAGGGAGCAGGGACAAAATAATTCACACTAGGAGCTCTGTCATTTTCCCACAGACCAGAAACTTCTCCCACCATGGCTGAGCATAGGGACTCTGGATCCCCCTAGTGGTAGCTACTGAGGTATAGCCTCTCAGCATAAACTGACCACTGGTGATGCGGTTTTAATATCAGATTTCTCGCTATAAACTCTCCAGATAGGACAGGAGGGAGGGCAGTGGAAAACTTTGTTCTCCTTCCATCTCTGAGCTCAAGAAGCAAAAGCCACTTGGAGATGTACCCTCTGGTTACTGGTGTTTAATCTGAGCTTTGCATTGCAGGAGCTGTGTTCCTTCAAACCAGAGCCCATTCTCAAAAAATAATTAAGTCTGGAATAGCAAATTATCTTTGTTCTGTCCCTAAGTTGGAATTCTCCCTGGGGCAGCCCCTGTCTTTCTGATGACATTTTGTCATGAGTGAGCCTTTCTAATGCAAGGAACGTCATTTCGTTGATAATTAATAATATTAACTCTGAACTTCCGGTGGCCTTTCTACTGCTTTTTAGAGAACACTGGGTATTTGCCACGAGAAAGAGTCAACACACTCCCTCTTCCTAGGAAAAGGTGACCACTATTAACTTTCTAAAAATAATAAATTTCTAATTTCTGGTAAGTGGAGGCAGATGTGTTCTTGAAAGTTCTGGATTTGTCTAGAAGCAGGACACATCATGATCCCTTCCTGATAGGATTCATACAATTCAGTTTTTCCAGCACATCTGATCTCTTAAACTTTAGGGGGACACTTTTTTCTTTGTGAATGAAAAGCACAATTGGGATTTATGGGCATTCAACAGGCCCTTGAGGCTGGGAAAAATGCTTCAATGAATCAAAGTCACAGGAAAAAAATTACTGTGGACCAAATGCACACTGAGTAAAACAAATTCACAAGGATCTAATTATTCATTGTAGGGAGCCATGGGAAATCAAGAGCCATGAAAACAGCAAGCTGACACAAACAACCTCTGCTTGACTCATCCTTTCTTTGGAAAATGCCTTAGTTGACCTTAAACAGCTATCACTGATCTCAGTCAGGGGGCCTCTTCAAGGATGAGCCACCACTACTGCAACCTCAATGCAGTGCCTTCTTCCTGCCATGTCCCTTGTGTGCACACAGTGATGTTTTCTGGAGATTCAAGCTATTGTGCAGTAGGCTGATTGTGTGGGTCCTTCAGCATGCTGGGTGTTCAGGCTCAGCACAGGCCAACGGGCTGACACATTATATTCCAACACCAGCTGTGCTGTGGCAAGCTTGCTTTGACACATCACTTGGGGACAGGCTCATCTTTAGAAAATGCATGTAATCTCCTTAAAGGCAGGATGTCTTGCCCATCTTTGATGTCGGGCAGGTTCTGGCTCCGGTCCTCTCCTTGATAAGTTCTCTGGCCTCATAAAAGATACTCTCACCCACAAAAGACAGAACCCACATTCTTAGTGGATAGCTTCAGTCTGGTCCTGCCCAGAGTCAGGGGGATGTGTGACCTCCCAAGAACCTTCCAGTCATGTGATTCTATTTTTGAAAATGAATCAAACCCTGGAAAATTCTGACACCAGCCACCCAGACATCTGGGGACTGGCCACATCTTCTCCCACAAATATATTTTTAAAAGGGGCCCTTTATGTTCCTGACACATGGGCAATTTGGAGATAGTGATGTTTACAGAAGGGTTCATAGCTACGTAAACAAACATGCCGAGCAGCTGTGGCAAGTGTGCATTAAAATAGTAAAGCATTCATATAGACTGTTATTTATAGAGGGCAAATTGGCCTAGAGGCTAGATGACAGCTACACAGAGCTGGGCCCGGTGCCAGCCAGCTCCTCACTATAGGCTTTCTGATTGATGAACTTCCATATTTACCCCCAACGATTATGCAACTATGACAAGCAGCCCTTTCCTACACCTCAGCAAATATGCCTCCTTAGGATGAATCCCCATTATGCTTTTTTTTTTACATTTTTTATTATGGAAACAATAAAACTCATACAAAAGTAGACCCGATTGTATAATTAACTCACATGTACCATCATTCAATTTCTGTAATTGTCAATTCATGGCCCAACTTGTTCCATCTGTCTCACCCACTCACTAACTGCTGCCCAGCTTCATATCATTTTATCTGCAAATATTTCAATATGGGTCTTTAAGAGATAAGCACCCTTTTAAAAACATAACTGTAACCCCGTTATGATACCTAAAGTAATTAATGATCATTTCTTAAGATCGAATATCTATTAAGTGTTCCAACCTCTGTTTCATAAACCTTTCTAATTTTTTTAAAAAATCTGCTTGTTTGAATCCAGATGAGGTTAACACTGTAACTGGTTAAGACCTCTCCTAAGCCTCTTAGTCTATGAGTTCCTTTTCCATCTCTGTGGGCTTTTTCCTTCCAGTTTTTTTCCCAAGAAGGGAATTTCTGAAATATTTATATACTTCATGGAAAATTGGGAAAATGGGAGAAAGGCAGCTTAGGTGAGATCTACTAGGTAATATTTACGGATGAGAAAGCAGGGCTGCCACTCCAAAAGTCAATACCGATGGGTTACCAAAGAGAAGAGGGACCGTGTATCAGAAGTAGGGGGAGGGCAAACCGGAGATCAGTGGGGACAGACCGGAAGTGGGTGGGGCCAGCCATCCTTTCTTGTAGGAAAACCCAGTTTCATTGCTAGAATAACTTTACTCACAAGAGGAAAGCTTGGTCACATAAATCACATCACAGATCACAGGCTTTTTGAGTTGCAAGAGTCTTCGCCCTACTCTTACTTTACAGATGAGGAAATGAAGGCCCAGCAAGCCCAGTGAGCTGGCCAAGGTCAAACAGCCACTGGCAAAGCAAGAGCTTAAAACCCCAAACCAGGGATGATTCTGTTGTTGTCCAGCCGCCAGGTTCAGTGCTCTTTGCATCATGAATGCTGTTGGTTCATGAAGATTCTGTAGAGCAATGCAACCAAAAAAGACAGCTGGTATTTAATGGGCAGACAGCCTCTCCCTTTTTCTCACCATTAGTTCTTTTTCTTTAAGTTTCTCTGTTGGTCTCCAGTGGTATCTGTTTATTTTAAAATTCTTTATTACATTCACATGAATTTTTAACTACCATATATTAAAATGATATGTGCCTCAAAACAATTCTGAAATAAAAATTAAGTAAGCACTATCTACAAAAATAGGAGTCCTGGAAGAATACAATGTTCTACCAAATCTGATTTCCAAGTACCTGTTTTCTTTGCTGTAGTCAAAATGCCACTTCAATATAATAGGGGAGAATATGAGATCACAAGAGTTTAAAAGGGTGGCATTTCTCAGCAAAGATGGTTGAGGGTTAGCACTACAGTACTTTTAAGCTATTTCTTTATTTCAGTACTCTTAATGATATTTCATAGCCACTATATTTGTCAAATCTTATTTTCTCCTTTAGATAAGTTACCGCTAATCCCTCCATTGGCAAGTTATTATCTCCAGATTTACCATTTTTCTTTTATGAGTGGTAATCCCAACTAGCTAGCCTGGGGAAAGAGTTAATTGATAAGATCTGAAATGCTAAGATCTTGGGTGAACGTCCCCTGATATATCTCTATAAAGTACAATAAAAAAATTCAAAGAAATTTATTTTTCCTAGATGGAAATCTACCATGCATCAACATCAAGAAATCCAACCATCCATTCTTCAGATTTATTAGGTTCAGATGATTTATTCAGGGCTCCCCCCACAATGTCCTCCTCAATATAATATATTCCTGCAGTGCCATTGGCTGGATTAAAAACTGATAACCTCTGCTCCCCAAATGCAGTAAACTTTTGGTGATCCTAAGCAGTTTGGGCACACGGTTCTAACCCTAACAATCTTAGATTAGACACTACAGAGCACATAGAGAATGTTAAACTTTTCTACCACTCCTCGAAAAGAAAGAAACCTGTAACTCTGTTGAACATTATAACTCTGTTGAACACATCTCATAATTTAGAATGCACTTAGTGTATCCAGGTTACCATATATTACTGTGGTTGAAAAAACAAAAATATTGGTTAATTATAAGATTTTTTTTCATTATTCAAACACCAGTACCAGAATGTCCATTGTTCTTCCTGCTCCAAATGGGCCATGAGGAGCTACTAAATTAGATGTTCACTAAAAGTCGGTGATGGTTGCACAGTATATACAATTTAAAATTCAAATTCAAAGGGGGGAAAAAATTGGACTCATCTGAAAGTTAGCTCTAACGCAAACTCTAAAGTCAAAACTTGTGTTGTGAAGAAACTGCACCATTCAAATTAAGAGATGAGTATCAAATCGTGGGAAACCTCTAATTAGTGTATCCTTAAATAAATCGAGCTTTATTATTTCCTAGGGCATTCAGTAATATGAGTGCTAACAGCATGATGCCAGTGAAGCAGTTCTACCCAACAATTTCCAATGACCAGAAGAGGATTGTAAGGGAAAACCATGTAAATTATTCACATACACAAACACACACACACCCCTCCGCGAAATAGCTAAACAGGCAGTGTGCTTCTTTCCCAGTTAAGTGTGCCCTTGATCCTCTGTCCTACACCAGCCCACTTACAAATCTTGTTTGTCGTATTAATTATTTAGTTCTTCATTTTTTAAATCTCTCTTGGCCATAGCTCAGCTTCTCTGTACTTCTTTGTGTCCTTTATAGTGTCAGGCAACCCTGGGTTCAGACCAATGTTGCTGCCTTCGCTGTCTTACTAAACCTCTCTAATGCCTCAGTTTTGCCCCTCTAAAATGGGGACAGTAAAGGGGTCTACACCACCAGTGACCTTTCAGCTTCACAGGGTCTATTAGATCAGATCACAGATTACACAAGTGAAAGTCAGTTGAGAGAAAAGCTTTGGGAAGAGGGAAGGCAGGTACTTGGGAGGGCCAGTCCCATGATCTGGCTCCATTGTTTCCAGGGATGCAGCTGGCATCTCCACTAAATGACAAAGGCACTCTGAAGTGCCTCTGTCACTCTGAAGGCACTCTGAAGCGTCAAATGGCAATGTCAGTCTGTGATAACCTGTGCAAGAAATGCACACTCACAAGACAAGAGTAAATGCCAGCCTGGCCCCTGTCCCTGTTACCTACCATGAACTACAAATAGATGAGACCTGAATTAATGAGGATCACTGGACTCAGAAGAGATTTTGCATTCCTATAGATAGTAACATTTCATCATCATAATTTCAGCCAAAAGTGGACATGAATATAGATTATTCTTAGGTCTTCTAAGGCAACTCCTCAGGGAGAACAGGACCAAGAGTCTGCATTTGAAAATAGTACTTCTATGTTCCAAATTCCCCTCCTAGTTTTTTTCATAAAGTCTCTAAAGTATCAGTTGATAGCCCAGTTTGGAGGGTGTCTTGTTGTGCTGTTAACGCAACTCGGCTAAATAATATTTACTTATGTAATAAGTTCTTACATCTATAAGGACTTCGACTTTAAAGTACAGATATGCTTCAACAAAGTGGACAGTAAATGTGAATTTCTATAAGCCAATTCCATGTTCTCTGTTTACTGAGAATGATAAAGATACTATAACAGTCGACTTTGGCTAAGTCATGTTGCAGTAACAAACAACTCCAAGGGCTTAAAACACAAAGATTTATTTCTCAATCATATTATATATCAGTAGTGGTTCTTTTCACATCCTGTTGACTCCAGGACACAGACAGAAGGAGCAGCTATGTAGGACATGCCATTCTTGTAGCAGGGAGGAAAAAAGATAAATGACAGAACACCTCGCTTCTGCTCACCATTTGTCAGTCATAGCAGGTCATACGGCAGTGCCTGATGTCCATGGAATGGGAAGTATAATGTTCTCATAGGGACTTGGAATAAGTAATTCAGAAGAAATTAATACAAGCTACCATAGACACCTAAGTGGTTTTGAAAACCCATGGGCAGAGTTTAAAAAAATTTTGCAAGTTAGGGTTTAAAATGTGCAGTAGTCACTAGTGTTGTTCACCAAACATGTTCAGCTTTCATCCTCTTATTTCATCCTTCTAGACATATGTTAGGATCATACTTCTCTGTTCTGTTGAACATGGTCATGTGACTTACATTTGTCCCAGCCGTATAAGCATATTTCATGAGTATCACTCTGCTGGAAACTTTACAAGCTAACATATGATAATTCCCTTCCTCCTTTTATAGTTCTCATGGAAGCACATGTCACAGTGAAGTTTCTGTCACTCTGGACCCTTGACCGACCTTGAGTCCAAGTTACTTGGGACTTGTAGCATGACTGAGAAATAACCTAATTTGGGATTAAGCTGAAGAAATTTGGGTTGCTTGTTACCACAGTATTAACTAGCCTCCTTTGTCTGATACAAAATGTCATGCAAACATTTTGAGACGTTGGCTGATATATACTGCTCATAGCTCCAGACTCTCCATGAAATGAATATGAGGCTAGCTACTTTGCACAATGTCTCCCTTCTTTAAATTCTCTCCTCACTGGTTAAGACCTTAAGGTTAGACAGACTGAATTCATATTTTGTCTCCACTCTTGAATACCCACATGATTGGATGTACCACATTCCTTAACTTCACCAAATCTCTTCCATTCCAAAAATGTCAGTGATACTTATTTTTATAAGCAGATTGTGTGAGGCAATACACGAAGGTCATTCAACATGGGAACATAGTAAGTGCTCAATAAATCTAGACGGTAAATCTATGATTCTGTAAATCATACTGTTCTTATCCACCATTCATTAGGTCCCTATTGAATGCTAATTACTTTATGAGATGCTTTACATCCATTATTTTCAACCCTAACTCTGAAAAGGAGGTGCCATCCCCATTTAACAGATGAGGAGGGAGGAGGGGAGAGTAACTTGTCCGAGATCACCCAGCTGACGAATTAGTAAAGCCAGGATTCCACCTCAGGTCTTCCCACCTTCCCAGGCTGTCTCCCTTGTGCCTCTCTAGGGGAGACATAGTACACAAGGGGCATAGTACTGAAAGTAGGGTTTATTGATTAAAGTTCATTCATGCATTGGCGATTATGGCTCGAGAATATATTCTGATTACTGGCTTTAGCTTCCCCATCAGGCTCATCTCATCTTACCACAGAAGGCAGGTAGGGGCAATCTGCTCTTGCATAACTGTTGGCCCTGAGTCTCTTGAAAGGGCACCTACTTGTTCATACTCTCAGATTCTGCTCAATTCAGCATTATCGGGCAGCCATGCCAGTTGATGCTCTGGGCCAACCCCATCCAAAACCATCTGGTGCCATGCCAAGTATAACCCAAAGTGCAACCAAACAGCCGGCTTGAAAACCCCGTAACACTAAAAGGGAAGAATCAATTCTGAGCTTCCTGCCAGAAAACTCCATTAAAAAAAAAAAAAAAAAAGATTTAGGCTTTGACCAGCCTAATTAAATCCTACTGAGGTTTCCATTTCCCTGCAAAACCCTTTTTCAGGTGTGATGATGATGATGATGAGATAATTTTTCTCTAGTCACTGATGCCATCCTTAGAGGATTTTAATTAAACATTTGCTAAGAAAATACATCTTATTTTACTTCTTCTCAGACATATTCTGTATGGGGTGAATATTAATAGAAATCTGTAAATGTTGATGGATAAGGAAGGAGCTGATGGGTAATGACATTAGAGAAGAACACACAGTAGAGAGCACTGAGGAGACAAGATTGAAGGTTGGGTTTAAAATGAAACTAATGGGAGTTCCCGTCGTGGTGCAGTGGTTAACGAATCTGACTAGGAACCATGAGGTTGCGGGTTCGGTCCCTGCCCTTGCTCAGTGGGTTAACGATCCGACGTTGCCGTGAGCTGTGGTGTAGGTTGCAGATGCCGCTCGGATCACGCGTTGCTGTGGCTCTGGTGTAGGCCGGTGGCTACAGCTCCGATTCAACCCCTGGCCTGGGAACCTCCATATGCCACGGGAGCGGCCCAAGAAATAGCAACAACAACAACAAAAAAGACAAAAGACAAAAAAAATAAATAAAAATAAAAATAAAATAAAATGAACTAATGATGCCATGTTCACACTGGCCTGAAATTAAGTATGTTTAGTACAACTCAGAGATCTAAAGTAGTAATAAAGTATTAGTGATAAAGCATTTGCTTTAGAATCTTTGTTATACATATTGTCTGTGTCCCCAGACAAATTTGGAAAAGGTGTAAAATCTAAGGGGAACAAAAATAATGCTGGTCCGTGACTGTTGCAGAAGCTGTTAAGAATCCACAAGGTCCAACACGGGGCAAAAAAAGATTTCCAAACACGTCCCTGGGTTTCCAGCACAAGTCCTTTGTGTTCACCCAGAGAGGCCCCAGCATGTTCAGCCTGGCCCACAGACCCTGTTGTCAGCCCCCCAAGCTAGGGGAAGAAAGAGGTCACATTCATTAAGCCAACAATAGATGGGTCATGACCACATGTGAGGAGGTGCAGCTTGACGGGCCATCCACAACCAACCACAGAGCAAAAAAGGGCAGGGCTGTTTCCAGTACAACCTCTCAGCCTCTGATGCTGTGCAGGCCTGGCACAGAGTCACACCTGATTTTGGTGGTTGACCTAGCAAAAGCCTCTCTTGTGACTGGAAATGCTCATTCCTGACATTGAAGAGATTGGCTGTGGGCACTTGGAGTTCCCGTGATAGCAAAGCAAGTTGTCCTCTATTGCCAAGTTGAAGGGTAGAATGACAAGTTGAAGGGTAGCAGCACTTCTTTCCTTGGGTTCAAGCTGATACATGCTCACCCAAGTGGGAGAGGGCATGTCATGAATGATGACGTCGATAACCTGGGAAGGTGGTAGGCCGGTGGAAGGGGACAGAGAAGCTGTTGGACAAAACTGTGTGGCTGACGTCAGTGCTTCTCACATGTCTCAACCTAGGGTCTCTTCTTATGATGAAACAGAATCCATAGATGGACCCAAGGAGCATGTATTTACACTTCAATGCTTAGTCTATTATCCCATCTGCCAAAATCATGACTTCCACTTCCTCTTCTCTCTTCAACCCTCCAACACCGCTCCCTCTTAGATAACAACCTGGCTTCACACTTGGTTGAAAAAATAGAAGCAACCAGACCAGAATATTGGCGTCCTCACAGGGGCATATCTCTCACTCTACCTGGGCCTTTTACCACTGTCTGGAGCCCCATGCAACCCAGGGCCAAACCTGGACCCCATCCCTTCAGCCCACTCAAAGTCTTAGATGGAATCATCTTCTTTCCTCCATCATTGATTTTTTTTCTTAATAGTTTAATTCCATCAACATAAAAATATTTCCTGGTATCTACCATTCTTAAGATTGAATAAACACAGAACTATACCTCTCCTGGTACCATGTCCCTTTCAAGTACTGTCTCATTTCACAACTCTCTTTCCCATATTACTTCTAGAAAGATTTGCCTGAATCTCCATTGCCACTTCTTGACTTCCCACTCCAAAGGAGCTTCCATTCCTAGTCCACCATTAAAACTCACCAAATTGTCCCCCTCCCCTAAAATCAACCTGGCCTTGGTCAGCCTGAAGCTTCTCACTCCTGATATTGCCAAACACCCAGGAAACTAATTCCAACCCTCCTTCTTCAAGTCTCCCTTCCTCTACCCACCGTTGAAAATCTTGGTGGATCCCCAGGGCTCTAGCCTCTGCACTTCTTCCCAAAGTAACCCATCCTTACCTCTTGGTATCAACTCTTGGAGGTGTACAGATGGTTTCCACAGGTACAGCCCCACCTCGTCCCCTGAGTTACAGACCCAGAAAACTAACTGGCCCTGAATGTCTCCATCTAAGTGGTTCTCAGTTCCCTTAAATATAACTTATCCTAAACTCAGACCTGCTCCCTCTCCTGTGTCTCACCCCTTGATGAATGGAACCCCTAGTCTTCGGTTGTCCAGGTCAGAAACCCAGCTGTCGTCTTACACTCACCCCTCCCTTGGGCACTGCAGTCTTCTCTCACTCCCAACCATTTGCCAAAGCCCTGGACTGCTGTTAGCACATAAGGCTCCTTTGCGCAAAGGAGGAAAAGGCATCCCTCCTCAACTCTACTGCCATCTTCTGGGAAACTGTCTCATAAATATAAAATATATTTGTATTTCTTGGATGTATTGAGTTGTGTAGTGTACAACCTGCACAACTGTATGTAGCAGCCCTGGCTAAGCTTGTCTATTCCATCTCATGCCTGTCCCTAGTATCCAAACATCCTCTCCTCTCCAGCTTCTTGGCCACTGTACTGGTTCACACCACCACTCCCTCCCCCTGGGCTATTACTTTGCTTCCATACCAGCTTCCCTAAGTGTAGACTCTTGTTTCTCTCCTTGCCATTTAGCAGCATAAACTTTGTAACTTACAAATCACATCTCCTCACTCCTGCAGCACAAACATTCTCAGTAGCCTCTGAGGAGCTAAAGGATCAAGTCCAATATCCTTTGCATGTCACAGTCACACCATCTGTCCAGGAGCCCTGTCACTTGCTCCACTACATACATATGCTATTGAAATTCTCGAACACACCATGTTTTCATGGTGTGCACACGTGCTGACTTTATCTCCACCTAGAATATCATCCTCCATTTATCTTCCCAATAACCCCTCCTCATCCACCAAGTCTCGCTGCAAACGCTGCCCCTGTGAAACCTTCCTGACTGCTTGGCAAACTCAGGCATCCTCCCTCTCTGCCCAGTCTCTCCCCCCACCCCCCACCCCCGTGTTTCTACAAATGCCTCCATGATGTCTGACTGTGCTGTGGTTGCTGATCACATGGCTGGGTATCCCCAACAGACTCTACACATTTGAGAATAAAGATTATGCCTTTTTTTCAATTCCCAACAACTAGCACAATCTGCCATATGGTAGGTGCTCAAGAAAAGGAATAAACACATCAGTGGTTTTGTAAAAAGCAAGGTCTGACCTTTCTAAATGTGTCTTAGACTCTCTGAAGCTTTTCCTTTTCACCTGGCACTGTGTTATCTCAACCCTACCAAGACCCAAGTGCTAAATCTGCCTTCCTTATTAGGCTGTTATATCATTTAATTTAAAAATTAAAGACATGCTTTATTAATAGATCCTGTTTATTCTACAAGATCCTTTCCCCATCCCATATTCATCAGGCATCTTACGAAGTCCATCCAATATAAATACAGATAGTTTAAAGCAGACATCCAATAGGCAAAATTGTCTCAGAATTTGATCTCAAATAACACAAGAAGCTCTGTCAAGTAGATATATCCCTGTGCCAATTTTTAAAGCAGGTCTAGTCCCCAGGAGACTCAATGGAGACGGGGGAAGGGACTCCCAGAACAAGTGTCCCACCAGGTTTTCACTGTGCCTCACCCCATGCACAGAGATTTCCCTCTGATGTTGTCTAGTTCTGCTCGAAAATATTCTTGCCTCTTCTGAGGGACAAAGCAAATAGCTCAGAAGGGTGAGTTGTGGGAAAATTATATCCCTTTACCCAAGTTTCTCATCCATAAATAAATAAGGGTACTCTCACTCCTATAACTCTCACCCACTGCAATAATGAAGGATGAGGGTGGATGCTGAATCAAAGACCCACCACTCCACCTCTGAAGCCTAGGAGGGGCTTTCTGAAGGTAGAAACTCAAGCAAGATGTCTAATGCTGAAGTGTACTTGGCCTGCAGGCAAGGATTTTCCAGAAGCGTCCATGTGCCTGGAATTGTGCAAAGTTAGATAAACACAGTCTTGCCCTTAGGGAACTCATATTTTAAAGCAAAATGTATTCTGTAAAGGGCCAGGTAGTAAATATTTTAGACTTTGTGACATCTCTGTCATAACTACTCAACTCTGCTGCTGTGGCGTGAAAGCAGCCATAGGCAATAAGTTTCAAAAAGAGCGTAGCTCTGTCCCAGTAAAATTTTATTTATGGACACAAAATTTTCACGTGTCATAAAATATTATTCTCCTTTGGGGTTTTTTCAACCATTTAAAAATGTAAAAACCACTTTTAGCTCTCCCCTAGGCAATGGGACGGGACATAAAAACAAATTACAATACAGTACAAAATGGAATAATGTTTATAAAAATAACTTTTTTTCATAGGGAGGTGGACAAGTGGGTACAGGGGCTCTCCTCTGATACTCCCAGCCAGAATCCCACTTCAGATGTGCACCACATAATGAGTGCCAGCGACAGTAGCAAGCAGGACACCTCCTGGGAGGAGGGGAAACAGCCAAAATCCAAGAGAGATGCAATCACTTACATTTTCTCTTTGCTTTTGCATTCCTCAGAATTAGAAGATAATAGGGAGCAGAGAGTCCCTGACCTTTGAGTGCGAGCTAAAACTGAACTTCTATTCAAAGGCAGAGATTTTTCAATAAACAGTACTATTATTAACATCTCCTTTTAGAGAAAAAAAAATAAAAGAATGTGTCTTTGTTTCAGGAGGGTTGGCACTGACACTTCCTTTTGTACTTGTTCTGTTTTTCTTTAGATGAAAATTATCCCCCCCTCCTGTAAGTCGTATAGCATATCTCCCAGCAACATTTATTGGTTTTTTGTTGTTAAAATATTTATTATTTATTTACTTTTGACATACAGTTGATTTACAATGTTTCAGGTGTACACCAAAGTGATATAGATAGATGATAGATAGGTAGGTAGGTAGATGATAGATAGATAATTTTCCAGATTCTTTTCCATTATAGTTTATTACAAGCTATTGAATATAGCCCCCTGTGCTATATAGCAGATCTTTGTGGCTTATCTAGTTTACATATAGTAGTGTGTATCAGTTAATCCCACATTCCCAATTGATCCCTACCCTTTCCTTTCCCCTTTGGTAACCGTAAGTTTGTTTTCTAGGTCAACATTTATTTGTAACATCAATTCATTTGGAGGTGAGGGTCTTAAACTCCATTCCACCCCAAAAGAGCCTCTCTTGGTCCAAATTCCCCTCTGCCCCCACCGACCTCCACCCCCATTTTCTTAGGAGGCTGAGTAGAACGTCCAGTGATCAAACACCAATGAAGATTCCCAACCTTTGCTATAAATTACATGTCCACACAACCCAACCCTGCTCTCTATCAGGCAATCATGGGACTCAGTCCACAGAGAAAAGTGTCCTTAACAAATTTGTCAGAAATACCTCCAGTCATACAACTTGCTGTCCACACAGCCCCAAGTGATATTGTTCAACCTGTCTAAGAACTGACTCAAACAAATATGGTAGGTGGGAAAACCTCAAGAAGACCTCGGGCATCTGAATTTCTATCCAATAGTAGGAGCTTGGATCAGAATAATCATAACTGAATAGCAGTGGTACCTTGGAACTTCCTCAGTGAAAGTTGTTTTCCCTAGAAATGGATTTTCACTGGAAAAGACTGGTTCCCTGTCTTTCCCACACTGCTTTCTGTAGCTCCTGACCCAAATTCTTCAAACCCTGTAAGGTCTGACCAGTACCACCTCCTGCGTGAGGCCCTCACATGATGCAGACCTCTAATCAGGTCCTATACGGTCCCCTGTTTACCAAGTGCCACTGTCATCTCCCAAGTGGACCAACAGAGTGGCAGGACCCTAACCTTTTGGTCTTTTGGTTTCCTGGTCCCCTTGGCACCAGGCTGAGCACAGGAGACCACAGTGCAGGTTAGTGACAGCTCAGAGACTTGTCAGGGTATCTCCTGAGCTGCCCCTAAGGATTCCAAACATGCCAGGAGTTCATTGTCCACAATTTGACAAGTGTTTGCATCAAAATGTGTTGTGAGTTCACTTATAGAGGCTCAGCATCACTTATCTTCATGGTGATCCTTTTAGCCACACTTTATGACAAGTCAAGGCAGCGGGAGCCATCTCCCACATTTTACCACATTTGCTTCATCATCCTCTCTATATTTGCACACAGGCATCAGCACAGATACATGTGCTTATGCATGTATGTGCATTTAACACTTTTTAAAATCATTTGACTGTAAACTGTAGACATACTGCCATTTACCCCTAAATTCTTCAATGTAGATTTTGTAAATGTGAAGACAGTATTACAAAACCACAGCATAATTATCAAAATCAGAAAACTGATATTGATACAAGGCTACCATCTAATCTAAAGACTTGATTCAGATTTTGCCAACTCTCCAAATAATTTCTTTCCTTGTCCAAGGAGATCCCAGGTCATACTTTGTTGTCATGTCTCTTAATTTCCTACAACCTAGTGAAGCACCTCCACCTTTCTGTAACTTTCAAAACATTGACCTTGTCTGAAGCATGGAGACCACATACTTTGTAGACTGTCCCTCGATATGGATTTGTCCAGTATTTGCTCATGATTAGATCCAGGTCTTCCTCCCCACCCACCCCACCCCCACATCTGCAGCAGATGGAAGTTTCCAAGCTAGGGGTCAAACCAGAGCTACAGCCGCTGCCCCACACCACAACAACTCAGGATCCAAATCGCATCTGCAGCCTACACCACAGCTCACAGCAATGCTGGATCCTTAACCCCCTGAGCAAGGCCAGGGATCCAACCCACATCCTCATGGATACTGCTCAGGTTCTTAACCTTCTGAGCCACAAGCAAGAACTCCTGGGTTTTGCCTTTTTGACCAGAACACAACAGAAGTGAAGCTGTGCCCTTCTCAGTACATCAAATAAGAAGACACATGATGTCAGTTAACTTCTGTCACTGGTTAAGAGGGTGCTCACCAGGTTTCTTAATTTGTAAAGTTATTGTTTTTCACTTTGTAAAGCGTATCTTGCGAATAGACACTTCAAGATCAAGTCCCTATCCTGTTCCTCTGCAAACTTTCATTTTAGCATCCACTGATGATTCTTACCAGAATAACTATTACTAGGATGGTTACCAAATGGCAATTTTCTAGCTCCATGATTCTTTCTACATTTAGGTGTTGGCTTTCAACTATAAGGAAGAGTTTTTCTCCCTGCATTTCTTATCTATGCATCATCTATCTATCTGTATCTGTAAGGTCTCATTGAGTCATATTTTATCCAGTGGATTACAATCTGCTTCTACCATTATTTATTTATGATGCTCCAAGTATATGTGGCCAATGGGACCCCCTTCAGGCAGGCTTCTTGTCCTTTGAACATTTCTCCATCATGATTTATGCTCTTCTTTCCTCTATGGCACAAGATGTTTCAAGCTCACTCTGTAGTTTTCCAGTCCCTATTACAGAACCAGACACTTCTCCAAAGTTTTTGTTGACTCCTTTTAGTTGAGAATAGTCTTTAATGGACAAGACCTGGGCACTGGATGTGCAGAGTGAATATGCATGTTAGATTCCTCCAATTACAAAAGAGAAGGTCAGTTCTACCCCAGCTCCACTGGCTGCTAAATGTATGTATCTGAATTAAATCGAATGCTCAGAAATTCTGCACTCCAAAACCTTGTCAGGGAGAAATCCCAAGCTCATCTCCTACAATATTTATCAGAAAGCTAGAGTGGGATTCCCCATTATGGCTCAGAGGGTTAAAAACCCAACTAGTAGCCATGAGGACATGGATTCGATCCCTGGCCTCACCCAGTGGATTAAGGATCTGGCATTGCCTCAAGCTGCAGCATAAGTTGCAGATGCTGCTTGGATCTGGCGTTGCTGTGGCTGTGGCGTAGGCCAGCAGCTGTAGCTCCATTTCAACCCCTAGCCTGGAAACTTCCATATGCCGCAAGTGCAGACCAGAAAAAGGGGGGGGGGGAATAGAAAGTTTGGTCTGGAATGAATCTTATGGGGAGGCCTGCCTCACGCAGACCCTACATTCTTCCAGAAAGTCTATAACTCCGATTTTGTACCTACCATGGAATCAGAGAGTGACTCTGGACTTAGAAGCCCACTGTAGAAGGTTTTTACTGAGCTGCATGAATTAAAACCAGCCCCATGAAATGGACCTTGTGTCCTACTAAAAGGCAGTGTTGGCTATAGTTTGCAGTTGGCAACTCTCTGGAGAAATTTCTTCATGTCACAGCAATAAGAATATTTGGACTTTTGGGAGTTCCCGTCGTGGCGCAGTGGTTAACGAATCCGACTAGGAACCATGAGGTTGCGGGTTCGGTCCCTGCCCTTGCTCAGTGGGTTAAGGATCCGGCGTTGCCGTGAGCTGTGGTGTAGGTTGCAGACGAGGCTCGGATCCCGCGTTGCTGTGGCTCTGGCGTAGGCCGGTGGCTACAGCTCCGATTCAACCCTAGCCTGGGAACCTCCATATGCCGGGGGAGCGGCCCAAGAAATAGCAACAACAACAACAACAACAAAGACAAAAGACAAAAAAAAAAAGAATATTTGGACTTTTGCTTAGGAATTGGTTTCCTTTTTTGTGATGGATGCTGTAAATTCTGCCACTAGCCAGGTCTCCTTTGTGGTTGCAGTAATGGCTAGAACCAAATTTGTGGTGCGTGTAGCAAGGCTGCGGATCATCGCAGTGAACGTTTTCATGATCCCTCGTTCCCGTTGCTTTTTATGACTGCATCCTAGGTGGCTTTCTCTCCCTAGCATCACCCCCATCATGATGGGTGCTATTTATAGGCTGTGTGTATTAGTCGTAGAGAGCTGCCATTAAAAATACCACGGGCTGGGCAGCTTCAACAACAGACATTTATTTCCTTGCAGTTCTGGAGGCTGGAAGTCCCAGATGGAGGTGGTGGCAGATTGGGTTCCTGGTGAGAGCTCTCTTTTTGATTTGCAGATGGCTGCCTTCTCCTGTGTCCTCAAGGGGCCTTTCTTCTTTGTGCTCAGAGAGAGAGCTCCCTCCCTCTTCCGAAAAAGACACCAGTCCTGACACACACGACTGTATATAAAATAGATAAACAGCAAGGACCTGCTATATAGCACAGTGAACTGTATTCAATATCTTGTAATGACCTATAATGTTAATTTTTTTTGGAAGAGAAGCTGAAAAGGAATACATATATACATGTATGTATATATGCATGCATGTATACACACATGTATGTATATATGCATGCATGTATACACACATGTACATATATATCTGAATCACCTTGACATACACCTAAAATTAACACAACATTGTAAATCAAATATACTTCAATTTTTTAAAAAAAGAGAGCGTTCCTGTTGTGGCTCAGCGGTAACTAACCCAACTAGTATCCATGAGGATGCAGTTTCCATCCCTGGTCTTGTTCCATGGGTTAAGGATCCAGTGTTGCTGTGAGCTGTGGTGTACGTAGGTCAGCAGTTACAGCTCTGATCTGACCCTTAGCCTTGGAACTTTCATAGGCCATAGGTACAGCCCTAAAAAGTAAAAAATTAAAATAAAGTAAAATAAAAGACACTAGTCCTGTGGGATTAAGGCCTCATCCTTATGACCACACTGAACCTTTGCTACCTCCTGAATAGATCCTACCTCCAAGAACAGTCACACTGGGCCTCAGGGCTTCACCCAGAATTGGGCTGGAGGAGTTGGATGTAACCGAGTCCATAGTTCAGGCAAAGTGCTTCTCTCCTTGTGGACCACGTCAGAGTAATAGTATCGGGCCACAGAATCTGCACTCTCACCGAGTCTGCAGCCTTCTCCGCAGAACACAGAATACAGACCCTGCTACCCTGAGACTTGAGGAATTGTGCTTTAGCTAAAATTATATCCAGGGCAATCCACTCAATCCACTTGGCCCATTATTCTACCATCAGATGGCACAGAACAATCCTAAAGGGTCCCATCACCCCTTGACCGGAGCCGCCCACACCCCTTCTCTCTCTATTGGAAGGTGAGCTCATTGCTGAAAGTGGGTGGGAAAGTCCCCGGTCTGAGCCAAGAAGCTGACCCTCGGTCCCGTGAGATGTAAACACACAGCAGAGCAGCCGGGAGTCCGGTGGTCCTTGTGCAAGAAAGGGAAAAGCCTGAGGGCACACGGCTACCTGGGACTGGACTCCTGGACACGGGGGCATCTGCCCCCAGGCTTGCAGCTTCCCCCCTCTGGAACTTTCTCTACACGTCACTTCCAAGCCCCTCTGGCAAGAAGGGTGCTGTTGGCCCAGTGGCTGGCCCAGCAGGGTCCGTCTTCGGCTCTAGGAGCTCCGGTTCAGCTCAGGCAATGGGGTTTCTGCTTTTCTTCCCAAATCACCTATCGGTTCATTTTGAATTATCAGCTGTGCTGCGTCACCCACACTCCCAAAATCCCTCCTGCTGACAAATGCCCGAGGGGCTCAGGGTCTCAGGAAAGCGCACCTGCGCAGCAGAGAGTCCCAGGACCCACGCACCGCTCCCACCCCTGCACTCGGTTCCCTGGCCTCTCCTGCCTGCCCCGCCCCAGAGCCCTGCAGCCCACTCCACCTCCACCTGCTTCTTGCTCAGGGGATCTGGCTGCTTGAACCGTGGCTGTCATGTCCAAGCCATGACCGCAGATCCTGTCTTGAGGACTCAAGCACAGCAATCCAGACCTACGTGCCCCTTCCTCCTCCAGCTCAGGCACATCCCCGGGCCACCTCCTCGTTAATGAGGCCTTTGAGACACCACCCGCCAAAACTGGCAACTTTCATCAGGAGATCGCAGTATTTATACCCCTGCTTAGATGGCACTGACAATGTCAGTGCTGCCTGCAACACCAATTCTACCCTCCAGAACCAAGAAAATACCTCTGACACAGCAATTGGCACCTCAATTTCAGAAAGAAGAATGATCTCGTTTAAATAGTTGATCTGGAGCTCCCACTGTGGTGCAGCAGAAACGAATCTGAATAGCAACCATTAGGTTGCGGGTTTGAACCCCGGCCTCGCTCAGTGGGTTAAGGACCCAGTGTTGCCAGTGAGCTGTGGTGTAGGTCGCAGATGTGGCTTGGATCCTGTGTTGCTGTGGCTGTAGGCCAGTAGCTGCAGCTCTGATTGGACCCCTACCCTGGGAACTTCCTTATGCCATGGATGTGGCCCTAAAAAGACCAAAAAAAAAAAGAACCCTGAAAACATAGTATGTACAACAAAGACATGGCTCATGTGGGCTCCCCTATTCCCATCATTTTCCTGATTTTTCTACTAAAATGTGAAATGGGATGGGCCATTATTCTTACAATTGACAAGTGTGGGAATTGGGGTTGTACAGCTGAAGAGATTACATTTGCTCCTGTCTTCTATAAGCCAGTGAGCTTTCAACACAGTCTGAACCCGTATTCAGCTCCTTGGAAATTATTCTGAAAGGGAAAAAAAGTCATTGAATTTATTTCTCAAAGGGAGAGAGAGAGGAAGTTGAAACAAAAGTTAAGGCAGGTTGTAGGTTCTTCTCAACGCTCTTTAATCTCTGAAAGTGGCTGCATATATCAAATTCCATTGCCACCAACCCCAAATGATAATCAAAGTGTTAAGATTCAACTACATCAAAAATTGCTTGTCATGAGTGGGCAGCTGAGGGTAGATAAATCTTCTTTTAACCACATAGCAAAACATCTCAGAAGACATTTCATCCACAGTAGTGGATCATAGGGAAAGCTTATTGAATGAATGAATAAATTCATTGTCTGTGCCATTGTTTAACTTAATGGGTCCTGTGGGGTCCATGGAGTTCTGATGGCTGTGCTTTCCAGGTAAGCACAGGTGTTCTAGCAACTAGACAGATCCCACCCCTGCCAGGTGGCCTCCAGCCATGTCTCATTCCACTCCACTAATACTCCTGATTTCAATTCATGCCAAAACCTGAGCAAAGCACAGTAGGTTGAATGCCTGGAGGCCATTCCGGCCAGAGGCAAAACTGTGAATCAGGCGCAGGATAGGACGTCCAAGAGGAACCCTTCAGAAGTCAGCTTAACTGGGGCTCCCACCCAGTGGGTGTCAAGTCCTTCCAGGTTCCAACAAGAGCTGCCAGGCTTCATGAACCCAGCTTGGTGGCTCAACTCTTCACCTCTCATTGAAGGGAAAGAGTTGTAAATGTAGGATTTGCAAGCATGATTTGAGACCTCCCTCAGCCACCCCTTTAATTGGCCATCTGTCCCCTCAGTGGCTCACGGGGCTAGTAAACCTGCCATCTCAGCCTCCATCTCCATCCTTCCTCCTCAAAGATGCAGCTTAGGGGTGCTTGGCTTGAAACTGAAAAGTCACCTGAAATTTCACCTGGCTATGTTACTCTGATCGATGCCTGCTCCTGACCTATCTTCTGTTTGGAAAAGGAAGAGCCCTACGGTTTAACATATACACACTGCTATACGTAAAATGAAAATCAGCAAGGACCTGCTGTATAGCATTAAGAACTCTACTCAGTATTTTGTAATAACCCATACGGGGGAAGAATTTTAAAAAGAATGGATATCTGTAGATGTATAACTGAATCACTTTGCTCGACACCTGAAACTAACATAACACTGTAAATCAGCTCTATGCCATTATAAAATAAAATTTAAATTTAAAATAATAAAGTGGGATAAATCCTTCTAAGAAAAAAAATTCCATGGATTCTTTTTTTAATTCATATTTGTGCCCTGACTGTAGCCATAGGCTGTTAACTGGGCCAGGTACCATTCTTGGTAACCACATCCCCAGAGTTCAGGAAAATAGTCATAGGCCATTGGCAAATTCAAAAATCTTGAAGTTTCCTGAGTTTCCTAAAGTAAAGACTTTGTATCTACCAACACTGTTACAGATGCAACGGTGTGTAGCTGCCCAGGAGACAGTGGCTGAAGTGGAAACTTATCCCAACAAACACTTGGTTATTTCACCGATTATTTCAACAAGACAGACATTGTATTAAAAGTCTTGTGGCTCAGCCAGAATGAACCCAACTAGTATTAATGAGGATGCACTTACGGTCCCTGCCCCCTCTCCATGGGTTAAGGATCTGGCCCTGCTGTGGCTGTGGTGTTGTAGGCTGGCAGCTGCAGCTTTGCACCCCTAGCCCAGGAACTTCCATATGCCCCAGGCGCAGCCCTAAAAAATAAAATAAAATAAAATAAAATAAAATAAAATAAAATAAAATAAAATAATCTTGTGGTGAATAGCCTTTTTATAAACTTTAAACAAGGTTCAAGCGGGACACGTCCAGGTGTATGGTATAGAGTGGAAATGCCTGAGTGTGAAAATAAATAGATAGATAAATAAATAATGATAAACTTCCAGTCATAGAATAGCTCATAATGATAACATAAAAAAATCAGGGAAAGAGGCTCGCTGAAGTGGGGGAGGACCGCAAAAGGAATTGAGGAAGAAAGCTCATTCCTTTCCATCTGGTGGTAGCTGTCAGGTGAGCCAAGATGGGTGCGTCCAAGTACATCCAACAGCTATGGGGCAAGAAGCCACCTGATGTCATTTGCTTTCTCCTCTGGGTTCATCGCTGGCAGTACCGCCAGCTTTCTGAGCTCCACGAGGCACCCTGCTCCACCCTCCCCGATAACACACGGAGGCTGGGGTACAAGGCCAAGCCAGGTTATGTCATATATCAGAGGCGTGTGCACTGCAGTGGCCACAAAGGCCCAGTTCCTAGGGGTGCACCTACCGCAAGCCTGTCCACTGTGGTTCAACTAGCTAAAGTTTGCAACAAAGACTTCAGTCCATTGCCGAGGAGCGAGTTGGATGCCACTGTGGGGCTCTGAGAGTCCTGAATTCTTACTGGGTTGGTGAAGATTCTACGTACAAATTCTTTGACGTTGCCCTCATTGATCCATTCCATAAAGCTCTCAGAAGAAATCCTGACAGGCAGTGGGATCGCCAAACCAGTCCACAAGCACAGGGAGATGCGAGGGCTGACTTGGTGGCTCTCCCCATGCAGCTTGGAGAAGGCGCAACACTCTCCAGCTCCACCGTTACTGCTAATATTAGTAAGGTTTGTAAAATTCTTACCTAATAAACAATTTAGGACATTCAAAAAAATCATAGTAATTGGTCATTTTTTCATAGATGTGGATATTTTTAAGTAATTGTATCATCTATTGATTAGCCATTTTAAATACATAATGCTATATCGAGAAGGCTCAGGCTTTCCTAAGGACAATCTCTAGCTAACTGCCGTGGATGTGTGGATGTCTCTCATCTTGCCAAATCCTCAACCCACTGTGAAGTTCCCTAAGGATACAGCAGCTTGGGCCATTGATAATGAATATGCTGGGGGCTTGGCCATCTGAGAGCCAACCGCTGATTCTGGGCCTGGGACCCAAACCTGCCTTGACAATGGGAAGGAGCTGCTGCTTCCCCCAACATGAATTAAACGGTGTGAGGGAAGGATTCTGAGGCCACCTGAGCTTCCCAGGGACTGCTGATGCCAGACAGGAAGCCTTGTCTTTCACAGTCAGACATGAGGTTCAACACGTAAGTGGTCCAGCAGGATGTGTCCTTTGCCCTGACACTCGTGGTAACTGGTCTCTCATATTACCAATAGAGCATTAATTCTCGAGAGGCGGGGAGGGTGGAGACCTACTGAGCGCCTAGCCCACTGAGCACCTACTGTGTCCTGGGACCTGGGGACTGTGGGTGGAGAGATGATCTCGAAGAGCGACGCTCCGACCTATCAATGCCCCTCCGCGGGAGGCTTGGAAAACAAGAAGCAGGAGAGGACACTGAGCCCCTTAAAAGGAAAGAGAAAAAACGAGGTGGAACCCCTCGATGGGGGAGTGCGGAGAAAAGGAAAACACACTTTGCCCACCAGTTTTTCTTGTCACCCTTCTGCTTTATGACCCCTTTTAAAATGTGTCTTTGTTGAAGTGTTCCCGGGGTAGGAAACGCGTCAAGGTTTCATCTCACTGAGGACATTGGAGGGTAAAACGGACCATTGTCTTCATTACTTGGGCTTGGTCCACCAGAGAAGTTTCACTTTTTTTTTTTGTCTTTTTAGGGCCACACCCATGGCATATGGAATTTTCCAGGCTAGGGGTCGAATTGAAGCAGCAGCTGCCAGCATGCGCCACAGCCACAGCAACACAGGATCCACATTGTGTCTGTGACCTACACCACAGCTCTCGGCAATGCCCGATGCTTAACCCACTGAGCAAGGCCAGGGACCGAACCCACAACCTCATGGTTCCTAGTCGGATTCGTTAACCACTGCGCCACGACGGGTACTCCCCCATGGGTTCACTTTTTAAAAGCTGTAGATCCTGAAAATTCTTTCCCAAATGGGACATCTCACTCTCTCCAGTACTTTGTATTTTCAAGAATATATATATTATAATATGTTATAATATATATTTTATATATTATAATACAATATAGTATTAATTATTGAACATATACATACATATATGTATATACATATACATATATACACATTATAGATATCCATATGCATATATTTAATGACAGCTTCACAACAGTTGAATTGTATTAGTTCAGTATATATTCCAAGACTTCTCCACTTGACCGTCAGCATGCTCTCTGTGGATCTGATATTTTAGGCAACACTTCCACCCATAATGTCATTGTGTCTATTAAGTACCTTTTCTAAAACTGTAGGACTAAGCAAAAATACTTACTAAGCCATGAAGTCTGGTTTTCAGCCAAGTATCTGCACAGACGGGTCTCATTAATGAATAATCTCAGGTGTCTTATCTGACACCTGCATCCCTCTTCCCCACCTGTTTAGCCATTAGAATTCAATATCCCAGAATGAGCCTTGCCAGTGTTACGGAAAAACCAGAGCCTGACAGTGGGTAGAGCAGTAAGTGCAGATTTTAATCGGGAACTATTACAATAGGGTTTAGAACTGGGCTCCATTCCAAATTCAATATGGACAAGCAGGGACTTTTAGCCAAGGTGGTTGAGGGGGACGTGTCCATGGATGGAAAAGTACTAAGAGGAAATAGCTGGGGTAAGGGGACATTGTGACTAAACCCACCTAACAGGCTGCTTGCTGGGGGCAGGCAGAGTGATCAGACTTCCTCCAGGGAGTGAGGAGGAAGAACCTAATCAGAGATTGTGAGTGATCAGATATCAAGGAGGGGGATGGGCTCTGCCTAAACTGACTTAGCAGGACGTTTGCTAAAATTGCCAAGACAGTCACGGAAGTCCAAAGATCAAGGCCTCATTGGAGAGAAGGTTCAGAGAAGCCTGCCTAAAGTGGGGTCAGGGCGTGTCTTTGCACCAGCAATCGGATCTGTCTCAGGCTCCATCAGGCTGACCAATGAGGGTGAGATTCACCAGGGTAAGTCATGGACCTGTGATCAGACGATGCAGTCGCACCCCTGTCCTTGACCAAGACACCGGGTTTACCTGGACCCCTAGTTCCTTTATCTAATGAGAAGGGACAATAACCTGCCTGGCTTGATGCTGATGATTATTAAATGAGATGACATAGGAGAGCTTAGCATAGAACCTGAAATATTGTAGACTACTGAGGAAAAAAAAAAAAAGCTGCTTTTTAACTACTGGTATAGTTCTAGTGCTCAGAAGCTCTACTCACCTGTACCTTGACAGGTGGTTCAAACACCTAAAAATGTCAGTTGGAAAATGCATCCATCCTCCTTATTAGCTGGCAATTCTTTCTTAGGTTGAGTCGCAACGTGATGATCTAGGAATTCCATCGCATATAATTCAGTTAACTTTAGAAGCTTCGACTCTAAAATTATCTTTAAAGAGAAAAGAAGAAAACCTGTCTGCAAGCCCTTACCAAAAAAATCACCTAGAGATTGGGGAGATCTTTATTTCTCACACAGGTGTCCTAGACCTAAAACAGGTCAGATGAGAGGGACACCATCCATCTTGGATGGTAGGACTCAGTGAACCACAAGAACCATGGGGATTTAAATCACCCAGAATCACTGAATATACTAGGAATGGAAAGAAAAAAAAACTTTTCAATCATCTGACACTTGTTTATCTGGTATCTTGATCCACTAGTTTCCAGAATCCAACTAAGCGAGAGGAGAAATGCAACCACAAAGCCACCAGAGTCCACTGATTAAACCTTGGGCATTTTAGCACAACATCTGAGGCTGACATGAAAATAAGCCCAGCCTTTTTCTTTCTTTTTTTCTAAAAGAGATCCTAAGAAAGTCAGTTGACTGGATCCCCAGACCAGAGTAGACCAGAAGCAATAAATAATGGCAGGAGATGGGTTTGCTAACCGCTGGCCGGTGGAAAACAGTAAAGTTGGGTCTGGCAGTGAGTAAGGAGAGCCCAGAGCTACACGTTAAAGAAAAAGAGCCCAGGGAATTCCCACCATGGCTCGGCGGTAACGAACACGACTAGTATTCATGAGGTTGCAAGTTCCCATCCCTGGTCTCACTCAGTGGGTTAAGGATCCAGCATTGCTGTGAGCTGTGGTGTAGGTTGCAGACACGGCTCAGATCTTGTGTTGCTGTAGTGTAGGCTGGTGGCTACAGTTCTGATTCAGCCCCTAGCCTGGGAACTTTCATATGCCAAGGGTGCAGCCCTAAAAGCAAAAAATAAAAAAAATAAAAAGAGCCCAAACATGCAGCCATTGGGAGTCATTTATGAGAAGCCAAGTGTTCTACACTTTCCAACCTCCAGAGGCAGGTCTGCACAGAGGGGCAGCCCCATATTTAAGGTTCCAGCGAGTATAGGCTGCTTGCAAAGAGAAGAGAGCACTGGTCACATTCTAGAAAGATTTCTGTCTTCAGCCGAGAAGTGTTTGTTTATTTATATTGCAATTTAAGGGCAACACCTCAGGCATCCGAGAAATCCATCCTGTGGCATGTCATCCTCCGTGGTGAGGTGGGGGCTGGAACGTCCTGGCTCCCAGCAGCCTGTGTCCCCAGCCCAAGCTGTCCCCAGTAAGGACATTCCTGTCACATTGTTCTCACCCAGGCCAGCACTGAAAGCATTTCTAAGGGCCCAGGTGGTGTGAGCAGATGCCGCCCCCTGCCTTTAGGGGCCTCCCTGTGTTCTAGAAAGTACTCTGCCCTCCGGCAGCCTTAGGACAGCATGCACTGGAGGACCAGCCCGCTGTGGCAGCGACACAGCCACTCTGGACCTCACTTACCCCAGAAACAGTGTTATTTGGCCAAGTACTCTTAGAACTTTGGATCTGCCTGCTTTTAGGAAGCATATGTGGCTGGACTTGTGATCAGAAGATGCAGCCCCTGTCTGCCGGAGGCCAGCTCGGGCAGCCAGGGAGTGTACACTTTTTCCCGGTTGGAGAGGGACACGGCGTCGGCAAATATACATAAGGAGACAGCCTCTTTGTCCCTTCTTTCAGGGCGCTGGACTGCTCACATTTTATTGGCATAAGTGGTTGATTATATAGACAGCTTTTCACTACAGATTATATCACATTGTTAAAGGTACATTCGTTAACTGTTACATGGTACAGCAGCTATACATCATGTTTTAAGATCTTTATCTTAACTAAACTTAGTGGGTACAATTTAGGGGCAATTAGGTACAATACATTGTGTGGAAAGGAGGAGACTCAGTACAAATCATCCCATGGCCAGCCAGTCTTTACAAGTTGAAGAGGTCACAGACATAAGCATTTGGCATTCACAAATCTTGTCTTTAGACTGGTGCTTATTTTTAAAGCGTTATGGCAGGGAGACAGTGTAAGAAAATATAAACCAACTTAACTAAACTAGCTATCACTTAAAAGCTTTTAAAATCAAGGACAAAACTCACAGCTAGGTTTCTTGGATAATATATGTCTAACTTTTATGAACCTCATTAAAATCCTAACTCGAAAGTTTACTATATAACTAGTTAATAGATAAACACTATGTTTTAACTAAGTTGGATTTGAATAGGGGAAAGTCCTTCAGGATGAAATTCTTATTATATTATTGTTGTAACTTTGTTAAATCACAAATCACCATAGGAAAATAAGAATGGAAAATAAGAATAATAAGTAAATAATCAGGAAAGACTGAGGAAAAACTGAATAACAAGTGAATAACAGAAAAGACTAAATCATCCATGGAACAATCCCCACTCAGCAACACAACATGGAAATTATTTTCTGGGAAATTAGTTTTCCACCTATGTCAGTGGGCAAGCCTTATTGTCTTCTGGGGTCTGTCCTCGGAATCGTGCCGTGCAGGCAGGCATCCCCTTGTTTGGGAGCCTGCCCTCGGAATTGTACCGTTCAGACAGGCCCCTTTTAGGAGCTTGCCCTCGGAACTGCACCGTCCAGGCAGGCTCCCTTTTTTGATTAGGAGCCTGCCTTCGGAACGGCACCGTTCAGGCAAACTGCCTTCCTCGGCTCCTCGTATCTTCTCGGCTCCCCGCACCTGTCCTTGACCAAGACACTGGGTTTACCTCGACCCCCAGATGCTTTATCTGATGAGAGGGGGTAATAACCTGCCCAGCTCGATGCTCCCCATCCCCACCCCTCCTTTTACACTTATCCCCTCTCTTCCCATGTTGTCTGTGTCCTCGCCCCTGGGTGCACAGGGTTCTGAGCCCTGTGACCGAAGGCCTAGGCCCCTGCCTGCTCTTGCGTCCTGAGCAGCATTCACACAGGAGAGGGGGGTATGTGGAGGTCAAAAGCGAGAAACACCAGATTCACACATGTTTTCATCACATCACACCTGTTCTTTCCCTCCCAGAAAACAGATAGCCTGGCCCTCCACCTACAGAGCCAGTTTGATCTGGGTGATGAATCTCTTCATTGGCTTCCGTCTAAAGCAATTAAATTTTGCCGGTCACTGTCCTCCACTGTAAGAGTGGCCCAAGGCAAAACCATTTTATTGCCAGCGAAGGATCAATTTCTGGCTCCCCATTTATTTTCATTTTGATGTCGATGTTTTTCCATTAACAGTTGCATCTGGTAAAAAATCCAAATAGCATCAAAGTAGAGATAATGAAAAACACATCCCCCCACCCACCCTCCTCTCCAGCGCCTCTACCAGCAACACACAGTTCACAGCCACTTGTACACCTTTCAGAAATGTTCCGTACTTATTCAGGCATATGTCCACCTGCATTAATACATATTTATATTTTGTTACACAACGGGAAGCATACATTTTCGCTCATGGATAATTCTTTTTCGAAGTGTCATACATGTAAGTATTACGTATTCTTTTAAAGTGCAAAATAATAGTCCCTTTCATGGAAGTATGACCTTGCATATAGTGAGGGCTCTACTGATGCATATTGAGACAGCTTCCCACATTTTTAGTTACAAACAACATCGCAAGGAAACTCTTTGATTTCCACAGTATAGAAGCTTAGACGTGAGCCTGTTGGGAAGAAGGAGGATGTACACAGTTTGCTTTTGAAATGCTGCCAGGGTGCCCACAGAAGTTGTGCTGATTAACAAGCCCCTTCCAAGGGCACATGCCTAAGTGAACATACTTTCATGCACCCTGGCTCCAAGTAGCTCATTGATCTTTGCTGGTAGGCTAAGTGAAAACAAGGTGCTGCTTACACTTCTCAGAATGGAGTTGAGTATATTTTAATACATGTCCAGGTGTTGCTTTTTCTCCCCTTTGCCCATGTTTTCCAATGCATGCTTACCTTTTGCCATTTGATTTGGAAAGTCTTATTTCTTATAGAGAAAATTAGCCCTTGGTCAGCAACATATTTTGCAAATACATGCTCCTCACAACCTGTCCTTGGTCTCATGGTTTTCATTGTTCGTAGTATTTTTATTTTCTATCTTTAGCTCCCAATTTTTTTGTGTGTGTGTCTTTCTAGGGCGGCACCTGTGGTATATGGAGGTTCCCAGGCTAGGGGTCGAATTGGAGCTGTAGCCACCAGCCTACACCACAGCCACAGCAACACCAGATCCAAGCTATGTCTTCAACCTACACCACAGCTCATGGCAATGCCAGATCCTTAACCCACTGAGCAAGGTCAGGGATTGAACCTGCATCCTCATGGATGCTAGTCAGATTCATTTCCACTGAGCCATGATAGGAAATCCACTAATATTTTTATAATATTTTTATTTTATGCAGTGAAACAATGTTTTTCTTGATGAGATCTCAGTTTTATGGCGTAGGGCATGTTTCTTTTCAGGAACACAGGAATAGGCCTTCCCTATTCCTGTTTTATTACCATCAAATAACTCTGCTTTGTTTGCCCAGAGTCGTTGAACAGCTTAACTCTGAGACTGAGCTCTTTGATCCAGTTGGACTCAGCCATCCATGGAATAATCCATTTCACCCCCGCTCCCCGATTTGAGTGCTTATCAGCTTTGCGCTTGGTGATTTTGCTGATCCTCTTCCTCAAAAGAAAACACAAGTCAATAGTAAATACTCCTGATTTTTGGGTTATGGTGACTGTTTCAACTACCAGTCTAAGATCCCTTAAGCTGCCTCTGCCAACACCAATTTTTATCATTGTTATTGTTGTGCTGTGTTCTCCAAAATCCGTATGGCAAAGACCTCACCGCCAGTACGTAAGCATATGGCCTTATTTGAAAAGGGGGTCTTGGCAGAGGAAGGCAGTGAAGATGAGGTCATAGCGGGGTAGAGTGGCCCCCACTCCGATGTGAAGGGTGTCCGTAGAGAAAGGGGGGATTTGGACACAAACACGTGCTCAGAGGGAGCATCGTGTAAAGACGAAGGCAGAGACCTGGGTGGTGCGTCTCCCAGGAACACCAAAGACTGTCAACAACCCCCAGAAGCCAGGACAGAGGCCTGGCACAGCCCTTCCATCACCGTCTTCAGGAGAAGCCAAACTGTGGACACCTCGATCCCAAGACTCCAGCCTCCGGAGCTGCAAGACAACAGCTTTCCATCGATAAAGCCCCCAGGTCCATGATGCTTCGTTATGGCAGCCCTAGCAAACCAACACTACAATTATAGGGAAAGTTTTGACTTCTTATTTACGATGGGAGGTCAGTCCATTTGCTGTTGGAGAAGCTTCGACGGGGAACCTGGGTGCAGGTGGGCCTCACACAGACATCAGGCCCAGCTCAGGCCATCCATGAGAGGCACTCCTGGCTTCGTCCTGCCCACCCCACACGGGGTGGCATTGCGAGTGGCCAGGTCAGCAGTGGATTGCAAATGCCAGGTCCTCTCCCTCTGCCTACCCAAATACCAAGTCCTTCCCCTGTGGTACATCAGGAAAGAGCTGGCCCCCAGTCCAACCAGCAACCCGTTGTGGTGAGGCACCTCCCCCCTAGCCCACCTCCCCCACCCCTCCCTCACTCCCCCTACCTTCCCCACCTCCACTCCCTACCCCCACCCTCACTTCTCCCTCACTGCCACCCCCTCCCCCTCCCCAACTCCCCTTCCCCACCCCTCCCCTACCCCACCTCCCTCTCCCAGTCCCCGGATGCTATCAGCTCCTAGTAGAACTCTGCCCGTTCATGCCCTGGGCTTGGCTTCCTTCCCGTCTCCCCTTCCTCCCCACCCCCCCAGCCGGGATCTTTCCTTCCCTCTTCCTGCAAACAAACAAACATGCTGAGCTGCAAAAACGGACCATTCTGACCCCTGAAGGAAGTGCATCAGCGGTTCCTCAGCTGAGAAGTATTATCTGCAATGTGCTCATAAAACTACAGAAAAGCCAATGGGCCGAGAGAAGGAGGCCGCAGGGAAAGGATGATCCTTTGGGAGACCCCGAGGAAGGATTTATTCTGAGATGCTCTCTTTAAATGCTGTTTTTAAAAAGCACGAGCCTTGCAAATCCCTCCAGGAATGGGGGTTTCTCAACTGCCACGTCACACTGGCATCCACAGCCACGTCTGTCACCGGGGAATCCACATTTGCAACACTGGCTCCTTCTTTTTCTGCAGACAAGACTTTTCTTTCGGGATGGCTTCCTGCTTCTATTGGAATTTTGGGTGATGTCTTGTGGCCCATTTCCTCCCTTGGGAACACACAGCTGAAGAATCATAATGTGAATCAGGATGGTCACGTGGCTCAGAGGACACGCTTTTCCAGGAATGCGGCCCTCCCTCGACGTGACACCAGAGATGAGAGGCAGTGGGTGGGAGCAAGCTGGATCTACTTGGCAAGGTGGGCCTGGATGTTGGGGCTCTGATTTGGCCCAAGCACCCTTCCCAAGGGTCCACTGCTTCTTGAAACACCCCTGCCTTTGCTCCCCGTTGCTCCAGAGCCCCAGAAAGCTGGGGCTTGCAGCGTGTTCCCAGCTAGCTGCAGGGTGGATGGAGCCCCTTCAGTTGTTCTCAGCATCTTCCCAGAAGGCTGCAGGGCAGATGGAGCACCATCAGTAGATCTCAGGCCGACAGAGGGCCACTCTGGTCACTGCTCAGGCACCAAACCCATCTGTAGGGGGTTGAAAGGGGATCCCTCCAAAAGATGTTTATACCCTAAGCCCCACTACCTCTGAATGTGACCTTATTGGACAAAGGGTCTTCAAAGATGTAATTAAGCTAAGAATTTCAAGATTCGATCATCTGAGATTACCCAGGTGGTCCCTCAATCCTGGGACAAGAGTTCTTATAAGAAATAGAAGAGAAAAAGTCACAGAGGGAAAGGCCAGGTGAAGATGGAGGCAGGGATCCGAGTGATGGGGCAGAAAACCAAGGAACATCAGGAACCACTGGAGGCTGGAAAAGGCAGAAAGCATCTCCCCAAGAGACGTCAGAGGGAGCCTGGCCCTTGCTGACACCTTTTTCTCAGACTTCTGGCTTCCAGATTTAAAAGAGAATAAATCTCTGTTTTAAGCCACCCACTTTATGGTGCCTTGTCATGGCAGCCATGGGAATCGAACACACCATCCCTCCAAGTAATCCCCCACCTTCTGCTAGCTCCTCAGAGACCATCTAAATAATGTCTGTGGAATAAAGGAACCAACAAAACAGAAAGGTCCAGGGACTAGGCCCAGGCCGGTCCCTCAACTGGCAAGCATCCCAGACCTCTCTTCCACAAATAAATAGAGCAATAGGTACCCATCACCTTCAACCATCAGCTGAGACTAGCATCTCACACCCTACCTCAAATCACATAGGGGCCCAACCGCAGGTGGTCTCAGTTGGTCAAGGTGACCGCCCAGAGCCTTGACCTTCCAAAAAACACCCTCTTTACCTTCTCTTCTTTTTTCTTATTCTTTTGTGGCCAGCTGACTTCACTAGCATAACTCACCAGTCACATACACATTCACAGAGAGAAAGTTTAATGAACATCAAGATAAGAAAACATCACTCATGTGTTTCCTTTTGGAATCAAAAAAGGTTATAGAGTATCCAACTGAGTGCAGACATTCCTAAGGAAACAAGCCCCTCAGGGGACAGACCAGAGTGAAGCCCACAGAATTGTGCACACGCCTCTCCTGTCAGAAGCTCCTGATCAAATTATAGGTTTATATTCAGCTCAGGACAATACAGGAGCCTGGGCTAAATTCACCAATAAGCATCTGTCACTCTCATCTCAGACTGAAACCAACCCAGGAACTATGCACAGAAGATGAAGAGCAGGGCCCAATCAGAGAAGCTTGGCAAGTAATCAAATTACCATCTGGCTCTTTCTAGATCATCCTTCACTTAGATTGAATTATCCCTGCCAACACTTGGGAATTTCCTCCCCTAATGTGAGAGTTTCAAGTTGTTGCATCACATGAAAAATGCCAGGAAACATCAAGCATGAGAATACTCAACCCTTGGAGAAGTAGATTCAAGAGGAAATCTGGACCTCGGTGCTGTCTTTTCTGACTGGGTTCGAGGGAGTAAGATCTTTACTCTTGGATTCGTATCAGACAGATTTCTCGAGGTTCCTTAGAAACCTTTCAGTTGACTTGGGGAAGGGCGGGGTGTCATAGCTCCTTCCATGACCAACATGGTCCTCAGCCCAGGGCCTTTGGTGGGAACCTCTGGGGGAACACAAAGTCTGCCGGAAACAGGGAGTGTCACCCACTGGGCACAGTAGACTGAGAGCCCTGAGGACCCAGAGGTGAAGGCTCATGAGGATGGCGGCTGCAGTGTTCTGCACAGTACACGTATTAGCCTGGGCTCTCCAGAGAAATAGAACCAATAGGAAAAAGGTCGACAGATGATAGATAATAGGTAGTCAATGGATATAGATAGGTAGATGATAGATAAAGAGAGTCATTGTAAGGAATTAGGTCACATAGCTGTGGAGGCCAAGACTTCCCAAAACCTACAGTTGGGAAGTTGGACACCCCAGAGAGCCAATGGCGTAGGTCTAGTCCGAGTCCAAATCTGAAGATAGAAGGCCAAGGGCCCAGCTCAGAGACAGTCAAGCAGGGGAAGGAAACCCTCTCTTCCTCCAGCTTCTTGTTCTATTCAGACCTTTAATGAATTGGATGAGCTCCACCCACTGGGGGGCGGGGGGACTCTGCTTTACTCAGCCCAGCATAGAAAATGTTAACTTTACCCAGAAACACCCACACAGACACACCCAGGATAATGTTTGACCACGTATCTGGGTTCCTGGTGACCCCATCAAGCTGAAAGCTCACATACAATGAACACATACAATGAATGATAACCGTCGGTTTCAATGGTTTCAATGGCAGCCCCATGGGCCCCACAGTCAGCTGGTCTGCTGCTCCATGGCTCAGGCAGTGAGCATCCTTGGAGCCTTGTGCAGTCTGAGAACTTTTGGTGTTATGGGGGAGGGGTGAAACATACTAGAGCGTCTCTGGAAGCACAAGGTTGAGAAACAGCCCCACCCCAAGACTGAAACAGGCACGACCTTGGCAGCAGACGAACTGTTTGGAAGCCAACAGAAACAGTGCCACCATGCAGGTGCCCTCGTCCCTGGCTGATGGGA
Organism: Phacochoerus africanus; assembly: GCF_016906955.1. Taxonomy (NCBI): domain Eukaryota; kingdom Metazoa; phylum Chordata; class Mammalia; order Artiodactyla; family Suidae; genus Phacochoerus; species Phacochoerus africanus. Next base: position 281,280,804 of record NC_062544.1, on the reverse strand, counting down.
CCAGGGCCACAGTCTGTGGTGAGCAGAGTTCTGTTATCTTCACACACGCCATTCTTGGCCACCTACTTCACTCTGATCTGTCCCCAGAGGACTTGCTTCCTCAGGAATTTCTGCACTGAGCTGGAAACTTCATATGCTTTATTCACTCCAAAAGGGGGAAAAAATGAATGAACAACAACCAAGAATGGGCAGTTCTTTATAGACACTCTAGGCCAGCAGTGGAAACCAGCTGAGATTGAATGGGATCTACCTATCTAGCTTCTGCATCAGAGGAAAAAAAGAAAAATTCACAGTAGACTATTTGCTTACATACAAATATCTAGCTAGCGTCAAGTAAGAATTTTAATAAAAGTCGTCGCAGTGGTAACTGGCCCTTCAGATGACTCAGGGCTTCCCTGGACACCAGTGCTCACAGACATTCAGTGGCTTCAAGAATGAGTAATGAAGATGTTTGGGAAAGGTTTCTAAGGTCAGAAGATAGGATTCTTTCAACCAAGTCAAGAAGACGAGAGAGTGTGATATGCCGAATCACTGCAAAAGGCAGCCAGGAGAATTTACTGGGACAAACAGGGCTCTGGGCTTAGCACAATCTCCAGGGCAGAGAGGGTCCTGCCATGGTGATGTCACTCCCCCATTAGCTGCCGGACATCCTCAGCTTTGTGCTGGGTTTGGGTTGGCAGAGCTCGCCAACTGGTCAAGATGGGCATTGATTCCCTCCTTCCGTTCATCCAGAAAGAATTCTGTTTCTTCCCCACTCTGGCACCTCTGCCCAAAATTCATGCCATTTCTGCTCATAATAGCGAAACGAATGACGGCTTGTTGAGCACGATGCATGTCGGCACTGTTCTAAGTATTTACACGCACTAACTCACAAAATCCTTACAGACCCTCTATGACGGAGACACCATTATTATCACCCTAATTTTATGGGTGAGGAAGCAGAGACATGGGAGAGTGAATTAACTCACACAGAGCTTCTGTATTGGTTATCTATTGCTGCACAACTTACCCCAAAACTCAGTGCTGAAAACAGCAGATTGTGTTATCTCACAGTTTCTGTAGGTCAGGAATCAGGAACTGCTTAGCTGGGTGGTTCTGGCTCAGGGTCTTCCACGGGGTTGCAGATGCAGCCAGAGCTGCCGTCTTCTGGGGGCCTAACGGGGCTGGAGGATCCGCTTCCACGTGGCTGTCAGCGGGAGGCCCCAGTTCCTTGCCTTGTGGGTCCACAACATGGTAGGTAGTCTCCCCCAGAGCAGGTGGTCCCAAAGAGACAGGGAAAGCCTCAGTGTCTTTAATGACCTCATCTCTGAAGTCACACATCCTCACTTCTGCTTTCACTTATTCATCAGTAATGAGTTACTAAATCCACCCCACACTTAGGGGGAGGCAAATTGGGCATCATCTCTTAAAGGGGGACTATTAAAGCATGTAAATGGTGGAGCTGAAATTTGGACCACTCGGTCTGGCTCCAAAGGCATGTTCTTCACCATCATGGCCATGATCCCTGAGTTTACTGGATGACAAGGGCCTCTCAACCACATGTGCAAAACCCTGCATCTGGCAGAGTTGTATACTCTTCCAGGGCCAGGAACCACCAGCAGCCACTGTGCAGGCTTTCTGGGGGTTGTTGGGAATTGTACAACAAGCCTAGGGCCTGAGAACAGATGTTTCTAAACCTCCCAGAGAGCTTTAAGTCACTTAGGAGAGCATTCCTCACCTCTCTGTGATTTTGCCTTGGAGAAGCCATAGTTCCCAAGTACTATTCCCTGCACCCAGAGGGATCAACAAAAACACAGAGCTGACCGAAGCACTGCACCCCACTGCCTGTAGGATCTAATGCAAATCCTTCGATATGTCTTTGAAGGCCCTTCCCAGTAGAGACCTAACTCACCTGCCCAATACCCTCTCCACCTTCACCTTTACTTCAGCAATCCATGCCAAGGTCCCAGTGAATCACTCACTGGCTGTTCCCTCTAGATAAATGCTTGTCCCACTGCTCTCCACTTATCCTCCAAGGCTTTCCTGATAAGCCCCTCCTCTATGAGATTTTTCTGACTACCTGCCATGTTAGCCAGCAAAGTCTCTGGTCCGATAGGACTTTGTACATATGACTCAAATTGCATTTAACGCTTCATATTGTGATTTGATACTGTCCACTAGAAGGATATCTCTGTGAGCGTAAGATTTGTGAGGCAGGCAGAGAGCAGGTGCTTGAAATGTTTGCTAATGACTCAATGGATGGACAGATGAATGGATGGCTTGTCGGCTGGCTGGGTGAATGAGCTGATGGATGGGTGCATGAATGAGTGGGTTGATAAAGAGGTGGGAGGTTTGGTGGGGAGATCAATGAGTGGATGAATGAATGGATGATGGTTGGCTGAATGGTGGATGGGTGAATGGATGGAGGGATGGTGGTTGGATGAATGATTGGGCTGGTTGGTATAAGGGTAAGTGGGTAGATGAAGAAACACAGCTTCTGATCTCATGGAGCTTACAACAGTCAGATAAAAATAAGATTAAATATATATTCCGGACAAATTTACTAAAGAAAAATGTAATGGAAAATAGCCTAATCAGAATAAAACCATACGAAAGACAATGCATAAAATTTTAATACAAACAACAACAAAATGGGAGGAGAAAGAAAGGAAAAGACAGGAGAAGAAATGAAAGGGCAAATAAAAGCACAAGGATTTTGCAAACCCAAGGATGTGGTTCTCTAGAGCAACATTATTGTTTTTCCCCCAATGGATCGAAAATAAACTCTCTTGGCCAACTGCTCTCTGGATAGGACATGGGCTGCATGTGCCCAGCGTGCCGCAGGGGCAGACCCAGCACTGAGCTGTTGCCATGGAAAAGCCATCACTCCCGGGCTGTGTTTACAGGAGGCCTCTCCCTCCCCCACCCCCAGGCTGTCACACTGCAGCAGGTCCAGTTTGCCTTAAGCCACAGGAGGGACAGGTCCTGCAGTCAGAGGCAACTGTCCAAGGCCAGTAGGACAGTGGGCACTGCTGGCCTCCTGGCATCTGGGGAGAAAGACTTGAACAAGTTATGGGTTTCTCCCATTGGACAGATAAAGCTTCCGGGCATGGCCTCAGCCTGGCCAGGAACCCTGACCCTGACCTGGCCAATGACCCCAGGGTGGGCAAAGCTGCCCATTGAGAACCATGGTTCTGGCAGGAAGGTCGACCCCACTACTTTCACACTGTTTTGTTCATTCACTTATCTCCCTATAGGCTGGACCTGGGCACAGTCCCTTCACTAATGTGCCAGTGCCCTCAGGCCAACCCCAACTACCCAGGACCTTGTAAACATGCCTGTACCCTTCCACAGGGCACCAGGATTGTCCATCCAGGCTCATGCTTCATTGCACAATGATTTATCCAATGCCCCGTGCTGATAACAGGTACAATGGTGACCAGAGGGCAGGCGAGATTACAGCCTGCCCACCAGACCATAGACTCCTCAGGGGTCACAGGACACACGCCTGACCCATGGCAGGACCACCTCCTGAAGGAAGCTTCCATGGCACTCGCTCTGCCTCTGCCTCAGTGGGCAGCCCCCCAGGCTGCAGGCATCTGCAAACTTGCTCACCAGACCCCAGGCCCTCCATCTGTCCTCTCGCAGCACTTGCCAAGCCTTCCGGTGCCCACAGACCCCCCCCCCCAAGGGATAGTGTTACCAGACAGATTCCCACAGTAGATCTGGCTCTGCATTTCCAACCAGCTCCCAGGGCAAAGCTGAGGCTGCTGGTCCCTGGACCACGCATGAGGGGTGGAGGTCCCGGCCCTAGTTAGGAAATCTGACAGATGCAGATGCAAATCTGACAGGTAACCCTAAGGCAGGGTTAGTGCACCGCCTCCTGCAGACTTGGGGACAGTTCACCCCAGAGATGAACTCTAGCCATAGGAATTTGGAGAGCCTGGGTAACAGTGACAGACCATTAGGGGCAGAGCTCCAAATACTTTCCTTCCCAGGACGTGGAAACTGTGTAAGAGTCAGCTTGTGGGTTTGCCCTTGCTTCCAGGAGAAGTGAGCAACCTAGGGACACCCTCCAGGGTGGTCTGAGTCTAGAGGTCGGCTGCGTCAAGACCTCCTTTCTTATCGCGCACCCTCTCTTTGGGGTGTCAGCTTCTGCTCTGGTTTGCACAGGGTGGAGGCAGCCAAGGACCAAGGCACAGCGGAGGGGAGGGAGGGGACTAAAGTCATCACCGCAGCCAGACCCTCCCACATCCCGGGTCCAAGCGGGGACCGGAGGACCCGAAGTGCAGCCCGAGGTGTCACATCCCAAAGAAAGCACCTTTCCTGCATGGCGTTCGTGGTGACAGCCAGATGCTCTTTCCCCAGCGCTGTCAGCAGTGACCGGAAAGCCGGATGGGAGGTCTGACCCTCCTGAAAGACACGCGAGCGAGAGCGCCACCTGGTGGTGCAGCGGCCACACAGCTGGCCTGAGCGGGCCTGGGGGCGCTGCGCACTGGGGATGCTTGAGGGCTGGCGGACAATTTCTAAAACCAGTGCAGTCCCTCCCTGGCAAACATCCCCTCACTTCATTCTTTCCCTTCTGAGGTTTACTCTGTGCTCATTCATATCTCCGAGGAAGAGCCATCACCCCTGAAACTCCAGATGTTGAAAGAAAAGAACCGTGAGGTTTGCACCAGCGCTAAACACAACACGGTAACACAGCAGTAAAAACGTAGTTCAGACCTCACAGGCTCAGACTATGCGAGACACTTAGAGCACGATGCCAAGGACGTCCTGAGAGTTAAGCCCAGGCACCTGGGAGCTCCCAGCGAGCTAACCTGAGCCTCCCATTAACCACCCTAATTGAGCAAGTTGTCTGGATTTTCTGCATTCATTCTTTTTTTTTTTTTTTTTTTCCGTCTTTTCTAGGGCTGCACCCGCGGCATATGGAGGCTCCCAGGCTAGGGGTCTAATGGGAGCTGTAGCTGCCGGCCTACACTGGAGCCACAGTAATGCAGGATCTGAACCTCATCTGTGACCTACACCACAGCTCACAGCAACACCGGATCCTTAACCCACTGAGTGAGGCCAGGGATCGAACCTGCAACCTCATGGTTCCTAGTGGGATTCATTAACCGCTGAGCCATGACGGGAATTCCCATGCATTCATTATTAAAGGAGCACAGACTATGCAGTGTTCTAGGAGGCAGTGGAGACGCAGCAGTGAGTGAACCAGGCCCCTGCCTTCATGCACCTCTCTCTGAGAAGGTAAAGTTAGAACCTGCCTGGATGGGGAGAGTGTAGCCATGTACACTGAAGATGCAGAGTGTTCCAGGCAGAGTGTTCCAGGAGCACAAAGACCTCGCAGTGAAAGGCAGAAGAGAGAAATCGAGGAGGCCTGTGTGGCTGGTGAGGAGGGGAGTGAGTGCAGCTGACAGGTGAGGCCTCTGGCAGCAGACCAACGCATCCTCATGGGCCCCTCTAAGGACAGCGGCCTTTGCTTTGAGGGGAGCCATGGGTGGAGTAGGGAGAGGCTGGTTACCTGCACTTGTTAAGGATCCCCTGGCTGAGGTGTGAGCTGGGATGACTCATGTCCAGCTGTGCCTGGGACTGAGGTTTCTAGGATGCAGTATGACATTCAGTGCTGAGTCACAGGCGAGCCTAGGATGAGCTGTCCCCCTGGGTGTGACTAGCAGCCTGTTGTGGGGGAAGTCTGCTCAGGAACTCAGGTGAGAGGCCATAGTGGGTGGGGTGAGTTGGCTTGGAGGTGGGAAAGCCACCCAGGAGCTCCATAGTCTGCACCAGGGCATATACAGGTACTGCGGGGGGTTCTCCCCTGGCCCCACACTCCAGAGTAGCCTGTTTTCACTGTCTCCATGGCCCCCGGATAGAGGTTGACTTCACAAGAGTGGAATATGCTATAATCACTAAAAAGAAACCCCAGAGCTGAGAGTCACACCATGAAAGCAGACAGGTAAAGCCTAATCTTCAACCACCTTCTCTCCCAAGGCTCGTCTATGTGTCTCCAATGCACAGCCAAGACAAGTCCTTCTTGCCTCCACTGATCCACCTGGTAAACTCCTATTCATCCTTCAAAGCCCAGTCCATCTTTTTTGAAGACATCCTTGCAACACTCACACCTGGCAAACCCATCCCTTTTCTCTGCCCCCTGTAGCCCTGTATACATCTCTAAAATTAAATGCACCCACCCATCTGCTTACCACATACATCAGAGTCTGCATCCTCATGTCTGACCCATCCCTGCCTCTCAGTGCCCAGCATCCCATCCATAACAGGTGTGTGATGGGTAAGTCAGATCTAACCACAGAAACAAGGGAGCCTGGCCACTGGGCCAGGAAAAGCCCTGTTCTGAGACACACCCTCATGTGCTGAGGCTTGGAGAGGAAGCCTGTGCCTGAGAAAATGAAGGTTCCAGAAGGAGGTTGGAGGAGCTAAAGGAGAGAAGCAGGGTCAGAGGAGGAGGAAGCAGCCATCTCAACACCCCCTCCTGACTTCAGGAGCATCTTACAATAGTAGGTGCTCATCACGCTCCTCAGCATGTGCGGAACTCCTGCAGCCAAGGTCAGGCCACCAGGAGTGTGGGCTCCAGTCCACTGGGAGCCTGTCGCTGGCAGTCCTCAGTTATGACTGCATCAGAACCACCTGGTGAGCTTTAAGCAGTTACCATCCATAGGCAATGACACCAGAATCTTGGGGTAGATCCCAGGCACCAATTCTTTTGAGAAGCTCACAGGACTTTGATGGGCATCCATGGGTAAGAAGCACCGCCCTAGAAAGGACACTATTTTCTCTGTGCCCAAGCCCCATTTGGCTCTGGCCCCACTGCATAAGATGGACATGGAACAGTTTCTCAGTCAAGGGTGTGTTTGTCCCCAAGAGACACTTGGCAATGTTTGGAGATATCTCAGTTGTCACAGTGAGGGATGATGGCTGCTGGACAGAGCGGGGATGCTGCCTGACATTCTGAAAGTGTTAATCCAAGAACCCTACTCCTTCTTCCTGTTGAATTCTGCCAAGTCCTCTCCATCCTCCCTCTGGGTCTTGTGGGCTAAACCTAGACTGAGCTGGACCTCCTGGTCCAGACTGGATGGGTGGAGCTTGGGGCCTCTATTGCTGAGAAGAAATAGCTGCCAAGGGTTCCCCCATACTCAAGAATTATCCAGTCCAAAATGCCTATGGTGTGCTGTTGAGAAACACTGACCTGGTGATACAAAGAGTGACCCAGAAGAAACTAGCACTCATTGGCACTCCTTACACACCCATCTCTGGTCTAGGTGATTTTTCTCTGTTGTCTCATTTGATTTCCAAGGGGGAAACAATGAAAGAGGTGCTACGTTACACAATGCAATTTTACAGATGAGGAAAGTGTATCGCAGAAAGGGAGGGTGATCTGCCTGAGATGACACAGCGGTGGTGGTGGAGCTGGATGTCCCAGCTTGTCCCGAGTCCAAGCTCATGCCGCTCGTTGCACAATAGGCTAATAAATGGAGAGACAATTTGTTGGGATGACTCAACTACTGACTTTATTCAGAAAGCCAGCACACTGAGAAGATGGTGGACTAGTGTCCCAAAGAACCATCTTGCTTGAGTTAGAATTTAGGCTTCATTTATACTAAAAAGGGGGAGAGAGTAAAGTCCAACATTTCCTGGTTCTGGTCAGACTCCAGAGGGGATGTGTTTCTTTCTTCCTTCCTGCAGTCAGTCCCAGGATGTTTCCCATGAGCTAAACAAAGACATTTTAATGTAACGTTCGTTACCTGGGAGGCAGGGTTCCCAGAGATGGGCCCTTATGTACAATTTAAGCTTACGGGCAACTTCCCATAAGTGAATGACTTGTAGTAGATTTCCAAGGTTCTTCCCTATTATACCAGCAGCCTTCTTGACTGCTCACTCCCCTCATCACAGAGCAGCCTCCTGCCCTGATGGTGAGGGTCCAGCTCAATGTAGGGTTGCCTAAATTACCTAGGGTGGGGATTTGACATTGCTCAAAAGAGAGCCAGGACCAAGGGCTCTTAGATCAACAGAAGCTGGCCTTGCCCGCTCCCCAATCTCCCCCTTTGTATTCCATCTTGTTCCCTCTCTTCTGTGTCCCCACCCTGGTTAGAATCCCTCCACTCCTGGTTGTGTGGTTTGCAGAAAATCACTTAACCTACACACGCCACAGCCCTCTTGCCTATGAAATGGGGAGTCAGAGTGTCTTGCTCTTAGGTTCTCTGGGTGGCTGTAAGGTATAAAATAAGATTGCACATGAAAAGCAACTAGCAGAGTCCCTGGGCATCGTAGCACATGTCTGTCTCCTTCTCCCCACATCCAATCCATTTTCTGGACTCCACCCCTGTGTTCCCCAGGAAGCCTTCTCTAACCATGTCTGACACTTTCTTCTCCGAAGAAGTAAACTACCAAACCTCCTAACACAAATTCATACATCACTGCAACTACTGTCCAACTCTGTGGGGATATTTTGTTTCTTAGATACATTTTATATCACTGAAGGCAGTAAACTTGGAAGCACAAAATTGTCTGTGATACTTGTTGGATGGATGAATGATTTCATCCAACAGACCCTTGGATTCACCTTAAACCCTACTATGGTCTGTACCTCCACCTTGAATCACTGAGAGAGGCAGGAGGGGCTCACACTCCTAGACGGAGCTGTATAAATCCCAGCTCTAACTCTTGCCAGTCCCAAGGTGGCAAGCTCCTCCCTTGAAATTAGGCGAAATAATTAAAAACTACCTTCCCACCTGATCTTGCTGTTTCCCTTTACAATTCAGAACTGCTTCTGATTCCCATGAGGTTTGTCCACACCCCACCAATTGCTAAAGGCTTATTGTAAAACCGCAATGAGTAATGATTATCCCTTCCCTGCAGAAATGACTCTTGCAATGATTACCACTTTCCCCATCATGGTCTGCCTCTGGAGCCAGGTTCTCCGGGAACAATTTCCGCATACTAACACCTGTAATAATAACAGTATTACCAGTTATATAATGCTTATTCCTCCAGGTGACTTCTGTTCATTATCTCTGCTAATCTTCACAAGGATCCTATGAGATTTGCGCTATTGTTATCCAATTGACAGATGACTAAACCAAGGAGAATTTCCTCTTTTTCCAATCTCAGATTTATCTATCTCTTAAAATGTTTAAAACAGCCCATGGTTTGCCACCTAGCATTTCCTTCTTATAACGTCTTTTAACTACCAGTTTAGTTTCTTTCATAGGTACAGGACTACTCGGGTTTTTCTATTTCTAGTTGAGTCAGTTTTGGGAAGTTACATATTTTTTACAAGTTCTCTATTTCACCTAAATATTCAAACTCACTGGTATAAATTCATAATTCTCGTATTTTTATATCTCAATTATATTTGGTTATGTATACTTTTTAATTCCTAATACTCTTTGTTTAGATTATCTTTCTTTTCTGACTGTGTTAATCTCATTAGCGATTGGTCGATTTCATTAGCCTCCAAAGAATCAAACTGAAAGTTTTCATTACATTATTGCTTTCTCTTTCATTCCTTTCTGCTCTCATCTTTGTCATCTCTTTATCTCTTTTTCTTTGGATTATTTTTGTTACCTTTCCCCCTTAGAGTGTTTGTTTCACTCATTGCTTTTTCTGTCTTTTCTTTTTTTGGAGGGTGTTGTTGTCATTGTTGTTTTGTTTTGTTTTTTAGGGCTGAACCCACAACATATGGAAGTTCCCAGGCTAGGGGTCGAATTGGAGCTGTACCTGCCAGTCTGCACCACAGCCACAGCAACATGGGATCTGAGCCTCATCTGCAACCTTCACCCCAGCTCACGGCAATGCTGGATCCCAGACCCACTGAGCAAGGCCAGGGATCAAACCTGCATCCTCAAGGATACTAGTCAGGTTTGTTTCCACTGCACCACAATGGGAACTCCATTCTTTTTCTTTTCCGATATAATTTAGGGTTGTTTTCCTAAGGGTCCCTTTAGTTTCAGCCCACAAGTTTTTATATGCAGTTTTTAAATTTATGCTTCAGGAGTTCCCGTCATGGCGCAGTGGTTAATGAACTCAACCAGGAACCATGAGGTTCCAGGTTCTATCCCTGGCCTCGCTCAGTGGGTTGAGGATCCGGCGTTGCCATGAGCTGTGGTGTAGGTCGCAGATGTGGCTCAGATCCCGCATTGCTGTGGCCCTGGCATAGGCTGGCAGCTACAGCTCCAATTAGACCCCTAGCCTGGGAACCTCCATATGTCACAGGCACGGCCCTAGAAAAAGACCAAAAAAAAAATTATGCTTCACTTCCAAGAGTTATCTAATTTCTATGATCTCAGATCATTACCCAATCAATTATTTAGAAATGACTTTATTTCTAAAAACATGGCATCTTATTAGTCTTCCTTGTTATTGACTTCTAATTTAATTTCATTATTGCTAGATAATGTGAACTGGATAATAGCTTCTCTGGAATGTAAGTCTTGGTTGATTTGGTCAATTTTAAGGACGCTCTGGTTGTGCTTGAAAAGAATGTGATCCCATCACATTCGTCAGATTCAGTGTTCGATGGACATTCATGATACTAAGTTTGTTAATTGTGTTTTTTGTGTATATACATGTGTTCTGTTTAATCTGTTACTGATAGAGCCTTCATAACATTGGTGAATGTGTCCATTTATTCTTGTTCTATTTTGAAGTACATTATTTGATGTATGCAAATTTAGCGTGCCTACATCTTCCAATGAGTAGAAACTATTTTCATTATGAAAATGATCCTTTCACCCTTTGCAGTTATTTTGGCACTTAATCCATTTCGCCACATAGTTATTTAGCTACGCCAGTGTACCTGTTGTTACTGTTTGCCTGATATACCTCTTAGTATTCTTTTTCTTCTATCTTTTTTTGCTCTTCTTGTCTAGGAATGCCTCACATAAATAGGATGCAGTTGGATTCTTTAAAAATTCAGCAGGACCATCTTTTTCTTTTTACTAGGGAATAGCTGAGTGCTCTAGGTCAGTGATATAAGGGGGTTCACCCAACTTTTCTGTTCACATACTCTGTAAAAAATCAGTGCAAACTATTAGATCTCCCACATGTTTATCATAAGTTTAAGTAATTGCAAAAGATTTGGGGGCACACTATAAATATTGACATTAACAGCAAAATGATTACATAATCCACTTATATATATTTTATGAAGTATAAATCTATAGCAATTCAATAGTTATCATCAATTTTAAAAACACAAAACAAGATTTGCTTTAAACTTCTGAAATTTTACAGTGTCTGTTTTGTCCCCTGAATTTATATTTTCATTTCGCTTCCCCAAGAGAATTTTATCCTAGTGTATTACATTCTCTGTGCTTTAAAATCTTTTGACCTCAGTATCAGACTTCTTTGCAACAAAAGTATGTATATACATTTAAATTTTAAAAAGACCTGAAGGGAGTTCCCATTGTGACTCAGCAGTCATGAACCTGACTAGTTTCCATGAGGACATGGGTTCCATCTGTGGCCCCGCTCAGTGGGTTAAGGATCAGGCACTGCTGTGAGCTGCAACGTATGTCATGGACATGGCTCTGATCTGGTGTGGTGCAGGCCGGCAGCTGCAGGTCCTATTCGACCCCTAGCCTGGGAACTTCCATATGCCACAGGTGCGGCCTTAAAAAATAAAATAAAATAAAGACTTCAAGGATTATATTGTTTTCTTCTAGATAGATATCATTACAACATAAGGAAAACACAAATGATCAGAAGATAAATATGTTAATTTGTGATAATAATTATTAAGTATAAAACACTAAAATTTTATTAGATATATACCTCTTAAGAACATGAGTGGAGTTTTTATTTTTTACATGTAGCTGTAGTTTACTATTACTTATGGGTAGTCTGACAAGTTGCTTCCATTCCAATTTATTATTAGTTTAGCTACGAGTACTGATAAGCATCATTCCCATAAATACATAAATAAGAGTAGAATGAGTATCTGTACAGCATGTCATTAAGTTCTTTGAATGTCTCTGGAGTCACTTGATTAAAAAATCACATACTGATCAATCATCAAAAATTATTTTAAATGATCTACAAGCTGATACATGCGTTAGGTCCTGTTTCAGTATCACTGAAAGCAAATCCTTAGAAACCAGCTACTTACAAAAGGATTTGTGACTAGCCATCATAGTCGATCACATTTCAGCTTCAAAGAATTCCACAAAAGCTAGGGAGGTGGGGCCTTCTCAAGACAATTACCAATAGTATCTAATACTATTAACTAACATTGAATTAATTCTATAATAATTAAAGTAGACCGGTTACTCTCGTAATTCGAGACCATTTTCCAAAAACTTTAGAAAAATAGAAATATTATTCATTTCAATAGACCTTTTCAAAGAAAACGTTGAATAGGGTACTCAGTAATTTAAATTTTGGCAAAATGGAATCCAAACGTTTCCCCTCTAAGTCCCAACAATGTCGAAGAAACTCTGAAACACTAGCTTAGCTCCGTTCTATGCTGCCTTCTCTCAAAGACGTCACAGAGATCTGCTAGAAGTGGGCATTCTCACCTTCTTGACCTTAAAATCATACAAATGGTTTACAGACACACCAAGAGAAGACAGGACTCCCTAAAACCAATGGGCTTGATAAAGCAAAGTGTGGAGTTCCATCGTGGCTCGGTGGAAATGCATCTGACTAGTATCCATGAGGACGCAGGTTGCATCCCTGCCCTTGCTCAGTGGGTTAAGGATCCAGTGTTGCCCTGAGCTATGGTGCAGACGCAGCTCAGATCTGGCATTGCTGTGGCTGTGTCATAGGCCAGTGGCTATAGCTCTGATTTGACCCCTAGCCTGGGAACCTCCAATATGCAGTGGGTGCAGCCCTAAAAATAATAACAATAATAATAATAATAATAATAATAATGCAAAGTGGTGCCAGGCCTACTGCAGGATGCTCTTTCTATCTGGAGGGTGGTGGGTAGCGATCATTGCCAGAGGGTATGGGAGGCCTCCCAGCAGGCAGCAACTTCCTCCCAAGCCCAGGTATCTCTAACACGGGGAAGCAGATGAGGTGTGGAGGCGTGTGTGTGTGTGTGTGTGTGTGTGTGTGTGTGTGTGTGTGTGTGTGTTTGCCACTTGAGTGACGTGAGACATTACCGTCCAAGAGCCTTTGTTTTGTCCTGGGAACAAGACATGCCCTGACCATAGCAGGAGATGAAAGGGACCCGACGGCTAAAGAAAGATTGGTGCCCCAGCACCAGCCCGCTCTGCAACACGCCTGGATTCAAAACATCCCACATGGGCCGGAACACCCGTGTGGGGCGTTCCAACCCAGGGCGCTCATGGGAGAAGCAAGCGCACCTGATAAAAAGCGTGTCCACCACTCTGGTATTTCTCATCACCCCTTGTCTGGGGTCCTGGGAGGTCCTTGCACTCCGCCACCTTGATGCTGGTGAAATGCGCCCGTTCTTGGTCAAGTGCAAGGGGACCAAAGAAATGGGAAGAGAGATGTGGGCGTGTGCCGTTCGGACGCGTTCTGGAAAGGGTACCTGGGCAGTGAGGCCCCTGTCCCCCAGTGGAGCCCCCGCCCAGGTGGACACAGAGCAGCCTCACTGTCGTGTCCACTGGCCGTTTTCCTTCCAGATTTCTCTGGACCAGGTGCTTATATGTTTATCGTGTATCTGACGTTTTAAGGATTTTGCAAGGGGACAATTTCCTGGTGGCCTACACAGCCAACTAGCAGAAACGAAAGTGCTTGGGGGAGTTTCCGTAGTGGCGCAGTGGAAACAAATCTAACTGGGAACCATGAAGTTGCAGGTTCGAACCCTGGCCTTGGTCAGAGGGTTAAGGATCCGGCGTTGCCGTGAGCTGTGGTGTAGGTCGAAGACATGGCTCAGATCCTGCGCTGCTGTGGCTCTGGTATAGGCCAGCAGGTGTGGCCCTAAAAAGACAAAAAAATAAAAAGTGCTTGGGTAGTTTTACAAAAGATTTTGAATCCCTGCCTGGGAAGGAAGGCAGGAAGAGGCAAGGCATGTGCCAGATCGAATCCTCAAGTCACAAACCTGAGGAAGCCTCACCCCATCCCCGACAGGCCCCTGCCATTTACCAGGCACCGGGTTGAGGCGGGAGCCCGCTGGCTCATTTGAGTCCCCTCCTCCCCCCCCCACCCCCACAGTGAGGAAGCTGAGGGTGGAGCCCATGCCCACCCCCCAGGGAGGTCCCAGCTCTCTGCCCTCCCAGTGGGCTGCATCCCCCATCCTGCCTCTGCCTTTTCTCTCTTTTATTCCCGCCTCTTTCTCTTTCTCATGCTTCCCTTTTTCCATTCTCATCTTCTCACCTGCATCTCAGACCTACCTGTATGCTTTACAGCATCTCTAGCAGTTGGGGTCACAAAAGATCCACCCCATGTGTGACAGAGAGGCCACTGTCCCCCACCCCCATTTAGAATACAGGCTTCGCTGCCAGTGAGGGGGTTCCTGGGAGCTGAGGCTCACTCATCAAGGGTTATCTACCCATTCTTGGTCACAGCTTTGGGGTTCCCCTCTACAATTCATTTGGGGCCAAGCTCACGGTCAGGAATGCAACGTCACAGCACATGTCTCTGGTGGAACTGTGTGACCTGACCAGGCTGCAGGAGTGGCTGGAAAAAAACAAAACCCAGGGACTGCCTGGAATGCCTCCTCGGAGCTCCACCCACGTGTGGCTCTGAGAACCTCCCTGAACTAAGTTCCAACCAATGAGCCCTGACAAAGCACAGAAGCATTTGAGGCCAGGAAACATGATTAAAATACATCTTGTTTGAAAAACGGAAGAGTTTAGAGTATTCACAGCTAGGATTCCAGCTAATGTAAACACTGAAAACAAATTACTCACTGGGGGAACAAGAACAGGGATTTTTATGTTATGAAGTGTGGGAGCCAACATTTCTAGATGGATACTTAATGTTGTGGGGGGCGGGGGAGATGGAAAGAGAATTAGTCTGGGAATCAGAAGGTCTAGATGAGCCCCAGGCTATGCTACCAGCTGACTGGACAGCCTAGTTGAAGCCATCGCTGCCTCTGTTTCCCCACCTGCCGCAGGAGTGGGGACGGTCCCTTCCACTCCCTGTCAAGGCAGGATTCTGTGTCACAGAGAATTCCTCTGGTCTCAGCATCTCTTCCCCTCCCATCAATGCTTCTGATGTTTGCATTGCCTGCTGCGCCCTTGGGAATGAGCATAATATTTGGGTACATAGTCTCTTTCCACTCATTCTATAGACAAGCCAAAAAAAAAAAATATATATATATATATATATATCACCACCTCGCATTTCTGCAGGGCTTTTTAAGCCATCAGAAAGTTGCACACGAGCATCACTTCTGCCTGCTTGCTGCAACATTTTTGGCAAATGAAAAGCTCTTTTCAAATATTCTGCACTGCAGATATTTTCAGAGTGATTTTAAGTGGCTGCACAGCAGCAGAAACTTGATAGAGACACTTGCGCATGTGTGGAGGCATTTCCAAGAGATATGGTTTTCTCATCCAAACTAAACTGCAATGTCACGCTTGTCCTCAGGGTCCCAAATCTTCCGTCTCTCCCTTTAATTCATGGCGCATTCCTGCCATATGCTTGCAATGCACTGATCTCACATTTCATTTCCATTTAATCTCAAAAAATGAATGTCTCGGTCATGCCATGGCTGGTATGAAATCAGTTAATGGGCCCCTTACTACAGATGGCCTTGTCCCCTGCCCCCACCACATTCAAGGCGATTCTGCACCGGGAATTCCTGTCATGGCTCAGTGGTAATGAACCCAGCTAGTATCCATGAGGACATGGGTTTGATCCCCAGCCTCAATCAGTGGGTTAAGGATCCGGTGTTGCTATGACCTGTGGTGTAGATCACAGATGCGGCTCGGATCCTGGGTTGCTGTGACTGTGGTGTAGTCAGCAGCTTTAGCTCCAATTCGACCCCCTCGCCTGGGAACTTCTGTACACCATGTGCAGCCCTAAAAAGACCAAAACAAAAAAATCAATTCTGTCCCATGTGTATTAAAGTAATCTACAAAAATTTGTGGAGACAGGAGCCTTGTTTTCGGAGAAAACACCCAAGTTACAAAATTGAGTCTCAAAGCATGAGTCCAGCCTAGCACGGTGTGATGAACTTGGATGGCCAGCAGGTCTGAGGTCAAACTCCCACTCGGACTTCACCAGCTTACAAGATGACCGTGGGAAGACACTGCTGTAGAAACAGGCCGAAAACATGCCATTCTGCCCGCCCCCGCCCCCCGCCCCAAAAGGGCACTTTATGTTGAAGGGACTTTTCCAAGCTAGGTGGTAGCCCAGATGGGTTGGTTTTGAGAAATCACCCCTTTATTTAATGATCTTTCCACCAGGAATGAGACAACAAATCTAGAGGAGCATGATTTTTCCCAGGTCCAGAAAGTTAGGGGAGCCCCTCTGGTTCATTATGATCCTGGTTCATTATCACCCTTGCCTGGTGGTCAGAGTCCCTTTAAAGGAAGAAGAGGAGGAAGAGGAGAAGGGGGCCTTAGGCTCCCCATGGAGCTCGGGCAGGCTCTCCTGCTGCTGATGGAGAAGAGAGGCTCTTCCTGCGGATGGTGGGGCAGGACCTCAGAACTACTTACCACCATGTCGGAAATGCCACCCAGGGCCCCCACTGGCTGTGCCTCATGCCAGGCCACCTCTGAAGTTCATGGACCAGAGCAGGAGCACAAGTGAGGCCCCCAGGATACATGCCTCTCCTGTCTCCATCTCCCAGCTCACCCAGTGGGGGGGTCCTTGGGGGCCTGTGTGTTTTCACCCTGGCAGGTATTTCCAAGTCTGTCCACACACCCTCAGGCCCAGGGATGCCCACACAGCCAACTCTGTGACTGTAGCCCACACTTGGAAGCAGATAAGGGGCACATGGGGGAGGGAATTCCCAGGTCCCCGATACCAGGGGATGGAGGTGGGTGGAGCCTGTGACTCCTCATCCTAGGCAGGGAAGCCCCTGGGGAGGCACCAAGGCAGGAGCACCCCACCCATCTCCTCCACCCCACCCCAGACCTTCCAGGAGAGAACAGAGTCGCATCCCAGGGCCAGAAGGAAGCACCAAGACAACCTCCAGGGCTGATGGAGGAGCAAACTCCTCCCACTCTTTCCAGTGTCCTGCAGCGCCTTCCAGAGGGGAGAGGCCCAGGGACCAAGTGCTGCACGACCATCTCCTCTGTCCTCATCCCACACGCTGCCAGGAGAGCACCCCAGCCAGCAGCCAGGCCAAAGGTCTGTTCTGCATGGCACCATCCATGCAGGCGGGCCGGCCAAGAACAGAGGTGAAACGGCCCTTGGAGCAGCTCCCAGCTCCCAGCTCCCGGGGCTCCTCCTGCCTCACTCCCTGCGCAGCCTGGGGGCCCAGGTGGGGGATGCGCTGCACCACCCATGCCAGAGGCGGGACCCCCAGGGCTCTAGGTCGTGGTCCCTGAGGGAAAAGTGCTGCCCAGGTCATTGCCGTCAGGAGCTCCGGGTCATCGGGGAAGAACAAGGGAAGGCCCTACTCTAAGCACAGAGCATTCAGAGGCCAAGAATCAACGGAACAATAAGGAAAGAGCACTTCCTATTTGAAAAAGACTTTTTTTTTTAAGAGCCGCACTCGCAGCACATGGAGGTTCCCAGGCTAAGGGTCGAATTAGAGCTGTTGCTGCTGGCCTCCGCCAGAGCCACAGCAACGCCAGATCCAAGCCAAGTCTGCAACCTAGACCACAGCTCAGGGCAACGCCGGATCCTTAACCCACCGACCAAGGCCAAGGGTCGAACCCGAAACCTCATGGTTACTAGTCGGATTTGTGTCCGCTGCACCATGATGGGAACTCCTTGAACAAGACTTTTAACTGCAAAGATTTTTCCTGTCTTCCTCTTGCCCATCCTCCCCACATCCCACCTTCTCTCCCCCCCCACACACACACACTATCACCCACCCACCCACACACACACACACACATACACACACACACTCACACCGTCTCCATAGGGAGCCACATAAAATCCAGAACAACGTCTTCCTTGGAAAAAAGAGTCTGTGGAAATTCTTGTAAAGAACAGCCAGTGAGTTCATTCGGCTTCTTTATAAATATAGCAGATTTGACCTGCGTGTCATGTTCGGAGATGTTGTCTTTGAAAGCGTAATTACTTCAGAAAGTAATCTGGCTACCACCAAGGAGGGTGTTGGTCTGGGAGCCCAGAGGGTGACATCCTAGTTCGGGGGATCAGGGACTCTCCCTATTTATTTATTTATTTATTTATTTATTTATTTATTTATTTATTTTTATCTTTTGTCTTTTTGCCATTTTTAGGGCTGCTCCCTCAGCATGTGGAGGCTCCAAGGCTAGGGGTCTAATTGGAGCTGTTAGCCGCCGGCCTACACCAGAGCCACAGCAACACGGGATCCAAGCCATGTTTGCAGCCTACACCACAGCTCATGGCAACACCGGATCCTTAACCCACTGAGCAAGGCCAGGGATTGAACCTGCAGCCTCATGGTTCATAATCGGATTCGTTAACCACTGAGCCACAATGGGAACTGCTTCTTTTGTCTTTTTAGGGCCGCACCTGTGGCATGTGGAGGTTCCCAGGCTAGCGGTCAAATCGGAGCTGTGGCTGCCGGCCTACGCCACAGCCAAAGCCACAGCAACTCGGGATCAGAGCCATGTCTGCGACCACAACACCGCTCACGGCAACGCTGGATCTTTAACCCACTGAGCAAGGCCAGGGATCAAACCCACATCCTCATGGATACTGGTTGGGTTCATTAACTACTGAGCCACGATGGGAACTCCAGTGGGTGGGGGGCCTCTTTATTGCCAGTGACACACAAACACACACACACACCCTCGTCTACAAAAGAAGTCCCCCTCGCATACACACACTAAGTCACACACACACACACACACACACTCTCAGACATAGTCTCAGACACAGACACACACGAGCTGGAGTACAAGCAGGACCAGCTAAGATACACTCTGACCCACAAGCTCCAACAATGTCACAGGACCTTCAATTCTCCCCACCTTTTGGCTCTGCTTCCTCCGTGTTGCCTCTGCTCGGCCAGCCTCTCCCACCTTTCAGGTTCAAGTTCAGTGGGAAAGCACTAAGTTCCTTTCTTGTGGCTCCTGTAAGTTCTGAGAATCACTGTGATTGACTTGGGTCCCATGTGGCCTTGGGGACAACCACGCAGGCTGGCATCAGCCTGGACACGGAGTCCTGCCTGGAGCCCCAGGGAGAGAGCTGGATCCCCAAACACAGCCAGGCACCACATGGAGAGGGTCAGGAGGTGATGCCAGGGGGCAAACCATAAATGCCCAAGACACCTAGGCTCCTCCAGGGATGCACCCTGTGCTCCGGGCATGTCATTCAACCTTATGCATTTGCTTATCAGTAGAACAGGAGTGGCGATGGCTACCCCCCTGCCACTCAGGATGCTGGAGAAGATCCAAGGAGGCAAATGAGGTGGGTGGGTGCAGACAGACCCTGACCGGGAGCCAGAGAGGCCACGTGACCTGCCCAGGACACAGGCAGAGCTTTGACACCTGCCGACCGTGCCCTTTCTCCTGCACCTGCTGCCTTCAGGGAGGCGCAATAGGTATCTGGGATTGTCACCAAGGGAAAGCAAGCTGGGAGAAGTTATTAGGAAAGGCGGGGAGCCCAGCTTGAGCTGACAGCGGCTTCCGTCTGCCCAGTGCTGAGAGCAGTGCTGCACAGGCTCACACTCCACACCCCCAGGCCTATGGACCCAGCAGCACTGAGGGATGTCCGCTGTGACCCCAGGAATGGATGGATGAATGAAAAAATTGAAGAGATAGTCAGCCAACTGGGAAACCAGGCGCTGTGCTGGACGCTTTTACATCCATGATCCCCGGGGCTCATAAAAATCCCACAAGGCAAAACATCAGGTTCTGAATGGTGGCGAAAGTTGCCCAAAGACAACCAGCCTTCCTACCTGGGCATCTCTTGCACCTGGATCCAGACCCTTTTGGGGTCCCCATGTCTGAGCTATTTTGTCGTCACATGCTCTGTGATGAAATGGGGTGACTTCACACTTTGAGGACTTGCCTTTGTAGTATGGAATCACTTCCCCTGGTTTTTCTAGAAATTGCTAAAGCCAAGACTTTCTGTCCCTAACTTTCTGTGGGAAATATTTCAGTCTCTAAAACAGGTCATATATTTTTACCTTGGGTAGCCTGTTACAAATGAAAACTATAGGAGTTCCTGTTGTGTTCAGAATGTGAAGAACCCAACTAGTGTTCATGAGGATGCGGATTTGATCCCTGGTCTAGATCAGTGGGTTAAGGATCCCGTGTTGCCATGAGCTGCAGAATAGGTCTCAATGCAGCTGGGATCCAGTGTTGCTATAGCCAAGGCGTATGCCAGGGGTGAGATTCATAGGCTGGGGCATGATTTGACCCCTAGCCTGGGAACTTCCATATGCTGCAGGTGCGGCCCTAAAAAGAGAAAAAAAAAATGAAAACTGTTACATAAGAAAGGTAAGAAAATGAGAGGAATAGTTTTGCTCAGAATACCATATTAGAACTACACCAGAACTAGAGATAGAATAGGGGAGAAACTGTGGAAGATGAGAGAGGAAGTCCCAAATCCCAGATGTATTCGCTTCCTGCCACAGCAGAGGATCATAGACTGGGAGGCTTAAACAGCAGAAATCTAGTCTCACAATCTGGAGCCAAAAGTCCAAGATCAAGATATCGATGGAGCTGTGTTCCTTCCGGGGGCTGTGAGGAAGGACTTGTTCCAAGGCTGTCTCCTAATTTCTGGTGGTTTGCTGGCAATCCTTGCCATTCTTTGGCTTATAGATATACCACATTGACCTCTGCCTTCATTTTCATATGGTGTCCTCTGTGTGTGTGTGTGTGTGTGTGTGTGTCCCAAGTGTGTGTGTCCTGTGTGTGTGTGTCCTGTGTGTCTGTGTCTGTGTGTGTGTCCTGTGTGTTGTGTGTCCTGTGAGTCTGTGTGTGTCCTGTGTGTATCTGTGTGTGTGTCCTGTGTATGTGTGTGTCCCCACATTTCCCCTTTTTACAAGCACACCAGTCCTTTGAATTGGGGCCACCTTAATAACCACATTTTAACTTGACTAATTACATCTGCAGTGAGCCTGTTACCAAAGACAGTCACATTCTAAGACACTAAGGGTTCCAACTTAAACATACGAATTTTAGGGGGACCCAATTCAACCCATAACATGATTCATCCTAGAATCAAAGAGCAGTTGAGAATAGCAGTTTCCCTAAAGCATGTAAATGCATTTGCTTCATTTTCTTAAACCCTTTAGAAGCTTGCCTCCACCATCACTAATTCACCTGACTTCCCCCTGAGTATTTTGTCCCTCCCCTCCTTTGTTAGAACATCCCATGAAGAGATGTGTCAGCCACCCAGTCGGCACCCCCACCCCACCCTCATGCCCTGTGCCCCCTGGCATCAAGGGCGACGTATCCGCACATCCAACTCAGCCACAGCCTGCTGGGTCCCAGCCTCCCCTGCAAACTTACCAATCCATCAATTGTTCTCCAAACCTACCATCACTCCTTCCCTTCTCCGGCCTAAGTTCCATGCCCACCATTTCAATAAAATTCTTGGCAGTAATTTTTTTTTCTTTTCTTTCTTTGCTTTTTAGGGCCACACTCGCAGCACATGGAGGTTCCCAGGCCAGGGGTCCAATCGGAGCTACAGCTGCCAACCAACACCACAGCAACGCAGGATCCGAGCTGCATCTGCAACCCACACCACAGCTCACGGCAACACCAGATCCCTAACCCACCGAGCAAGACCAGGGACCAAACCCGCAACCACATGGTTCCCAGTCTGATTCATTTCTGCTGCACCATGATGGGAACTCCTTGGCGGGGATTTTTAAACTTCCCCCTTCCCTCTTTTGTTTTGTTGTTAGTACTGTCACACCACCTGGAGAAAAAGTCGGCCCTGAAGGAAGCCAAGCATCCACCTTCTCTGAGCTTCCCATGAGCTGCTGAGCTCTGCTGGATAATCCCACACATATGCTGGGCAAATGGGCATCCTTATAAATTCATGGCACCCAACCTGACATGGCCCTTCACCACTACCCTGTAATACTGCTGTATTCCTCTGGTCAGCTGGCTCTCCCAGGCTCCACGAGGAGCATTTGAAACTTTCTCCTTTCATTCCCCCTCAGTAAATAATCGTACCCCTTACTTCCTAAAGGAAATTGGAAACAGCAGATAAGCACCCTCGACACCCGCCTCCAAACAAGCCCTCAAATCTTCCTCCATCTCAGCTCATCCTTTCTTTCTCTCCCATTGCAACAACGTGACCCTCCTCCTGCAGAAGTCACTTCCTGCTCCTATGATTTGGGTCTCAGCCCCTCTCTCCTTCTCTAAAAACTCAGGTGACCCACCATCCCAGTTCACCCAAGACTGTTCTGGTTCTTGCGTGAAAGTCCTGGGTCCCAGTGCTTGGGGATGCTCTTCCTCTCAGCATTGTCTCCACACCCTTCCCGGGCTTAACACTCTCAGCGGACACCCTTCTATGCAAACATTTTAGTGCTTTTCAAAGTTGGCCTTCCACTGCGCTTTCTTTCTGCCATGTTTTCTGATTAATGCAGATCATGTCACAGTTTATTACTTTCATACACGTTGGTTTGCACTCGTTATCCATGCTTTCACAGTGAAGGAGTCCTTAGGAAGTGTTGTGAGTTTTAAAGGGAAGCACAGGACCTCCGGTGAACTGAGAAACACTCCCCAAACCCTTCTCCCCTGAAAAGGCCACCAGGGAGATGCGAACAAAGCCACCAAGGTCGTCTGAGGGTGATGCAGGGCTGCATCACCCATGAAGCTCTTGCAGGGACACGTCCCTGACGCGTCTAAAAGATGCTCATTGAATCAAGTTCATGCCATGTGGCCGCTTTCTGTTCAGTGGGGTAGAATAAAAATACAGGCCATAGAGCTATTTAAATCAGAACCCAGGCTGGTTTGTTTGAAAACAGCCCCTTCAGAAACATCAGCAATGTGCAGCCCACCAAAGCCGATGGCGATTTCACGGCTGCATCTCTGTGGATGCTGAGGCAGCCCCAGCAAGGACTACCATCCTCCCCACAGCCTCCCACCACGGAAACCCTACTTCCCAAATGATTCTGTCGCAGGATTGTTGAAGAGGGCTTTTCAACTTACCAAAAAATTCCTCTCCAATGTCTCCTTCAATTTCCCATTCTGTACTCCTTAATAACCTCTATTGAGAAGTTATACGATTGTATTGAATTCCAAGTCTGTGGAACAGTATTGAAGCATTAGTGGAAATTAGAGGGCTTGCCAGAGGGGAAAAGACATCACATCTTCTTACTAGAAATCCAAATGCCAAGATTCTTTGGGTCAAAACCTCTCAGGTCTCTTCCACCACAGCTCATGGACATTTCTCTTGCAAAAATTAAATCTAAGTAGGAGTTCCCATTGTGGCTCAGTGGGTTAAGACCCTGACTAGCATCCATGAGGATGTGGGTCCAATCCCTTGCCTCGCTCAGGACCGGGCATTGCTGTGAGGTACGATGTAGGTTGCCGATGTGGCTTGGATCTGGAGTTGCTGTGGCTATGGCACAGGCCCATAGCTGCAGTTCCAATTTGACCCCAGCCCAGGAACTTCCATATGCTGCAGAGGCGGCTCTTAAAAATTTTTTTTTAATTGAATAGAAGTCATGAGGACAGAAAGGAGACACAGAACAATTTTAATATTTCCAGTCCTTTAAAAAAAAAACTTTAAAAATCTGAAGTCATGAATCCCGTATAATGTGACTCTAGAAATGAGAAACCATGAGAAATAACAAGAACCAGGGAAGGAGGCTGGTTTTCATCCTCTTGTCAGGCTGGGAGAGATCTGGAAGCAGCACAGAAAATTGAGACCCTCTCTTCCAAGAGCAGTCATGGTGAAGTTGCACCTATTGACAGTCTAGTTGGGAAAAAAGGCTAAAGGGTTACCCAGAAAAGAAAATAAACTATTCTGGGGGTTTTCATCCCCCGATCTCAATATTATCCAGCCGACATCCCCCTGAGGACCAGTGGACCAGGTCTCCAGGTGTGTGAACACACTAGCTTCCCCCAGAGAAAAGGCCAGGCAGCTTCCCCACGGCTCCCCTAAGGACGGGTCTGAGAGCTCCCCAGGCAGGTGGCAGCTCTGCTGGTTGGTAGATGCCAACTATTGGTAGAAAGTTGGTAGATGCAAACTATTACCTTCAGAATGGATAAGCAATGAAGTCCTGCTGTACAGCACAGGGCACCATATCCAATCTCTTATAATAGATCACAATGGAAGATAATATGAGAAAAAGAATATATATATATATAAAACTGGGTCACTATGCTGTACAGCAGACACTGACTCAACATTGTAAATCAACTCTACCCTAAACAAAATAAGCTTAGTAATAAAAAGAAAGAAAATAACTCTGGCAAGAAAGGTGTTTACTATCTACGTGTAGGGATTGGCTGACCCTGGCAGGAGCACTCCCTTCCGGGTCAGCCAGGGCCCAGGTGTCAAAGCATCAGCACACAGAAAAGGAAATACACAGTTAATAAATTCACTCAGAACCAAGCCACAAAACAGCCACAAAATACTGTTTTCCTGACCCTAATAACACCCACACCCCTCAGCTAGGTCTTTACACCTAATAGACTCTTAGATCCCCCAAATCACAGGATCCAAGAAAATAAGCTAAAAAGAATCCCACTGGGATGTGGAGGGAACCATAAGGATAACACGACAGCCTGTGCTCAATAGATGGTGCCGTCGATTAGAACGTGTTCGGGGCTCTGCACGGTGCCAGATACTCATGTACTATTCCATTCTCCTCCCACGGAGACAGGAGGGGGTCCACTTCTCCCTACAGCCTGCGCCAGGGCCACCGTCACAAGTCTGAGCTGGCTGCAGGTACGGCATGACCCAGAATCCCAGCACCTGCTGTTCCCGTCTCCTGGGAACTCCGTTCAGCATCTCCCGGCACACAGGCTGGAACATACCGGCCTCCCTCCCAGAGGAACAGAGAGCAGAGACGGCAGCAATCAGCTGGAGGAGGAACACGGTGTCATCACTCGGATCCTCCCGGCCTTAAAAGGCAAAGCCAAGTAAACGATGTGGCTGCCAGATCAGGGTATCACGCCAGATAATAACAAGCCGGAGATGTGAATGCAAACCGACAGGATGCTCCTGTCACTGCCCGGAGCTCTGTCCGCTAGAACCTGGACACCTGCTGGTGATTCACAGCCAGAATAAGCTGTGGGGAGGGTTTACGTCGTCACACCAAGTTTCCACTCTCTCCTTCTCAGTTAACGTCAGAAACCATCTCTGAATCATCAAACCCTTCTGGGTCACATTTTTCACCATACATGGTTTGGAACGAGGAATGTACAGATTCGTGGATATATGCACTTGAAAATCAAGGCTTCGAAATGGGATTTAGACTAAAGCAGGCTCTCCCGTCTAATGGTATGACGCCTATTTTTGAAGACACGCTCATTCCGAAGGCTTGTCTCACAGGCTTCAAACCAAACCAAATGTTCAGCATTATCAGGAAAGAATCCAAATTCGAAGAGAGGGTGCAAAATGGAGGCATAATGAACGATCCCCAATTTTGTTCACTGTTCAGTGGCAGCTGAAGAACAGGGAAATTCCGACAGATTACGAGGTCACTAGATGTGCAAGTCAGTCTCTAAAGGTCTTATGTGTCTTCAAAAATCTGTGGCTTTTGGTTAAAAAAACACCCCCCAGGGTCTGTTTTTTCAAAAGGAAAATACCTGCTTTCCAGCAGCTGGTGTTTCTCACACTTGCTGCTTTTCCTCCTGTGCCCACCAGCTCCCCTCTCCCAGCGGGAAGGGCACCGTGGTCTCGTTCTGGAAATGATTTTGACAACAGGAGGGAGGGCAGGAAGTTTGGCTATTGTTTTGCAGGTATGCCTTTAACGTGAAGAAGAATTTATTATTTTTTAATGGTTTTTATTTTTTAAGAAGAACTTAAAATATGCTCAAGGCTCAGTGGTTAATGAACCCAGCGAGGATCCATGAGGATGCAGGTTCGATGCCTGGCCTCGATCAGTGGGTTAAGGATCCGGCGTTGCCGTGAGCTGTGGCATAGGTTGCAGACACGGCTCGAATCCCACATTGTGGCTGTGATGTAGGCCGGCAGCTGTAGCTCCAATTAGACCCCGAGCCTGGGAACTCCCATATGCTGCGGGCATGGCCCTAAAAAACAACAGCAAAAAAATGCTCAAAGCATTTCCTTTTTCTTCAATTTAGCTGAGATAATCCTGGACACTCAGTACTATATAAATTTAAGGCGTGCAGCATAATGATTTGACTTACATTGTATAATGAAATGATGACCACAATAAGTTTAAACATCCATCATCTCGTATAGATACCAAAAAAAAAAGAGAAGGGCAAATGCTTTTTCTTTGTGATGAACACTTGGAATCTTTTATTTTTATTTATTTTTTTTTGTCTTTTGTTGTTGTTGTTATTGTTGTTGTTGCTATTTCTTGGGCCACTCCCTCGGCATATGGAGGTTCCCAGGCTAGGGGTCAAATCGGAGCTGTAGCCACCGGCCTACGCCAGAGCCACAGCAACGCGGGATCCGAGCCGCGTCTGCAACCTACACCACAGCTCTCGGCAACGCCGGATCGTCAACCCACTGAGCAAGGGCAGGGACCGAACCCGCAACCTCATGGTTCCTAGTCGGATTCGTTAACCACTGCGCCACGACGGGAACTTCAACACTTGGAATCTTTTAGCAACTTTCAAATATACGGCCCAGGGATGTTCACTACTTTCATCATGTGGGTAACGTCCCTGGCATTTAATTATCTTAGAACTGGAAGTTTGTAACTTTTGACCACCTTCCTTCAATTCCCCACTCCACCCCCCACCTCTGGTAACCACGATCCGATATCTGTTCCTATAAGTTTGGTGGTTGGGTGCATTTTTTTTCTTTCTTTTTATGGCCACACCTGTGGCATATGGAAGTTCCCAGGCGAGGAGACTTATTGAGCTGCAGCTGCGAGGTATGGCACAGCCACGGCAACACCAGATCCCAGCTGCATCTGCAACTTATGCTGTGGCTTGCGGCAACGCTGGATCCTTAACCCACTGAGCGAGACCAGGGATCCAACCTGCGTCCTCACAGAGACAATGTCAGGGCCTTAACCCACTGAGCCACAATGGGAACTCCTGGTAGTTTTTTAATGCCACATATAAGTGAGACCGTTCAGTATTTGTCTTTCTCCAGGCATCTTCTTTTGACAGGCTATTAACCAGGCAAAGCGTACACTGGTCCTCAGAGAATCTGGAAACTTGATCTGTGGAAATTGATCAAATGTGGCTCCCAAGGTGTAAAATTAATGAAAGTCTCAACAATTGCAAGAAGGCAATAAAAGTGAACTACATCCAGGCCAGGTCTAAGCTATACTTAGTTTTCAGCAAAGGGCCTCCAGTGTCTGTCAGCTCCTGAAAGATCGGGCAGATTCAGAGACCTCAAGAGAAGTCAGGAGGAGAGGGTTCTTCCCCCTTCCCACCTGTAAATCAGCCTGTTACTAAAAACGGTCGAGTGGGAGTTCCCACTGTGGCTCAGTGTGTTATTAGCCTGACTAGTATCCATGAGGACGCAGGCTCCACCCCTGGCCTCGCTCAGTGAGTTAAGGATCTGGTGTTGCTGTGAGCTGTGGTGTGGGTCACAGACATGGCTCAGATCCTGCATTGCTCGTGGCTATGGTGTAGGTGGGCAGCTACAGCTCCAATTCGACCCCTGGGAACTTCTATATGCCACAGGTGTGACCCTTAAAAAAAAAAAAAAAGAGGGAGTTCCCTTAGTGGCTCAGCAGTTAACAAACCTACTGGGTTCCAGAAAGATGTGGGTTTAATCCCTGGCCTCACTTAGTGGGCTAAGGATCTGGCGTTGCCATGAGCTATGGTGTAGGTCTCGGATGCAGCTCAGATCCTGCATTGCTGTGACTATGTGTAGGCCGGCAGCTACAGCTACAATTTGACCCCTAGCCTGGGAACCTCCATATGCTACAGCTGTGCCCCCCCCCCCCAGAAAAAAGAAAGAAAGAAGGAAAGAAAATGATCGAGGACTATACACATGCATCTTACAGGCAAAGACACATCTCACGCCGGGCAACTAAAAGTTGCTTGGAATGGGGTGACTGGCTCTGAATTCTCGGCCTCGCCAAATGCCAATCAGTCAATGACCTTCCTCTCCAGTGACCGCGCCACCTTCTCCGAGACCCTTCTCTCAATCCCATCTCCCTAAACAACTGCCCAGGGCAAAGACATGGTAAGGGGTGGCCTAGAGACCTAGGTCTCCAGGATGCCAGTGAGACCCACAAGATGCCAGTTGGAGTCTTTCTTGAAGTGTCTAGTTCTCGAGGGCAGCACCTTAGTCCAGAGCTTGTTCGCCAGTGACGGAGGAAACCTCCATACCCACGGGTCCTGCTCGCCTGAAGCACACGCCTGCCTGGTCTTCAGCTAGAGGCTTCCTGACCCAGAAGCCTTCCCAGCCGGCCCCAGCCCAGAGTGAACTTTGGAACTTGGAAACTCTCCCCCGGCTGCTCATTTTAATCATCTACAGTCTCTAACCACCCGATATATTTTCCCGGGTGTAGGCAATCCCTCTCCAGCTGGATCTGTGCCGTTGTTAAGGGTTATCCCTGTAAGAAATGCTGGTTATACATTGTCATTCCTCTCATTTCTTTAGTTCCCCAGATCTTTATTGGGACTTACCATGTCCCATTCTGGGCACAGTTCCCAAAACATAAAATAGGAACAGTCTCTGCTGTCAGAGAGTTTATGTTCTATCAGGGAATACAGGCATTCCTTTTTCTTTTCCTTTTTTTTTTTTTTTTTTTTTGGCTTTTAGGTCTGCACCCTTGGCATATGGAGGTTCCCAGGCTAGGGGTCCAATCCAAGCTGTAGTTGCCAGCCTACACCGCAGCCACAGCAACTTGGAATCTGAGCCGTGTCTGTGATCTACACCACAGCCCACAGAAAGGCCGGATCCTTAACCCACTGAGCAAAGCCAGGGATCGAACCTGTGTCCTCATGGATGCTAGTCAGGTTCGTTAGCTGCCAAGCCACGACGGGAACTCCCAGGCATTTCATCTCCAAGGTTACAGGCGGGTGTGCTGGGTGAGAGTGACCATGAGACAAGAAAAATCGTTGTCCCCCACAACACACAGGGTCCCGAGAGGAGGTGACGTGGCCCTGGAGGAAGATCTCAGCCCAGCCTGGAGGAGGAGAAAGGAGCACAGGTGTCAGGTTCAGGGAGCAGAGACTCGGAAAGGCTGCCATGTGGATTTGAGTTTTCTTCTAGAAACGATAGGAAGTCACTGAAAGGCTCTAAGCCAGACACAGCTATAATGAGATCTGCGTTGTTCTGGGGCCACTCTGGTGGCAGGAGGAGAAGAGAGGGGAGAGCGGAAAAGGCGAAAGGCAGGAGCCAGTGCTGGGGATGAGGGTGGCGTGGAACAGGGTGGTGGCATGAAGGGGAGGGGAGAGCAGAGGGTCCAGCGACATTCCAGAGGCAGCCCCCACCAGGTGTGCTGGGGAGTGGATGCTGGGGAGAGGAAAGAATTCTGTCCCAGAGGCAGAACTGGTGGTGCCTGGAATCCAGAACTGGGCAAGGAGCAGGTTTGGAGGGAAAGCCGTACACGTTGCACAGCTTCCATTGGGGGCATTTAGTGAGACATCGGAGGAAAGATGCCCAGTGGGCCGGTGAATGTCTGTGTCTAGAGACCAGGCTGGAAGGTCAGGCTAGAGCTGGAAAGCCAGAAATCACAGGGGTGAATGAGATCATCCAGATGGAGGGTGTACACAGAAGACCTCAGAGCCCCAGAAGAGGGTCCTGACCGCCTAGTTGCTGGCCCGTAGGGTCAGCTGCTGAGCCACAGTAAACGCGCCAAGATTTTTATGTGACGTAGTTGCCAGTCTGCTTCTTACCCACAGTAGTGATTCCACTTGAGTTTGGGGTTTTTTTTAATAAAAATCTAGATAGGAAGTTCCCACTGTGGATCAGCCAGTTACGTACACAACCAGCACCCATGAAGATGCCTGGCCTTGCTCAGTGGGTTAAGGACCCGGCGTTGCCATGAGCTGTGGTGGAGGTGGAAGATGCAGCTCAGATCCTGCATTGCTGTGGCTGTGGTGTAGGCTGGCAGCTGCAGTTCCCATTTGATCCCTGGGCTGGGAACCTCTATACGCAGCAGGTGTGGACCTAAAAAGACAAAACAAGAACGCTAGATGGGATGAGGCCATCGGCTAGAGTTGGCCTCAACCTGTTTAACTCTTTTTGCCCAAAAACCAATGTAGGCAGTGGTGCAGGTACGTGTTTCAGTCTTCTCAAAACCACAACACATGCTTTTGACACCAGAGAATTAATGTGGCGGAACAGGAGCTCTCAGGTCCATAGCAACGGCACATCGTACACACTTTACCTGGCAAAAGGTCCCAAGTCTCTCGCTGAAACAGCCCCACCCACCTATGCCTATGTTGTGCCAGTTATCAGACTCAGAACTTGCAAGATGGAGTTCCCATTATGGCTCAGTGGGTTAAGAACTTGACACGGTCTCCAGAAGGCTGTGGCTTCGATCCCTGGCCTCGCTCAGTGGGTTAAGGATCCCAAGTTGCCACAATGAGCAGCATAGGTTGCAGATGCGGCTCGGATCCCGAGTTGCTGTGACATAGGCCTGCAGCTGCCGTTCTGATTCCATATGCGGCAGGTGCAGCCTGAAAAGAAAAGGGAAAGAAAACCTTGGAAGTCTGTTCTTTTTTTTTTTTTTTTAACTAGATCTCACGGTCAGTTGAAATAAGATGTTTACATTGAACTAAACGTCTCATCCCATCTGCAAAGAATAATGGGATCACGTAAATTCTCCTAAGCTTTGTAAACTTGCCAGAAGGCGTCCTCAGGATCACAGACCCTGTTTTTTCCTCCAAGATGAAGTCATTTGAGTTATAAATGTCACTTTTTGTTTTATTTTGGAAAAAGGAGTTCTAAGAATATTAAGCAAACTTTTAAAAATATGTTCATAAAGCGTTTATAATTTTATAGACAAAACACTCAGATAAGTAGAGAGAACTGCCTTTTTTCTGCTACTGAAATTCACTCTTCTTTCACACTCCCTTTCCGCCTCCTGGTAGGAAAAAAAAAAAACAAAAAACAAACAAACAAAAACAACCTTAAGGGAGTTCCCATTGTGGCTCAATGGAAAGGAACCTGACTGGGATCCATGAGGATGTGGGTTGGATCCCTGGCCCCAATCAGTGAGTTAAGGATCTAGCAATGCCCTGAGCTGTGGTGGTGTAGGTTCCAGAGGCTGCAGGGTCTGGTGTTGCAGTGGCTGTGGTGTAAGCCAGCAGCTGTAGCTCCAATTCCACCCCTAGCCTGGGAACTTCCATATGCCCCCAGTGTGGTCCCCCCCCCAAAAAAACCTTAAAGTTTACCATTTGAAAGAGAACTTAATCACTTCCAACTTTAAACGTGTTTAAATCAGATCTAAACTATCCTTGGAGATGTTCCCCTCCCCCATCCTAGGTGCCCTCTGAATTGGGGTGGGTTATACATCATTTTAACATGAGGCATAAGGGGTGCAGCCCAGGTACATCCTGTCTGCTTGCTGCTCCCCCCAAAGTCTTCAGACTGTCACATGGTGTCCCTGCGCAAAACCAGGGGCCCGCCAGGATCCCTCCAGGATCCCAGGTAGAAGCTGCTGGGTGGCCCTTGCACCAGACCTGTCAGTGCCTCTGCTCTGTTGGAGGAGGGATGTGGGAACTCAGTGCACACACACTCCTGTGTACACATGCACTTGCCCACATGAAGAGAGCACACACTAGCACAAAACACACTCATGTACACATAGACACACACGTGCAATGCACTCACATGCACATACATACGTGTGGTACATGCACACACGCTCACCCATTCATTCCGGGGTCCACCCCATGCAGATGCCGGCCCCTCTCTGCGCTGGTCCAGCTCGGGCCACCAGGCTCCTCTGGAGCTGAGAAGACCCCAAGCTGCTCCATGATGCCTGAAATCTGCCAGCCCCATGAAAAAGAGTTATGGGCTCCTGGCCGTCAACCTCTAGTTCCCCTCAAACTCTTTGGGACCTTCAAGACTTGGCAGCGACTCTGGAGCCATTTCTTGGAAACCCAGGAAGTAGGCAAAGCCTTGTCACATTCCCCCTACACACCCACCCAGCTCCTTCCTTGAGCTGGTCTCACTTTTCCTGATGGCCCAAGGCAAATATTTCCATTCTCATAGATGTGGTCTGGAACTCCCAAATCCTTTTTATTTTCTCTCAGTGAAGTTTTGCTCTAGTCAATGAAGGCCCTGCTTTCCAAGTCACTGGGGCAACTTTGGTTTTGTTTGTCTTAATTTTTGTTTGTTTGTTTGTTTGTCTTTTTGAGGGCTGAACCCACAGCATATGGAGGTTCCCAGGTTAGGGGTCTAATCGGAGCTGTAGCTGCTGCCCCACACCAGAGCCAAAGCAACATCAGATCCGAGCCGCATCTGTGACCTACACCATAGCCCACGGCAACACCAGATCCTTAACCCACTGAGCAAGGCCAGGGACCAAACCCACAACCTCATGGTTCCTAGTCAAATTCGTTTCTGCTGTGCCACAACAGGAACTCCTGTTTGTCTTAATTTTTATTGCAGCATAGTTGATTTACAATACTGCACCAATTTCTGCTGTATAGGAAGGTGACCTGGGCATATGCATATATATTTTCTTTTTCTCATATTATCTTCCATCATGTTCTGTCCACTGGAACAACGTTTTAACACGTAGTGGATGATTTATATATATAGGTGTAGTTTATAGTGTGTCAAAGCTGAGGTCTGGCCCCTTTGGTCCAGTCTCCCTACACCGACCCCAGGAAGCCATGAAAAGCATTGACTTGGTGGGTGGGAAGACACAGGGCAGCCAGGAACAACCTGAGATCATCAGGAAAAAAAACTGCATCCTTGAACATTCCAAAAGCTTTTCCCTCTGCATGTTCCTGGGTCCCGCCAGGAAAATCCCCACTGCAGAAATCAGCTCTTATGTGATGTTTTCTTAACCATCGCAGGGCACAGTCAAAACCGAAGGTTTTCTCCGGGCTTTGGACTTCAACATCGGGGCCGGTTTACAGCTTAGCACATTTGACGGCATCTCTGTGTAGGTCTAGACCAAGAGAAGTCTCTCACCATTTCCTTCTCCAACCACTCAAAATCAGTGTTTTTATATAAGAAAAAGTATATTGAAATGAACATCAAGAGCAGCTTTGTGGAGTTCCCGTTGTGGCTTAGCAGGATAAGAACCCAACTAGTATCCATGAGGATGCAAGTTTGATCCCTGGCCTCACTCAGTGGGTTAAGGATCCCATGTTGCCACAAGCTGCTGTGAAGGTCACAGGTGCAGCTCGGATCCAGTGTTGCTATGGCTGCATCGTAGGCCGGCAGCTGGTGCTCTGGTTCCACCCCTAGCCTGGAAACTTCTATATGTCGCAGGAGGCCGTAAAAAGAAAGAAAAAATAAAGAACAGCTTTGAAGGGACATTGAAGTTTGGGGGAACTTTTAAGGCACTATGCCATCCAGAAGAATAGGGGCCAATCACCCTGCACTGTCAGAGTGAAAGTGAGAGGCTCCTTCACTCATTCATTCATTTACTCAGACTTGATGGGAATTTATCACCAATGGTGTTGCCGTTGGCCCCATCGTACGTAGCCTTCCACTGGACGGTAGGCTCTTTGAGGTTAAGGTCACCACTGAATCCCCATCACTGAGCACAGTATCTGACACTTTGAAGGCATTCAATAAATTCTTTTTGATCAAATGAATACATGAATCTTCAGTTGATTTTGGTCTAGTTGGCAGATCTGTGGACCCCTGGGTTAACCCCCAGCAGTCTGGCTGGAGAAGGTAACATGTCAGGGCAAATCGGTGCCAGGGTCAGACAGATTGTTTTAGGATGCTGGTGACAGCCACGCTCATGGCATTTGTTGCCTCTCCTAAGGCAAAGTCCACGGACAGATAAGGTATCAGTTCCCAGTCATCTTTTCCTCTTTGCTCTCGCAGCGCCAATATGGCGGCCAGCAGCCGGCAGGGCTGGGCAAGCCCTGATTCACAGTCATGGGGCCAGCTCATGTCTGCCCATCACTTTATGAAACAGTCTTTAAATTCTTCCCGATCGAACCATTGAATGGATTTCCTATGCCTTCTGGAACCAATGGCTCTGGCCACGAAAATGCAATGTATCAACAAGATTAAGCCGAGTGAGACCCCAAAGTGCCCGGGCTATTTTTTTTGGGGGGGTACTCCTCATAAAACTCAATATGTTTAGAAAAGGGGGAATACAACTAACAAACATTCACTGCAATTCATAATCACCCTCCTGTCTTCATACTTCTTTGTTTCTCTGATCAACCCCTTCTCCCACTCTCCACAGAAAAGTTCATATCGTCCCCGCCATCTCCTACTTCACGAAGAAAATAGGGACTTTCAGACAGAACTTCCCTCAACTTTTGCCACTAAGTTACGAATCTACCTAGACCCACATCCACAGTCTGTGAGGACAGAGGGGCCCCTCTGCCTTGATTTCCCAGATTGACCCATCTCTCCAGAACCATAAGCTACTGATTACCTCTTCTCCGACCTATAGACCAAGGCCCTGCCCACTCAACCAAAGTCTTTCCCATCAGTTTTTGAACATGATCAGGTGTCTGGCCTGTCTTAAAAAAAAAAAAAAAAAAAACTCACTCAACCACATATCTCTTGCCTTCTTTCCTCATCTTCATGGTCATTTTTAAAAAACTTTCCTGAATTTGCTCACCCCATTTTCTCAAACCACTGCTCAAACCACTTCACTGACTCCTTTACCTATTAGCTCTCATTAAGTTGACAATGACCACCATGCCTGAAATCCAGTGTATACATTTAGCTGGGGACAGTTTTCTCTCGCTAGTTTTTGGCCCTTCTTGAAATATTCCCCTTCCATGGCATCTGCCACACTCCACTCTTCTGGCTTTCCTCCTATCTCTCTAGCCACCATCTCTCTCAACATCCTGGGCAAGCTCATCCTTCTCCACTTTCAAAGGTTAAATTTTCACAAAGCTTAGTCTCATCCTATTCTTCTCATCACATATTCTTCCCTTGGCAGTCTCATCTTCCCCCAGGCTTCAATTCCATCCACTTGTGGCTGACATTCCAATGTGTATATACCTAACCCCTGTATATAGACTTGGTTATCCCAATAACCTACTCAATATACTTGCATATCTCAAAGTCACAATATAATTAGCATAACCAGAAGTTCTCTTTGTGGCTCAGTAGAAACAAACCCAACCAGTAGCCATGAGGATGCAGATTCAAACCCTAGCCCTGCTCAGTGGGCTGAGGATCCCACGTTGTTGTGGCTGTGATGTAGGTCAGCAGCTGAAGTTCCAATTCAACCCCTAGCCTGGGAACATCCATATGCCATAGGTGTGGTCCTAAAAAAAAAGGGCAAAAAATAAAATTAAATTAATGTACCCAAACCCAAACATTTAATTTCCCTGTATTCAAGATTCCCAGTGGTACCACCATCCATCCCATTGCCTGAGCCAGAAATCCGGGCATCATTCTCAGTTCTCCCCTCTAACTTACCCCCATGAATAACTCATCGCAGAGGTCTATCCATTTAGCCTCCTAAATATATCTTGAGTGCATTTCAGTCTCCCCACCACCACTGCTTCTCTTCTCATTCCGAAAACCATAATTTCTTCTTTCCTCCATTGCAGGAATTTCCTTGCTATTTTCCCCACATATATTTTATGCTCCTCTGAGTCATTTCCCCCTCTGCAGCCAGAGCAATATTTCTATTTGGTACCAAACTCCCATCACCCATACCCAAACACACTAGTCTTTCAATTCCTTAAACTCCTCAGGGACCCTCCTACAACAAAACCTCTCCCTGCCAGTGCTATTTCCTTGACCCTGTGCACTTATTTGGCTGCTCATCCTTCAAGTCTTAGCCCAAATTCCACATCCTCAGGGACACTTTGACCAATGCCCACACCAACCCAAGTGCAGTTTCTTTGTTATGGTTTCATAGAAAAATCTATCTCTTCTTCATTGCATGTACTACCATTGTAATTTTACATTTATTCCAATGTTTATTCCATTCTCAGTAGACTATAAATTTAATGAATCCGGAGACCATATCATCTTTTAACCCCAAGAATTCATCAAAATTCCAGACACACAATAGGTTCTCAATAAATGAATTAAATGAAACTAGAAATCAACCACAGGAAAAGAAATCAGAAAAAAACTAACTACGTGGAGATTAACAACATGCTACTAAAAAAACCAATGGGTCAATAAGGAAATCAAAAAGGAAATTAAAAAATACCTTGGGACAAATGATAATGAAGACACAACCATTCAAAATCTATGGGATGCAACAAAAGCAGTTCTTAGAGGGAAATTCATAGCAATACAGGCCTTCCTCAAAAATGAATAAATGAATTATTATCACCTGGGTTCTTTTATTCATTTAGCCATTCATAAATATTTATTAGACATATTACTAAACAGATGAAGTGGTGGCCAAGACAGAGCTCCCACCCACAGGAACCCCCTTCCACCCCCAGACTGAGAAGGTAGGAGAAAATATTGACAACTCCATGAGGAAGATTCTGGTAGGGTGAACACTTAAGCTGCCTATAACCTACTTGCAGTTTAACTAAACCTTTTCTTCCTATTCTTCCTTAAAACCACTTCCTCCTCACACGCATGTACACACCTTCTCCTGAAGCAGAATTTTTTTGTCCATTTGTTTTTGCTTCTCTCTGTTTTCTTTGAACCTGCAATCGCCCCAGCTTCAGTGAGTTCATGAGCATCTGACTATCTGCCAACTTTCGTATGTGTATGTATTTTAAGGAGAGAGGATCCTTGAGTTCATAAAAATTCCCCAAAGGGCCCTCAACTTAAAATAATTAGGAATCACTCTCTGAAAAATGCAGAGTGACGGGGGACATGGAAGAGAAGCAAGACCTCCCCACCAATTCATCAGTGGGGAAATTTTCAAAGAATTTGCAGAAGCCAATCTACAAAACTTCCACAGTTCCCATTCTCCACTGTAGATTAAATAAACTAGTTCTTGGTGGTCCATGCTGGAATCACTGCTCAGAAGTATCCTGTGACCAGGTGGGATATCTCAGTCATACCTGTTAGAAGTTTCACCAAGTCTGTCCTTGAAAGTGTGATTTCTGATTTTGAATCAGATGCTTTAAAAAGGGACCTGTCAGGGAGTTCCTGTTGTGGTGCAGTAGAAACAATCCAACTAGGAAACATGAGGTTGCAGTTTCAATCCCTGGCCTCAATCAGTGGGTTAAGGATCTGGCAGTGACATGGGCTGTGGTGTAGGTCACAGATGCAGCTCAGATCTGGCATTGCTGTGGCTGTGGCATAGGCCAGCAGCTGTACCTCTGATTGGACCCCAGCCTAGGAATCTCCATATGCCTTGGGTGTGGCCCGAAAAAGCAAAAAAAAAAAAAAATTAAAAATTAAAAGGGACCTGTCTTTACTCTTACTCTTAAATGAAAATGTTTTAATTTTTTCAGTTAAGACTTTTTGTCTCAGGCAGTAAAAATTATGTCAGTTACATTAGATACAGTCTTTAACAACCACCAGGTGTAATTTTATTATAAGAATTCGTAAGAAATTAAGTATTACATTCTGAATTTCAGTTCGAATTTCATGTCTATTGTGTCAGAATGCCGACTATCATGCTAAAACATGGAACAAATTTCCAATTTTTAACAATTCAGTGAGCCCAATAAAATCATGCATTCCATGTAGAAAAGGGAGAGAGAGAAGAGTTACTCTTCAAATATCAAGCATCAAAGAATATACTGAAACGTTTGAAGAAAATAAGGCATAAAGCAAACCCTGACATCAGTAGGAAAATGAAATCTGACATCCCCAGATCTTTCCCGCTAGGGTTCTAATTCCATTTGAAACGCATCAACAAGCACAAAGCCCTTGATGTAAGGGACAAATCCTATTGATCAATGCTGCTAATTCTACAAGAAAGGCCAGCTTTTATGCTTGACCGAGGGAAGGAAGGAACTAAGAGAATTGCTAGTGATGTCCTGAGGCAGAGCCCTGTGCTCAGGCTTCCACGTGTGAAATTTCTCGTAGATGCCTCCATACCTCTACTTCTGGTATTGTTTTCCCAGCTACCATAGATGAGGACTAAGAGAAGTCGAGTAGCCCATCCAGGCCACAATGTGACTCTGCGCGGCCCAGAATCAAACCTGGGCCTGTCTGCCTCCAGATCCCACTGTTTGGCTCCACTATATCCTTGAGGATCCTGTGGATTCTGTGATAAAAATAAATGAGCACATCCACGGATTTCAGATTACTCGAGCCCAAGGACAGCATCACACTGCTTCCTGTTCTGAGCTATGTTCCCTCCAGAGGGTTAAATGAGAAATAAGATGTGTGTATAGCTACAGATGAGTGTTTACTTTTACAAAAGAACATACAGGAAGGATAAAGCAGAAACTAACAAAAATGGCACATGCAGGAGGTGGCAGAAATGGGATGGAAGGGGCAGAGGTGAGAATGAGACTTTTCTGAATCTCTCTCTTTTTTTGGCCACACTGTGGGCATTCGGAAGTTCCTGGGCCAGGGATTGAACCCACAGCATAGCAGCGACCCAAGTAACAATGCTGGATCCTTAACCACTAGGCCACCAGGGAATTCCTGAATATATCTGTTTATGCTGACTTAATTTTTTCCTTTTTTTTCTTTCTTTTTTTTTTTTTTTTCTTTTTAGGGCTGCACCCGTTGCATATGGAGGTTCCCATGCTAGGGGTTGAATTGGAGCTACAGCTGCCCGCCTATACCAGAACCACAGCAATGCCAGATCTGAGCCGTGTCTGTGACCACTCAGGGCAACACCGGACCCTTAACCCACTGAGTGAGGCCAGGGATCAAACCTGCAACCTCACAGTTCCTAGTCAGATTTGTTTCTGCTGCACCACAAGAATTCCTATGCTAACTTAATTTTTGAAATATTTAAATAGTTTACAATTTCTTTAAAAAAAAAAAAAAGGATCACAAAAGCAAATCCTAAAAGGAAATACAACTAGAAATAAATGAACCTTAAAAAGATAACAGATAACAGGGTTATAAAACCTATATAAATAGATATAAAACAGTTAATATGGCCACACATGAAAAAAAAAGGATGAACTCAATAACTTTTGGACTCAGTACTTGGATTGTTTTACCTCAGTGGAAATAGTCTAAGGTTAAAAAGATCTGCAATTTTGGGAGTTCCCGTCGTGGCGCAGTGGTTAACCAATCCGACTAGGAACCATGAGGTTGCCGGTTTGATCCCTGCCCCTGCTCAGTGGGTTAACAATCTGGCGTTGCCGTGAGCTGTGGT
Organism: Phacochoerus africanus; assembly: GCF_016906955.1. NCBI lineage: Eukaryota > Metazoa > Chordata > Mammalia > Artiodactyla > Suidae > Phacochoerus > Phacochoerus africanus. The sequence continues at coordinate 281,241,377 of NC_062544.1, read as the reverse complement.
GTAGGTTGCAGACCGTGTTGCTGTGGCTCTGGCGTAGGCCGGTGGCTGCAGCTCTGATTAGACCCCTAGCCGGGGAACCTCCATATGCCGCAGGAGCGGCCCAAGAAATAGCAAAAAGACAAAAAAAAAAAAAAGAGGTCTGCAATTTTGGAGTTCTTTTGTGGGTCAGAGGGTTAAGAATCCAGCATTGTCACTGCATCAAGTCACTGCTATGGTAAGCGTTAGAGCCCTGGCCTGGGAACTACTGCAATCTGCAGGCACGCCCCCAAAAAAAAAAATCACTGAAATTTTAATTTTACCTCATAAGTTTGTGGTTGATGGTTCAAAATTACAAAGAGCAAAAAGACTGTGCAAAATTCAAATTATGTAGCAATATTCGAACTTCATTTGAAAGTTTAATAAATGTAATGAGCAGTGAAAAAAATTTTTTAATTACAAAAAGCATCTGGATTATAAACAAAATGTGGTTTATTCAGATCATACAAGAGAGTCTGCATCACCTCTTTCCTTCTGACAGACACTCTCAGCACTTTGAAAGAAAAGTGGGGGGGCTTTGTTTTTTGGTTTTTGGTTTTGCTTTTTAGGGCCACACCTGTGGCATATGGAGGTTCCCAGGCTAGGGGTTGAGTGGGAGCTGTAGCTGCCGGCCTCCACCACAGCCACAGGCACCTGGGAGCAGAGCCCCATCTGTGACCTAAACCACAGCTCACAGCAATGCTGGATCCTTAACCCACTGAGTGAGGCCAGAGAAGGAATCCCCATCTTCATGGATACTAGACAGGTTCATTACCACTGAGCCATGCGGGAACTCCGAAAAGCAGGTTTTATAAAGTAAAAGGAGGAAGTCTCGAGACAGGATCTTTGATTGGTGAGTGTTCTATAGAATTTTTGGAAGCAAAGAGATTTCTTACAGGCTTTCATGTAAATTGGCAGTCTTCAATGAATTAGCGCTATGTTACGTACTGGGGCTTTCCTGTAAAGTCACAGGATGTTCCTGTTTCAATTCGAAGAACCTCTGGTCCTCTGCTTTGAGGTCTGAGTCTTGTGTTAAAAAGTTCCTCAGTAGAGTTACTGGTGTGTGAACTCCAAGAGTGCTTTGTGTGTTTGTAGGACAGAGCCAATGACAAACATATAGATGGTTGGCAGTTGGCAAAAGAACCATCAGAGAAGAGAGATACAACTATCGTATAGGGGAGGTGGAGGAAAAATCCTGCAGTTTGTGATTTGATTTGAGGCTATCTCCTGATTTCTTTAAAAAAGAATCAAGGTTCTTTACTTGCCAGAGGCCAGCTCTGGTGGCCAGGGAGGGTACACCTTTTCCCGAAGGAGAGGGATGAGCGTTGGCGTATGCACACGGGGACAGCCTCTTTGTCCCTTCTTTCAGGGCGCTGGACTGCTCAGATTTTATTGGCATAACTGGTTGATTATATAGACAGCTTTTCACTACAGATTATATCACAGTGTTAAAAGTACATTGGTTAACTATTACATGGTAAAGCAGCTATGCATCATGTTTTAAGATCTTTATCTTAACTAAACTTAGTGGGTACAATTTAGGGGCAATTAGGTACAATACATCATGTGGAAAGGAGGAGACTCAGTACAAATCATCCCATGGCCCGCCAGTCTTTACAAGTTGAAGAGGTCACAGACATAAGCATTTGGCATTCACAAATCTTGTTTTTAGACTGGTGTTTATCTTTAAAGCATTATGGCAGGGAGACAGTGTAAGAAAATATAAACCAATTTAACTAGCTATCACTTAAAAGCTTCTAAAATCAAGGACAAAACTCACAGCTAGGTTTCTTTTGATCATGAACAATATGTGTCTAACTTCTATAAACTTCATTAAAATCCTAACTCTAAAGTTTACTGTGTAACTAGTTAGTAGATAAACAGTATGTTTTTAATTAAATTGGATTTGAATAGGGGAAAGTCCTTCAGGATGAGATTCTTATTATATTGTTGTAATTTTGTTAAATCACAAATCACCACAGGAAAAATAAGAATGGAAAATAAGAATAATAAGCAAATAATCAGAAAAGACTGAGGAAAAATTGCATAATAAAACAACAGGAAAGACTAGGTCACCCGAAAAACAAAATCTACGTGGAAATTGTTTTCCCAGGAAAGCCCCATTTCTTCCCCATCAACATTAAAATGAGAGCTGTGTAACCTGAGGCCTGCCCTCAGCTTGTACCGAACAGGCAGGCTTCAGCCTGCTCTCGGTTTTGCACCATACAGGCAGGCTTTTATCCTGACCAGAAGCCCACCTTCGGCTTGTACCGTTCAGGTGAGCTTCCTTCCTTGGTTAGGAACCTGCCTTCAGGTTTTTCTGCCATCAGGCAAGGTCCTTTTTTCAAGTCCCTGCATCTCCTCAGCTCCCCGCACTTACTGTCTCCAAGCTGTGTTCTGAAGACAGTAGCCAGTGCTCCAGATTGAGTAGCGAACAGGTCCATCTGTAAGGAAGAATGTAAAAATTCTTCCACAACGAGGTAAGAATGGATGGGCTTAGGAGAGCTGGGCAGAGGAGGGATGGTCGGTAAGGTGGTATGACCAAAGATGAGCAAGGATCAGCTGGCCGCCAAGTTACAGCGTCCAGGGGCAGCACCCCTTTGTCTATAATGATTCATCCACACTCTGTGAGATTTTGTAATTACAAGGATGAGAGGAGGTATAAAGATCACAATTAACACATGGGTCCTGTTTTCAAAAATAGAAGTAATAGTACGGCACTTGAGGACAGAGGCTCCAGACGCTGACTCCCCAAATTGGAACTCTGGTCCCACTCTTCCTGGTATTAATCAGCTCGGGCTGCCATGGCAAAATACCACAGACTGGGTGGCTTAGCCAACAGAAATGTATTTGCTCATCATTCTGGAGGTTAGAAGTCTGGAGGCTAGAGCTGTCAGGGTTGGTTTCTGGTGGGGCCTCTCCTCTCAGCTTGTAGTCGGCTGCCTTCTCGCTGGGCCCTCACAGAGCCTCTTCTCTGTGCATGTGGAAGGAGAAAGAGCTCTCTGGCATCTCTGCCTCCTACAAGGACCCCAGTCCTACTGGATTCACTGATTTCCTTTAACTTGAAAGTCCTCCCTAAAGTTCCTAGTTTCGAAGTACAGTCATGTAAGCAGCTCAGGGTGTCAACACAGGATTTTTTTTTTTTTTTTGGTCTTTTTAGGGCTGCACCCGCAGCATATGGAGGTTCCCAGGCTAGGGGTTGAATTGGAGCTGCAGCTGCCAGCCTGTGCCACAGCCACAGCAACACCATATCTGAGCTGCATCTGCAAACTACACCTCAGCTCATGGCAATGTTGAATACTTCACCCACTGTGCCTCGCCTACCGGATCCTTAACCCATTGAGCGAGGCCAGGGATCGAACCCACGTCCTCATAGATACTGGTCAAGTTCATTACTACTGAGCCACAATGGAAACTCCCAACATAGGCATTTTGGAGGCAGGCAACTCAAAACCTAAAACTCTGCGACCCAGAAATGTTGGCCTTACTTTGCTCCTATGTAAAGTAGATATTAGAGCATCATCCCCCTCAGAGAGCTGTTGTTAAGATGTTGTTATTGGGGAGTTAACGGCTTGGCAGTTAACAAATCTGACTAGCATCCATGAGCACATAAGTTCAATCCCTGGCCTTGCTCAGTGGGTTAAGGATCTGGGGTTGCCGTGATCTGTGGTGTAGGTCGAAGATGTGGCTCGGATCCCCTGTTGCTATGGCTGTGGTGTAGGCCAGAGGCTACCGCTCTGATTCAACTGCTAGCCTGGGAACAAAAAAGATATTGTTAGTTAGTTGATAAATATAAAGCATTTGGTGCTAGGCAAACAATAAACACTCAGTAAATACTGTTTGTTACTTAACTCAATACTGAATTTACAAATGCCTGAGCTACTTTGGTGAGAGGAGAATTAGGGGTTCCCAGGGAGATGTCTTCTTTTAGACATTAAAAAAATCACACATTTCACAATGTTTGCATGTAGCTAGAGGTGAATCTCACCTGCCTTCCAACATTTGGGTAACAGAATAAGCACAACTGGCCATTGAATTTTTTTTTTTTTTGGTCTTTTTGCCTTTTCTAGGGCCGCTCCCCATGGCATTTGGAGGTTCTCAAGCTAGGGGTCTAATCGGGGCTATAGCTACTGGCCTACGCCACAGCCACAGCAACACAGGATCTGAGCCGAATCTGTGACCTACACCACAGCTCACGGCAACTCCAGATACTTAACCCACTGAGCAAAGCAAGGAAAGGAAAACATTACATCCTGTAGGCTGGTATTTGAAATAAAAAGGCAACATGTCTGCAGTCAACTCTTTGTTTCTGCGTATTGGCAGTAGGGATGAATTGTGCCGTATTCCAGAGTGGTGAGGGTGGGTTTACATCCATTTTATTTTGCTGGAATCATAGTCTCCAAGCAATTTTGAGGCATTTTCTCTCTGCTAAGCGAATACCTCCAGCTTTATCCAGGAGGCTCTCTCCTGAGGATGGCTTTCGGCATATTGGTATTCTGCACAAAACCTCTCCCCTCATCGTTTGTCGCTGTGAATCTAAAAATAGGGCTTTGCCTGTTAAATCTCCATCTTGCAGGGCCTGACCTGTGTTTGCTCGGGGCCAGTTAGATCCCTCAGCTTGGCCTCAGGTGGGTTTCCTGGCTTCCTGGGCTTTTCATTCACTACCAATGACAAGCATTCAGCCTCCCCCCGCCCCCACCACCCCCCATTCCTTATTCTAACATAGTCCTCCTCAAGGAATGAAATGCCACCAAAAAGACCGGCTGTTCTATTCACTTCCATGCAGCCCTTGGAATATCAGCCAGAGACAGTCACCGTGGATAAATTATGGAATGCAATAATTTTTTTAAAGATACACACACACACCCCTTTGGGCTTTGGGGAAATAACTTAGACCAGACAATGCTGCTATGGAAATCAAGCAGCCTCCCACGCACAAAGCCAAAGGCATGCCTGGCCCAAGAACCCTCCAAGAAGCCCTTCCTCCACTACTCCCACTTGCCTCAATGCCATCTTGCAATGACATCTGCACCACTCACTGTCCACCTGTTTTGGTTTTGTCTTTTTTCCTTTTTGGCTGCCCCACAGCATGTGGAGTTCCCGAGCCAGGGATCAGATCTGGGCCGCAGTTGTAACCTGAGCCTCAGGTGTGGCAATGCCAGATCCTTAACCCACTGTGCCGGGCCGGGGATCGAACCTGTGTCCCAGGGCACCTAAGACACCACTGATCCCATTACACCACAGCGGGGAACTCCTCAACCTGTTTCTTTTGAGGTTGTGAGGCCAGTGTTTCCAGGGCTGTGACGTGAGCAGTCTCTACACCTGTTTCCTCATCCATAAAACAGGGAAATAGTCATAGCACCTGCAAGTGGAGTTATTATAAGGATTAAATGAAATAAATAAGGGAAAGAGCTTAGGCAAGCTCCAGCTCAGAGTAACTACTTAGGAATGTTATATGAAGGTGAGAATGAGACGATAATGAAGAATAAGAATGGAGTCCCCTGGTGAATCTGGTGTTATCACGGCAGTGGCTTGGGTTACTGCTGTGGCGCAGGTTTGATCCCTGGCCCAGGAACTTCTACATGTCACAGGCATAGCCAAAAAAAAAAAGAATAAGAAGAAAAATGGGGGACTATTCTTTTTTTTTTGTCTTTTTTTTAATTTTTTTTTATTTATTTTTTTTTTTTTTTGCTATTTCTTGGGCCTCTCCCGTGGCACATGGAGGTTCCCAGGCTAGGGGTCGAATCGGAGCTGTAGCTGCCAGCCTATGCCAGAGCCACAGCAGTGCAGGATCTGAGCCATGTCTGCGACCTACACTACAGCTCACAGCAACGCCGGATCCTTAACCCACTGAGCAAGGGCAGGGACCGAACCCACAACCTCATGGTTCCTAGTCGGATTTGTTAACCACTGTGCCACAACGGGAACTCCAAGGGACTATTATTCTAAGGACAGATCTTATATGCCACATCTCCCTTCCCAATTTTTTTTTTTTTGTTACTTTTTAGGGCCCTACCTGCAGCATATGGAAGTTTCCAGGGGTCGAATCGGAGCTGCAGCTGCCATACTGCCACAACCGCAGCAATGCAGGATCGAAGCCAAGTCTGCAACCTATACCACAGCTCACGGCAATGCCAGATCCTTAACCCACTAAGCAAGGGCAGGGATTGAACCCACATCCTCACGGATCCTAGTCAGCTTCGTTACCACTGAGCCACCACCGGAACTCCCCACTTCCCAATTTCATCTTGCCCACCTCTAAGGTGACTCTCACTTGTGGGATTTCCCATGGTTATGTGCAGAGAAAGCAGTCAAGGAGGCTGTGTAGGCAGCACCCCAGCCTACAGAGACTCCATTCCTGACTCGCTGTCGGGGAAATAAAACCGCACGTAAAGCTCATTGAAAAGTGGGAGGCACACGTGTCTTTCCGTCAAACTCCACAAGCTAGAGCAGGGAGCCGAGGAGACAGTGGATGGAGTTCGGGCCCCAGATGCTCCAAGCTTCCCTCCCTCCCCCCACCCCACTATACATTCCAAAGGCCACAGGCACCCAGTGGGATGCTGGTCATCAAGATGCTGTCACTGTGAGCCCTTGGTCATTAGGGGACATGGGCAAGGGTCCTCACTTCTGGAAATCCCAGTCGGACGACCTGATTCTGAGCTTCTGCGGGGATGTAAAGATAGACTTTACATCTACCTGCAGGGATGTAAAAGTTCCCTGAGGCTGGGAACACAGTACCTAGCAGGTGGATTCCATTTAGTAAATATTAACCATGTAAATGAGTGGTTCACAGTTTTGAAAACACAGAACAAGAAGAGCCTTTGGACCAAAGCTAAGCAGATGAATGCCCCAACAAAAAATGGAATCGAGGATCCTTCAAAATACAGTGCCTGGTAACTACAAAACAATGTATGTCACATAAGGTGCAAGGTATAAGAAAACCCTTCTAATTTGACGGTTGGATTTAAGAGCTAAAACACTATTTATATCTTCTGTATTCCTTCCCCACCCCAACATCAGTTATTTTTATCTTTCCCTTGCTTTCTTTAAAAAAATAATTTTGTATGTACCCCTAAATGACATATTGTTTACTTATGCTTACTTTAGCTTTATAAAAAATGGTATCATATTTTATATATTCTCTACAATTTGCTTTTTCACTCTACGTTATGTTTTCTAATTTATAGTTACTAGGCTGCTCCTTGGAACCATGATGGCAGGCTATTGGGGTTTTTTGTTTGTTTATTAAAGTAGAGTTGATTTACAACATTGTGATAATTTCTACTGTACAACAAAGTCAGTTATATATGTGTACACATATCCACTCTTTTTCAGATTCCTTTCCCAGCTAGATGATCACAGAATATTGGGGGGGGTTCCCTGTGCTATACAGCAGGTTCCTGTTGGCCAATCAGTCCATATACCACAGGGATGGGAGGGAGGGATGGGGGGTTGAGGGTTGGCATATGCACACTGTGGTACAGGTTGTTGATTTTTAAGGCTGACATAAAGCTGAGCAGGGGGAAAGTTACAACTCCATGAAGCTCAGTGTTTTTACTGAGATTCAGACTTTTTTTTTTTTTTTTTTTGAGTAAACACTCCTGGAGTTCAGTTATGGAGTTCTAGAAGAGTTTGTTTCGTCAGTTTGTGCCAGAGTTCTCATCGCTTTCTTGGAGGAAAGGGTTTTTGGAGGGCATTTCCCCATGATCGCCAGTGACATTCTCTCGGCTGAATCCTGTGCTGTTTCCTCGTTCCTATATCCCAAGTTGCTGGTTCTGTCTTCAGTCAATTCCAAACAGATGTTAAGCCTCCACTTAAATTTTAATTTGAATACTTGTATTTCTAATTTATTGTTCCGTTTGGTTATTCACACAGCCAGAAATGAAAATCCAGGTGGATTTTGTTTTATTTGCCTGTCTCTGTTTTCTAGTCATATTACAATAAACATCGACTTCTTGTATGGAAAAAAAAAGCTATAAAGTTATTTTATCACCTTTTTTTGACTTCCTGTTTGTGCTTCATCCCAAACCCAAACCCCTGGCATCACCTGTCTTCCTCCATCACTCCCAACACTGGTAAAGAGTTGGGAACTCAGATGAGAAACACTGAGAAATAAAAGCAAAGTGCTGTAGTTCTTTGCTTTGCAATGTCTAGAAGCCCCGCAATACTTGTTTTAGAGGCATAGGGGTGGGAGGACCACATAATTGGGCCAGTCAGGGAAACATTGAAGAAGAGTAGAATTGAGTTTGGGGGCTCAGAGAAAGAGCAGAGGGCTGCGTGGGGGCTGTGCTGGCTCCGTCTCTGCCAGCAGCAATTGGGCCAATCATTTTTAAGGCCCTGGCATCCTTCTTTCTTCTAGCCACAAGGAGCAAGTGCACTACTGTGGGAACATTTTGTAGATCTGAACCCTTCCTACCCCACATGCATTCGGTGCAAAGCAATTGCCTAATATATCTCATTGGCTGTCCTTCCAGATAATATACTGACAGACTGGCTGGCTGCTTTCCTGGATGAATGAACACAGGGCTATAGTATGACTATAGTGAGTCCTGCGTAGTTTTACCTTTGTGGACCCTTTCTTTCATTAAAAATTGTATTTATATTTTACATAATTATAGAATATAAAATATAGAGAGTATATAGCATACTTTATATAAAGATGAATATAGTAATATTTTCTTCTACCTAAAAGTTTTTTCTTTGGATCTTGAAAGAAAATAACTATGTGGGAAAAGAAACTGAAAAGGAATGGATGTGTGCATATGTATAACTCACTCACTTTGTCATAAAGCTAGAATTCCGCTTTTGGGAGTTAGAGCCCGCCCATGGCTCCACGGGATTTCACAGGGAAGCCTGGAATGTCCGCCACATGCTCTCATGCATGGTAGCCTATGTCCCCAGCAAGAAAGACACCTCCTCAGCTGTAGCACTGTTACTGAGTCCCAGCTTGTACTGCTTGCTGCAGGACAGGCCAATACATCAAGAGACAAGTTGTTGGGGTGAGGAACAGAGACTTTATTTGGAAAGCTAGAAGACCAAGAAGATGGCAGACTGCTCTCCCAAAGAATCATCTTACCGGAGTTAGAATTCAGGGTCCTTCTATACTAAAAGGGCATGTGGTTGGTTGTTGGAAACTTCTTGGTGTGGGAATTCTTTGTTCTTGCAGCTGCCCAGTAGGTCAGGTCATGACAGTTCTTGTAAATATCCACAAGACAAATGTTATTCTCTGTTCTGCAACTTTTTATCTTTATGAATGGGAAAATGCTACACCTTTAAAGATCAGAGCCTTGAGAATGGGCTATCTTGTGTATTTCAAACTATAGGCAAGAGTGTTAATGTGTAGAAAAGCAATAGAATACTTTAAAGTAAAGGTTAAAGTAGAGGAAACTGATCCAATATGGAGTCGGATTTGTTCTTCCCTATTACAGCACCCTTTTCAGGTCACAGTCTCAACTGCCTGGCTCCCTGAGTCCCCTTGGTAATGCAAAGACCACACGCACACACTAAACCTCTGTTCTCCTCTCTGCAGGGATGACGTGCCAAGCTCGGAGCTCCTACATCACCAGTGAGATCCTGTGGGGGTACAGGTTCACACCTGTCTTGACGCTGGAGGACGGGTTCTACGAAGTCGACTACAACAGCTTCCATGAGACCTATGAGACCAGCACCCCGTCTCTCAGTGCCAAAGAGCTGGCCGAGTTAGCCAGCAGGGCCGAGCTGCCCCTGAGCTGGTCCGTCTCCAGCAAACTCAACCAACACGCAGAACTGGAGACCGAAGAGGAGGAAAAGAACCCCGAGGAGCAAACGGAGAGGAATGGTGATGTGGCAAACCTAGAGAACGAATCCAAAGTTTAGTCCCCCAGCCGGGCAACCCCCTCCCCTCTCCTCACACCACCTTTCCCTGTCTCTCATTCTCTTTCTTTTCTGTCTCTCCTACTTTGTTCTTTCTTTACGTTTAAGTTTGGCATTACCAGAAAACAAATCTTAAAGGTGTAAAATATCTACCTGCCCTCTCTCGGTTATTCAGATTGACAAGGTCAGTGCAGATTGGGTGAAGGTGTCATATGCCCTCATTTGTGGCCCAAGCCTGGTCTCCTCCCTGAAGTCGACACATCCCACTCCTAGAAATTTAAGCTACTTACCTGCATGTGTTGTTCCATACCAGATCACTCAAAAGAGTGCATCAAAGATTCTACCTGGGGTAGGATAAGGATGGTCTCTGGTGCCTATTTATTCATGTAGTGAGACATGGAGTTGAGCCCTCAGTTTTATCCATCTCAATAAATTTCATCTACAGGGCGAGGTGCTTGCCCCATGTGGGCACTGCAGTTACAGGACCCAGGTGAAGTGAAGACAAAACACTGTACATATATATGCCTTATGTAATTATTTTCTTTTGCAATTAGTAATAAAACCAAGCATGTACAAAAGTACTGTAGAACACAACTTCTAAATAATGTACATAGATATATAATTAATATAGGTTTAGATATATAACTTAGAAATAAGATGGAAAAAAAAAAAAGATTCCCAAAGTACAGTAGGCATTTCTGTTCTGCTGTCTCTGTTTTCTGGATTTCTTTGGTCCCATTGACTGCTGGCCCTTTAGTGCATGGCCTTTGTTCTATATCCCAGACTGGTAGCATTTGGGTACCTCCCTGTTCCCTCACTGATCCTTTCGTTGAATCTAATAAGCCATAGGTCCAGGGGAAGTTTGGAGTTCGAGTAGATGGCAAAACCCACCACCTATATGCTGATATACTGTGAAATGTTTACAAACCTGAGGTCTCTTTTTTAAGATACCCAGAGCCTCACTGACTAGCCCTGGGGAGAATTCCAGGAAGAGGACATGCTTTGGCATGTCATCAATGATGCTTTCCAAGGGAGCTCTCACCTTTTAGAGTACAATAGTTTGAGAAACTTTTCTTCTGCAAAACCATTGATTCTCCAATTCTTTCCATTCTAGATTCACAAGAAACTACAGACTGTTAAAAAGTGAGACATGGTAAGTTAGTAAAAGATGGTTTGAATCTAAAGTCATGAAATCCATGATGACAAGTAGTGGGCAAACTATATTGTAATCACTGATCTCACACACCTTGACTCCATCTGGCACTCTTTCTGTACCTAGGGGCTTATTCATCAGCATTTCCTGCACTCATATTTTTTATTATTCTTTCATTATTCTGAAGTTACCATAGTTCAATATTCAAAGATTGGATCAACAAACCTGGTTACTCTCTAAGAAATCTCTCCAGAGTATGCCACAGGTTAGAAATCAAATCCAAAGTGTCTCTCAATCAAAGAAAACAAACAAACAAAGCTACAGCCTTAATTCATTTTAATCTGCAAAGATAAATGAAGAAAGGAGGGAATGAAGGATGGAAGTGAGGGAGGGAGGGAGGAGGGGGGAAGGAAGGAAGGGAGGAAAAAAAAAGGGAGGGAAGGAAGGAGAGAGGAGAGAAGGTGAGAAGGAAAGAACAGTATTTTGTACTGAAAATCTAATTTTTTAAATGAAAACTTTTTCAAGTGAAAAAAATAAGAAAAGGAAGAGAATCTTAAACAAAACCTCTAGGGCAGGTGGAGATTTTGCACTGAAATAGATCTTTCTCATTAATTTTGCATTTATAAACTGTTTGTTTCTCAATGCAGTCGTCCATCATAAATATTCATTGACTGGATCCAAGTTCATTTTCAGCTCCTACAGCTGTGCTCAGTTTGAGGCCTTGCACCATGGAGGTCCAAGAGCTCAAACTAGCCATCCCTCCCTGTTGCCCTGCTTTCCCTGACCAGATAACATAGATCTTCACTATAGCTGGGGACTTTTTCTGCTGAAAAAAAAAAAAAAAAGGTCCCAGAGATAAGGATAGCAGCTCCTCAGTTTGGCATATGGGTCTCTCTTCTCCAACTTCTGACACCTTGCATCAAGACAACTGCTTCTTGGCACTGACCATATGGAAAACAAAACTGTTGGCCATAGCCCTTTCCTGTTGGCCAACACTCACATTTTGCATTGAATATTTGTTGAATCATTTATTCATTCCACACACTCTAAAGAGGAGGTTGTAGTTGAGGAGGAGGAAGGAGCCTCATACACTTCTTGCCAGGCTGTGGGGAGGTACTAGGCCTTACCTCACTGTAGCCTTATGAAGGGTGCTCTTGCCTTGGGGGCACTAACCCTGCAGCATCACCGGAGTTGCAGGGTGAAGCATGGCAGCACAAAGCAAAATCAGCTGGGGCTGCAAAAAAGTCTGCTAATTTAGCTCCTGAAGACTCAATGGGCATTTTTAAATCCGTTCCTAAGGCTTCAAGTACGACGCATACCTTGTGGTCTGGTTGAAGGTGCAACTGGGGGGCCTTTAGCACAAATGAATGAAGAGCCTCGGAAACTCTTTGGTCATGCACACACGTCTGTTCTGTAGCTGTGACGTGGTACCCAGGTGTGAGCTCTCTCCCTATTTCTCACTGTCTTTGGTGTCCATGTAGCTGGAAACAGGACATGAACCAAATCTAGTTTTTGTAATGTGAGCCTCTGAATCTTTAAATGGGGATGCTCCAGAAGAACCTTTTATTAGAACGTCCCTATCAAACATGTCTATTTTTCTACAGTTATTGATAACACAGTTTAACAGTGTATTTTGTGTCAACTGTTAAAATTTGGAACTGAAAGAAGCTCATTAAGACTGAATTTTCTAAGTAGCAAGTATTGAACGGTGTTTTTTCATTAGGAGAGTTCAAAAAAAGATGACCCTACAGTTTCTACCCACTCCATTCCACCATATCCAGTCTCTGTCTGCTCAGTCATTTTATTAGCAAATCAAGAACTATGGAAATAAACAAACTTATTTTCATGCATCAATATTCATAATGAACAAGGATCACCCTCAACTTGATATTTTGCTGTTCAGTGGGGTATCTGAGTCCCTTTCTCATGGCTGTATCCATTCGCCAGACAAGAACTTTGGGCTAAAGGGTTACATTTGCCACAGTTGACCACAGTCTGGAGAAAAGGGCAGACTCAGCTGGGAGCGTGACCTCCCCAAGGGCTGTTAGGACCCTCAGATTCTCATTTTGACCCACTCCACCATGCTTTCCGACCGGGAAAGAATCTATTCATTTATGTCAGCTTTATGTAACTAATAAAATGGTTTATGTTTTTGTCCCCTGGCCAAACCGATGCTTCTTCAGAGTAACACACTTGAAATCGCTGCAATGTCAGGTCATCATGTCTTCATCCTTTGAAACATTAGCCTTCCAGCCTGGTTGGTCCAATATATAGGCACTCTATGTTCACGAGGAGGAAATCTCTCTTTCCCTCCCTTTTGCTCTTTCCCTAGTTCTCCAGTTCCATATGCAGTGGCGTAGTTCAGTATCTTATGTTCCCTCCCAGAAATCCAGCTACGGTTCCTAAAAATGTCCATCTCTTTCTTAAGCGCAATTGTCTCTTGCCAGTATAACCAAACTAGGGCTCTGAAATGTCTATTTTTCATTCTCCTCTAATTAAAAATTTATTTATGACTTCACTTAAAAGCCTAAGTTTTGAAGTCTCCAAGCAACATTCTTATGTTTTCCCTTCCCACATTTTCTTACATTCAGGTCTCTTAATTTTTCCCCTTTGCTTTTCTATTTATATTGAGGCCAGTATCTTTGGGATGTTCAGAAACTGTTTATAAAGGTGGCAGCTGGTGGACAGAGAAAGAAACTATAGAAACCCCATTGGAAAACTCCTTGAACTCACCAAAACAAGCTGAAGTCGTTTGATTAGCTAAGTGATTCAAGATAAAATAATTTAAATATTCTTAGTCATGTCCAAATTGCCAACAGTCTGGCTAATTTTTCAGTCTTTGTTGACTTGACTTGAATAAAACTCTATGTGATGCAGAAGCTTCGTGAGAGTAAAGATTAAATGTCCTACATAGATGGTAAGCATTATCTTCTGTGATTTCCTTTCAATGGATGGTTATAAAATCAAAAACATAGGCAACATATACATAATAGATGATTCGTTGATATTGCATTACAATATAGTAAAATAAAAGTATTTTCTTTCTAGACTTTATGTATTTAAGGAAATATTATCCTGTAATTTAAAATCCAGTAAAATACACCCCTTCCTAATATATCTGCCCTTAAAGTCTTGGAGAGCTTCTGACATTGGATATCACAGTACTTACAATAATAACAAAACAACATTACCCCCTACATCGTGTGGTGTTTTGAATAATTCGGAGCACTTACACAAATTATCTCATTTAATTCTAATCTGCCAGGAGAGCTTGAGTATCATAATATTATCGTATATTATAATACTCCTTTTAGAGATGGAAAACCAGGGTTTGGGCAAATTGAGTAACTACCCCAAGGCTACAAGGCCAGTCAATCAGAGATCCTGGTCTCAAATTCAGATGCTAAGGCTAAAATCATGGTCTCTTTTTAGTCCCAAAAGTCAGCAAGCCAAATCTGCTCACAGAATCTGGCCCACTGCCTGTTTTTGCACCACTTGTGAGCTAGGAATAATTTTACATTTTTAAATAGTTGGGGGTAAACAAAACAAGAGAAGAATATTTTGTGACATGAAAATTATTTAAAATTCCAAATTTCAGTGTCTATAAATAAAGTTTTATTGGAACACAGGCACACCCATTGGTTTATGTGTTGCTTATGACTGCTTTCACAATACACAGCAGAGATGAGGAATTAAACAGAGGCCACACAGCCAGAAGACTAAAGTATTTACCATCTGACTAACTTTACAGGAAAAGTTTGCCAACCCCAATACTGTAGTATTACATATTATCTGTACCATTAAGTATTGTTATGTATTATACTGTACTATTAAGAGATTCCTAAGCAGCTTAAAATAATGACATTCTTTTTCCAGTATGTATCTATTTTCCAATACGAATCTGTTCTCCAGTATTGTGCATAAGTTTGAGTAAAAAGAATTCTTTTTTTTTTTTTTTTTTTTGGTAAGAGGGACAGCCGCTTCATAGAACTTTGAGTTGTGACTCAAAGAAAAACTCCTTCCTTTCATAACTATTCCCCCAAGGGTGGTAAATAGAGTAGACAGCCAGGCAAGATTCAGTGACCTGCTCAGAAAGTGATACAGTAAAACAATGAATGATGAACAATAAACACATGAGAATTTCCAGTCCAGGAACTGAGGTGTGGCTTCACTGACATGCATACACATTTAAATATGTAGACAGTTGGGCCCCCAAGTTTCTGCCGATTGAGATAAACTGGACTTGCTCTGGTTGCCGCATCCATCCGAATTCCCCTCCCCCATATGCCTTCTCCCTAATGCTTTCTTGGGGCAGAAAGAACTAGACTGCTGAGCTGTCTCTCTGTCTTTCCTCACTAGTTTTCCCTAGCCCACAATTGATCAGTGTGGTAAGAAGAGCCTTGAACCACCACTCCTGTCTAAATGTACTACTCCTGGTTCCCTCTAGCTACTCAGCTAAAAGGGTAACATGCAAATAAAAATGAAATGCTTCTCTTAGAAAACAAACAGATTCTTTGAAAAGAGCTCAGGGAGAAACAGAGGAGCAGTAAAGGGTTGTTGGGATGTTTGCTGCTTTCTGAGTCTGAAGCACAAGATAAAGATTGGTTATTACAGAAATATTGGATTGAAGAACTCCAGACGATGGGGTTTTGAGATAAATCAATATTAAATGACGTTCTTTAGTATCACTAAGCTGCACTCACTTGTATTTTAAGGAAGCATTTCCAAAGCCAGCCATAGGTCAGCCACGCTAGGTTTTCTATCTCTTTAGTTCTATCAAAAAAATATATCAAGTTCTCTTATGAGGGCTTTCCTGAAAATTACGTGGGAAAGAAAAAATTTTGTAACAAGTCATTGTGATGTTGTATTGCTGACAGATAAATGATGGACATTAAGATGGAGTTGGTCCTGTGTCTGAAACTAAGTAGGTGATGGTGTTTGCAATCATGCAAAAAGCTTTTGACTCTGCAACTGCATGGAACAGCATAATAACTAAGTGGGAGGGGAAAAAAATCTCAAAGTTCAACACCATAAAACTTAAATAAATGTTAAAAGGAGTCAAACTTTTACTTGGCCTCATTACCTTGGTGAAAGAAAGCATCATGCATCCACCTAATTCAAATAGGAGAGTCATGAGGAAAGGACATAATATTTTAACACGCGCGAGAATTGTTCATCGAAGTAGTCACCATGACTAAGTGATGGAGATTCGTCACCAGTGGGAATGATATTTATACAGTTATTTTAGACACTGCTCCCCTAGACATCATCTCTTATGCACTCTGTGATCAGCTAGAGAATTGTGACCACAGAGCCAACAGAGTTTGATTTCAGAGAATTAAACGTTCCTACTGACAAAGAGGAACTGATTGACCATTTCACGACTAAGGCTACGCACCCATTGTATTAACACTGATCCTGAATACTGTGATATCAACCAACCAATCTTTATAAGAATACGAAGGGCTGTTTTTCTCAGGCAATGTAAATATCTGCTACCAACAAGCACTAGTGAAATAAACATGTGATTCATCATCATTTCTAAAAATTCTAATAGAAATTATAAAATATCCATCCTAAGGAGCAAGATGTCCCAAGAGCCTAAGATCCAACCCCCTTGGGTACTAAAACTCCAGTCCAAGCTGAATGCCTTATGGAGCATTGCAATGTTGGGTCTATCACCACTAAACACAACTAGCAGAACTGGCTGAGCTGGAACACAGAGAGCTGGGTTCCCAACAGCTGTGCATGTTTGGAAATTCTGGGTCTTTAGCCAGCATTCTTAAAGAAGGAGAGGGAACACTGTTCTCAGATCCATTCTGGCACCATCTCTCAGCATAGCTGTCTATAGGGTTAGATAGGAGCCATACACTCCCTTGGCCTGTGGCTCAGCCTTGGGTAGTCCAGAGCCCTGGTCATGTCCACCACCTCTCCGGGGTGAGTCTCTCCCTGCAGTCCTGGTTTCTGCCCATCTAAACAATGACCCTCCAGAAACATCTGCTGGGAACCCTGTGTCTGTTGAGTTTATCTAGGTCAGCACTCTTGACCCCACAGAGCATCCACATGGGTCAGGGATGATGACTTTCCATGTAAGAACAGAAGGAAGACCTATTGAGTCCCCTCTGCACAGGGGAGAGCCTCCCATATGTAAGTCAAATTCGAACAATACTAACACACAAAGGGAGCAAGTGTAAGGAAGTCCAAAAAAGTTCTCATTTCCCATGGTGGTTACCTCACTGCTTAATTTTCCTTTCCTTATCTAAATCTTCAAACCCTAGAAATGCTCACTCTTTGGTATCATGGCGCCATGAGCACAAGCTTCGTAAGTTTCAGCCATCTCCCTAGAAGGTCTGATTACTTGACCTATTCGGACCCACCCCACAATCAAGTGAAAGCTGCTCTGGCAAGACATTTCATATCCTTTCTCTTTCCTCTGACAGCCACAGCAAATGAGGCAGCAATGTCAAGGATCTTTTTATTTGCAAACACCTCTGGACTGAAACACTTGGAGACATAGCTTAGGCTATCCCCAGGTGCCCACACAGCTTTTATGTCATCACAGGTTGACAACCAAGTGCTCTACCCAGATCATCTTTCTGAATTTCCTCCCTCAGCTAACCGCCAAAAGCCGTCTCTCCTGGCACCTTCCTCTCAGTGTTCACTCCATTCTTGAGCAGCAGTCAAGAACCTGTCATTGGGGCCAGTCCAATCTCTTACCACTTGATTGTCCACCATCAGTTTTAACTGAGCATATGTCCATAGTCTGACTGCCTGAGACCAAAAACATAGAATATTCTGTTCCCGCCCCATAGACAAGAGACCTTGAGAGCCCATGAGTGATGGTTGGGCATTATGACATCAGCCCATGACCAGTAGAGCATCAGTGAAGTCTTGTGCTGAAGAGATAGCTGGACTTTTCCAGAGAAATCTTGTCTTTGTGAATAAGCTAGCCAGCTTGCCAAAGATATCCCAAATATCTTAACTTGGCCCAATGATTCTGCACCTAAAATGAGAGCCACCTAGGGACAACAGGGAACTCTCACATGTGTGCAGCATTCTGAAATGATTACCCAAATATCTCTTGGTGCGAAGTGGTCTTTCCTCCCCCGTCATCTGCACAGTGTGCTCTGGGGGAAGACCTAGCACCTATGTGGTTCCTGTTTGCCCAGGACATGCACGGCGGCTGCCACGGCAACCACAGTGTATCAGCAGAGACCACTCTGTGGGAGTCTTTGATGAGAACTGGCAGAGGCCCCAGGGGGCTTAGGGTCCCCAGGACTGCTCCACCTGTAAATAGCCTTGGGGGTAAGCCAAGCAGATATGGGGAAGTACCCAGGCAAACAGGTACGCATTCAGCATGCCGGGTGTAAGATATTCCTATCCCTTCTTCCTAGGATGGCATGAACTTAGGTGGCCAAACTTATCCTTAAAAAATATATATATTCTTTAAGTCATCATCCCTATACACACACTCTTCCACACCAAATCACATTTGCTCCCCCCCCCCAAAAAAAGTTTCCAAAGCCAAAACTAAATTCACATTAGCTGGTGTAATGGATGTCCAAATAGCTACCATCTCCTTCATCTCTGCCTAAATGATTACGATTGGCCCAAAATAAAGAGTTAAAGAGTGTTTCAATAATAAACCCAAGTACAAACCAAAGTAATGTTTAAAATTTCCTTACAAATTCTTTTAGAAAACCTAATTTCAAATCAGACATGTCCATTTTTGCCCCCAGGATGCAAAGCCCCTCCCCCCCCAAATACTATTTCTTCTTGAACTCTCCATTTTCCATCTGGCTTTGAACCTGAGCAGAGGCTCCTTGACGTTGGCATGAAAGGGGAAGTGGAATTTAACATTGAAGCTTTCAGAGTTCCCTCCAGTCGGCCCCAGGAATCATGCCAAAATAAACTCTAGTAACCAGCACAAGTCTGCAGCACCAACCTCAGGGAAAACTTGGACACGGGGTGTTCAAGATGATGGCCTGCTTTCAGAGAGACAAGACCTTAGTATTCAAATCTTTGAGTCATGCCCACACTTTACCAGTCAGGCCAGGTCAGAGCCCTGAGTCTGCAGCACCCCTGGTCAGCTGGCTGTGTGCATACGGGGTGTTGAGGAATAACTGAGAACTTTCCACATCCCAAACACCCACACGGGAAGATGTCTTCCATCTTATTTACTGTTCTGTTTCAACAGTATCCATAAGACATGTGGTATGTTCTCCTGTGGTTCCTCTCTATTATATCTTCATGCATTTCTTTTTCTTCTTCTTCTAAAAGACAAAAGATTCCACAAGGTGTTACACGATGCAGTGGGAGCTTACAGCCTTTTGTAACTAACATATCCACTGACAAATGCAGTCACCTCTCCTTACGTACACATACTAAGAAACACAAATATACGTGCACTATGTGTACACACACACACACACATACGCACACACACTTACCCTTCCCAATCATTACTAGGAAGTTACGAGCTGGTCCACATAAGTAAAATCCAGAAAACTAAAGCATTAAGAATAATAATCAGGAGTTCCTGCTGTAGTGCCATGGGCTAAGAATCTGACTGCAGCATCTCGTCACATTGGAGGCATGAGTTCAACCCCCAGCTGAGCGCAGTAGATTAAAGCATCTGGGGTTGCCACAGCTGCAGCAGAAGTCAAAGCTGCAGCTTGGACTCCATCCCTGGCCCAGGAACTAACATATGTCCCGGGGCCAACCATAAAAAAAATAGTAACACTTTCCCTGGCATCACTCCAATGTTCTTTCTAAAATGTACCACATGCTTTCCTGAACCCACAAGTTCATGTCATAAAGCAGCCTTTCTTTTCACTGGTGTGTAGGGAACCTGTGTTCAGCCTGAAGAGATCTGGGTTCTGGTCCTGACTGAAATCCCAGATGGGCTATATAGTCTTTGATAAATCAATGAACTGCTTTGAAACAGTTTTCTCATTTTTTAAATTAATAAAACATCTTTTTTTTAAGGGAAGACACCATATCTGTCTTGCTCAAAATTCTGTCTCCAATCTATAAATGTTTCTTAACTTACCAAATCCTGGTGTATCAAATTATCAATATGTGAAAAAAGCCAACTTGGAATATTCAGTTTAATTTTCCTATTTTTCTTTCTCTTTTCTTGTTTCTTTTTCTTTTCTTTTCTTTTTTTTAGGTCCATACCTGCAGCATATGGAAGTTCCCAGGCTAGGGGTCCAATCAGAGCTGCAGCTGCCAGCCTATGCCACAGCCACAGCAGATCTGAGCCACATCTGCAATCTACACCACAGCTCACAGCAACTCTGGATCCTTAATCCACTGAGAGAAGCCAGGAATCAAACTCCCATCCTCCTGGATACTAGTCGTGTTCCTGACTGCTGAGCCACGATGGGAACTCCTAATTTTCTTTGACTGTTTGTGTTCCACCAAACATTTTCAACCAGTTTTTTTTCTAGTGATCAACCTAGAGCTATGCTAGGCAAAACACAATCATAAACAAAACAGACTGTGAGATACAATTCCTGGCTTTATATTTTGTGTGTGGGGGTGTGGGGGGGGTGGGTGGTAATTCATTTGAGGGGAAAATGTTTGAAAATTTTCTTAAGGTTTTTTTTTTTTTAATAAAACTTATCTTCTTAGAGAAGTTTTAGGTGCAAGGCAAAACTGAGTGAAAAATACAGAGATCCCCCCCCCAGCCTGGTCCCCACACTTCATTATCAGCACCCCCAGCCAGCGTGGTTATCTCGTTACAATCAAGGAACCCTCACTGATAATGATAATTTATCATTATCACCCAAAGTCCACAGTTCACATAAAGCTTCCCTCTTAGTATTGTACATTCTGTGAGCTTTGACAAATGTAGAATGTATAGTGACGCGTATCCACCATGGTTATCACACAGAGGCGTTTCACTGCCCTAAAAATCTTTCTTCCTCCCCCTAAACCTTGGCAACCACCGATCTTTTTACCGTCTCCACAGTTTTGCCTTTTTCACAATGTCGCATAGTTGGAGTCATACAGTATATAACATTTTCAGATTAGCTTTCATTTAGTAATGTATGCTTAAGCTCCTCCACATCATCGCATGGCTTGATAGGTCATTTCTTTTACTGCTGAGGAATATCCCACTGTGTAAGGTACCACAGTTTATTTACCCATTCACGTACAGTAGGACATCTTGGTTGCTTCCAAGTTCTGACAATGATAAATAAAGCTGCTGTAAATATTTGTGGGCAGGTTTTTTTGTAAAGACATAAACTTGGGTAGATGCCAGGAAAGTAACGGATGGACCATGTGATAAAACGGTTTAGTTTTGTAAGAAACTGCCAACCTGTCTTCCAAATGCCTGTACCACTTTATGTTCCCACCAACAACGGATGATAATTCCTGTTGCTCCACATTCTTGCCAGCATTTGGTGTTGTCACCGTTTTGGATTTTTGTCATTCTAATGGGGGTTCGTTTGCATTTCCCTGATGACGTATGATATGGAATATCTTTTCATATGCTTATTTGAATCTGTGTTTATTTTTTGATGAGGTGTCTGTTCAGGTCTTTGCCCATTTTTTAATCAGGTTTTTTTCTTATTGTTAAGTTTCAAGAGTTCTTTATGTATTTTGTCTTTTTTTTTAGGGCCACACCCACAGCATATGGAGGTTGCCAGGCTAGGGGTCTAATCAGAGCTGTAGCTTCCAGCTTACACCACAGCCACAGCAATGCCAGATCTGAGCCACGTCTGCGACCTACACCACAGCTCATGGCAATGCTGGATCCTTAACCCACTGAGCAACGCCAGGGATCAAACTTGTGTCCTCCTGGATGCTAGTCAAATTCATTTCCACTGAGCCACGATGGGAACTCCTCTTTGTGTATTTTGGATATCAGCCCTTTATCAGATGAATTTTTTGCAAATATTTTCTCCAAGTCTGCGATCTATCTTCTCATTCTGTTGGTGATGTCTTTTGAAGAGTAGAAATTTTTAATTTTAATGTAGAACATCTTCTCAACTCTTTCCTCCATGAAACAGGTCTTTGGTATTTATTCGTATTTAAAGTTATTGCTCTACCCATACCCATCTAGGTTTTCTCATATTTCTCTTCTAAGAGTTTTAGAGTTTTGCATTTTACATCTAAATCTATGATCTATTTTGAGTTAACCTTTGTGAAGGGTGTAAGGTCTCTATCTAGGTTTGTTTTTTTTGTTTGTTTGGTTGGTTTTTTTTTTTTTGGTATATGAGTGCACAGTTTTTTCCAGCACCATTTATTAAAATAACTATCTTTGCTCCATTTTACTGCCTTTATGCTTTTGTCAAAGATCAGTTGACCATTTTATGTGGGTTTATTTCTGGCCTCTCTCTTCTGTCGCATTGATACATTTGTCTGGTCTTTCACCAATACCACACTGTCTTAATTACTGTAGCTTCATAGTAAGTTTCGAGGTTGGGAAATATCAGTCAGTCCTCCAATTTTGCTATTCTCCTCCACTATTAAGTTGGCTATTTGAGGCTTTTTTTCTTCATATAAACTTGAGAATCAGCCTTTCAGTAGCCACAAAATAACTTGCTAGGATTTTGATTGGAATTACATCGAGTCTGTAGTTCAGTCTGGGGAGAACTAACATCTTGGACAATATTGTGTCTTCCTATCCATGAACATGGAATACTTGGCCAATTATTTAGTTCATCTTTGCTATCTTTCATCAGAGTTTTGCAGTTTTCCTCATATATATTTTGTTAGATTTAAACCTGGGTGTTTCATTTTGGGAAGTGTTACAATGTAAACAGTGGTGTGTTTTTCATTTCAAATCCCACTTGTTCCTTGCTGTTATATAGGAGAGTGACTGGCTTTCTGTCTATTAACCCCGCATCCTGCAACTTGGTATAATGACTTACTAGTTTCAGAAGTTTTTCTATTGATTCTTTCAGATTTTCCACATATACAATTATGTCATCTGCAAACAAAGACAATTTATTTCTTCCTTCTCATTCTCTATGAGCACTGGTGTCATAGAATCCCATAATTTTATAAGTTGTATTTTCATTTTCCTTTAGTTGAAAACATTTTTTTAATTCTCCTGAGATCTCTGCTTTAACCTATGTGTTTTAGAAATGTGCTGTTGAATCTCCAAGTACTTTGTGATTTTCCACCTATCTTTCTGATAACCATTTCTACTTTAATTTCATCGTGGTCTAAAACAGACATCGCATGATTTTATCATTCTAAGTTTGTTAGAGCATGTTTTATGACCCACTTGTCATTTATCTTGCTGAATGTCTCATATGAGCTTGAAGTTTAAAGCTTCATGTCTACTCTTAGTTTTATCTTTTTCAGAGAACATTTGAATCCTACCATCTCTGCTTCTATGATTCTAATATCAGATCCAGGCTATACCATCCTTACATTAAATAGCCCAAGATGGCTTAGCTTTAAGTCTTAGCTGCTTTTAATACCTTCACTGATTCCTTTGCTGGCAGAAGTGAAATTCCATTACCATCCACATGCTTGTCTCGGCATCCTCTCACCAACCACATCCTTCTTGCCTCTCTTCTACCAGCACTAAACCTGTAGCAAATAGACAAGTTGTGAGTTAGGTGCTTTCTAGATAAGTGACATATTCCTTGAGAAGCACTACATTCTCCTCTACAGAAGAAAAAGCCCCAAGAAAGTTTAGCATCTTTGGTAGAAAATAAGTGCACACCTATGTCTTACAAGTTCATCCATGAACAGCTCAATCAGACTCAATGGGTTATTGGCACCTTACTTTTAACCTGAATCCAGCTCTACCTTCCCTGAAACATGCATGTAGGACCCCAGGAAAAAATAATAATAACAATAATCATAATAATAAACCAAGTAGAACATAATTAAGGCAGCAAAAAGCTTAAACAATAATAACATTTTAATTCAACTGGTGTATTTCAGTCTTATCACTCTCTTCCACTATTAATTGAAAGATAACTCATTGTGTATGCTTTTCCTAGTAAAATATCACAATACTAAGGGCCAAAATATTTACTATGGCCCTATAAAATACAAGGTTGTCCCGGAGCCATTTCCTAAGTTACAAAGAAAATTATTCTGGAAAGTTCACTACCTCAGAACTAGTTCAGAACTGAGCAGCAGTGGGAGTCAAGAGAAGGGCTGAGTGTTGGTGGACGAGGAGGCAGCCTCTAGACTGCACCAGAGCACCAACAAATTTCACCTGCAGCTCCCTGGTCCCACCTCCAGGCTCAGAGATGGGGTTGGCGGATCTCCCAGGACTCACCCTGAGGAGAGGTATTGGATACAGGCTGTATCTGACTCTCAGGTCCAAACTGTCTTGCCTGACAGAGATGGCATTGTTCTGCTCTGGCATCTGATGGGGCACTTTCTCAGCAGTGCCTAAACATCAATAGTCTTTTGCATCTGAATCTGTGAAGTTGAAGATAAGTCTTAATCTGGTTTGAGCATTGCATGTTTGTGCATCCATGTTTCTATTGACTGAAAGTTCACTATTACCACCACGGAGAACCGTCAGGAGCTATTTAGACAAAACAAAGCTGACCGTTCCCAGGACCAGGTCATCAAGCTGGGATGCATGTTGATGTCCAGGGCCAGTATCCATTTCTAGAGAATGCAAGTTTCCAAAAAGAGACCAGGCACAGACCTGCTTGATCTTCAGCATGTTCCCAGAAACTCTTTTAAGAATGTGAGTTTTGAGTATATTTCTCCTACATAAAAGTACGGCATTTCAATCTCAAGGTCCATGAAGCTCACCAACACTGGGAGCAGCCATGCACTTGTATTTCCATTCTCAGGGATCTAAGCTACCAACGAAAACCAGATAAAGACAGAACTCTACCCAAAATATTCTAAAAGCTGCCTGATGCCACATACATTATCATTCTAAACCTACATACACTTGACTGAGTATTGGCCCAGGAGCACTTGCAGTGGGTGATGTCCTCAGCAAGTTACTCTGAAGACCTTAAGAAACAGTGACTTCTTCCTCTGCCCTCAATAAACCTACATCCTCATAGATACCAGCTTTCACCCTGTGACAACACATGCTGGGCGCATTGAGCAACACAAAAGCCCAATGAGCAAATATCAGCTCCCATTTTACAAATGAACATACTCAGGCATAGGAGGGAAATTAACATGCTCAAGTTTTTGGAATAAGACAACCTAAGAGAGAAGGTACAACAACTGTCTTGGAACTTAAAGAAAGCAGATCAGCTTCCAGATAAGCAATCAGGAATTGTTCCCTAGGAAAGGCAGGGACATTCCTCCTGACATTCCTTGACACTGGATGGGATTTGGAAGACAAAGATCCAGGAATGAAAGCCTTCCTTTTAATTTGAAGAGCCAGCAGGAGAGAGAGTCCAAAGATAAGTGCACACAAAGCAAGATTGGGAGGTGGTGGTGGACAGCCTGGAGGGGGTGAGATGGCTTATTGTAGGATTTGATAAAATATACATCTTGAAAACTGGTGCTAAATTGTAGAAGATTTGAGATTCTCAGCCAAGGAACAGGGACTACAGAAGGAATAGCACAGCAGAATTTATTGATGAACCCAGAATAGCACTTAAAAGGCTCTTAAAGCTTTAGAAATGAATTTTTTAATAGAATAACATTCACTGGGGAAAAAAACAAAATGCCCTTGACAAAACTGTCAAGCACTTTGAAATGATTCAGTGATTCTATGGAAAATAGCATAAATCATTGGGGAGTTCCCACTGTGGCACAATGGGACTGGCAGCATCTCTGGTAGGTTCAATCCCTGACCCAGCCCAGTGGGTTAAGGATCCTGAGGTGCCGCAACTGTGGCATTGGTAGGAACTGCAGCTCAGATCTGATCCCCAGCTTAGGAACTCCATATGCCATGGGGCGGCCAAAAAGAGAAAAAAAAAAGAAGAAAAGAATAAATCATTGGTGGAATTTCAATAGCATTTAGTAAACTACATGTCAGGAAAATCATAAAACAAGAGTAATTACAAAAGAGATTTATAGATATTAAACAATACAATACACAAAATGAAGTTTTATTTGAACAAAACCAATGAACCTTTAGAGATAAATAGAAAGAAAATAAGTAAATATATCTTTCAAAATATCCTACTAAGGCTTCTGACTTTTCCTCATGATACATAACTAGATTGGCCTCTGAGGTCAGTAATTTCAATCTTCCAACCATGCTTTTTGAAAAGAAAACCCAGGTAGGGCTCAAGTACTGGTTTGGCTCCTGACCCAACTTTCAGTCCTGTTGTAATTCAACTCCAAGTACGTCTGTGCACGGACAATGAGGCGAAAGCATGCAAAATGCGAAAGCACAAATTATGTATTGAGAAATCACTACAATGCCAAATTTTTTTAGAATAAAAAATATGTCTTTAAGAACTCGCTGTATTAGGGTAACTGTTTACATATTGAGGTGTTCCTCTTTTTTTTGACTGGAACAATAAAAAAAAAATTTGATATGGCCTTGGTTTCTTGTGTGTGTGTGTGTGTGTGTGTGTGTGTGTGTGTGTGTGTGTGTGTGTGTGTTTACAAAGAGGTCAACCTTTTCCGTAGGTGGGGAACATAAATCATTTTTGAAGTGCCAAGGATGTCAAACCTACCCCCATAGACGGTATAGTAAGTTTAGAATAATTCCCTCTCTCTCTCCTCTCTCTCTCCTCTCTTCTCCACTCCCTTTCTCTTCCTATATATCTCTCTCTTTTCCTATCTCCCTCTCCCTCTCTGTCTCTCCATCTCTTTGTGTCTCCCCTCCCCTCTCCCATCCATCTCTTCCCATGCTGTGCCCACTCCCCAGGTCTCAGCCAAGGGTCATCTGTGCTTCTTCCCATATCTTCCCATACTCAGGTGGGACCCATCAGATACCCATACCCATTTGCTATCTGCCCCTTGTGAAACTTTAAAAGATGAAAGGGACCTAGAGACTAGCAGAGCAGTTCACAACTGCTGGCCACAACTCTAAGTATCTCAACTAGAGGAGCTTAACAATACATGATAAGTCCATTGTTAAACTAAAGAAACATTCCTGGAAGGATTTTTCACCTTCTCAGATTGGCTTTGCCCAACTCTATCACCTTAGCTCTGACTCCTCACTCCAGGAGAAACCCAGTGGCTTGGCTTCCCACCCTGTCTAGGGAGGCATGAAGAAACCCCGAGTTCAGCCACATTTTCAGATGACACACTGGGTGCCTCACACTGTAACATGAAAGAAGGAAGTTTTCTAAAAAGATGCCTAGGGTGCATCGTTTCCCAGAGTCTGTGGATGTGCACTAAAACCCTGAGACACCATCACTATTTCATCCCGCTTTCCTAACATGAACCCCACCCAGTCTCCTGGGTGCCCCATGGCGTTACTGACCTGTCATCTACATCCCCCAGCCCCTTGTGCATCTGTCTTACTTAGCATTCACCATGAGCAACAGAAACCCATGGAGATGCATCCATCCCTTCAGGTACCCAAAGGAAGAGCCCCTGTCTCTACTTCCTGCTGACTCCCCTGGAACCACTCTCCACATTACCCCAGAAGGATTGTCTAAAGAAACGCTCCTGTCAAAGTCGTAGCTGGAGCCTCATCTACTTTAATGGTTTTCAAACTAAGCTGCAGAGCATTTTCTCAGAAGACGGAATCCTCAAGCAGAAGCTCACTATTTGAATCAGACAAAAATGGACTTGCCTGGTTGCATCAGGGGTGGAGGTTATGAGTTTTGCCCCTGAAACCCAAGTTCCCTGGGGCCACTGTCCTTGAAGGCTGTTCACCGCTGTGCAGCATCACATCCAGACCCATGTTCTACCCACTAGCCCTCCTTATCAAATATCTACACTCCCCAACAGGGCACATGACCCAGGCCACCTAGATTTTGGAAACACTGCTATTTTTTTTCCTGGAATGTGAATCTGGAGCCATTGGAGGAGCTCATGTATCCTTCCCTAACTCCCCAGCAGGCTTCCAAATCTAGGTCTTCAGAGCTTGTAAACTAACACGACACTGGGTATTAACTCTTCTTATCTGTCACCCCCAATAGAAAACAAACTCTTTATGGACAAAGGTTGTCTCACTCATCTTTTTCCCCAGCACCTTCCACAATGTTTGGCACTTGGTTTGTGCTTAGTTGCATGCATAGATGAATGAATGGATGGATGAGTAGGTGGATGGATGGCTGGATGGCTGGCTGGATGGATGGATGGACGAGTCGGTGAATGGGTGGATGGATGGATGGATCAGTAGATGGATGGACAGATCAGTGGATGGATGGATGGACGGATGGATGGGTGGATGGATGAGTGGGTGAATGGGTGGATGGATGGATGGATCAGTAGATGGATGGACAGATCAGTGGATGGATGGATGGACGGAGGGATGGATGGATGGATGGATGGATGAGTGGGTGAATGGGTGGATGGATGGACAGATGGACAGAGTAGAAAGAGCAGTGCATTCCTAGTTTGACATTCAGGTGACTATAGCAGCCACAGAAATTCCTCTTACTGAATTCATAATTGCATTGTATCTTGAAAAATCCCACTCTTTGCCAACTGGGAATGATCTGGTGCCTCCATCTATGGTGGAATGGTTTATTCTAACAAATCATATCATCTGACATTTTGACAAAACATGCTCCACTGCTCACACCCTAGCACATCCTAATGAGTAATTTCTGTGAAACTCATTAGTTTACATTTTTAAAATAAGTCCTCTTGTTTGATCATTGCTCATTACAGTGACCTGGGCATTTACAAGCGGTAGGGTGCAATTCAGCCACCTGAGTCAATATATACCTTACAGAAAGGCAAATGCTCTCACATTCATCACTTGGATGGACCCATCAGGAGGGATGAGTATTATATCCAGTGGGACTCAGAACAGCCAGCATCTCCCACTGCTAATGTTTTCCTGAAGGTCACCTTAGGCTTTCTTTAACCAACACAATGCACACATCTTTTCACAAGTTTTGATCATACAATATGATCTTTCTTCTCTCAGAAAGAAATGCATCAGTCTGGGTCTTCTCAACAATTGCTCAGGTTACAATTTTCCTAAGTCACAACTGCAGGTTTCTTTTTCTGAAAGTCCTGAAGTCATCTCTAGAAGGAAGAGTTAGTGGTTAAATTCCATCTACAAACGATGCTTTGGGCAGACCAGGCTCTGCCATCCTACACTCTAGCATCAAGGAATCCCAAAGACAAGAAAACAAGAAGGCCAGCTCCTCAAACCACAGCTTGTCCTCGCCAGAGCTGGGAAAATCGATGACAGGGCAGCCTTGCTTAAGGCCACCGTCAATATAGTTTAGGTCTCAGCTCTAGCTTCTTTCCCACCAGTCCCCAAACACATTGTTTTTCCACTTTTATAGACTCAAGTTGATACCTTCCCTCTAGGAACCCTGGTTGTGTCATGGCGCAACCACAACAATGAAGCCTACCACCTATTAGCTCATTTATGTAGAAGTGCCAGGAATTCCAGATGTGTTATCTTCTTTAATCCTCACAGCCTTGCAAAATCAGTACCATTAGTCCCATTTTCCGAGAAAAGAGAGGTTCAGAGATTATAATACTTGGTCCAAAATGACATGGCAAGAACAGTTATCATGTTGAATTGGAGGCTATACTGTCAATTACATGTTAAACATTCTGAGATGATCCAGCATATACGCCATGGTATTTGCTATACAGTATATACTATACTAAGCACCTGTTGAGAGGAAGAAATCAAAACCAGGACTAACTAACCATCACTATGTACGTAGTGACAGGGTCATTAGGCTCCAGCCAGGAGGGGCCAGCAGAATGTTAGCCAAGGAGCCAAGACCAGCAGGAGTTCAATGCTGGCTGATAGTGGCCAGGGGTGGCGGGGGTGGGGTGGGGGGGTTGCTGTCAGCGACATCCTCAGCAGAGTCTCTCCCCTAACGCCAGGCCGGGCTGGGTCTCTCCACGGGGTGGCCATCAGAGAAGACAGCCCAGTGGCACCGCATCAGCAGGCAGAGATGGTGCAGGCAAACAGGACGTGACAGGTCTGAGGACACTGGTCAGATGTATCATCAGGGAGCCCAAACCCCCAGCAAGCCCCCTCCCACTCCCCAGCGACCCTGCACCTGGCTGAGCTCCCACTCCTCATGGCCTCCCTCTCCCAGGGACTGGCAGGGATTTCCTGGAAGTGGACTTGTGTCTGTTTGGCCCCTGTCTTGCGTGCCTGGCCGGTGTGAGCTCAAGAGGCATTTGCTAAGTGGGGGAACGAGGACTGACACCTTGGACGTGTGGATCATGCATGTTCACTGTTCCAGCTGTTCTGCTCCCACCCAGAGGCCAGAAGATCAGGGCTTCACCCAGGCCTGCAAAGGGATCCTGTACCCTGCTGGTCCCCAACAGACCCCCCTCTTCACCTTCACCTGGGAGAGCAGATGGAATCTTTATCCACCAGTTTATTGGGACACTTTTTTTTTTTTATGGCCACAAGTGCAGCGTATAGAAGCTCCCAGGCTAGGGGTCCAATCAGAGCTACAGCTGCCAGCCTATACCACAGCCACATGAACACGGGATCTGAGCCACATCTGTGACCTACACCACAGCTCACGGCAGTGCCAGATCCTTAACCTGCTGAGCAGGGCCAGGGATCAAACCCCCATCCTTATGGATACTAGTGGGGTTCGTTAACCACGACAGGAACTCCTGTATTCTCTTTCTTATATTATCTTCCGTCATGGTCTATCCCAAGCGACTGGATAGAGGTCCCTGTGCTGTCCAGCAGGACCTCATTGCTTATCCATTCTAAATGGACCAGTTTGCCTCGACTAACCCCAAACTCCCCGTCCATCCCACTCCCTCCCCCTCCCCTTTGGCAGCCACAGGTCTGCTCTCCACGTCTGTGTGGTAGAAGGAACCCCATGCTATGAATAACAGTCCAATTAGAGCATTGTAGTGGTTCCCTGATGACAACACAGCAGTCAAGACCTCTAGTCCTGTCATTCCTGAGTCTTGATCTGCGCTGAAGTCACAAAGAGCTGTCTTATAAAATGGTCCTCATAACCAAAAGGAAGCAGACTCACAAGCTAGTGGTTAACAGTGGGGGAGGGGCAAGATAGGGGAAGGGGATGAGGAGGTACAAAATATCATGTATGGAGTTCCCGTCTTGGCGCAGTGGTTAACGAATCCAACTAGGAACCACAGGTTGCGGGTTTGATCCCTGGCCTTGCTCAGTGGGTTAAGGATCTGGCTTTGCCGTGAGCTGTGGTGTAGGTCGCAGACAGGGCTCGGATCCCGCGTTGCTGTGGCTCTGGTGTAGGCCGGTGGCTACAGCTCCGATTAGACCCTTAACCTGGGAACCTCCATATGCTGCGGGAGAGGTCCTAGAAAAGGAAAAAAAAATGTATAAAATAAGCTGCAAGGATATATTGTACTACATGAGGAATGTAGCCAATATTTGTAATAAATATAAAATTTTGCCTTTAGGAGTCCCATTGTGGCTCAGCAGGTTAAGAACCCAACATACCATCCATGAGGATGCAGGTTCCATCCCTGGCCTTGCTCAGTAGGTTAAAAATCTAGCATTGCTGCAAGCTGCAGTATAGGTCGCATATGCGGTTCAGATACCACGTAGCTATAGCCGTGGCTATAGTGCGTAGACCGGCAGCTGCATCTCCCATTCAGCCCCTGGCCTGGAAACTTCCAGGTACAGCTCTAAAAAGAAAAAAAAAAACAAAAAACCTAAAATATTACCTTTCAAAATTGTGAATCACTATAGCGAACACCTCTAATAAATAATATTGTACACCAGCTATATTTCGATTTTTTTTTTGTCTTTTTGCCATTTCTTGGGCCGCTCTCACGGCATATGGAGGTTCCCAGGCTAGGGGTCCAATCGGAGCTGTAGCTGCCGGCCTACACCACAGCCACAGCAACACGGGATCCAAGCTGCGTCGGCGACACTTAACCCACTGAGCAAGGCCAGGGATCGAACCTGCAACCTCATGTTTCCTAGTCGGATTTGTTAACCACTGCGCCACGACAGGAACTCCCAATTTTTAATTTTTTTAAGTAATGAATTAAGCTGCATCACCGAAAAAAAAAAAAAAAAAAAAAGATCTTTAGTCAAACGAGAGGTGGGAGCTATGTTTACAAGCCTTAGTCAGGA
The DNA here is from genome assembly GCF_016906955.1 of Phacochoerus africanus. Classification (NCBI taxonomy): domain Eukaryota; kingdom Metazoa; phylum Chordata; class Mammalia; order Artiodactyla; family Suidae; genus Phacochoerus; species Phacochoerus africanus. The sequence goes on along the minus strand of NC_062544.1, from coordinate 281,209,245 downwards.
GAAGCCCAAGATGAGAAATGCAATCAGACAGCTGCCCAGACGGCCCTAGGGCACAGCTTGACCAAGGTAATTGATGGCAAATAGAAACCAAACAAACAGTCCCTGGGGCCTTGTCCTCTCCAGGAAATGCTAAAAGGAGACTGTCAGGGCCAAGGACCCAAGAGAAATACATGAGCTGAACCACCTCCACCGCCCAGCCCTCCCCCAGCGACAGGAGGAGGACCAGACCTGGGGCTGTGCCCTCACCCGCCTCTTTCACCTGCAGCTACCATCTCTGTGCCCAAAGAGAGAAGCCTCCGGGTGACAAGTTGTGCCTCCCAGCACTGAAGCGCTGCCTGAGCCCAGGAGGGCAAGGAACAAAATACCACGAGTTCCTGAAAGGAAGTGAGTCTTGGCCGTAATTGCCTGCCAGAACCTGGTCCCTGAGGGCTGCCAAGACCTGCATGTCTGCTCCCTGCACACAAAAGCAGGCAGAATGAAATCCCCACAAAGCCCAAGAGGGGCGCAGAGACTGATAGCCGAGCTGAGACACTGAGAGGGGGCCGAGGCCAAACAAGAAGACGTTGGCTTGAGTATTTTTGCAGCCCCATGAACTATATATGTTGTGGTTATCTTCATGCTCTTTTCAATTTTACATTTTCTTTCTGGGAGTTCCCTTTGTGGCTCAGTGGGTTAAGAATCTGACTAGGATCCATAAGGACGAGGGTTCGATCCCTGGCCCCACTCAGTGAGTCAGGGGTCCAGCATTGCCATGAGCTGGGGTGTAGGTCACAGATGTGGCTCGGAACTGGCATTGCTGTGGCTGTGGTGTAGGCTGCCAGCTGCAGTTCCGATTGAACCCCTAGCCTGGGAATTTTCATATGCCACAGGTGTGGCCCTAAGAAGATTAATTAGTTAATTAGTTAATTCATCTTAAAATGTTTACTTTTGAACAATTTAGCATTTAAAAAAAAAAAATGTTTACCCTCTCAGGAACCACAGCATTCAGACATGGCTTTGATTTCACTGTAAGCTACTTAAGATGACAGGGGGAAAAAAAGGAAGATTTCAAAAGACAAGCCTGCAGGAATTCTGGCTGTGCCAGGGGGTTAATGATCTGGCTTGTCTCTGGAGGCACCAACTGGATCCCTGGCCCAGGAGAGTGGGTTAAGGATCCAGTGTTGTTACAGCTGTGTCATAGATTGCAGCTCCAGCTCAGATTCAATCCCTAGGGAACTTCCATATGCAGCAGGTACAGCCGGCGGCGGGGGGTGGGCAGGGGGTAGTCTGTAAAAATAGCCAGGGAAGGAGTTCCCGTAGTGGTGCAGTGGAAACAAATCTGACTAGGGACCATGAGGTTGCAGGTTCGATCCTTGGCCTCACTCAGTGGGTTAAGGATCCAGCCTTGCCATGAGCTGCAGTGTAGGCTGCAGACACAGCTCGGATCTGGCGTGGCTATGGCTGTGGCTGTGGTGTAGGCCAGCAGCTACAGCTCTTATTAGACCCCTAGCCTGGGAACCTCCATATGCCATGGGTGCGGCCCAAAAAAAAAAAAGCCAGGGAAATGCCAACAGGGAGCAAAAGAGAATTCCAGAGCTACCTCGAGGGCTGGAGAGAGGAAGCAGAGAAACATTCTGCAGTCAGGTCAGGGTCAGTGGCCTGTCTTGGGGCCTGAAGGAAGGCGCTTCCAGACCACTGGGCTGTGAATGGGTGGCTACCCCACGCTGACCCCAAGGTTAACACTCGTGGTAGATTGGATAGTATTCCCCAGAAATTCATGTCCACCCAGAAACTCAGAATGAGACCTTCTTTGGAAATAGTCTTCCCAGATGTAGTTAGTTAAGGTTAGGATGAGATCACAGGCCAGGCCCCCAATTCGATGACTAGTGTCCCTCCTCCAAAGAAGAAAAGGTACAGGCAGAGCCGAAGGCCAAGTGGACGGAAGCAGAGGTTGGAGATACAGCCACAAGCCAAGGAAGCCGGGAGCCACCAGAAGCTGGAAGAGGCAGGAAGCATCCTCCCCCAGAGCCTTTGGGGGAGCCGGGTCTGCTGACCTTGTATATTGGACATGGGGCCTCCAGGACTGAGAGATAACACAGGTGTGTTGTTTTAAGGCGCGCCGTGTGGGAACTTGTTCCGAAGCCCTAGGAACTGAACACAAAGTGCGAACCCCACACATCCAATTGGCAAAGCAAGAGAAATCCAGAAACAGAACCACACATAGGAGGAAAGGCAGCCACACGGTCAGGTCCAGACCCTGCCACGTTTGCCTTGATCTTGGCAGATGCAAGGTTCAAAAGTTTCTTCCTTTTTTTTTTTTGCTATTTCTTGGGCCGCTTCCACGGCATATGGAGGTTTCCAGGCTAGGGGTCTAATCGGATCTGTAGCCACGGGCCTACACCAGAGCCACAGCAACGCGAGATCCGAGCCGTGTCTGCAACCTACACCACAGCTCCCAGCAATGCCGGATCATTAACCCACTGAGCAAGGGCAGGGACCGAACCCGCAACCTCATGGGTCCTAGTTGGATTCTTTAACCACTGCGCCACGACGGGAACTCCCAAAAGTTTCCAATCTGAACAGGAGCGATTTCCTCGGTGTCTGGGCTCCACCCAGAAGACGTTGCCATGGGGCCCCGAGAACGTCATGACAATGGCAGCTCAACTTGGTGCTGTCCCCCCGGTTCACAGGGAAAGAATGAAAGAGCCCACGATGTCTCTCTTCCACCTACAACAAGGAGCAGGGGAAAGGAGATGCAGGTTTCATCCCTGGCCTCGCTTGGTTGGTTAAGGATCCAGGTGTTGCCGTGAGCTGTGGTATAGGTCGCAGACGCGGCTTGGGCCCCATGTATCTGTGGCTGTGGTGTAGGCCTGGCAGCTGCAGCTCTGATTCAACCCATGGCCTGGGAATTTCCTTATGCCACAGGTGTGGCCCAAAAAGAAAAATAGGATAGGATAGGATGGAATGAATGGAATGGAATGGAATAGAATAGAAGACACAGGGTTGAGTTTCGTTTTGCCTTCCCTTCTGGTTCCCACCCATCCTCCGAGGTCACCGTCTGTCTGCCTGAATGAAGCAGGGCACCAGCTTCAGAGGGGGCCTCTGTGAGAAGCAATCACCCCTTCTCATCCACAGATATCAAGGGGGGGTGCCATGTGTAAGAAAGGGGTGTGGGGCCCCCTGGAGGTCTTCATTCCTAGGAGGGAGGAGGGCAAGGGAAGCAGCTCCCTAGAGAGGGAGGCCAAGGCGTCCAGACTTTATGACTCTGGGCACCGGAGTCAGGGCAGGTTCCATGGAATTGCTGGACCAACGCATCTGCTGAGGTGGCGCTGAGACCTGACAGGCTTGCACTCACTCCCAGGTGGGCAGTGCAAGGGGCAGGACCAGGGCTCAATAGGGTCAGTATCAGGGATCACCTGGGGCAGGACCAGGACTCCCCTGCAGACAGTACAGAGCCCAGATCGGTCTGGAAATCTCCCCAGGCAGCCTACTGCTTGGCAAAGGACACGGATCCACCCCTGGCTCCCTCTCGTCATGGGTCGCTTCCTTTTTTCCTGAAACCCTAGAGCACACAGAGACCTGGAATTGTAAGGATTTATACCACAATCGCATCCTTCATTTCATAGCTGAAGGCCAGAAGAAGATGCAAGTAGTTGAGTGTCCCCTTTCCAGCAGTGACCGTCAGACCTCCTGCCATCAGTCCACCAGCTTGCGTGCACGTCGCACTCCCACCCAGGATGACATTTTCCTGTGTTACCTGTGCATCTCAACTCTGCCAGCTCCCGGAACACAAGGTCCAGGTGGGTTGCCAGCCCAGTTTGGTGTCTGCTCTGAGTTTACAGATCCGCTGGGGGAGCTGACCGAGGCAGAAAGCCCCAGAGGACAGGGTAGCATAGTGGCTACATGCCACCGATCTGGGCTCAGGGAGGACGCAGAGGTGTATCTGCCATTCTGTGCATCTCCGGGCCATTCTCTCAACCTCCCTGAGCCTCAGCATGCTCAGCAGGACTTATCTTGAGTGGTACTGCCGATGGATGAGATGCTGTGAGCAAAAGCTCAGCTAAGTGCCTGGCCCCTCTACCAGCAGCCAACAATTGTGGTCAGGAAAGATTATCATCAGTTACCTGTCAAGTTACCGCAACTGAAAAACTCCAAGTTCCCTACCAAAGTTCCCTTCAGTGATCTGCTCCAGGCTGCATAGGAAGAGGGGAGCCAAGATTCTAGCCTACCTTCAGATTTACAGCCACACAAAGCATCCTGGGCGTCTTACCCCGGTATGTTCAGATGCCTCTGATGGACTAAGCTAAAACTAAGCGTTCCACAGTCCAGGAGCTAACAGACATTTCTAGAAGCTTTGAAGGCCTGAGTGGCAATAATTTGTCTGGAAAATAATTGTTTCTGGTGGGTCTGGCTGTCAAAATGCCTGTCAGGCTCATGTCACCCCTAATTAAGACTGCGCGCATTGTTAAGATGGAGGAAACTTCAAGCAGCCACTTCTAATTATTTCATTAGCAACCCACCGCTGCTGATCACCACCCCGAGACAAATATTTGGGGCACAATTGAAAGTTACCATTTCTTCTGTAAAGTGCCTCTCATGTTAGCTAATTCAGCACCTAAAATAAGAAGATTATGCCTATTAGGTTAGGGGGAAAAAATTGGAGGAACTTCCCATTGTGCTGCAGCGGAAACAAATCCGACTAGTATCCTTGAGGACAAGGGTTCGATCCCTGGCCTCGCTCACTGGGTCTGGGATCCAGCATTGCCATGAGCTGTGGTATAAGTCGCAGATGTGGCTTGGATCTGGCATTGCTGTGGCTGTGGCATAGGCCGGCATCTGTACTCTGATTCAACCCCTGGCCTGGGCACTTCCATATCTTGGGGGTGCAGCCCTAAAAAAGAAAAGGGAGAAAAAAAATGGAAACTCATAGAAAAAAGAGGCAAACTTCTGCTTCTAAAAGAGTTCTCTTGGGAGTTCCCATTGTGGCTTAGCAAGTTAAGAACCTAACTAGTATCCATGAGAACACAGGTTCAATCCCTGGTCTCACTCAGTGGGTTAAAGGATTTGGCGTTGCCACAAGCTGCGATGTAGGTCTCAGACATGGCTGGGATCCCGCGTTGCTATGGCTGTGGCTCCAACTCAACCCCTAGCCTGGGAACTTCCATGTGCCACGGGTGCTGCCAATGAAAATAATAATAAATAAATAAATAAATAAATAAATAAATAAATAAAAGAGTTCTCTTGTCAGAGGTGGGCCAGCTCTGCGTGGATGGAGCAGAAGATGATACACATCTGAGAAAGCAGACGGTCCGCCATGTCACCCCCGAGTTCAAGCCAGGTTGCCCAGTAGCCCCCAATCCTGGCCTCGTTACAACACCGTCCATAGCACCTGACGGCACACCTCCTAAGACCCTAAAGAGATAAGGCTGCCCCCTGAGCTTTGAACGTGGTGTCAGCGAGAGGGAGGAGGAGGGCAAAGCTGCCCAAGATGCCCTGGCATCGTTACCAGTGTTCCAGGGCTGAGCCATCAAGCGGCACCCCAGCTAATTGACACTCAGGGAAATTGAGGTTCCCGGAGGATCAATCTAGGAGGGGATTAAGAGGCAGGGCTGTGTGACTCCAAATTCCTCTTGCCTCTGAGGCCAGGCTGAGGGCTTAGGGCCACTGACAGTCCCTACAGAAGGGCTAATGTTCTCATGCTGTGTTTTTTGTTTGTATTTGGCCACACCCACGGCATATGGAAGTTCCCCAGCCAGGGATTGAATCCAAGCTGCAGTTTCGACCAATGCCACAGCTGCAAAAGTGCCAGATCCTTAACCCATTGCGCCGGGTGGGGGATTGAACCCACACCACGGCAGTGCCCCTAGCCGCCGCAGAGACAACGATGGATTCTTAACACATTGTACCACTGCGGGAACTCCACACATGCTGTGGTTTGAGAAGATTCCTCTAAGAGTAGAGGAGTCTGGGAGGCCCATAAAATAAAGGCTGATGCAGGCTCAAAGGGCCATTTGGGGTGGTGGCTGGGGAGAGGAAAAGAAGCATGTTCACAGGTGGCACTGAAGGAGGACTCATCAGGACGTGGGAGGGAAAGAAGAGGCAGGTGTCGGGGTGACCTAGAATGGGGAATTGGAGGGGGGGTCAACGTGTGGTTATTCTAATGGTAATTTGAGGTCAATTCAACACAGTCTAGACCTACTGATTCCATTAGCTGTCCCACCTTCTCGATTCTAAATGCAAACTCTGTATTCAATAGAATCATTAGGAGCTGTATGGTTTCAACTCTCCACAAAGAAAGCCCTAACATAGACACACTCCTATCGATAAAATAGACAACTAACAAGGGCCTACTGTCCAGCACAGGGAAATGTACCCAATATTCTGTAATAACCTATATGGGGAAAGAATCTAAAAAGGAGTGAATTTACGTGTATATGATTATGTGTATTATAGGTACACGGACAACTGATTCACTTGGCTGTGCACCTAAAACACACACAACAGTGTAAACTCACTAGACCCCAATACATGCTTTTTCTTCTTTAGCCGCCCCCTGACATATGGAAGTTCCTGAGCCAGGGACCAGATCCAACCCTCAGTAGCAACCTCTGCCACAGCTGCAGTGATGCCAGATCCTTTAACCCATTGTGCCGGGCTGGGGCTCAAACCTTCATCCTGGCACTGCAGAGATACTGCTGATCCCGTTGCACCACAGCAGGAACGCCTCCAATAAAATTTTTTAAAGAAGAAAAAGAAAAGAAAACCCTCCTTGGATTAAGAGACATTGCGAGGTTTTTTAGCTTCTGGAGAACTGGACCTTGTACCCTCAGCCAGTCCCCAGGGTGCTAACTTCTGGCCAAGGCTGAGAGAAGGTCAGGACAAGAAACAGACGCTGGAGAGATTTCCACAACTTTGCCAAACTGTAGCTAAAAACCTTTGTCACCAAACTATCCTATGGCTCTCATGTTTTACTTTTAAAATAAGTCATTTTTGGAACTAAGTCAATTTCTCCCTTTTGCCTTTGCTGCCAGGGAACTCAGTCTTTGATACATTCCTAGGGTCAAGACATAGTTCTTTCTCAGCTCTTTAATTAGATAGTTTTCCTTTCTTTTGTAATTGTCCTGTTCCCTATGCACTTGCCTTTATTAGCTGCATCCAAGCTTTTCTGAAAATAGGCAAGGGCTGTGTCACCAAAAAGACGCTCTATCCTATGCAGCTATTTCTGTGTGTCACAGAGTACCAAGACGAGTACCAGACACACAGGGACCCCTACTGTCTAGTGGCCCCGCCTCAAGTACTGTAAGGGCAAGGTCCCTGTTGGGTAATCTAGTGTCCCCCAAAAGGTACACTGAGGTCTTAACACCTGGGTGCCTGCCAATGTGACCGTACATGGAAATAGCATCTTTAAAGAGAAAATTAAGATATACATTAGGGAGTTCCATTGTGGCTCAGCAGGTTAAGAACTCGATTAGTATCCATGAGGAGGCAGGTTCAATCCCTGGCCTCGCTCAGTAGGTTAAGGATCTGACATTGCCTCAAGCTGCAGCATAGGTCATAGACGCAGCTCAGATCCTGTATGGCTGAGGTTGTGGTGTAGGCCAGCCGCTGCAGCTCCGATTCAACATCTAGGTTTTTGTGGACTTTGCCAAACTGTAGCTGAAAACCTAGCCACAGTTGCAGCCCTCAAAAGGAAAAAAAAAAAAAAAAAGATGTACATTAGGATGAAATCATACTGGAGTCGGGGAGGCAGGGAGCCTCTCATCCTAATAGGACTCATGTCTTCGCAAGAAGAGGAGAAGAGACAGAGAGACAGAGACCCACAGGGATGCCCATAGAAGGACACCAGGGACGGCCCAGACCCACGGAGGAATTATGGCCCAGAGATGATGGGGGCAGAGAGTGGAATCAGGCTGCCGTGAGCCAAGAAATGCTAAGGATTGCCAGCCACCACCAGGGGACAGAGCTTGGCCCTGCTGACACCTTGATTTTGGACCTCTGGTCTCCAAAACATTTCTGCTGCTTTAAGCCACCCAGTGTGTGGTCTCTTGTCACAGCAGCCCTAGGCCACTGAGAGAATCACAAGGAGCAGGTGCTGCCATGACTGGCACACCCCCCCGCCAAGGCCACCCTGGCCTGCTTGCTGTCTGCAAACCCCCAGCAAGGGTCTCAGGGCCCCCACCTGCCTGGGCAAATCTTCCCCCACATCTTGACACCTACAGGACTTGTTCCTTCTCCTCTGAGGTCTCTGCTCAGATGCTGCCTCCCAAGGGAAGCCTTCCCTGACCACTCTATACCTTCAAAAGCCTACCAGCTCTTGGAGTTCCCATCGTGGTTCAGCAGTAACAAACCCAACTAATATCCATGAGGACACGTGTTTGATCCCTGGCCTCGCTCAGTGGGTTAAGGATCCAGTGTTGCCATATGCTGGGGTATAGGTCGCAGATGAGGCTTGGATCTGGCATTGCTGTGACTGTGGTGTAGGCTGGCACCTGCAGCTCCGACTCGACCCCTAGCCTGGGAATTTCCATATGCCACAAATGTGGGCCTAAAAAGACGAAAAAAAAAGAAAGAAAAAAAAAAAAAAGCCTACCAGCTCTTACCCTTCCTGGTCTCTAACACCTACCTGTCACAGGTTGAATCGTCTCCTCCCCCGAAATATGTTGGAATCCTAATCCCCATTTACCGCGGAAGTTACGTGGTGACAGACTCTTCCAAGAACTGATCATGTTAAAATGAGACCATTAGGTGAGTCCTGATCCCTCTGACTGTGTCCTTATAAAAAAGGGGAACTTCGGACACAAAGACACACAGAGGGAAGAGGATGCGGAGACAGGGAGAGAAGATGACCAACTCCAAGCCAAGGAGAGAGGCCTGGAGTCAGTGCTCCCTCCCAGCCTCAGAAGGAGCCAACCCCGTCCACACCTTCATCACAGACTCCGGCCTCCGGAACAGAGACAGTGCGTTTCTGTTGTTTAGGCTGCCCAGCCTGCAGTACTTGGTTATGGCAGCCCTAGCAAACTAATACACTTCCTGACCTGCTACCTGTTCGTTAGTTTAGTTTTATTGGAGTACAGGCGACTTATCATGTTGTGTTAGTTTCAGGTGTACAGCAAAGTGAGTCAGTTCTCCACACACATATATCCACAATGTTGTGCTAACTTCTGCTGTACAGCAAAGCGACCCAGTCACACATACACATGCACTCCCTTTTTTGTATTTTTGTATTTTTTTTACTTTTTTTGCTTTTAGGGCCAAACCAGTGGCATATGGAAGTTCCCAGGCTAGGGAGGGGTCAAATTGGAGCTACAGCTGCCGGCCTACACCACAGCCACAGCAACATGGGATCCAAGCCACATCTGCGATCTACACCACAGCTCATGGCAACGCTGGATCCTTAACCCACTAAACAAGGCCAGGGATTGAACCTGAGTCCTCATGGATACTAATTAGATTCATTTCTGCTGCAACACCACAGGAAGTCCCCTCTTTCTCAAATAAGTTCTTTTGCACCATTTTTATTAGATTCCACCTATAAGTGATATCATATGGTATTTGTCTTTCTCTGTGTGACTGACATGTTTATTTCTTTTTTCTTTGCTCCCTATTAGCCCCATGTGGGCAGGGACTTTTTATTCTTTATGCACCCCCAAAGCACCTGGAATAGTCTCTGGTATGAAGCAGTTGTACAGTAAACATTTGTGGAATAAATGAATGAACTTGTCAATTGCTCCCTCCATGATCGGCACCCCACGCACATTATGTACAATCCTGAGAGATTTCCTTCCTCCTGACACCAACCCTGCGGTGTCTTTTCCAACACATCACTTCTCCAAATCACCAGCCCCAGCTGGGTGTCCAGCAATGCGATGCAATTCCAATACTTTCTACCCCGAGTCAGTTACAGGGGTCACTCCATCCCTCGAGTCTGTCCCCACCTCAGACGTCAGTCACAAGTTCCGGGCCCCCCAGTCTTCCGACCAATCAGAGGTTCCAGGACCCCCTCCTCAGGTTTGATAATCCTCATGGAACTCAGGAAGCCTTTTCAATTACTATGACCAGTTTGTTGTAGAGGCTACAGCCCAGGAACAGCCAAATGGGAGAGGTGCCTGGGGGCTGGGGGTGGGACACAAAGCTTCCATGCCTTCTAGCTTCTCAATGTGTCCAGCAATGTGGAAGCTCCCTGAATCCTGTTGTTGAGGAGTTTCCACAGAAGCTCTATAGACACAATTGATTAAATCATGGGTTGTTGATACAGATGGCCAAAAAAAAAAAAAAACACATGAAAAGATGCTCAACATCACTAATTATTAGAGAACTGCAAATCAAATCTAGCTGGTGTAATGATGAAGTACCACCTTACACCAGCTAGAATGGCCATCATCAAAAAGTCTAAAGATAATAAATTCTGGAGAGGGTGTGGAGAAAAGGGAATCCTTTTACACTATTGGTGGGAATGTACATTGGTGCAACCACTATGGAAAACAGTAAGGAGAGTCCTCAAAAAACTAAACTAGAACTACCACAAGATCCATCAATCCCACTCCTGGGCATCTGTCCAGAGAAAACCATAATTCGAAAAGATATATGCATCCCAATGTTCATTGCAGCACTATTTACAATAGCCAAGACATGGAAGCAACCTAAATGTCCATCAACTGAGGAATGGATAAAGAAGATGTGGTACACATATACAACGGAATATTACTCAGCCATGAAAAAAGAATGAAATGACACCATTTGCAGCAACATGGATGGACCTAGAAACTGTCATACTAAGTTAAGTTCATCAGACAGTGAAAAACAAACATCATAGGATATCACCTATTATGTGGACTCTAAAAAGCAAAAAGGATAGAAATGAACTTATTAGCAGAACAGAAACAGACTCACAGACTTTGAAAAACTTACAGTTACCAAAAGGGACAGGTGGGGGGTGGGAGGGTGGACTGGGGATTTGGGTTGGCATAGGCACACTGAGGTCCATGTAGCAATTGGCCAATAGGGACCTGCTACAGAGCACAGAGAACTCTACCCAATATTCTGTGATAATCTCTGTGGAAAAAGAATCTGAGAGAGAATGGATATGTGTACACATGTATGACTGGGTCACTTTGTTGAACAGCAGAGATTATCACAGCCTTGTCAAATAACTCTACGTCAATAAAATTTGAATAAATGAATAAATAAATCATGGGTCGGCGATTACTTCAACTTCCAGCCCCTCCTCTCTCCCCAGAAGTTGGAGGATGAGACTGAAAGTTCCAGGCTTCTAATAGAGAGTGGTCTTTCTGGCTACCAGTCCCCATGCTGCAGAGGTAGATACCAAAAAAACACATAAAAAAAGATGCCCAATATAAATGCAAAGTAGGGAAAGATAAATTAAAACACCAAACCATTTTATAACCATCAAATTGGGAACTATCCAAAAGCCTAACAATTTCAGTATCAGAGCAGATAAAAAGCAATGGGATCACTGACACGTGGGTATTTGAAGGTAATTTGCTCCAATCACTCTGGAAAGAAAATCCTTGCTCTTTAAGCCAGCAGTTCCGTTTCTAGGAAAACAATAGATAAACTCTTGCAGAAGTCTCATGAGGAAAATGGCACAAGAGGGCTTATTGCTTTGTTTGTTTGTAGTAGAAAAAATACATACAGTATCATATCCATAAAATACCTTTTGAAAGCATGCAAAAATGTGGGTTCACATACAGGATGTTCATGGAATTTCCAAATGCAGTTCAAGCTAAACACCAAATTCAAGGTGACAGTCAGCCCTGGCGAGGGACAAGGAAAAGAAAGGGATTGTGGAAGGATATACCTGGAGCTTTGCCAGCATCTCTGTTCTTCTGCTTTTTAAAGAAACAGAAAGCAAGTTTCAGCCAAGGGGTCAAAGTGCTGTGTTGATCATGAACTTTTCTGTATATTTGAAATCTGTACATATTTTAAGAAAACCTCTCAAAAGTATAGTTCTTAATGTACTGATTTTTTTCTTTTTTTTTTTTTTTTTTTTTTTGGTCTTTTTAGGGCTGCACCTGCAGCGTATGGAAGTTCCCAGGTTCGGTTAGGGGTCAAATTGGAGCTGCAGCTGCCAGCCTACGCCACAACCACAAAAACCCCTCATCCAGGCTGCATCTGCAACCTACACCGCAGCTCACCGCAACATAGGATCCTTAACCCACGGAGCAAGGCCGGGGATCAAACCCACATCTCATGGATACTAGTCAGATTCTTAATCCACTGAGCCACAACAGGAACTCCGGACTCTTTCTCTCTCAATCAGAATCTCTCTTATCAGCCCCACCATTACCCAGGCATCTGCACACACAACCATGCTCCCTGCTACTTCTCATGTCAAGAGCTTTCCACCGCCCAGGGCCTCTGTAAATGGGGAGAAAAAAAGATAAACTGGTAGTTCTCCGGGCTTCTGCCCAGCAGAAGATCATAGGAAATGTCTTCCCATGTCTTTTTGAAATGGGCTACCTCCTGCTGACCACTAGGTGGGACAGCAGCTTGCCAGTTGCTGAATAAAAAACAATGCATGTAGAATTCTTGAAAGAGCCTCTGTTTCTGCAGAGAGGGCCACGTGCAGAGAGCTGTTAGTGCAACAAGGCAGTGGGGTGCCCCCCAAGTGTGGAAGCAGCATCCCTTGGAAATGCTGCTGACATTCTGGAGTGCAGTGAGTAATATGTGGTTAATTGGCAAAAATTTAAACATGTATTCAATTAACTGAAACTTTCTTTGGTCCGTAATTGCATTTGTTTGTTTGTTTGTTTGTTTGTTTGTTTCTGGCTCAATGTGGTTGGGAGAAGGAAGAGAAAAAAAAAATGGAGAATAGCACTTATTTGATATCTGCTACGTGCCAGGAAGCAAATTACAGCTTTATCTTGTGTGACCTTCATGCCTGTCCTTCAAGGAGGAAGATCATTTCACAGTTGCAAGGGAGGAAGCGGAGATGTTAGGTGGCTCACCCAGTAACCCGCACGTGAGCAGCAGACAAAAGGTTTGAACCCCCCTCTCTCGTTCAAAAACGCTTGCCCTCTTTCTGTCATGTTCCCCCTCAGATAAGCCTTTGGACTGACAGCCTAAGAAATAGAGAGATGCAGAGAATATATTTAGGGTAATTTAAACACTCGTAGGTACAGCTGGACGAGGAACAGACAATAAGACAACAGATGAATGTCAGCCACCTCTGGGTTCTGCCTGAGCCAAGACCACAAAATAAAATGAAAAATTAGTGTAGCTTATTCTTTCCACAAAATGAGGGGTTTGGGTTTTTTTGTTTGTTTTTGTTTGTTTTTGCTTTTTAGGGCTGCACCTGCAGCATATGGAGGTTCACAGGCTAGGGGTCAAATCGGAGCTACCGCTGCCGGCCTACACCACAGCCACAGCTACGCCAGATCCAAGCCATGTCTGCGACCTACACCACAGCTCATGACAACACCCGGTTCCTTAACCCACTGAATGAGGCCAGGGATCGAACCTGCGTCCTCATGGTTCCTAGTCGGATTCGTTTCCACTGAGCCACAACGGGAACTCCAAAATGAGTTTTTAAAGAAGCGAAAAGTCTAGAGAACTAGTCTTATGTATCGAGAGGGAAAATAAGGCCTTGGGATGGTCTTTCGATGCCAGGTGTGTTGACCTGGGAACCGATTCTCCCAAGCAGTGGGAGAGTAAGAGATGGAGATAGAGATGGGGGCGGGGAAAGGAGGAAGGAGGAAGGAAAGGAGGGAGGGAGAGGGAGGGAAACAGAGGGAGAGGGAGGGGGGAGGAAGGGAAGGAGGGAGAGAGGGAGGGAGGGAGGCAGAAGGTTGGGGAGGGGGTGGGTTACGCTAGAGCTGCCATAGCAAAGTACCACAGCCTGGGAAACTTAAAACAGATTTACTCTCCATCCGTTCTGGGGGCCAGGGCTTTGAGAGCAAGGTGTCAGCAGGGTTGGTTGCTCCTGAGGCCTCTCTCCTCAGCTTGGAGATGGCTGTCTTCCCCCCACACACACACCCCCGCCCCCATCCTCACATGATCTTCCCTCTGTCCTTCTGTGTCTGAATCTCCTTTTCTAATAAGACACCAGTCTTCGTTAAGACCCATTCATACAACCTCATTCAAACTTAATGACCTCTTTTTTTTTTCTTTCTTTCTTTTTTTTTTTTTTTTTTTGCTTTTTAGGGCCACACCCACAGCATATGGACATTCCCAGTCTAGGGGTCAAATCGGAGCTAAGCCACAGCCACAGCAACGTGGGATCTGAGCCGCATCTTTGACCTCCACCACAGCTCATGGCAATGCCAGATCCTTAAGCCACTGAGCAAGGCAAGATGGAACCCGCATCCTCATGGAGACTAGTCAGGTTTGTTTCCACTGAGCCACAATGGAAACTCCCAAACTTGATGACCTACCTTCTTCGAGATCCTATGTCCAAATACAGTCACATTCTGAGGCAGAGGAGGTAGACATCAGTACCAATACCTGATGGGAACAGAGTTCAGCCCAAAACAGAGAAAATACAAGGTATGAAGGAACCAGATGAGAGTTTGTGGGATTCTATGCAAACATGTCATAGAGAGTGACATGGCCTTGTTTAGCCACCAAACTGGGACAGAACCATCCTCTCTAGAAATATCCCAGTTGACTGCTATCAGAGGTGAATCAGCAGTAAACATTTTTTTTTTTTACAACCATTTGAGAAGAATTATGACAAGGATTCTGGGGAGATTATGAGACACGGTGGTTTAAGATCTCCAAATTCTCCCATCCGAGCAGACCAAGCAACTAGTGTATAAAAATCAAAGAACTTGAACTTATACAACAAAATAATTGACAAGGTATCCTAATGGATTTTGCCGCATAAACACATGAGGATCTTGCACAATAAATCACCAAGAGCTACAAAACCTGGTTGAGGATCTGTGTGCGAGGAATGAGAGGGAGTCCAACAGCCCAGAGAGCAGCAAAACCACAATGTGCTCCCCTGTATTCACTGAAGGCACAGGGAGGTCCAAGTTGAGAACAGCTGCATCCAGTCCACAGGGGAGAGAAAGGAGGACCATGGGGCACCACTGTGACCATGAAGGAGCAGTCTGGGAGCCCTCAAAAGCCACACATAGAGGCATCTTTCAAGACAAGCCCCACAGGAGTTCCTGTTGTGGCTCAGCAGTAACAAACCCAACTAGTACCCATGAGCATGTGGATTCAGTCCCTGGCCTCACTCAGAAGATTAAGGATCCGGCACTGCTGTGAGCTGTGGTGTAGGCTGTAGATGCAGCTTGCATCCTGTGTTGCTGTGGCTGTGGTGTAGACAGGCAGCTTCAGCTCAGATTTGACCCCTAGCCTGGGAACAACTATATACTGCATGGTGTGGTGTAGGTCACAGATGCAGCTCCGATCTGCAGTGTAAGCCAGCAGCTGCAGCTCTGATGCAACCCCTAGCCCAGGAGTTTCCATATGTCACGGGTGCAGCCGTAAAAAGAAAAGAAAACAGGCAATAGAAAAGGAGGATAGCCAATTCTAACAAAAAGTTACCATAAGAGAAAAAGACGGAAAGAACATAATATTGTCCCAACAGACAATGAAAGCAAAACAATGCTGTATAATGCAGATGAAAATGTAACCTGATATTGGAAATGAAGTGAAAGGAATTAAGAAAATGATAGATGTTAGTAAAGTGTAACTTAAATCATAATTAGAAACATTAAGACACAATATTTAAAAGGACAGGTAGCAGAACTCACAACAGGATTAGAAGTATAAGGAAAAGTTTTCAGAAAAGAGGAACTAAATTAGAAGAGACATCAAAAGCAATTAACAAAACAAGTAATGGTTGAAAAGAAGCAAAATATAAAAGAGCAGATTTTACAAAATCAAAACAAAATGAAGAGGTTTGGTTAAGATGGTTAAGATGTAAAAGATCAGCAAATGAGAAAGCACTGGCTAAGCCTGAAACTATATTTTTCTTTAAAGCCATTCTGTTGAATCAAAGAAGTTCAAATAAACTAAAATTCAGAGGGGGCGGAGCCCTTCTCTATTGAGCACGAATCATTAACCTCTTCCATTACTGGGGTAAGTTGTCAAGCATAGGAGCCTGGACAGGCAGACAAGGGAGAGGCAGAGAAAAGCTCCAGGTAGAGGAAAATGGGGGGAATGAGGAGAAATAGTGTTTAACCACTGACGTTTAGACCGGCCTCTGGTGGAGTCCCAAACAAAGAGTCAGACAGCACTGTCTGTTGCCCTTCTCCCACAGAAATTTACTGAGTAAATTTGTAAATGGTGGCCAGAAAGATAACACCAGAAATTAAAAAGAAATTTTTTGCTACCATGGTGCTTAGATCTCAGAGCCCTGCTGGAAGGAGAGTGACCCCACACTCAAGATATTTTTTGAATTGGACCACACTGAAGATATTTAAAGCCAGAGGTAAATTAAATTAATTAGAGTAGCAACCCCAGTCCTAACTCAGCTCAACTAATGATTAGATTGATGAGACCAAGATACCAGAGACCAGATCCCAGTCCAAGATACTGGATTCACAAAACGGCAAGCATTTCCTGAAAAAAATCACCATCTCTGTCACTTTTGACTGCTCTGTTATACTTAAACTGCAGCATTTAATTAAAAAAAAAAAATAAAAGATGTGAAAAAGCCAGGAAATATGACCTATAAATAGAAGGAAAAAATAGTCAATAGAAAAGACCCAGGGATGACCCAGAAGCATCATGAGCAAAAGAAGATTTTAAATGTATTAATATATATGTTAACAGCTTTAAAGTGAAATGTAGGCAAAATCAGTGAAAATATAAGGAATTTCAGCAAAGAAATGAAATGAGAAACTAGTTCAGTGCAGAAACAATTTCCAGGAATCTGCTTCCTGCCAACTGGCCCGATTCACCTTGCTTGGTGACATGAATATCACTATATATGCTTGAGCAGCTCATTTCTTTAATCTCACAGGAGAAAAAAAAAAACTGCCTTCATAAGACCTAAAGTTGTTAACTACTGTGATTTTTTTTTTTTTTTGCAATAACCATATGTTTTCTTTTGGGGTTCAGTGATTTTTTTTTTTTTTTGGCTTTTTGCTATTTCTTGGGCCGCTCCCTCAACATATGGAGGTTCCCAGGCTAGGGGTCTAATCGGAGCCGTAGCCACCAGCCTACGCCAGAGCCACAGCAACGCAGGATCTGAGCCACGTCTACAACCTACACCACAGCTCACGGCAACGCCAGATCGTTAACCCACTGAGCAAGGGCAGGGACCGAACCCGCAACCTCATGGTTCCTAGTCAGATTCGTTAACCACTGCGCCACGACGGGAACTCCTGATTGAGTATTTTAAGCACACGTTATCAACTGAATTTTTCTCTTAAGAGTCTATAATTATAGAGAGACATTATAAATTCATTTGAGTCTTGTAACTTGTCTATAATAATATTATAAGTACTTTAATATATGTCTTTAAAGGCTCAAAAGAAAAACCTGAACACAACGGGAATGCAAAAAAGAATTATTCAAAAAAGTCAATCAAACTTAAATATGTTAGTTTAACTGCAATTTGAAAATATTGGTATGTTTCAGTAAAACAAGTGAGAAATTATAGACTCATATGGACATGTATAAAAAGTGCCTTTTTTGACACTAAAATTTGTTAAAACACTGAGAAAAATACACATAAAAATTAATAGTTTACAAAGCAACAAAGATGAGAAATTAACAACAGAAATTATTCCACTATTGAAAAAAGAATTTTGGAGTTCCCGTCATGGCGCAGTGGTTGGCGAATCCGACTAGGAACCATGAGGTTGCGGGTTCGGTCCCTGGACTTGCTCAGTGGGTTAACGATCCGGTGTTGCCGTGGGCTGTGGTGTAGGTCGCAGACACTGCTCGGATCCCGCGTTGCTGTGGCTCTGGCGTAGGCCGGTGGCTACAGCTCCGATTAGACCCCTAGCCTGGGAACCTCCATATGCCGTGGGAGCGGCCCAAAGAGATAGCAAAAAGACAAAAAAAAAAAAGAAAAGAAAAAAGAATTTTAACAATGAAAAAGTTTAGATGATCCTAAAAACAGCAAATCATTAAGACAAGGAAATAAATTTCTAATAGAAATAATAGTTTCTTAAATGATTTGTTGTCCAATTAATAATGAGAAGCGCATCTTAGAATCATGTTGAAATACGATTTCAATTTTTTGCTATGTGACGCTGAATACTGACACTGATGATGATATAAAACTCCTAACATGTCACTACAAGGACATTGATGACTATCTGGTTAAAGATGGATGTCAGTCCAAAGAATATTTAAGAATAGTCAGTCCCAAGAAAACTTGAAATGCCTTGTAATCTTAAAGCTCATTTGTAAAATAAACTCAATAGAAATGGTCTCAATTTTAAAAACAATCCTAACACTTTACATATTACCAATAATGAGTTGTGAAGTTATGATTAATTAATTAGTAATTACTCTTTGCCAAACTGTCAATAATAAATCAAAGATGCCAGAGAAAAGATCAAATTACCAATCTATCCTCTCTTTTTATTTTTTTTTTATTTTTTATTTTTATTTTTTTTTGCTTTTTAGGGCCTCACCCGCAGCATATGGAGGGTCCCAGGCTAGGGGTCGAATCAGAGCTACAGCTGCCGGCCTACACCACAGCCACAGCAACGCAGGATCTGAGCCGCATCTGCAACTTACACCACAGCTCACAGCAACGCCGGATCCTTAACCCACTGAGTGAGGCCAGGGATCAAACTGCAACCTCATGGTTCCTAGTTGGATTCCTTTCCACTGCGCCACAACAGGAACTCCCATCCTCTCTTTTTACACATATTTTGAAAATGTTGTCATATGAAGAAAGGAAAGAATATAGAGCCAGAAAAATAGAGGGGAAAGGACTTCCTGTTGTGCCTCAGTGGATTAAGAATCCAACATAGTGTCCGTGAGGAAGCGGGTTTGATCCCCGGCCTTGCTCAATGGGTTAAAGATGTGGTGTTGCCATAAGCTGTGGTGTAGGTCCCAGATGTGACTCGGATCTGGTGTTGGTGTGGCTGTGGCCTAGGCCTTAACTGCAGCTCCGATCTGACCCCTTGCCTGGGAACTTCCATATGCTACATGCACAGCTATAAAAAGAAAAAAGTACAACACTGTATATCAACTATACTTCCATATAAATAAATAGAGTTCCTGAACCCAGCTAGTATCCATGAGGATGCAGGTTCACTCCCTGGCCTCATTCAGTGGGTTACGGATCCAGCGTTGCCATGAGCTGCAGTAGAGGTTGCAGACATGGCTTGGATCCTGCATTGCTGTGGCTGTGGTGTAGGCCAGCAGCTGTGGCTCCAGTTTGATCTCTAGCCTGGAAACTTCCATACGCCTCAGGTGCCCTCAGGTGCAACCCTAAAAAGCAATCAATCAATCAATACGGCAGACTGACCAGAGAATGTGTGACAGCATCCCAGGAGAGGTTCCAACCCTGGGCTTCCTGGGCAGGTGGCAGGACCAAGAGTGTGAGAAGTTGTGTGAAGGGAACTTGACAATGGGAGACAGAACACGAGGATCCAGTGGGTGACTTCTCCCTGCCTGCCTCCTGAAGGGTGGTTCTGAGAAGCTTCATGTCCACACAGCCTGCCCGGAGACAGTGCATAGGACCAACCAACCAATCTGCCTTTCTGGCGAGGCTGAGACAAGTGAGTAATAACACCCATTTGTTGGTTTTCCTTCCTTCTCTGTTCAATCAATCACCCCTCCTTCTAGCTGCTCAGAGATTTTCACACACACATACATGTGTACCCCCCAATAAAATGTTAGCTCATTGTATCTGTTCTTCAATTTTTAAAGGTATATCAAGAAAATTGACCTGGGGAGTTCCCTGGTGGCTCAGTGGGTTAAGGATCCAGCATTGCCACTGCTGTGGCTCTGGTCCACTGCTGTGATATGGGCTCGATTCCTGGCCCAGACTTCCACGTGTCTTGGGCAAAAAAGGAAAAGAAAACTGACCTTGACGTCTAGATATAATGTTTAGTCAATTCTCCAATCACTTAGCCATGGAAGGAAGGCTATGTAATCAGCATATAGATTATACAATCAGGAAACAGCCCTTCCTGCCCTTCCAGCTGAAAATGGCAAGTTAACTGCCCAGATGTGACACAGGCTGGGGATAAAGGCCAGTGTCCTAGTGAGGCGGCGAGTTACCACCGAGAGGCAGTGACCCAGGAGCCTCTGACAGCATGGGGGTGATTTGGATTAAAGATGCGATCCAGGAGTTACCGTCATGGTACAGCAGAAACGAATCCGACTAGAAACCTCGAGGTTGCAGGTTCAATCCCTGGCCTCGCTTAGTGGGTTAAGGATCCAGCGTTGCTGTGAGCTGTGGTGTAGGTCACAGACGTGGCTTGGATCTGTCATGGCTGTGGCTGTGGTGTAGACCAGCAGCTACAGCTCCTACTAGACTCCTAGTCTGGGAACCTCCATATGCCACAGGTTCAGCCCTAAAAGCACACACACAAAAAAGATGCAATCCAGCGAATGATGAGTAAAGAGTTCTGCAAACCTGGATGCAAGCGATATCAAAGTGAGTTTCGAGCAAACACAGACACTAGGTCTAGCTGCAAAAGACAGAAGATGGTCCAAAGCGACTTTTTCGGTGCTTGAAAATTAACCAAAGATATACATCAATCTGAGGAGAGTTAGTCAAGAAAGGTGGCTGAATCACAGTAAAAAATATGAGCTTCGTAGCATTTTAACCTGCCCTAAGCCCATCTCCCTCCTCCTAGCCGGGGCAGTTGAGGCACGTTGCTCCCCACAAAGTCCCATTCCCAGAATCTGTCACTACTGTCCCATCTGCGAGTTCCCTCAAAATCCCAGTGGCCACACATGACAAGGAAAAATCTACTGTCCACACTTAGTTCAGGGAAGTTGGAGAACAAACAGCAGCTGTTGCCAAGAGAGCTGGGAAATGTAATTTCTGGAGTCTCCACAACACATGATTTACCGTGTCCGGTTTTCAACCCCAAAAAAAAGTTATTAGACCTGTGAAGACACAGGAAATATGACCCACAGGAAAAAAAGCGGTCAGAAACTATCCCTGAGGAAGCCCAGATGTTAAACTTACTAAATAAAGACGCTAAATCAGCAATTATAAATAGATTCCAACAACGGAAGGCCGCTGTGTCTGAGAACAAAAAGACAGCGTGAGGACTCTGTCACACCAAACAGATAACAGCAAGAAAGAGACAGGATTTTTTTTTTTTTCTTTTTCAGCTGCACGAAAGGCATATGGAAGTTCCCAGGCCAGGGATCGAATCCAAGCCAGAGCTGTGACCTACACTGAAGCTGCAGAAACCCCAGATCCTTAGCCCACTGAGCCAGGCCGGGGATCGAACTGGCTCCTCCACAGAAAGAGAGAGAGGGAGAGAGAGTCCTGGTCCCTTTATCCCCTTATTAGGGCACCAAGCCTTTCACGGGGCTCCAGCTCCATGACCTCATCCAAATCTGATCACCTCCCAAAGGCCGTACCTCCAAATACCATCACATTGGGGATTAGGGCTTCAACATATGAATTCGGAGAGAAGAGAAGACACAAAACTTCCAGTCCACAGCAGAAAGAAAAAAGAGTTCTTGGAGTTCCCACTGTGGTTCAGTGGTAAAGAACCAGACTAGCATCCGTGAGGATGTGGGGTTTGATCCCTGGCCTCCCTCAGTGGGTTAAGGATCTCAGTGCCACGAGCTGCAGTGTATGTAAGTCACAGATGCAACTTGGATCTGGTGCTGCTGTGGCTGTGGTGTAGGCCAGCAGCTGCAGCTGCCATTCAACCCCATAGCCTGGGAACTTCCATATGCCACAGGTTCAGCCCTAGAAAGAAAAAAGAATGATTTTGACCACGCCCACAGCATGTGAAATTTCTCAGGTCAGGGGTGGAAGCTGAGCCACAGCAGTGACAACACCAGATCCTGAACTCCTAGGCCACCAGGGAACTCCAGGAGAATTTTTATAAAAATGGACAGGGTCTCAGAGAGCTGTGGGACACCACCCAGGGTACCAACACTCACTTAAAGTAAGCCCCTGCAGGTGTTTTCTGCCACAGGACACTTGCACCTATTGCTCCTCTGCCTGAGCTGCCCTTCCCTTACACGCCAGCGTGGTTCACTCACTCTCCTCTTCCAGTCTCTGCTCAAACATCACCTCACCACCAAGGCCTTTCCTGACCTCCCTGTGTAAAACAGCAACTCCCTACACCTCCTAACGACCCTCCACCCCTGGCACTTCCAGGCTGTTTTCCCCATAGCTGGCATCTCTCTGCTAGCCTCGTTTTCTACTTCTTTATTTGGTTGTGGTCTTCACCCTCTACTGGCGGTAAGTTTCAGGAAGGCTAAGAGTTTGCTGTTTCACCACCAGCTGCTGACCCAGTCCTGGTACCCCAGAGCTGCTCAATAAATATCTTGGAATGAATGGACTCTATCAGCCATAAAGAAGTCTATATGCTTCAATCCAAGTCAACTCGCTCCTGGGAATGTAAGCACATATTTCAAAAGAAGAGAGAAGTTATGTGAATGCAAATAGCCATTGCACAGAGTTGTCTGTCACACTTCATCTTATCGAGGGTGTGGGGAAAGCTAGTGATGAAAACTCAGCATATAGAGCTGGGTTTTTAAGAAGGTTTCCTTGGAAGAGAGTCTTGAGCAGAATCTTTTTTTAATTTTTTTTTTAATTTTTCTTTTTAGGGCAGCACCTGCAGCATATGGAAGTTCCCAGGCTAGGGGTCAATTGGAACTGCAGCCACAGGCATACACCACAGCCACAGCAACACTGGATCTGAGCTGCATCTGCAGCCTACACCACGGCTTGTGACAACGCCAGATCTTCAACCTACTGAGCGAGGCCAGGAATCAAACAGCATCTTCATGGATACTAGTCAGGTTCTTAACCCACTGAGCCACCACGGGAACTCCTTGAGCTGAATCTTGAAGGAAGTGGCAGAGTTGGTTTAGCAGAAGAAGGATTCTGGCCAAAGCCCCAGGGGGCGGAATGGGTCCTGGAGGATGAAGCCTAAAAGGCACCAGTTGACCATCAGCATCAGGGTTCCCAGGGGAGAGGAGTTTGAGGACCAGAGAGAAGTCGGTGGGTGAGGGGGGCCAGAGGTCATAGAGCACACCCAGAATTCCGTATAGATACCACTGAGCTCTTGTCTCGATAAACCTGGGGGAACCCCACAATATTGCACATGTGCAGTCTGCATTTTACAAAACTGTTTTAAAATACCTGCAAATGTGTAAAATGTATGACATTTGCTCTTCCAGATCTGTCAAACATACTCCCACGTGGGTTTCTAATCCAGAACCAGCTCGGATCAGCAAGGGCGAGACTTCCTGCCTGAAGAACACCTCCACGCCTACCAAGGAGCCTGTGTCAGATCATTTGGGGACTGTCAGCATGTTTGCAACTCTGTCACAACAATTGGAGAGTAATTTCAACAGAAAGAACAAAAAGCCTGATAAAGGAAATCTTCACGTATTGAGATACGGAAGTCCTTCTGACTTACATATGCATTAACTTGAATTTCATGCTAACTAAAATAGCTCATTTGTGGCCTATTCACATATCTTGTACATCTGCTTTAATTATTAAAGAAAAGAGCTCAAGGACCAGAAGACTAGGAGTTCCCGCTGTGGCTCAGCAGGTTAAGAACCCAACATAGCGTCCGTAAGGATGTGGGTCTCACTCAGTGGGTTGATGATCTGGTGTTGCCATGGCTATAGCGGAAGTCCATATTAAAAAAAAAAAAAAGGAAAGAAAGAAAAGGATTCTTGGGGCATGGGCATCAAAGGACATTCGGAAGGCTCTGTCTTAACTGATGAGCAAATTTATTTAAGCCCACACAAATCTGAGCAGTCCTGTCAATGGACAATCCCTGTGCATTCACTTGGTGAATCTTTATGGGGACATGTGTCGAATCGGGCACAGTGTTGGTCTCAGACCATGTGGTCTCATGGAGCCCACAAGAGCACAGGGCTTGTGTCCAGCTTGCCTGGAGACATAAAGTTGTACAGGTGCTCAAACTCTTGGGGTGCTCTGTAATTCAGCCTATTCTGGCTGAATAAGATCTATAGAACTTACATATGATAGCAGCGCTGGCAAAGTCCATGGCAGCAGCTGTAATCAAACACATTGGCATTTCCATAGTAAAACAAATAGTCTCACTAAGTGGGAAAAATAAAAATTTTACATAGGAGTTCCCTGGCAGCTCAGCTGGTTAAGGATCTGGTGTCAGTGCTGGGGCTCTGATCAATGCTATGGCGCAGGTTCAATCCCTGGCCTGGGAACTTCCGTGTGCCATGGGCATGGCCAAAATAAATAAATAAGTATATAAATTAAAACAATTCCATGTGTCATATATTTTTTTTTTAATTTTTATTTTTTTGACTATGCCTGAGGCATAGTCATGGTTCAGGTCAAGATTTTCCTCCCAAATGAGTTTGCTGCAGTGTTTTCGGACACTTTCTTCTCGATGTTAGGATTGTGGATGGGATGAAGGATGGGGGATGGTGGGCACAATCTCTGTTTCCACAAAGACTCGAAACTACTGGAAAGAGAGAATATGTGTAACAGAGCACACAGGGCTGGGATCACCGGACTGCAAATGCTCGGATGCCAATGACATCCCGTTGTCAAAACGCTCGCCCCAGATGACACAAGGCACTCACACACGTGTGACTGACGGAGGGAGAGGGCACATCTGTGCTTCATGATCTGCCTCCCCCCCACCCGCCCCCGAGCCTTCCAGAAGCGAGAAGCACCTGCAGTCTGGAGGAAACAGGATGGAATGGGAGCTCCAGGGACAGGATTTGGAGAGAAGACCAGGAGAGAACCAGAGAGGGAGACAGGAGCGAGGGCGGGTCTTCAGGTCTGGGAGAGGACGTGAGCAGGACCAGAAGCCAGTTTGGAGGCAGCTTTGCTTTAGAATGTGTCATTTCAAGCCTTACTTGTCTCCCCACAAAACCATCATCAAACTCTCCATGCGTGGGTGGCAGATTGGATTTAACCCCGTGACACACTGAACTGCTGAGATCCACTTCACGGAGAGGGGGGGGCCAAGAACAGAGTCATCCCTCCAGGAAACACTGCCCACCTCCTGCATCCCAGGTCGCTAGCCACAAGTGACAGCTCAGCGGGACCCCCTGTAACAGGAACCCTTTCCTGCAGGAATGCTTTGTAGGAACAGGAAGCTGTGGTCTTGCTTTCCAACAGAAGGATATCTAAAAGAGTTTACAGAGGATTATGCAAAGGAAGCCCGCATCCTCATGGATGCTAGTCAGGCTCATTACCCCTGAGCCACGATGGGAAATTCCTGGACGTAGGTTTTTGAACGCGGTCATCAGTTCATCTTTTCCTCCTTTCAGGAGAAGACTCTGCTTTCTGTGTGCTATGAAGAAGCAACCATGGAAACGTGAGGCCATCTGAGCAAGGCTGGAGGGCCCTTCAGCCTTGGGAGCAGCAGAGTCAGCCTGAAGCTCCTGCCCTCTAGTGGTCTCAGCCTTCCTTCCGCCTTCCATGTCCTAAACCACGTGATAAAAATGGTGGCCTAGAGAAGGTGCTGTCTAATTTTACAGTGCTTATGTAGCTGCTGAGAGCTCATTAAAACGGCAAATTCTCAAACTCTGTCCTCAGACACGTCCTACTGTGGCCCAGGGACTGATCTTCTGATGCAGGTGCAGCCTGGACCACCTCGACAGAAGGACGGAATCATTGCTCAGTTTCTTTCCTGGGCTACTCCATGGTACTTCACTTTGGGAAGAAAATCAACTCTGCTCCAATGCCCTGAGATCAACTGAAATGTATTTTTGTATTCAGATCAATTTAGGTAGCCAGACTATAACTGCAGTGCCTTGAAGTCTAATTTGAGGGTTGAAGCAAAAATAGAATAAAGAAAATAACAAAATATAAAATAAATCAACCCCAGAGGTCTTGAAGAATTCAGGCTCTTGTGTAAGAAGATGCAACACAGTGCTTTGCACTGCAAAGGCTATAAAATCTCTCTCTCTCTCCCACACCTCCTCCTCCATGGAGCTCCCTTCTGACCCTGCAGCTCTCACCTTTCCCACCTGACACCGAGGAAGCCACCTGGACCTTGTCTCCTGGGTCAGGGGCCCTCCCACAGCCCACTGGGAAACACAGTCTGCCCTCCTGTTCCTCTTTGCTTTTCTGTCAACGTTGAGGACCTGGCGATCTATGGAATAAAATATCCACTGTGTTATCCTTAGATTTCAACCAGAAGTTCTGAAGTTATATTTCTATTGCTTCAGAAAAAAAACCCAGTGAAAACAGAGGTCCCAGAGGGCTTGAGAACCCCAGTTGGTTTTGAGGAAACACTAGGGTTGATTAGAAAGTGAAGGGAATGGCAAAGGACTTCAGTCATTTAAAATGAAAACAGGTGATGACTGAGAAGTTGATGCATGGGTTTCACAAGGTCTAACCCAATTCTACTCCTTGTAAACAAGTAGAGAACAGAGCAGAGCCAAGACACTTTTCCGGTGGGGACAACACCCAGTGGCTGGTGGCCTTGGCCGGGAGACTGATTCTCATAGCCTGGTTCATGAACTGGTAAATCATCACTGTCTAAATGATCAGCAGCTGTGCAGTGGGCAGTGTGCCGGGCACGTGGAGAACACAAAAATGCACACAAAAATGCACACACAACCTCCTCTTGAGCCTCAGAGTCCTCCTGGCTGAAATGAAAGTGATGTCTAACTCACAGGGTCATTGCATTTGACGAACAAATGCGTAACCGGGGCCACTTGACAGTGGAAGCTGTGGCATATTGCACTGGAATTGTCCAAGGGCCAGTTCTCTCTCCCTTTCCAGAGTGAGTTCCACTGGGCAGAGTTCTCTATTTTCCACAGGTCTCCTGAGTCGGTGCTCACACTGTACTTGGCGCTGCCAAGCCGGTGGAGGAGGCGGACTCTCTGGTCATTCACGCAGAGCTCGTGGGAATCCTCAGCTCGCGCTGCAGTAAATTCACTCAGAAGTCACATCTGTGACTCTCCAGACACCTGAATGAGGGCCAGCAGCAGCCTGCCACCTTCTGTCAGGAAGGAGAGAAATAACGCCTGCAACCGCGAGTCACGGTAGAGGTCTCACTGCAGATCCACCTTGGGGAACCTGCGGGCCGGCAGGGGAGGAGGTGGGTGTCCTGAGGGAAGCACGATGAAAAAAGTTGGGACAGGGCTCGGATAGTGCAGGGAGGGAAGAAGGCCTCTGCAAGAATTTTCCTGGGAGGGAGCCTTCAGGACGGGGAGAGCCCCGCGTGCAGGGGCTCTTTCCTAGCCCAACCCTGGAGCCCAGGGGCACTCTCTAGAAAGCCCTGTGTCGGAGAGCTGCCCTGCAGGACGCCAAGTTCATCGCAGCTCAGGTACGCGGCCAACCGAGATGCAGCAACACAGATCCCGAATTGACCGCGACCTCACGACGCCAAGACCGCCCCACCCGAGGGCGCCTGAGGACGCCACTTAGCCAGAGGCAGCACCACCTCCGGCAGCAAAGGACCCGGCCCTCCGGGCGCGGCCCGGGGCGTCGGGTCAATGGGCGCCGCGGGCTCACGGTCACGTGATCGCCGGCGAGCCCGGCACTTCCGCATTCCGCCTGGCAGTTCCGCCCAACGTGGCGAAAGGCCGCTGGCACCACCCCCCCGAGAATCCTCTCGCGAGAGCAGCCCACACAGCCGGCCGTTTCCTCCTCCAGACGCAGGTTGTGGCTGAGTTTTGCTGTGGCTCCGCCACCCAGTGCAGGAGGTCTGGCCAGGGCGAGGGCGAGAGGGTCGGGGATGGCTGCACGCCTCCCAGGTGTCATCTTGTCGCCTCCATCCGACCCCGGGACCCTCGGACCCTCGACCGGCACTTCCAGGGATCGAAGTGGCGGCAGGGTTAACAGGCATCGGTGGGAGCCTCGGCTTCCGTGATTTTCCGGCTTTAAAACATCTTTGTCACCGCTCTGCATTCTGTCCACTGAAAAACTGGAGGCATGGGAGGGTGTTCCAGGAGGAAATGCGAGGTTGACCTCCTCTGAGAAGATGTGGTGAGAGCACCTCGCGCCTGCGCATCCCACAAAGGCGCCAGCTTCTCCCCCAGCCCTGTCCTGTAACTACGCTGCAGGGCGGGCTTCGTCGTCTCTATTTTCGAGATGAGGAAACAGGATCAGACGGGTTCGAGGAACTTGCTCAAGGGTGCACGAAGCCCGGCTCTGCATCTCAGCCACGTGCCATCTCCCATCAGAGCACGGATGCTTGTGCGTGACCAGCTGCAGGCCTGACTTGGACCCTGAGGTCAGAGGGAAAAGGCTCGGCCCAGTGGCGCTATGCACCTGGTTCCCTGTTCCAGATGTGCCACCTGCCAAATCCAACCTCCGATCCCCAGGAGAGGACAGCCTGTAGCCAGTCCCCATCAGAGCCCCTCGCATGCTTCCAGCCTTGGTGCTGCACCTGAACCCAGCCTTCCAGCCCCGGGCCTTGCTCACACGGGGCCTGGAGGAAGGAGGTGTAGGACCATGGACTTGAGCTGTAATGAGAATGAATGTTCTAGCCAAGAAGGGCTACTTCTTAACCATAGGGCTGGGCAGGAGTGGAAAATGGCCTCCCTCAGATACACTTCTCTGAGGGCGCCTAAGAGGATATTAAAACTTAAATTCATTCGTGTCAAGTGAAGGTTTGTCTCCTGCGCAACATGATATCTTGACAGGACCAAACCAATCTACTTCAGCCACCTCCTGGTCAGTCAGAGGCCACTGTGGTTAAAACACACTCTCCTTGGAAATTCCTGAAATTCCACCATGAGCAATTCTCTAGGACTAAGACCCATCCTTTTTAGATTCCTTAGTAGGTGAAATGCCCTAAATCCCTAATTTTCTCATAGAAGAGGGGACAAATTAAAGTGCTGGGTCCCTAGGGAGCAGGAAGAGAGGACACGAGCGAGGGGGAAGCCTACCCTGCACCCCACTTCCAGGGACTTGGAAGAGTCTAAGCGGGGTCTCCCCACTTGGCACAAATCACTCAGGAAGTTATATGACCTGGTTTCTCCAACTCACCTAATATGTCTCAAGCCTTCAAAGGGTGCTTTTCTGCCTTTTGTGGGGTTCTGAGACCACATAAACCTACTGAATGCTCACGGCCACATTCCAAGGATAGGAACAGAAATCCCAAGGCCTTCTACTGGCCAAACCTCCCTCTGAGCAGCCATGTCCTCGGAGAGTAAGATCTGACCTCTCCCAGGATTCAGCAGAACCACTTCTGTTTCCCATTCCAGGAAGCAAACCATTTCTCCTTCCCATCCCATAATTGGAAATAATGAGAAAGAGCCATGAAGCGAAAGGAAGAAGGGAAATGAGTGGATAGATGAATGCTGCTGGCTCTAAAGAAGAGACTAAGAACCTCACTGGGCATTCCTGCTGTGGCTCAGCAGGTAACAAACCCGACTAGTGTCCATGCGGATGCGAGTTCGATCCCTGGCCTTGCTCAGTGGGTTAAGGATCCAGCATTGCCATGAGCTGTGGTATAGGTCGCAGACACGACCCAGATCATGTGTGGCTGTGGCACTGGCCAGCAGCTGCAGCTCCGATTCCACCCCTAGCCTGGGAATTTCCATATGCTGCAGGTGCAGCCCTGAAAAGAAAAAAAAAAAACCCTCACAGTGACACAGCATTATTATTAAAATACAGAAAATTATTCAATTTGGACACGCTCTTGACTCTCACTCCACCTGCTCAGACTCCTGCTGATTTCAGAGCCCAAGTTGGGAAGGTGAAGATTGCAGATGGGGCACCAAGGAAGAGATTTATCATTTCTTATCTGAGGAAGAGATCTGAACTTCCTTCCCCACTCTTCTAGAAGTAAAGGGTAGTTTCAGAAAGCAAGAGCACATCCATAAATTTTGAGAAACGTGAATATCAAAATGAAGCAAGTGGTCCCAAGGAAACTCCACATTCAGTGCGCCCCCCACTCACCAACTGGCAGATGCTTGCTCTGCTCAGGGAGGAAGATCTGATCTGATTCGATGAAAGTGGGGTGGGGGTAGGCTTCCCCCTCACCAGTGACCTTGTTGGTTCCCCAGGAAAGACACCATCACTTCTAACTACGTGGGGGCCCGGTGCCCCCAGAACTCTCAGGCCTTTTATGTCTTGTTTCTTCCCTCCCCTCCTCCAGCCCATGCCCAGAGGCATGGCCCAGAGCATGTGCCCACCAAACATCCCTTGAGTAAAGCACCTGCGTCCACAGCTGGGGTGGCAGGGAAGTGAGGTCCCTGATGCAGGAGGAGCAGCCACCACCTTGGGCCCCAACCCCACCGGCGCTTTTTTTTTTTTTTTTTTTTTTTTGCTTTTCAGGGCACACCCAAGGCATATGGAGGTTCCCAGGCTAGAGGTCAAATCAGTGGGACCTACACCACAGCTCACGGCAATGCCAGATCCTTAACCCACTGAACCCACTTAACTCACGAGCGAGGGAGGCCAGAGATCGAACCCGCAACCTCATAGTTCCTAGTCAGATTTGTTTCTGCTGCGCCACGTTGGGAACTCCCCCCACTGCCTCTTATTGGCTCTTCCTACCTCCTAGGGACCGACTCTGCCTGGTACTTCTGCTAGATCCAGACGGTCGCATCAGGGATCCAGGCCCAAGTGATGAGGATGAAGGCAATGGGCAGGCTGTGCATTTGCATGGAACCTTGTGGTCTGCAAAGCACCTTCACGTAACTTCCTCCGAGAGGGTGATCATCACAACCCAAGGTCCAGACCCTGAGGCGCAGTGTGATGGGCAGAACTGTCCCCCCCGCCAACCAAGTCTCACGGAGTCTCCACCCCCAGAACTTCCAATGGTGGCTGCCTTTGGACAAGGGCCCTTAAAGTGATAACGAAGGTTAAATGAGGCCATTAGGTGGGACCCTAAGCCAGTGACCAGTGTCCTGATGAGAAGAGGAGATTAGGATGCAGACACACACAGAGGAAAGACCCTGCGACCATCTGGAGAGCACGGCCACCTGCACACCCAAGAGAGAGGACTTAGCAGAAACTAGCCCTACTGACACCCTGATCTCAGACATCCAGCCTCCAGGACTGGGAGAAAACAATAAATGGCTGTGGTTTCAGGCCCCAGTCTGTGATATTTGAATATGGCAACCTGAGCCGACTAACACCCAGAGGACAGTCGCCTGGCCATTGAGCAGAAGAAGCAGGGTTATATCCACTGATTCCTGTTATGATAGCGCCACCCCCGCCCCCGCCCCAGGCAGCCTGCACTTCTGCTGAATTAGGAAGAGGCACTCCTTCCTCAAGATACTGCCAGAAACCTGACCTGGGGTGAGTGATGAGAATGGCGCCCCTGGAGTTGCTCAGTGCCTGACTCGCACCACCGTATGAGGCGGCCTAGAGTGGAAAACACACTCCTATGAACAGGCTCCCCAAGCAGCAAACACAATCTACTCTGTGGTCAGGACCTAAGCCAAGCACCAGCGAGGTCTCAAAGGTCCGAACAGCCCCTGCACTAGTCAGGCTCAAGGAAGTAGGGCTTCCTTGGGTGACCTTGGGGCGCTCACAGTACATAACTGAGAGGGGCTCCGTGCACCTTGCAGCCTCTGCTCACTATGGCTTTATGCTTTTTTTTTTT
Source organism: Phacochoerus africanus (assembly GCF_016906955.1). Taxonomy (NCBI): domain Eukaryota; kingdom Metazoa; phylum Chordata; class Mammalia; order Artiodactyla; family Suidae; genus Phacochoerus; species Phacochoerus africanus. Next base: position 281,177,647 of record NC_062544.1, on the reverse strand, counting down.
TTTTTTTTTGTCTTTTGAGGGCTGCACCCGAGACATATGTAGGTTCCCAGGCTAGGGGTCGAATCAGAGCTGCAGCTGCCAGCCTACACCACAGCCACAGCAATGCCAGATCCAAGCCACGTCTGCACCCTACACCAGAGCTCATGGCAATGCTGGATCGTTAACCCGCTGAGTGAGGCCAGGGATCAAACCCAAAACCTCGTGGTTCCTTGTCAGATTCGTTTCCACTGTGCCAGGTCGGGAACTCCTTGATGCTTTGAAGACTGTGAAATCCACACGTAATTTGGTAGGATTGCTTTTTGTCTAAATAATCTGAGGTTTCAATTTAATGTTGATTTGGGCCACAACATATCATATTGTGATGAGGGTGCCTCCAATTATTTATTTTCAAAAGAGCGTGTTTTGAAACAAGAACAAGTAGGGAGTGAGGGTGGAGGGTTCAAGCCACGACAGCTTAAGTGGCAGCTGCGGGTCACATTCAATCCCCGACCTGGGAATTCCACACTCCTAGAGGGCAGCCATTTAACTAACTAAATAAATAAAATTTAAAAAAGCAATTTTCTGGACTTCCTGTGCGGTTCACAACATAACTACTCTGCGTGGCTTCTGCAGTGGCTGTGGCTTGACCCCTAGCCTGGGAACTTCCATATGCTGCAGGTACGGCCAAATAAAAAAAAATTAAAAAAAGGAGTTCCCGTCGTGGCTCAGTGGTTAACGAATCCGACTAGGAACCATGAGGTTGCGGGTTCGATCCTGCCCTTGCTCAGTGGGTTAAGGATCCGGTGCTGCCGTGAGCTGTGGTGTAGGTCACAGAGGAGGCTCAGATCCCGCGTTGCTGTGGCTGTGGTTTAGGCCCGCAGCTACAGCTCCGATTCAAGATTCAATAAAAATAAAAAAGTAATTTTCTAACAGTAAGCAAAGAAAAAAGATATGATCATATAAAATTTTTTTTTTTTTGGTCTTTTTGCCATTTCTTGGGGCCACTCCCGCGGCATATGGAGGTTCCCAGGCTAGGGGTCCAATCAGAGCTGTAGCCACCGGCCTACGCCAGAGCCACAGCAACTCGGGATCCGAGCCGTGTCTGCGACCTACACCACAGCTCACGGCAACGCCGGATCGTTAACCCACTGAGCAAGGGCAGGGGTCCGAACCCGCAACCTCATGGTTCCTAGTCGGATTCGTTAACCACTGCGCCATGACAGGAACTCCTGATCACATAAAAGTTTTTTTAAAAGATGGGGACTAACATGAGAGAAAGGCTGTCTTAAAGGTTCAGGAGAGTGTCATTAATGACCACTAGGAAACATAAGCTGTATTGAGCAGAGCAGATGGGGTAAAAAGTATTTTTTTATTCAGCTAGCACCAGTCTCTTAGAGAACAAATGTCTTATTTGAGAAAGACCTGTGCTACACCGTATGGTAGGTTGATATTTTTCAAAGTCAGTGACTGTAATATTTCTGGCCTCACATATGCTTCCAGAATGTTGCCATACACCCTTTAAGAGATGGCGTAGGGAGTTCCTGTTGTGGCGCAGTGGAAACGAATCCAGCTTTTATCCACGAGGATGCAGGTTCGATCCCTGGCCTCACTCAGTCGGTTAAGGATCCAGCATTGCCGTGAGCTGTGGTGTAGGTCACAGACACCGCTAGGATCCCACATTGCTGTGGCTGCGGTGTAGGCCGGCAGCTGTAGCACTGATTAGACCCCTAGCCTGGCCCTAGAAAGCAAAAAAAAAAAAAAAAAAAAGAGAGAGAGATAGAGAGATGGTGTCTATCCCCAGTTCCCCTTGACACTTGTGGGGGAAGTGTCACATTCTATGCTCAAAGCATAGAATGTGAGGACTGGAATGCAGCAGAAGAAACACTTCTGACCCCAAGGCCAGGTCCAAAGGCAGGGGTTTCCCTTGGCCTTCCCATCGTTGGCAGTGTTGACTCAAAACACACATCATGTCCCCCACCTCTCTCTCCAGCTCTCTCCTTCTCTCTCTCTTTATAGATCTAGATAGAGATGTAGAAATACAGAGATAAATACAGAGACATAGAAATAAGTATATAGATGTGTAGGTATAGACAGAGATACAGATACATAGACATAGGTATATAGATATGTAGAGATAGAGATAGAGAGATATATGATATAGAGATATATGGATATAGAGATATATCAATATAGAGATGTGTGATATAGAGATATATGGGTATTTAGATATATGGATATAGGTATATAGATATATGATATATAGCTATAGGTAGATAGAGATATGTGGATATACAGACATAGGTATAGAGATATAGAGATATATGGATATATAGACATAGGTATATAGATACAGAGATATATGGATATATCGACATGGGTATAGAGATATAGAGATATATGGATATAGAGATATAGGTATGTAGACAGAGATATAGATATATGGGTACATAGAGATAGGTATATAGATATGGATTTAGAGGTAGAGATAGATACATCTCTCCTTCCCATCTCCCGCTCTCAGAATGCACACATCCTTAATACGCAGCAACCATGCTGTGTGGTAGCCAGAGACCCTATGGAACCTGAGGTCGGAAGGCTCTCAGAGGGAGGGTTCCAGGAGAAACATAGGAATACGGTCAGACTAAATTGCGGGACAGAAATGAAGGCAAGTAGAAGTCCAGGGAAGAAAAGCTCTATAGAGAAGGGAATGAAATCGCAGTGTATGAGCTGCCTCAGCAGTGAACCATTATTTCTTGTCTTAATGACACACCAAGAGTGGCATTCCCTGGTGGCTCAGCAGGTTAAGGCTCCAGTGTTGTCAGTGCTATGGCAGAGGTTCCATCCCTGGCCCAGGATCGAACTTCCACATGCCATAGGCGTGGCAAAAAAAAAAAAAATACTAAGGTATAAGGTGGGAAAAGATGTAAAAGTGAAATCCTTGAGTCTTGTCGTGGAAGATCTGCAGATCACGTGGAAAAGACAGGTGTCTCGGGAAATTATAGTATAGGCACAAACGGAAGTGCCAGCAGCAGAGTAATGGTCCCCAAAGATATCCGGGTCCATCTGCGCCTTTCAGTTCTAGATAATTCTTCAACTACATACATCTGTTTGATAAACACTTTTTGTTTCTTTTTATGGCCACACCTGAGGCTTATGGAAGTTCCCAGGCTAAGGGTCAAATCTGAGCTGCAGCTTCTGGCCTACACTACAGGCACAGCAATGCCAGATCCGAGCCACATCTGCAACCTACACTGCAGCTCACAGCAAAGCCAGGTCCTTAACCCACTGAGTGAGGCCAGGGGTCAAACCTGCATCCTCAGAGAGGCAGCACTGGGTCCTTAACCAGCTGAGCCACAACGAGAACTCCCAATAAACATTTTTTAAATTCGGCAAGGATCCCTCACGTCCTGGTCACCTAAAGTGGGGACGATGTCAGAAAACTGACCATTGCATCTCCAGGCAGGAAGCCTGGACAATTAAATAACCAACTCGATTTCCAGTGCACACACTCTGCACCCCAGGGCAAACAGGGTGATATGAGGGATTTTAAGGTGCCAAGGCCCCTGCACCCACGGCTCCATCATCCCACTTGCACAAGACCCAGAGCCAGGAGGAGCTGCCCTGGGTGGCTCGGGACCCCAAGGCCACAGGTTCTGGGAGTCAGCAGAGGTCACGATGGGTTGGTGACCCTGACCCTGGAAGGAACTGTGTTCCCTGGAGAGCTGGGCTCAAGCTGGCCTTCAAGAACTGGAGCTGTCACCCCCAGACTCTCCCTGGGGCCTCCGAGCTCCGTACGTGGCTGGAGCCTCATCACACACACACACACACACACACACACACACACACACACACACACACACACACACACACCTAGCCCCAGAGTCAGCAGCAGGTCTGAGCAGCGCTATCTTTGGAAACAGTGCATATCTTCTGAGTCCCATGGGGGCTTGTCTACCTGGGGTTCCCTCGGGGCTGAGTCTTAGCCTTGTGACGGCACACACGTGAATAGTGCTGCAATGAGTCTTTTTGAATTGTACTATTGTCCAGATAGATGCCCAGGAGTGCGATTGCTGGGTCACATGGCAGTTCGATGTTGTGTTTTCTGAGGAACCTCCATACCGTTCTCCACAGCGGTCATACCAATTTACACTCCCGCCAGCAGCGTAGGAGGGTTCCCTTTTCTCCAGACCCTCTCCAGCATTTGTTACTTGAAGACTTATTAAAAACAGGCATTCTGATCAGGGTGAGGTGGAACCTCATTGCAGGTTTGATTTGCATTTCTCTAATAATTAACAACATTGAGCATTTTTTCATGTGCCTACTGGCCATCTGTATGTCTTCTTTGGAGAAATGTCTGTTTAGGTCTTCTGCCCATTTTTCGATCAGGTTGTTTTGTTGTTGTTGAGTTGTATGCGTTGTTTGTATGTTTTGGAGAGTAAGCCGGTGTCAGTGGCTTCATTTGCAACTATTTCTCCCATCCTGTCATTGCAGTTGTCATTTCAGTTTTGTTTTGTTTTTTAATGGTTTCCTTTGCTGCGCAAAAGCTTGTCAGTTTGAGTAGGTCCCATATGTTTTATTTTTGTTTTTATTTCTATTCAGAACAGCTTTTTTTTCCAAACCAAAGTGCAAACCCCTTGCAAGTTCAAGCAGAGAAGTGGTCTGGAGGAGAGGCTGGTAGACAGACAAGAGTTTTCCAGCTTATCTCCAGGGCTCCCAGGCTCCTTCCTCCAAGGTTCACTGTCCTCTGGACAGTGGGTTTTCCCTAATTCCAGTTTCCACAATGCCCATCAAAATGCCAGTCCTAGATCAAAGCCTCTTACCTCTTAGCCCTTAAGGATAATCAAAACTAACTGATATTTCCTGAAGAGTTTTGTTTTTTTTTTTTTGGTCTTTTTAGGGCTGCACCCACAGCATATGGAGGTTCCCAGGCTAGGGGTCAAATTGGAGCTGTAGCTGCTGGCCTACACCAGAGCCACAGCAATGCAGGATCCAAGCCGCATCTGCAGCCTACACCACAGCTCACGGCAACACCAGATCCTTAACCCACTGAGCGAGGCCAGGGATGGAACTGCAACCTTGTGGTTCCTAGTCGGATTTGGTTCTGCTGCGCCGCGACAGGAACTCCCCAAAGAATGTTAATAGACGTAAGACTGCAGAAAACTAGGGCGAATCCTTAGCTGCTATTGAAAATACAAATAGCAACAAACATGCACGTTTCCAAAATGTAAGTTTCTGGGGCGACGATGACCAGCCACCATCGGTGAGTAGGTGTCTCCCACCCCCAACCCCAGGGTCCTCGCCTCCTGGACTCGTGACCTCTAACCCCCCCATCCACTGCCCAACACAGCCATCACCGCCATCCCTGAGAACCGAGGCAAGAAATGATGGCTTCCTCTCCCCAAGGGACGTCCCCCCATGCTGGTGCCCCCCTCTGGTCTCTCTGGCCCCAAGCTCCGGGCTCTGGCTTTGCAGGGAGGCGCTTGCACAAATGCTGCTCATCACACGCCCATCACGCATTCCTGCCGTGTAATGGTTAGCACGTCCGCCTCACACACCCATCACGTCGTGGGTAAGCACGACATATGTGCCATAATTGTCCACACACAGAGCAGCTCACATGCGTGTTCCCTGCTGGAGTTCGGTGAGAGGCAGCCTATGGCACGTAGCAAAAACTTGAGAACTGATCCCTTGGATTTATGTCCAATAAAAAACATCCAGCTCTTCAACCAAGATGTGGTTTTTTGGTTGGTTGGTTGGTTGGGATTTTTGTATTTTTTTAATGAAGGTATAGTTGATTTACAATGTTGAGCGAACTTCTGCTGTGAGCAAAGTGACCCAGTGAGACACATACACAGTCTGCTTCTCTTCCAACAAGGAGTTTAAGTTTAACTGCCCCCTTCATACCTCCTCAGCATCCTCACATCTGACACACACCTGCCTGGATTCTCCTCTTCACAACTAGTTTTTAACCTGTAGGAAAAGACCACAGCCACAATGCCTGTATTCAAAGCACAAAAAGCAAGAGTCCCCATTGTGGCTCAGCAGGTTAAGACCCTGACTAGGACCCATGAGAATGCAGGTTTGATCCCTGGCCTCGCTGGGTGGGTTAAGGATCCTGAGTTGCCACAAGCTGCAGCTCGGATCCCAAGTTGCAACGGCTGTGGTGTGGGCCGGCAGGTGCAGCTCCGATTCACCCCCTAGCCTGGGAACCTCCATATGCCGTGGGTGCAGCCCTAAAAAGAAAAAAAAGACAAAAGAAAAAAATTATCAATAAAAAGAAAGCGAGAAAGCGAGTGACGCCATGAGAAGGTGTTTGGATTTGTGAATGAATGTACATGTGCCGTCGTACAATTCCTCAACACTAAGTTGCCCTTGGTCTTTGAACAAAGACCACCTTTGCTGGAAAGAATCGAATTCCATGGAAGGAAGATTGTCCTGGAGGAACTGGGGTGTGCGGTTGCCGGAGTCATCAATGCCTTCTAGAATAAATCTCTGCTCTGGCTAATTACAGCCTTCTATTTTTAAAACTCATCTGCATTCTTCTCCCCCCACCCGCTGCTCACACGACTTCAGCAATGAAATACTATTACTGTTATCGGTACAGTCTGTGCGGATCTTAAAATAACCTGTTTCCAGTCGGCCTCCGATGGCCGTGGGAGGCAAGAGGCCCCTGTTCCCCAAGTATGGGAAGGCCTCTGAATGAGCCCCAAACTCTCTGCAGGATAGGACTAAAACAGCAGCGCGGCCTTCCAGGGCCACAGCTGTCTTGTGAGCACCGGGGGTCTGGGGGTCAGGTTGAGGCTGGGCAGCCAGCCCACCACCACCCTGAGCCAGGCCCAGGCCTCGCACTGCCTCACGGGAAGCTCTTGGGTAACATGCCGCAGAGGCAATGGCAGGACAGCCCTGAGCTGGCCCGATGGTCAGTCCAGAGCCTGTGGGACCGCCTCAGGTCATCTGCGGGACTATGACAAGCCTGAAGAAATGCTTCTGGCAGCCTTCCACCTTTTATTTTTTTTTTTTTGCTTTTTTAGGGCCGCACCTGCCCCATATGGAAGCTCCCAGGCTAGGGGTTGAATCAGAACTTCAGCTGCCCGCCTACACCACAGCCACAGCAACATCAGATCCCAGTGGCATCTGTGACCTACACCCCAGCTCACGGCAACGCCAGATCCTTAACCCACGGAGCAAGGCCAGGGATCGAACCCGCGTGTTCACGGATACTAGTTGGGTTCATTACCGCTGAGCCGCAACAGGAACACTGGACTTCCACCTTTGAAAACCTGATCCCCGAGGTCCTGCAAACTCCATCTTGAAGGCCTGGCCTTCCGACAGCAGGGCAGTGGGTGCCGTGGAAACAGAGGAAGACCAGCCAGTGACAGCAGACAAAGGCTACCGTTTATTTGGAACTTCTCAGAAGTCTGAGATGGTGGGATGAGAAAAGCCACGCTCCCTCTGAAGAGAGAAAGTCCACGGCCTCTCTCCTGGCCTCTGCGGGCTGCTGGCAACTGTGAGGCTCCTTGACCTGGAAATGCATACCCCGGGGGGCCGGCAGATCTCTTTGCAGAAGCGCTCTGTCCAAGTTTCTCTGTTTTCTGAGAACACCGGTCACACTGGATCAGAGGCCTGTTCATCCCCAGTATGACCTCATCTGAACTAATCACATCGCAATGGTTCTAGTTCCATGGAAGGTCACAGTCGGCGCTACTGAGGATCCGGGCTGCAACATGTGAATTTCCAGGGACACAACTCAACCCAGAACCCTTGCCTCCGGCAGAGACTCGAAGGCAAGCAAAGCAGGAAATGGGAAAAACTTTAGCGTGAACAAGATGGGCGGTTTCAGGTGGGCCCTGGTCGGGGGCCCAAGGAGCTGGAGGCAGCTGAGCAGAAGCGGGCATCCTACGATTAGCTTTCTCTGGTTGGTCCTGAGCTGGAAGTCAGGGCCAGATGGAGTGAAGCTGGCAATCATTGACCAGTCCCAGTGGTCTTAGGCCCAGAGCTGCATCTACATGGTCTCTCCAGGGTACATTCAGTCTCTCTGTGCAAAGAACCCCTCCTGAGGTTCTCGAGGCGCTGCTGGGGCCAGAGTGAGGGCAGGTGGCTGGAAGGCCCAGCCCTGGAAAGGCTCAGTGCCCGCAGGACAGACCCACTCAGACCCCTGCCCAGAGCAGAGGCAGAACACACGGGGTCCCCTTCTGCACATTCTCTGTCCTTTTTTCTTATTCTTTTTTTTTTTCTTTTTAGGGCCACACCCAAGACATATGGAAGTTCTCTGGCTAGGGGTCGAATTGGACCTGCAGCTGAGGCCTACCCCACAGCCACGGCGACACCAGACCCAAGCCAAATCTGCCACTATTTTTATGATGTGGTTTAGGACATGGAAGGTAGAAGGAAGGCTGAAAAATCGTTTAAAAATCTATGTCCAGGAATTCCTGTTGTGGCTCAGCAGTAACAAACCCAACTAGCATCCATCCATGAGGACACAGGTTCAATCCCTGGCCCACTCAGTGGATTAAGGATCCAGTGTTGCCATGAGCTGTGGTGCAGGTTGCAGACATGGCTCGGATCTGGCATTGCTGTGGCTGTGGCATAGGCCAGCAGCTGTAGCTCCAATTCGACCCTTAGCGTGGAAACCTCCATATGCCACGGGTTAGGCCCTAAAAAGACAAAACAAACAAACAAAATCTATGTCCAAATGAAAACTCCAGGTACTGTTTAAGGTTTATTCCCTTTTTTGTTGTTGTTTTCTGGTTGGGGTCCAAAACGGTTGCATAGTTACAAGGGGGGAACAACCTTGAGACCACAAGGTGGCAGCTGGCAGGTGTTGTTTCAAAAATGGCTGATGGTGTCCTTGAGTTTGGTACAGTTTGCAGAAAGTTCAAGTTCTCGGGGCTGCAGGGATGTGCGTCTGAGACCAGATCCTCAAGAGACCTGACCCCTTTTGGTACCTGTCAACTCGGATCACCTCGTTGACTTCCTGATGATGTCGCATGTTGACTGTGCTTTGCTGCCTTTCAACTGGCTTCTGGTCTCTTCCCCGTGCTCTTTTCATGACAGTAGCAGGAGCCCCAGAGGTAAGGAAAAGCACCCATGTACGACTTCTGCCAACGTCCCACTGGCAAAGCCAGCCAACCTGGTCAGGCCCAGCATCAACGGGTGTACTGTGTCCACAGTGATAAGGGAAATTATGGCTCGACAATAATCCGCATGACCAGTTTGGGGCAGAGAGGAGAGCGCAGCCACGATGAGGTCCGTGGAGTAGCATCGTCCAGAAAACTCGAAAGATGTGCTGCTTTGATGTAAAGTCTGGTATGGGCAAAGACTCATTTTAATAAGATCCTTCTAAAATAAAAGGATCTTACAAAAATGAAATTTATTTCTAACTCTGCCTTTTGAAGCACATATTAAATGCTATCAAACAGAAAGAATGTACCATTTGTAGGAAAAGCTCTAAATCAAGTCATCCGACCTCAAGACAGAGTGTGAGCGAGTAGAGGCTGTCTTCTTTCACTCATTTTCATCCACCCCAAAGGGTGACTGGGTGAGAGGGTGCCCCGCGGGGGCTGGGAGGGGTACAAGGAGGAAGAGGCCCACCCAAAGCACTCAGAGTCCCAGTGGGGTGGGGGGAGGGAAGAAGTGCCCTTGAATAACCAGAACTTGAGAGAAAAAGTGATGAATGCCCTTTTTTAACCCAGAGATAAAATACTCTGGGGGGGGGGGGTGTAGAGAGCACGTGCATTACTTCCAGATGCTGAACAATGAAAATATTACGGCTTTTCATGGTTTCAAGTTCAAAGCAGAGAGAAGATGATGGGTCCAAACTCTCGATTTTACAGAAAAGGAAACTGAGGCCCAGAAAGATGAAGCGACACCTCTAACATCACAGAAGAAAAGGACCAGGACTCAAACTACACCTTCCACTCCCATCCCATACTCTTCCACTCCATCAACTTATTCACCTTTTTTTTTTTTGGCCACGCCCATGGCATGCAGAAGTTCTGGCCAGGGATCAGATAGGACCTGCCCCAGAGCGTGACCTGAGCCACACCAGTCCCAATGGCAGATCCTTAACTGCTGGGCCACCAGGGAACTCCCACTCCGTCGTCTGTAGCTCCATGTCTACAATCTCAAAGCCACTGTCCTGGCAATATTTCAGTTTGTGTCAATGAAAAATTACTCCGCTAAGAAGGTGGCATTTACAAGGTGCGGGGACAGACACCAAGAGTGAGAACACAATGAAATAAATACCAAGCCGGTCAGAACATAACAAAGGAAACGTTAGGCTAGAAATTTATGACCTGTACGTATTTTCCTTACTTTTTCTGCCACATCTATTCACGCAGTCTCCTGGTTCTTTGAGCGAAATCCCCAGGAACAGGCCGGTATTTTCTGGCCTGAGGAGCAGAGATGTTTTCAACGATCCGACGTGTCTCTTGTTCTCCGAACCCTTAAAGGATGTGAGTTATGGGGCCCTTTCTCCTGCCCTGGTTCCTTTAAATTATGCTCAGAGCTTGGCAAAGAACTCTTAACTGCCTGGCCCATTAAATCAGGCCAAGCCATAAATTTCTTGCCTCATTGCTTGGTGGAGAGTCCTTCGGGAAGATCTTCACGCTGGAGGAGTTCGGAGGCTCCCGCTGGATCCGTGGCCTCATCAGACCAGCATCCTTCCCAGGGCAGGAGCCACGGACTTCCCCACACCCGGCTGAGCCTCAGTCCCCCTTGGCTCTGTGATCTAGGACCAGCCAGCTCATCACGGAGGGCTCTGCATCTGTAAGCTGGGAATGGTCCTACTTACCTCCCCGGATTGTTCTGAGGGTTAATGAGATGAAGTGTGTGAACCAGAGGCTACAAGACTGAAATATTAGGTAATAACTGAAGTTCCCACTGCGGCTCAGCGGGATCGGCGTCATCTTGGGAGCCCTGGGTTGCAGGTTCGATCCCAGGCCCAGAGCAGTGGGTTGAGGATCTTGGCGTGGCCACAGCTGCAGCTTAGGTTGTGACCATGGCTCAGATCTGATCCCTGGTCCAGGAACTCCACATGCTATGGGCAGCTACGATTGGGAAAAAGAAAAAAATTAGGTAATAACAATAGTTTATCCTGGAACACAGCACAGCCTTCCCCCAAAGCCTCCTTATTCTTGGCTCCAGCTCTACTGGAAAAGGCCTCATTTTTCATCCCTTCCATCACACTCTCCCACCTTGTGATGCAAAGTCCTGCTGCACCAGGAGCCCCTGCCCTGCAATGGCTGAAGAAACAGGCCTGGATCTTTTTTCTTTTTCTTTTTTCTTTCTTTCTTTCTTTTTCTTTCTTTCTTTCTTTCTTTCTTTCTTTCTTTCTTTCTTTCTTTCTTTCTTTCTTTCTTTTTCTTTTCTTTCTTTCTTTCTTTGCTTTTCTTTTTTCTTTTCTTTAGATTTATACTCTTTTTAGGTATACCCTTATTTGCAGAACAGAAACAGACTTTGAAAAACTTGTGGTTACCAAAGGGGACAGTTGTGGGGGTGGGAGGGATGGACTGAGGGTTTGGATTGGCATTTGCACACTGAGGTCTGTGGAATGATTGGCCAGTGGGGACCTGCTATACAGGACAGGGACCTCTACCCGATATTCTGTGACAACCTACAAGGGAAAAGAGTCTGAAACAGAATGGATGTGTGTATATGTGGAACTGAATCACTTTGTCGTCCAGCAGAAATGATCACGACGTTGTGAATCAGCTCTACTTCAATAAAACTTAAAAAAAAAAAACCAAAAAACCAGTTCAGGAGTTCCTGTCGTGGCGCAGTGGTTGGACGAACCCGACTAGGAACCATGAGGTTGCTGGTTCGGTCCCTGCCCTTGCTCAGTGGGTTAACGATCCGGCGTTGCCGTGGGCTGTGGTGTAGGTTGCAGACGCGGCTCGGATCCCGCGTTGCTGTGGCTCTGGCATAGGGTGGTGGCTACAGCTCCGATTCGACCCCTAGCCTGGGAACCTCCATGTGCCGTGAGAGCAGCCCAAGAAAATGGCAAAAAGACAAAAAAAAAAAAAAAAAAAAACCAGTTCAGACATAAAAGTAAAACCAATGGGAAAAAAATCAGCCTGGAATTTGCTGGGGACCACGCCTGTTTCGTTCTCCTCCTTTCTCCCTGAAACGCAAAACCGGCAGGACACGCACCTCTCACAGGGGCTTGAAAATTGCAAACTCCACCTGGAGAGGCAGGTCCTGGTTTCCTAGGGCATCTTCCTGCAGGAGCACCAGGCTATCCTCGCAGCCAGTGAAGGCACTGTTTTTCCTTCGAGACACTTTTCCTTCCTTATCTGTGGCAACAGCCTGGGGTTCCTTCTTCAGGTATGCATCTCAAGAGGAACCTTCCACGGCTGTGGTGTCTTAGCTCAGTTGGGTCATGAAAGGGTAATACAAGGATCTCACTGCAGGCGTGGGGTGCGAAGGAATTGAGACTCAAAATCTCAGTTGGACCCACAGCCCCTTTTGGGTACCAACTACAAAAACCACCTGCTTCCAGGGATGGTAGTCCCATCTATCAGGATGCATAACTGGCATCTACGTACACACCAAGTAGGCGGCTGGGGAGAGAAGGGCCAGAATCAGCAGGAATCATGTCTACGACCAACACATAGGGATCGACCAAGCCTAAAATCTCTATGCCACCAGAGCTCCCAGCCGTCGCTCCTGCATAGGAAGGCTGTGGTCTGCACACTCCCTGGACACTTGCAGGTCCAGTCTTGGGACAGAAGCGTTGGCTCTCTCAGGAGAGTCCTGAGACAGGGTCCGATCCACAGCATTGGATCTGATGCAGAACCATCCTGAAAGAGGCTTCGTAATGCCCACCTGCTGTTAAGGTACTTTGTTTTTGTTTTGGGGGTTTTTGTTTGTTTGTTTGCCTTTTAGGGCCACACCCACGGCATATGGAAGCTCCCAGGCTTGGGGTCAAAGGGAGCTATAGCTGCCACCCTAGACCACAGCCACAGCAACTCCAGATCCGAGCCAAGTCTGCAAACTTCAATGCAGCTCACAGCAACACCAGATCCTTAACCCACTAGGCAAGGCCCCGGGTTGAACCCTCATCCTTAGGGACACTAGTTGGATTCATTACCACTGAGCCACAACAGGAACTCCCATAGGTTGTCCTTTTTGTTGTTGTTGTTATTTTTATGGTTTCCCTTGCTGTGCAAAAGCTTGCAAGTTTGGTTAGCTCCCCTTGGTTTGTTTTTGTTTTTATTTCTTTTGCATTGGGAGACTGACCTAAGAACACATTGCTTTGGTTTATGTCAGAGAATGTTTTGCCTTTGTTCTCTTCCAGGAGTTTTATGGTTTATGTCTTTAAGCCATTTTGAGTTTATTTTATGCATGGTGCAAGGAGCTGTTCTAGTTTCATTGAATTACATGCAGCTGTCCAGTTTTCTCAGCACCACCTGCTGAAGAGATGGTTTTTTTCCCATTTTATATTCTTGCCTAATTTGTTGAAGATTAATTGACCATAGGTGTCTGGTTATGTTTCTGGGTTCTCTATTCTGTCCCATTGGTCTGTAAGTCTGCTGTGGTACCAGTAACATACTGTCTTGATGACTGTAGCTCTGTAATATTGTTTGAAATCTGGGAGAATTATGCCTCCTGGTTTTTTGCTTGGTTGTGTTTGTTTTTCCCCAGGATTGCTATGAAGCAATTCTGGGTCTTTTATGGCTCCATATAAATATTTGGATTATTTGTTCCAGTTCTGTGAAATCGATATGACTTTAATTTGTATTACTGATGAATATGGAACACTTTCTTATGAACCAATTGGCAATTAATATTGTTTCCTTTGTGAAGTGTATGTTCAAATATCTTGTCTCCTTTTTAATTGGGTTGTTTGTCTTACTGAGTTGTAAAGGTTCTTTTTCTACAAGTTTTTTCTTCTATAAATTTTATAGTTTTAATCCTTATGTTCAGGTCAAGGATCCATTTCAAGTTAAGTTTTTAACATGCTATTGAGGTTCATTTTTTCCATTTGGTTATCCAGTTGTTTCAGCACCATTTGTTGAAAAGACTATCCTTCCTCCCATTGAATTATCTTAGCATCTTTGCTGAAAATCAATTGACCATTTAAATGTGGATCAAATATTAATTGTGGGTCAATTTCTGGAGTCTATATATTCCATGACCTATTTTTCTATCTCTCTGTCAACACACACAGACTCAATTACTATATATTTATAGTTAGTCTTGAAATCAAGTAGTAAAAATTTCCCCAATTTAACCTTCTTTTCCAAAATTGTTTTGGCTATACCATAACACTTCTATCAAAATTCAACTTCTTAAAAAATTTTAGAGGGGAGTTCCCGTCGTGGCGCAGTGGTTAACGAATCTGACTAGGAACCATGAGGTTGCGGGTTTGGTCCCTGCCCTTGCTCAGTGGGTTAACGATCTGGCAGTGCCGTGAGCTGTGGTGTAGGTTGCAGACGTGGCTCAGATCCTGCGTTGCTGTGGTTCTGGTGTAGGCTGGTGGCTACGGCTCCGATTCGACCCCTAGCCTGGGAACCTCCATATGTCGAGGGAGTGGCCCAAGAAATAGCAAAAAGACAAAAAAAAAAAAAAAAAATTTAGAGTCACCTTGTCAAATTCTACCCATAAGCTTGCTGGAATTCTAATTGAGATTTTGTTGAATCTATGGCTAAATTAAGAGTGAAAGACATCTTTATAATTTGAACATTTCAATCCATACACATACCTTTCCTCCATTTATTTAGGGCTTCTCAATCTCTCTCATGGAAATATTTTAGTTTTAAATGTATAAATTTCGCATATATTTTCTTAAATTTATCCCTAAGGATTTCAAAATGTTTATGATTTTTTTTTTTTTTTTTGCTTTTTAGGTCCATACCCACAGCACATGGAGGTTCCCAGGCTAGGAGTCAAATCGGAGCTACAGCTGCCAGCCTACATCACAGCCACAGCAATGCCAGATCCAAGCCATGTCTGCGACCTACAGCACGGCTCACAGCAACATCAGATCCTTAACCCACAGAGCAAAGCCAGGGATGGAACCTGCAACCTCATGGTTCCTAGTCAGATTCATTTCCACTGCACCACAACGGGAACTCCTGGAATATTGAAATGACTTTGAATTTCTAGAATAAACCTTCGTTGGTCATGATTATCCTATTTATATATTGTTGGATTCTAATTGACAACACTTTGGTGAGGATTTTTGCATCCATGTCTGAAAGGATATCCTTCTGTAATTTTCTTTCCTTGAAATGTTCTTGTCTGGTTTGATGTCCGGGCTTCCTTTGTCCATTTTCCAAACAAATTTGTATAAGATGTGCATGATTATTTCTTAAATATTTGGTAGAATTGACAAGTGAGCAATCTGGGCCCTGAGTTTCTTTGTGGGAAAGTTTTTAATTACAAATTCAACTCCTTCAACAGATATAGGGTGATTCAGATTTTCTGCTTTTCTTTGACCATATTATAAATTGGTGTCTTTCCAGAATTTGGTCATTTTCACTAAATTATGGAATTTATTAGTAGAAAGCTGATCATATTTCCTTATCCTTTTCATGACTTTCAAGTCTATAGTGATGCCTCTCTTTCATTCCTGATATAAATAGTTTGTGTTTTTCTTCAGTCTATTGAGGCATTTATGAATTTTAATAATCTTTCCAAAGGGTCATCTTTTATTTTATTGATTTTTCTCCACAGTTTCTTAATTTTTCATTTCACTAATTTTTGCTCATATTATTATTGCCTTCTTTCTACTTTTTGGATTTATTTCCTTCATTTTTAGCTTTATAGATCACAGATGTTAAACTCTTCTTCTTATGTAATGTATTACTTAAAGCTGTGTGTTTCCTTCTATGTACTACTTTAGTTGAATTTCACACATTTTAAAATCCTTATTAAAGTATTTTTTTAAAAACTTGCTAACTTTCGTTGTTTTCTTTAGTCCATGGGTTATTTAAAAATGTTACTTTGTTTTAAAATACTTCAGAATTTTCCCTTTTTTTTGGAATTTTCTCAGTATTTTTACTTAATTTTATTTCAATCATTTTAAAAGTGTTGAGATTTATTCTGTGGTCTAGTTTAGTGACTGTTCCATAAGCACTTAATAAGAGATGTTTTCCTATTGTTAGGTGTGGAGTTTTGTTAATGACAAACAGGTTATGTGCATCAGTAGGATTATTCACATCTTTTTTTTATCTTTACTGCATTTGTTAACTACTGGCTCTATCAATTATGGAAAGAGAATTTCTAAAATCTCCAACTATAATTGTGGATTTGGAAATTTCTCCCTACAATTCGTTGGGTTTTGCTTCATATACTCTGAAGCAATTATTAGGTACCTACATATTTAGGATTGCTCTGTCTTTTTGTGGTAGTGCCCTTTATCATTATAAAATGCCCCTCCATCATTTGTGTTAATACTTCTTTATGTCTGGTACTCTGGTATTAATATAGCCCTTCTGGCTTCCCTATAGTGTTTGGGTGGTAGATCCTTTTCTTTCATTAAGTCCTAATCTCTGTCTTTATCTAATAAAAGCATGTCAGTTGTCTGCTCCCAGACTGATACCATACTGATTTGGTAGCAGTAGCTTTGCAGTATGTTCTGACATCCAGTAAGGCAGTCTCTCCCTTCCTTATCCCTCTTCCTCATCATGCCTTTGTTGGTATCCTCACAGGAACTGACTCTCCTATATACATTTCAAGGTTGTCTTAACCAATTAAAAACACTCTGGGCAGATCAGCGGTTGCCTAGGGATGAGGCAGAAGGAATGATGCATCACAAATGGAGGAGATGGGATGGTTATCCTGACAGTGGTGGTGGTTACACGTGTGTATACATACACTGAAACTAATCAAGTTGTACACCTTAAATATATCCATCAATCCCACGGGGCTGGTTTTCAGAGTTTATGTTGAGTACAACGACGACCTTGACCACTTGGCAAATGAGTAAGTGGCTAGATTGAAACTAGGAAGTTTTGAAACAAGGTCCTACCTTAGCGCATAAGGGACTATATTCAATATCCTGTGATAAACTGTAATGGAAAATAATATGAAAAAGAAGCATATGCGTATATGCTTCTTTTTCAAATATATGTATAACTGAATCACTTTGTTGTACAGCAGAAATTAACAGAAAGTAAATCAACCATACTTCACTAAAGTAATTTTTTTTTTTCCTTTTCTGGCTGCCTTACAGCATATGGAGTTCTCAGGTCAGGGATCAGATCCAAGCCACAGCTTCGGCAACCCTGGATCCTCTGACCCACTGCACAGGCAGGGCTGGGGATCGAACCTGCATCCTGGCACTGCAGAGACACTGCCGATCCCATTGTGCCACTGCAGGAACTCCCAATAAAATAAACTTTTTTTAAAAAAAGAAAGAAACTGGAGTTCCTGTTGTGGCTCAGTGGAAACAAATCTGAGTAGCATCCATAAGGACACAGGTTTGATCCCTGGCCTCAATCAGTGGGTTAAGGATCCAGCATTGCTGTGAGCTGTGTAGGTCGCAGATACAGCTCGGATCTGGCATTGCTGTGGCTGTGGTGTAGGTTCCTAGCCTGGGAACTTCCATATCCCACCAGTGCGGCCCTAAAAAGACAAATAAATAAACGTAAAAAAAAATTTTTAAATAAAAATAAAAAAGAAACTAAGGAGTTCCCATCGTGGCTCAGTGGTAATGAATCTGACTAGTATCCATGAAGATGCAGGTTCAATCCCTGGCCTCGCTCAGTGGGGTTAAGGATCTGGCGTTGCCATGAGCTGTGGTGTGGGTCGCAGATTGCAGCACAGATCCTGTGTTGTTGTGGTTGTGGTGTAGGTGGGCAGCTGCAGCTCTGATTCGCCCCCTAGCCTGGGAACCTCCATATGCTGAGGGTGCGGCCTTAAGAAAAAAAAAAAAAAAAGCTAAGAAGCGTTATTTCCCCTTGTTACAAAATTAATTAGCACTTGACCTCATGTTACTAGTTTAGTGTATTCAGTATTAATTAATGCTGCTAGCTAGGCACTTCTTGGATGGCTGGCAGTGAGCGGCCCACAGACAGCTTCCCTGGGTGGCTTAGAGCAACCAGGTGACAGCAGGTGAGGCAGCCGGGAACCCAGTGCCCTGGACACACCCCCTCGGCCCTTCGTGGTGTGGTCTCCCATCACCATCCCCTCAGGCAGGTTCACACAGGACAGTCCCCAGCCAGACTCCTCCTCTTGCAGGGCTTCTGCGGCACCTTCTGATGAGCCTGGAGGGTTCTGTTGGAAGGTGGATTTCAAGCAAGTCCTTCCAAGGAAGCACCTGTAACCCCATAAGCGGTGCCCGAACCCTCATGGATCTGAAGCTCAGCCTGGGGACAGGCTGGCCTCACTCCCAGGTGAGATGACTGCTGTTCCTGTGCTCTTTAGAGCCCTTTTATGAGCCAATCCCCAGGACCCCTGCTCATATGTCTTTATACCAAGCTCTCCCTGTACAAGTTTCTGTGTGGTTTGGGTCTTCTGGGTGGACCTGGACTGAAACACAGGCTCAGAAAACAATTCCTCAGCAAGCATCAGCTCTCTTTTGTGAAAAAGGAAGGATGACTGAGAAGGCGGCATCGAAAGCCCAGAGGAACCAAGAGCCATGGGGATGGCCACCGGGATCCAGGTCCCGGCATTCACGCTGCTGCGTGGACCCTCCCACATTTAGGGAAGACAATGAGATCCTGAGGAGATGACAGAGCGACACGATGAGTCACAGAGATTTTGTAGCTTCCGCCTTGGACCACTGGATTTGGTGGACCATAGGTGCTGTCAGTAGGATACTACAGGAGCCATGGGCAGAGCTCCCCACGGTGAGGAGCTGAGGCTCCCATCTGAATTCCGTGAATATGTGAAGCGTCTTATCAACAGTCTGGAGGGAGGTATCTTGGCAGGAGACCCTTCAGCTCCAATCGAACCTTCAGATGACTGCAGCCCTGATGGACATCTTGCCTGCAACCTCAAACGCTGGTGACCCCCAAGCCAAACTATCCCACCGCTGCTCCCAATTCCTCACCCAACAAAACTGTGAGATAACAAATGATTACCGGGAGTTCCCGTCGTGGCGCAGTGGTAAACGAACCCAACTAGGAACCATGAGGTTGTGGGTTCCATCCCTGACCTCGCTCAGTGGATTACAGATCCAGCATTGCTGTGAGCTGTGGTGTAGGTCCCAGACACGGCTCAGATCGGGCATTGCTGTGGCTGTGGTGCAGGCCGGCAGCTGCAGCTCCGATTTAACCCCGAGCCTGGGGAACTTCCATATGCTTCGGGCGTGGCCCTAAAAAGACAACAAATAAATAAATAAATAACCAGGAAAACTGAGGAGAAGAGCAATGACCTGGGGGTTCTGGCCTGCCAGGTGCTAAAACATGCCACAGAACCTCTATAATGAAAACGGCTTGCTAGAGGCGTATGAATAGGCTTGCAAACCAATGCAACATATGAGAAGGTACAGAAAACCTAAGAATTATGACAGTTGCCATATGACAAAGGATTTATGTTAACTCTTAAATTAATGGAGGAAAGAGACTTTTTAATAAAGCGAGTTGGAACACCCGATAGCCATCTGGGGAAAGACAAAATTAAATCCTTGCCTCACAAGAAGCAAGAGAATAGGGGCTACCTGGTGGCTCAGCTGGTTAAGGATCTGGCCATTGTCACTGCAGCAGCTCAGGTCACCAGTTCGATCCCTGGCTCAGGAACTTCCATGTACTGAAGGCATGGCTCTAAAGAATAAAAGATACAAGAGAATAAATTGCAAATGGGTCAGATTTAAATTTAAAAAAATGAAACCACTAAACGTATTAGAGTGCGGAGAGCCTTCCTACTACCCCAAATACAGAGAACAAACTGTTCTGGATCTAAGCAGACTTAAAACAACTAAACGCAACATCTGGACTTTGACTGAATCCTAGTTTGAACAAACCAGCGGTGAAATATACTTTGGGGACCCTAAGGAAATTTGACTATGGACCTGGTATTTGATGACACTAAGGAATTATCGTTAATTCTGTTTGGCTAAGCAGGAAATGGTCATTTCTTTAGAGATGCAAGTTACTGAAAGAATTTGAGGTAAAAATATCATGTTTTCAGCAGAAAAAAAATATTAAGTTGCAGTGATTCTGGTATATTATCATAGGAACTCAGAAAAGCTCTGAATCCTTCTAATTTGGGCAGCTCACTACTTTCTAGTCTGAATTTTGTCATGAAAAAAAAAATAATAATTCTAGAAAATGCCCCAAACGGCACCCACATCAACTCTCACCAGTGGACACGCATAGCCAGCTGTGCTATATCTGGTTTAGTGCCTAAGAGAACCCGGCCTGGTGCCCCAGGACTGCCAGGGCAGCTGCCAGGGGTTTTTGCAAAAGGAGGAAATCATTCCCCCTGCCCCGCCCCAGGTCAGCAAGGCCCGGAAGCGGGGCCTGAGGGTGGCAAGCCGGTGGAAATGTCTGTGCAGAAGGAGTCCTGGCGGGCATGCCCACAGCCTTCCCAGCCCCCGCCCCGGGGATACAGCAGAGCCCTGGGAAAATGGGGTCAAGGGCGGCTCCACTTTCTCAGCTCCACAGACATGAGGCCCAGGGCTCCAGGGAAATGATGGGCAGAAAGTGCTTTCCTGTCCTGCTGGGGAGCAGCCCAGGATGCCCCGAGTCGGGCCGGAGCAGCAGCAGAAGGACTGTGCACACCCCTTCCCCAGGGCAGAGCTGGGAGCAGGGCAGGGACAGGGAAGGGCGGGGCACCAGGGAGATGCCGTCTTGTCACCACAGCCCTCTTTCACTCCAGGGCCACCTGGCGTGGGAGAACTTGGGTCACACGAGTACAAACCCTGGCTCGGTCGAGAAAGGACAGAAGCTGCAACCTCGTCTCTCCAAGGGCAAAGGTCACCACTCAGCTTGACCGGACACATCACAGAGGGGGCAGCCAGCAGGGCCTGCCGCCTTGGGCCTTTCTAGAAAGCCTGGGCTGTCAGTGTCCTCGAGATAGTTTTAAGCTGGAAGACGTTTCCTTCCACAATAGGTTGACAATTGCCTTTACCTCCCAAGCTGAGGTTTATGTATTTAATCTTGAATAGGGTTTGTGTTCATCTTATAAACTCCTGAAGCTGCCCTTGTGACACTGGGCTACCTGGTGACCTGGGGCCTCGGTCCCCTGTCTGCTCAGGGGAAGAGCCTCACCCTAGACCCAGATGGACACACTTCTCAAGCCAACTCTTCATCACCACAGATTCTTTTTGCAATTTAGGCTAATAAAACACATAACCATTTATTAAATATTCAGAGACCCAAAGACCTTGGCCATTTAAAAAAAAAAAAAAAGGGAATTCCCATGTGGCTCAGTGGGTTAAGAACCCAACTAGTATCCATGAGAATGTGGGCCCCACTCAGTGGGTTAAGGATCCAGCGTTGCCGTGAGCCAGGGTGTAAGTCGCAGACGCGGCTCAGATCTGGGGTTGCTGTGGCTGTGACACAGGCCTGCAGCTACAGCCCCCATTTGACCCCTAGCCTGGGAATGGCCCTAAAAAAAAAAAAAAAAAAAAGACAAAAAATAAATAAAAAATTTAAAAAATTGTCTTCAGCTTCAAAAACCAAAATCCCCTTGGTGCAATTCTTACCTATTTTTTTCAGTTTTCCTTCAGTTGCAGGTCAAATGCCTGTTCCTGCTCCCTTCAAGCCCCCTGCACCCCCATCCCAGTTCCTTGATAGCTGGCACCTCACCCTCATTTCAGCACCCCTGAGCCCTGCCCAGTCCAGATGCTGGATGCACACAGGACTGCCCTGGATGGCCCCCAGCCCCAAGCTTCCAATCTGGGCAAACAAAACAAAAAGAACCTGCCCCCAGGGTGGCGTCCACTGTTAAACAAAGAATGTTGCCCACTGTTCAGTTCTACGAGGACTGAGTCCTTAGCTGCTGCAGTGGCTGACCCGCGGTGCACCTGAAAGGAAGAGGTACTCTGTGCTTTGGGAAACACGCTCCTGAGAGCGCGGGATGCATATCTCAGGAAGAATTTCAATGAGCCCAGACTCTTGCATCTTCTCATTCACAGACAAGCACTAAAATCTTGAGATCCCCATTCATTGCGACTAGCAGTGGTCTTTTACCAAGATCTGCTCTTCCCTGGTCAAAAACCACATCGTCTGTTCTCTCACCACCTCTTTGGAGCAGTTCCCTCAGAGCTACTGAGAGGCTGTTTCCCGGGCTATCATCCTCAGTGAGGTACCTTAACAGAACTTAACTCGTAACTCTTTTTTTTTTTTTTCTTTCTTTCTTTCTTTTTTAGCCACCTCAAGGCAGAGCAAGTTCCCAGGCCAGGGATCAGATCCAAGCCATAGCTGTGACCTACACCACAGCCATGGCAATGCTGGGTCCTTAACCTACTGTGGTTACTGCTGGGGGGCCAGGGATCGAACCTGCATCCCAGTGCTCCAGAGATGCCACCAATCCGGCTGTGCCACAGTGGGAACTCCAAAACCTAACTCTTGTGTCTTGCGTTTTTCCTTCAGTCATTGCCATGAACGGAGGGGCGGCACCACCCTAAAACCCAAGGGGTGGACCGAGCCGGCTCCACTCTCCAGCCTGAGGAGGTTCTGCCAGGTGTAAGAGTGAGATAAGGCGTCTCTTGGTTTGTGATTCTGTGAGCAGCTTCCTGTTCAAGGGAGTCATTTCCGGCTCAATTAGCAAACAGTCGAAAGAACTTCAAAAAGCTTTTGGAAAGAGACTTCACTGGTCCGGCCATAATCTCTTCCTTTCCAGGAAGCAAGTGCTCCCATTCAGTCTTTTATTCCACAGGCACCCACATCCTGTACCGACTTTATACCAGCATTGGAGAGAGGAGAGGAAGAAGCAGGCCCTGCCCTCCAGGAGTTCGCCATCCAGGAGAGGGCCAGACAGACACTGTTAACTTTGTCTAGCAGGTCAATGATGGCGGCAGGGCTGGGGGGGAACCCACAGGTGCTGTGGAACCCAGACATGGCTGGGACCAGGGCAGCATCACTGCAGGTTAGGCTGGGAGCACAGGCTGGTTCAGGCACATTTGAGAAGCCTGTGAAGCTGGAATACAGGAGGCTGCAGGTAGGCAGGGCAGGTGGGTGTCAGCTCTTGAATGAATTTTTCCAGAACCTGAAAAATGACATCCTGGCAGTGCCAGGGGTCGGATTTTCAAATGGAAGGGGGCAGTGTTTGTCCATGAGAATGCTGGCAGGTAAAGGATGGACCAGGGACACGGAGGTGGAAGACAGAGCTGGGGAGGCTTGGCTGGGAGGCAGTGTGGAGTAACAGTGAGTAGATTCACTCAACCTAGACTTGAGAACTGACTCCAAAATTAACAGCGCTGCAGCCCTGGGCCAGTTACTGAGCTGCAGGTAACAGCCCTCACCTCCTGGGCAGCAGAACAGCTAATGAGAACTGAGTTACTCAGCCCTGCTATCTTAAGTGCCAGGCTGTCTAAGAGCTCCAGCTGTATTAACTCACTTAATCCCACAAAACCCCACGGGTGGGTAAGAGCCTTGTCCCGGTCCCACAGATGAGGAAACAGACCCAGAGAGAGGGACCATCCTGGTGGAACAGAAGCACAGGAGGCTGGGGAGTGGGGGCCGGCTTCTGCAGGAGTGGGGGTTTGAGGCATTGAGCCCTTTCACCTGTGGGATCGGGTGCTAACTCCAGGTAGCGTGTCAGAATTTAACTGAACTGGGAGTTCCCACAGCTGAAACAAATCCGACCGGGAACCATGAGGTTGCGGGTTGGATCCCTTGCCTTGCTCAGCGTTGCCGTGAGCTGTGGTGTAGGTCACAGATGCAGCTCAGATCTGGCGTTGTTGTGGCTGTGGTGTAGGCCGGCAGCTACACCTCCGATTAGACCCCCAGCCTGGGAATCTCCATATGCCATGGGTGAGGCCCTAAAAAAAAAACAAAAAAATTTAACTGAACTGTTGGACACCCGGTTGATGTCTTAGGAGAACCAGGGAACTGGCTGGCATCAGGAGAGAACCATAAACCTTGCCACAGGCCCTTGCACAGGCAAAATGATGGGCGGGGTGGGATCTGGGGGCAGCTGGTGGTTCCCTGCATCGTGGCCCAAGGCTGTGCCAACGGACCCCAGCCCAGAGACTCTTAGGGGAGCAGAGACTGTCTCTGGGGGAGGGAGGGGTCCTGGACCCTTGCCCCAAACTTGCCTTTTGGGTTAATGATCTGGGGGACTCGACCCACTTACTCCTTCTTTGCCCTCTCTATTTATAGGGGGTAGGCAGACATATTAAAATGCCAGATATTGGGAGGTCCCTGGTGACTCAGCGGGTTAAGGATCTGGCATCATCACTGCTGTAGCTCTGGTTACAGCTATGGTGTGAGTTTGATTCCTGGCCCAGAATGTTCACATGCCATAGGCACAGCCAGATATGAAGTGTCTTCGGTTTTATGGGCCACGGGGCAAAAATATAGAATCTTGTTTAGAGATTTACATAATAAAAGAAAAAAATTAATTGGTAAAAATCCAAAATAATAATTGAGTATATTTTTTGTGATACAAGTCTAGTAGTGTGAATAATTTGAATTCTTTGGGGGGATAACATTTCACTTAGTTGAAGTTCAAAGCTAATGCTGTCTATCATCAAAATTAATTGTACATGTTTACCTGTAAAAGCTGATTCGAAATGAGATTTTACATATTTCATCTTTGAAAGTGTCTTCCCACAGAGGGGCACTTTCCCAACCCTGGTATCAGTCAATGAGCATAAGATTTTTAACTGAGCATATTTCTCACCTGAAAGGCAGTCACAGAATTTTATTAGACTTTTCTCTTTTTTTTCTCTTTAGGGCTGCACATGTGGCATATGGAGGTTCCCAAGCTAGGGGTCAAATCGGAGCTGCAGCTACTGGCCTACACCACAGCCACAGCCAACCGGGATCTGGGCCACCTCTCCAACCCACACCACAACCACAGCATCGACAGATCCGAGTTGCATCTGTGACCCACACCACAGCTTATGGCAATGCCAGATCCTTAACCCACTGAGCGAGGCCAGGGATGGAACCTGAGTCTTCATGGATACTAGTCGGGTTCATTACTGCTAAGCCACAACAGAAACTCCTAGATTTTTCTCTTGATGTTTGCCTTTTAGCAGATTCATCACTTCGGTTGAAGTTTATGTGGAAGCTCCCCAGTTGTAGTTAAATGGTTTTTGTTTTTTGGGGGGAGCAGCCACACTCAAAGCATATGGAGGTTCCCAGGCTAGGGCTCGAATCAGAGCGGCAGCCTCCGGCCTACACCACAGCCACAGCAACGTGGGATCCGAGCCATGTCTGTGACCTACACCACAGCTCACGGCAGATCCTTAACCCATTGAGCAAGGCCAGGGATTGAACCCAAAACCTCATGCTTCCTAGTCAGATTCATTTCCGCTGCGCCACAACAGGAATTCCCTAAATGGGTTTTGAAATGTGGAAATTTCTTTTGGGTTTGTATTAAGGTCTAAAAATGGCTGCTGGAACTGTCATTTGAGCTCAGATAACATACCTGCTGCAAGTGTGTGTGGGGAATGTGGGAATGGAACTCTCGTTTTGTGTTTCAACTTTGGACAACAATGTTAACATTACTTGTGTTAGTTCTCCTTGAAATGACTTTACCACGGTGTGACTTCCACGTGTAAACATTGTCTGCCTTGTACGATTAGACAGAATTCATTAAGAAACATGACCAAGTCAGCAGCAAATAAGCCCATTTCCAAAGCTGTTCAGTGTTAGACAACAGTGGTTAAGGGCAGCTCTTCTCATTCAGAACAATTTCAGTCTTGGTCCTGTGCTCAAAAACTGAAATAAAACTTTATAACTACAAAACCACTGAACTGCTATTACAGACCATGTCAGGATTTTCAGCTGCTGTTTCAATCAAAAATTCATGGAATTGTTGACAGTTAAGTCCACAAGAGCAACTACAGTTCACTGTTGACCATATTGGTTCAATAACACAGGATTCAAATATCTTCCACAAAATACCTATTGATTTAAATAATACAATGAATAACCCTAGGCTTAAATACCTTCTATTATCACATGCTTTGTAAGTTGGTCCTTTTAAGGCTTTTTCTACTCCACACATCTTTTTTTTTTCCCCCCCACCATCGGGTATAACACATCTTAGCAGATTCCACTTCAGGTTGCACTGAATTAGTTTTCTCAACGTTGAAAATATTTTGCCTGTAGTTGTTACACACAGGCTACTGACAAAAGCCAATTGTTCAGTTACCTCCTACGTGGCACCTCTAATAAACTACATATGTCAACAAGAGTTGGGGAAAACCACTCAAAACATCAGCTTTGTTTTCTTCATTGCTCCTAATGTCCTCAACACTTTGACCAACAGCTACCTCAAAAGACTGGTCCATCTAAAACAAGCTTACTTTTTCCCTCATCCTGTTCCTCCAGCTGCTGCTTCAACCACAACTGAACCAACCCATGACAGGGAAGTGGCTCTCCTGGCTTGGCTGACAAATGAGCCAATCTCAGAAACTTAACTTTGGTTGCAGCCTCATTTTCACATTTTTTTTTCTGAGACAAAATTCTGTAATTCGATCTTCAATGTTAAATCTTCTAATTTTTCTGACCATGGCTTTCTTGTGAGTTGGACTGATAATGCCAACGTATGGTGTGTTTGTTATAATGTGACTGTTACAGTATCATTGCACTTTGCGGCCTAATTCAGGAACAAGACAACCCCTACTCCACTATGTCTTGAAAGTTGCAGTGACTTTTAAGTCGAGAGTCGACTTTCCCCTTCTCTGTGCTTTGACATCATGGCCTCATTGGTAACAAATAAATGCGTGGCATGGTAAAACCTGGAGCATTCAGCATGCTGTTGACTCATAATTGTCGCTGCCACGTGTAGGGCAAGAAGCAGGGGCAGAATGACTGTGCCAAACATGCTAACTGTGGCAACGACTCAACACTGCCAGCATAGCAAAAAAACCCAAAGGCAATATGCAGGAATATATTTTTTTTTTTCTTTTTAGGGCTGCACCTGTGGCATATGGAAGTTCACAGGCTAGGAGTCGAATTGGAGGTACAGTTGCCGGCCTACACCACAGCCATAGCAATGTGGGATTTGAGCCACGTCTGCAACCAACACCATAGCTCACAACACCACCAGATCCTTCACCCACTGGGCAAGGCCAGGGATCAATCCAACCTGTGTCCTCATGGGTGCTAGTCAGATTCGTTTCCGCTGAGCCACGACGGGAACGCCAATATGCAGGATTTACAGGGTCGTGGTGTTACAATAAAACTTCACTTGTGGGGACTGAAATTTAAATTTCGTATAATTTTCACATCACGCAGTGTTCTCTGCTTGATGTTTTTCAACCATTTAAAGAGGAAAAACCATTCTTACCTGGGCGGGTCGTATGAAAACAGGAGGGTAGCTGTAACTTGCTGGTACCTCATCTTTGGCGACAATAGGAAGCACAGGCCAGAGTCACCCCTGCTTTTCCAGAGTGGTTCTGCTCCTGGAGGGCCCGGCGCCTTTTGCTAGGATGGGCTGAGGGCGTGCTGTCAGCCACACGTGGCATAACAAGAAAGCAAGCAAAAACGCTTCCGAGAGAAGAAAACAGGAAGGCTTCCCTGGCAGGCACTAAAACATAATGAACCCCATTTTCTCTTCCACTTACAACTCTGTTTTCACCTGTGTTCAGAGTCCTCAAGGGTCGGCAGTTCCCTTCGTGGCTCAGTGGTTAACAAATCCGACTGGGATCCATGAGGCTGCAGGTTCCATCCCTGGCCTTGCTCAGTGGGTTAAGGATCCGGCGTTGCTGTGAGCTTCGGTGTAGGTTGAAAATGTGGCTCGTATCCGCCATAGCTGTGGCTGTGGCCTAGGCCGGCAGCTGCAGCTCCAATTGGACCCCTAGCCTGGGAACCTCCATATGCCACAGGTGTGGCCCTAAAAAGCAAACAACAGCAACAACAAAGTGTCCTCAAGGGCCTCCCTGTCTCAATCCAGAGGCCCAGCTGGGGCCTCTCACATAAGAAGGCCTCAATTACAATTCATCTGGATTTGTGCACTTTGCTTGCCCTGGGGGACAGACGGGAGGGACAAGAGGGCCGGTGGCTGCCGTGTCACTGTTCCCCGACTTTGTGACACAACACCACAGACAGTGCCACAGACACCAGCCTGAAATGCCACCAAGGGGAGTAAGAACTACAGAGCCTGGAAACCAGAAGGGACAAAAATGACCTGGGGAGAAGGCGGGGAGAGGGGCGAGGAGAAAGAGAAGGGGATTCAGAGCCGGGGAAGGGGCGCAGCAGAGCCTCTGTCTTCATCCTTCGAGCCTCTGCGAGCTCACCCGGTTACCGGAAAATCAGAGAGAAACCCGTTCGACGTTTCCACATTTGGGAAAGCCTGTCCACTGCGGTTCACGAAGGCACCGCGATCCATCTGAACTAAGCCAGCTTCCTCAGCCCCTAATTCAAGAGTCTACATTATCGGATATTAGATTAGTCTCACAGGTCCCTGCCTGGCCGGTGACCGCACATTGGGAGGGATCGTCCAGCTCTAGGCTGTGGTACCTGATCCGGAAAGTCGCGGTCATGGGGGAGCTGGCCGGGGCCTGGCGGGAAGCTGGAGGCTGTCGCTGGTCAGGTGTCATCTCCAACCAGATGCTTAAAGGCTCCGGTTTTCTGTAAGGTGAAGGGAGGTGTGGGCCTCTGGCACTGGCTCGAGCCTGTGAGTCACCTGCAGGCTTTGTTAGCCCGCAGGAGCCCGGGAGGGCTGGGCCGGCCTGAGACTCTGCATTTCAGATGCGGCCGGGCTGGATGCTTAGTGGCCAAGGACCAGAGGACCTCTTCCCCCTGGGCGGCCCTGACACCTCTGAAGGGTCAGGGCAGGCCTGAGGCTGCTCATGTTTGGAAGATCCAGGTTTCCGGTAATCAAGCGCCAGGCTCTCCCCGCTCCCCCCCACCCCGCCCCCCGGTAGGTCCTCTCCACTTACGTCCCTGACGTCACCACCACGTGCTTGCACCGACCCAGGCCTGACGTTCCGCCCCCTCAGTCTGTTCTTTTGTATCCGATTACCCGCTTGACATCTCCCCGTGGAGGCCTATAAGCCCTTTGCACTCAGCGTCCCACACTGCACGGTGACTGTGTGGCAGCCCGTCCCACCTCAAAGGCGCCCAGTACCAGTCACGGCTCTGCCGCCGCCACGCTGCTCGAGCCAGCTCCCTCCCCCGCCTCACCCGGTCCCTCAACTCCCCAGCCTGTCAGCACGCCTTCCTAAGCAGCTCTAAACGCCATTCACTTGTCAACGGATACTTGCAAGGCCTCTCACTTCCTCATTACATCAGGCTTTGAACGCACTCTTTCCTTCTTTGAGGTTCTAGAACACTCCCGCCACCTGACTACCCTCCCGCTTAGCCATTAGATATCAGCCTAAATCTTAATTCCACGGGAAAAACTCTCTCCAGCCTCTGGACCAGAATAGGGCCCCTGTTCACACCCGGCTCTTAAACACCCGGCTCCACTGGGGCCTTACTGGCTGGCTGTCCCACCCCGAGAACAAACAGCATTGTAGTGGTTGGTGTCACCCCTGGGAGGTAGCCAAGGGCTCTGCACGTGACAGATGGTCACCATTTCTCATGGGGTCCTCATGTCAGTCGCCTGCCCCAAGACATAACGTTTTTCTCTAGGTCTTTTCATTGATAAATTGTTTCCAGGATTAGTACCGATTGCTTTCTTTGATTTGGAGTGTCTTCTGCAGGAAGCAGGGGAGCTACATTCACTGTTTCAACCCGACCAGTAAAGAAGAGTCACTGCTCGGGCTTCTCCTGAAAACGAGGCAGGCCCTTTTCCACAGTGCACGGCGAGCTGAGCACAAAGCCCACGGCGGGTGGCTATCCACGTGGGAAGCTTCAGGGGGCAAGTTCCTAACTCGACTCCCCATGGCCCCTGCAGGTGTGAAGGGGGCAGGAGGAACCTTCAGAGACGTGTGCATGGCCTCACCAGAGCCCACACCCCTGCAGGAGGAGGAGGAGGGCCTGGGGAGGGGGGTCACCCTGAGTCAGAGAGGTGACCAAAGCTTGTGAGCCCCTGCCAACGGCAAAGCATCTCTCAGGTCCCAGCAGTGTTGTCATAAGCAGGGCAGCGGAGAGTCACCTGAGCTTCCTCTGATCTCAGGTGTGCGGTCAGCATGTCCGGGGCGCAGGGATGTGCCAGCAGGTCAGAGAAAGACGGGGTGCTATTAAGAGGCTCAAAAGCAGCCCAACCTGACTGACAACTCGAAGGTGGTCTACTGTATTGAATTTGAGGACCACGGGAACTTGCTCCCCAGAGCATTCTCTCTCCCTTTAGGGGGCATTTAAATCGCATGGTTGGACCGTCACGAGCCCTAACCAGCTACAGCCTCCGGGTTGAGCACATGTTCTTGTGAGGTAACGTCAGCCGCACATTCATAACCTAACACAATCGAACACGCTCTCTATCCTGAGACATTTTTGACTTTACACTTTTTTTTTTTTTACTTAGCCTCTTTTCTCCCTGATCTAAGTCAAATCTCTGAAAGCTAAAAATGCAAGATATGCTTTCGAATGGGAAAAGGACAAGGGGAGGGGCTGCAGGGCCCGTGATGGCCAGGTCAAATGACAGCGCTCTTTTCAAAAGGGGACCTTCCCATAGTTATGCCTCCTTTAACTGACGGAAGAAAATCCTGTATAAGACATCTAAATATCACACAATAAATCAAAGCGAACTACAAAACACAAGCTCAAAACTCCCAGCAGATGTAGGTACTGTGCAGTAATAAAATCAAGTGGTAACGTTAACATCCAGTTACAGACTCCAGAAAGAAAAGTACATTGGTAAATTCCCTTCGTGGCTCAGCAGTTAACAAACCTGACTAGTATCCATGAGGACTCAGGTTCAATCCCTGGCCTTGCTCGGTGGGTTAAGGATCCAGTGTTACCATGAGCTGTGGTGTCGGTTGCAGATGAGGCTCGGATCTGGCGCTGCTGTGGTGTAGGCCAGTGGCTACAGCTCTGATTGGACCCCTAGCCTGGGAGCCTCCATATGCTGTAGGTGCAGCCCCCAAAAAACCAAAACAAAACAAACAAGCAAAGGACACTGGAAAATACTCCTATTTAATCATTCACAGAGAATACTTACCCAGTTTCCCATAGGGTGCCTGTTATATACAACAAAGAGATTCCTTCATGCTGTGGATGTAAGCTCTCTAGTTAGAAATTGTATTTATTGAGCACTTCCTCTACTGAGCTAAGATGCTCATGTATATTATCTCAGGGGAATCTGCATAAAATCCTAGAATGGATATGACAGTGACTCCCATTTTACGCAAAGGAAAGTGAGGCTTAGGGAAGTAATGCAACTTGCCCAGGATAAGAGCAAGGCCTTGAACCTGATTCTAGAGCTGAAAACCATCACTACCGTCCGGGGGGGCTTCCCCCATGTCTGCCTGCTCAGACCAGGTGGCTGGTGCCCTGAAGGACACCCCCGCTGGCCCCTCCAAGACCACAAGTGCCTGAGGTGAGCAGCCGTGCAGCCTCAGCACTGGGGAACAATCTTAACACGTGTATTCTCGTGGGACGCCCAAGAGCCGAGAGGCTGTCACACCACCCACTTGCAAAGAGGAAGATGACAAGAAGCAAAGTGTCAGTTTTACACATTTACATCTGCTACTTCCTGTCTTTCTTGGAGGTTTGTTTATAGTTTATAATCCAGGCTAAGTTGTGAATTTCAGTTATTCACAGATACATATTTAGCTAATTATACAAACCTCCATAATGAAACGTTTTAAAACCTTCTTCAATGCAGACCCCAGGCCCTGAGTCACACCTACTGCAGATGCACCATTGCCTATAAAGTCACTTGAAAAACAGATGCCGAGGCTTGGCTCCCATGTCTGAATCAAAAATTCTGGAGTACGGGGCTCCCACTGTGGTGCAACAGGATCGGCGGCACCTTGGGAGTGCTGGGACGCAGGTTTGATTCCCAGCCCGGCACAGCGGGCTAAGGACCTGGCGTCGCTGCAGCCGTGGCCTAGGTTGAGACTGCGGCACAGGTCTGATTCCTGGCCTGGGAGATCCACATGCCGAGGTGCGGCCAAAAAAAAAAAAAAAAAAAAACCCCAAACAATTCTGGGAGTGTGGTCAGCATATCGGTGCTTTTATAGAGTTCTTACACGCGAGTCTGATGTGCACCAAACCTCCTGTTTTGACAAGCAGTGATTTAGCAGTATGATAAGATCACCCAGATTTCACCAAAACCGTTTTTTCCCTAGATCTTGTTTAGTGATTTGCTGGTCGATTCAAGTGCAGTGGTGCCTGAAGCTCAGGACCCCGTCCTGTCACCTCTTCAGCAGACTGGGAATTACCTGGGATGTACCTAAAAATGGACTTTCTCCTTACTGTCACTATATTAAGCTTTCAGATCTTTAAGAACATAAATAACCCTTGGACATCATCTGAAGTCATCTCAGTTTCAAGGGAGTTGACAAGCCTCAACCTCACCCACCTCACTATCACATTGCTATGCATTCCTGAGTCCAGAGTGACTCACCAATTCATCAGCCTGGACTCACCCTGCACTCAATTTTAACCAATTAAGCACTCTCCTGGCCAAGCTGCTCCTTTTGGGCAGCCCTCCCTCACCCTTGGGCTCAGCTCTCCCACCTCTTGCCTGGGCAGTTAAGGACCCTGCCTCTGGCCACAGCGGCTACACTGGCTGAACTGGCCCAGCCTGGTGATGAATGACCACACACCCAGGGCTGGCTCTCCTATTTTTCCTTTGGCTCTGAAACTTCCCCTTGACTGCAGCTTCAGCTAAAGAATACAGAGGCAATTATAGTGATTGATGAGTAAATACTGGGAGTAAAATTTACCAAAAAACCAAAAACCCCAAGAAAGTAATTTAAAAAAAAAAATTGTAGATAATCCAACAATGGTCTTTTTATACGTTGCAACCCGAAAAACCCTTGAGTATCTCTCCAGATGTGGGAACACGAGGTCCCCCCGGGCCCCCCTAGTGTCACCCAAGGGTGCCATTTCCCACCGTGAACACAGGTGCCCTCCCTCAAGGGCTGTGCCCTCCCCATCTCCTCCATCCTTCACCAGGAGCCTTGCCACCACTCCTCCTGCCCCACACTTAAAATACGTTGTATTAGCCACCATGCCGCCTCCTCTAGCATTCTGTTTTTCCAGAACCCTGCTGAGATGGGACGGTGATACCCAGTTAAAGCAAAAAGGAGAGCTCCTCTGCCCTCGTCACTGTGCCCAAGCAGCAGCCCCAAGTCCTGCAGGTGGCGGGGATCCGCAATGCACTAACCTTTTCATTCCCACCCCTCTCACTTCTTAACGAAATGTCATACCTCAAGGTATGAAACCACGGGGGGAAAAACAACCCCATGTGTTTTCAGGTAAAGACACTGATAGTGAAACCTGTGAGGTTCTACTCAAGTTGTTTGGTGTGTTTTAGTTGAGGAAAAAAATTTTTTTTCTTTAAAGATTTAAGGTAGGAAATTGGGAACACAAATTGATGACAAATACCTTGGGCGCTCTCGGTTTTAAGGGGAATGACACAAGAACACCGTTTGATCATGTTTTACTGGGAGGAGCTGAAATCCGGGACCTTGGCTGTACGTAATACCAAAGAGAGAGACAAGCACACAAACGACCACTTACCCTAGGAAATGAGTCTTCCACAAAGAACGAGTGGTTTAGACCTAAGGAAAGGTAAAAATGCCTCGTAGAGAATGAAGGCCCAGGTGGCACTCGGGCTGGTTCTTAGTGGACACACGGACAAGGTACTGCTATGCGTCAAGAGGGACGATCAAGATAAACTGTTTTCTTGGGGTTTCTCCCCGTGTTCTTTGTACTAAAGATTTCTTGATGGATGTCTTCACCCAGGAATCAAGTCTAGGGAAGGAGATCCATGGGTAAGAAAGTGAGAACTACTCCCTTCCTGACACCAAAGGCTTCCCAACGAGGATTCGGGGCACTCTGAGTACAGCCTCAGTATACCAAGGTCAGGTTTCCTCCCAACCTTCATCTTAAGATCTCAACCCTTTTTCATATATGGCACGAGGACCAAGTTCCGTATCTGGAATGCGCTGTCTGATCTAACACATTTTTCGGTCACCACTGAAAAATGGATGTTAAACTGAGTCCTGAACGTGCATCCTGAGAGATAACAAAGTACAGGCAGGCCAAAAGGAAGCTGGGGAAGTGACCCAGAAGGAATTTAGCACTTACTACCTCATCGCTGCATGTATTTCCTTATCATGACTTAGAAGAATGCATTCAGCAACAGAGGAGGTGGAAAGGAGGGGGCGGTGGCAAACGCAACAGTTACCTTGTGAGCCTTCCAGAATGACGGCAGCCTTAATTTTTCACATGTCGTCCTAATACTACTACCCAGAAATAAGCCTAGATTTTCTGGAGTCTGATGTTATACAGAAAATGAAATGTGCCCAGTACCCTAAGGAAAGCACTAAAGGAAGTTCTTTCAAACGTGTGGTAAGCGTAACTTTATGGAATCACAGTTGACTTCCACAGTTTTCCAAAGTTTTTTGCCCTCTGAAAGCCGCTTTCATATATACTTATGCGGGTCCAGTCCAAAAAAGAGGAGGCTTTAGGTCAGGATTAACTCACTACGGCAGGAATTCTAGACTCTGGACAGGAAAAGTCCTTCATGGGCCCCCAAACCGCAATCTGGGGAAGAGGAACAACACTTGTATTTCTTCTGGCTTCCAAGCAGGTCAAAACCTAGGGAAAATCACTTAAATCTCACATCCGTCCTAAACACTACAAACTATTCGCAGTCTGAACCAGAAAGGGTGACTATACTAACCATTCAGTTAAAAAAGCAATTTTAAAAATCAAAATCATCTGTCAAACCTCCAATTTTTACTTTCCAAGGTTTCTGGATGTCTATGTCAAAGTGACCCCTAGGTTGCTTTTTACACACTTGGCTCAGCTTACACGGAGCATACCTACCAGACCATTACCTGGACCAGCTTAATTGCATAGGAAGATCTTTTTTTTTTAACTATGTTTACATTTTTCTTAAATTAACTTTAAAAAAGCATAGTAAAGAGTCTGAGGACAAATTATTCAACTGTTTATCATACATAAGACCGCATGACTATAATACAAAGGGGAGTCTTTTTCATTTAACGTTACAATATACACAGCAAGTCCGGACCAGATCTTACAATCTGCACACAGGTATTTAACCTTTTCCATGCTGTTTATGTTTACAATGCACAGAAGTCCTGTAACCAAACCGTGTAGTAAAGCACACAAAACTGGACTGTAACATAACACAGTATGCAGAAGCATTGGATTTTATGATTTCCTTTATGTAAATAGCGGTTTAAAAACTGCTTTCGTTTTTGGTGCTTGCTGAGATGTGGCAACCAGCACAGAAAAAAATGGCCTGACCCCTGTATCTTCACCTCATGTTCCTAACGGCAGCAACTACTGAATTCCTCCTGATATTGCTGGGCTCAGGACGATCTCCTCTTGCTCACTGTAAACCTTTATGAACTAGGAAGTTCAAAATCATCCACAGGCCTGACATTTGGTTACAAAATAAACATGCATTTCCTGATTAACAACAAAAAACTTTGTGGTTTATAAAAACGGATATTCCCGAGTTTCCATTCACATTCACAGAGTGTTAAGCCTTTCTTTTGTCACTGTTGACATATAAAAACCTGCTTTTGTTCGGAAAAAGTTGACCTAGTCAGCCCCGGGGAACTGACCAATAAAAAGTAATGTGGTGTTCTGCGGAGTTTCTTTTGAACAGGGTTATTGGCAGAGGTAGATTACTGCTTCTTTTCTAGGCTTCTTTGATCCTGGACAGGTAAATTCCTTATCTTCATTCTCCCAATTCAACCGCTCAAATGTATAACACCGTAAAATTGGTCAATTTAAAAATGGGAACACAAATTTAGCAACTGCCAGACTGTGTTACATTAAGGCAGCATAATCTCAAAACTAGGCACCTGTTAGACACCAGCCTGTTCGCTTCAGGTCATGCGTGAGAGTTCTGCTTCACTCGTGCTCGTATTTTGGACCTGGTGGTGCAATCAAGGTCTTGCTTTCAAGTCTACAAGTAGGTTAATCAGGAATACAAGAATCAACTGCTGGTTCCATAGCTTCTGGATCCAGTGTCCCTTTACCTTCAGAAGCCTGAACACATTTAGAATGTAACAGATGTTGTCATCTTGAATTAGATGTCAATCTATTATGTTCAGTACACAGATTTGCTGTAAATGTATTGGCTATGGATTCAACAACAGTTCCAGTTTTGTTTAAGCAATAGTACAGCCATAATTTTCAACTGACATTTAAAAATGGTCTAGTTACACCTTGTGTCAAAGTGCAGAACTGCTACATTATTGGTTACAGACATCTATGTGCTATAAAAACAGCTTTGGTACAATAAATTATCAAAAAAGAAAATAAATTTTTGTAAAATTCACAGCATAATTGTGAGGCAAAAAAGCAGTCACATAAAATTCTGCATTTTTTAAAAATGTTCAGGATGAACAGAAGACATCTTTGTGCAGAAGAAATGGTGGAGATACCACGTGCCGAGAAAAAGCAAAAGAAAAAGTAAAAAGCAGGAAGGGACACAGCTGTAGCTATTTCCATCAAAGCAAACCACTACTTCTGTGACCTTCAACCAATAAGGAAGTCAACTTTATGACACACGCAAAGTGACCTTGCAATACCTTACAATTAGTGGGTCACAAAAGTCTATTTTAAAAGAAAGGCCTCTTGAATTACCCATTCTCTGTGTTTTCAGCATTAAGGACTGTCTGCAAAAGCGTGTCCAAAAGTGATTGCATCTGAAATGGTAGGCTCTTCTAATTTCGAGTCCAAATCCATAAGGCCAAAGGTTATCCCAAAGACCACCACTCAGACCTCCCCAGGACTGGCCATGACTGACCCGTTGATTGCTTCTCAGTGCACCTTGGTTAGGAGACCAGTCACGTTCCATCACTATCTCACTGTGGCCTCGACAACGGGAGACCCACAGGATCCCAGGTAATTGCTGCTTTGCTCCTCAGTAGGTTCAGACAGGAGAGTTCTGATCCCGCCACGTAGCATGCTTACTGTGCCTTACAAACTCCAATACAGCCGTCCCTTCCATACAGCTGAAGGTG
Source organism: Phacochoerus africanus (assembly GCF_016906955.1). Taxonomy (NCBI): domain Eukaryota; kingdom Metazoa; phylum Chordata; class Mammalia; order Artiodactyla; family Suidae; genus Phacochoerus; species Phacochoerus africanus. The sequence goes on along the minus strand of NC_062544.1, from coordinate 281,140,521 downwards.
ATGTCGGTGTGAGCGGGAGGTCCCTCTTCCTTACAGTACTGCATTTCCGCGCCCAAGTGTGTTCAGAGGACTCAAAAACCAAACTTCCCACCCCCCACCCAAAACAAAACCAAACCAAACAAAAACGGGGGGGAAAAAGGAAAAACAAAAAGGGGAAAGAAACACCCTCATGGGGCCCTTTATGCGAATTATGTGCAGTGCCTTTTATTTTAAAACTAGTTGGCAAATGATCAAGACCAACATCTGAACAATAACGTCTGTGGAATAGAAAGACAAAAAACCCCACTATGACTGGGATGTGGCAAGTTAAAATGGGGGAGGCAAAAAGAGGACACCTCTGAGCTATCCATGAAGATGGGTTTGGACATGGCTCTTTTAAAAACTTCATTGTCCCTTTGCAATCTTTTCAAGTTAAAAAAAAAAAAAAAGTCAGCTTTGCCCTCTTGTAGCGGTTCAGTGTGTTAATCTCCTTCTGATTCAAGCAGCTTTGCACTTTGTTTTTTGGAAAAAAACACCACTTCTATAAAAACACACAAGAAACAAACTCAAGTTTCAATTTAGTCACGAGCTAGCTACAGGACTCTGTTGCACACAAACTCCTGTCATGGGGGACTCTTCTCTATCGGCCCCTTGCCTCATTGTCAGATGTCCTTCAGTCATGTAATGTGCAGGACCTGTATTAGCAGAAAATTGGTATGTCGGATGTCCAGCTATGCCAGTCTCTTGGCGGGGATTGGAGTAGACGGTTAAGTTAACGTCCATAGCTCCATTCTGTCCAAAGTCCAAGGTATTAGCAGCCACTGGGCGATTCTGGTAGGCCTGGTTGCCTTGATTACCAGTAGAGGAGGAAGATGTCGAGGAGGAAGTAGTTGAGGAGGACAGGGATGTCATGGAGTGGTGACTATGGCCAACCTCCATAGAATCCTGGGTAGAGGAGCTATTTGTTGGAGAATTGTAGACCCTTGGCCTGGTCCGGTTACCCAAGGCTTGTTGTCCATGGTGGTGGTGGTGATGGTGGTGGTGGTGGTGGTGGTGATGGGAACTGTTTCCGTGGTGATGATGCAATGCATTCTGTTGAGGGGCTACATGAAAGGTTGTTTCTTGAACGGGATGAGTTTCAACAGTGACTTGTGTAGGAGCATCAGTGCCTGACCAAGCAAGGGGAGCAGGAAATTGCTGACGCACCTGTAAGAACAGATTTTAAAACAAGGTATTCAGAGTGCCGTTTCCAAGCTTTACTTTCCAGTTAACAGCTACGATGCCAGCATTTGCATTGATCAGAAAGAGGGTTTTGAAGTTTTAAGGTGTTAGATAGTTCTATAACATAAACTTCCAAATATGTTCAAGAGTGAAAACGATTTTACCATGAAAGCTGCAACTTTTAGCAAGTTATACCCATGAACAGGCGCATATATTTTACTGGCCACTTTCTTTCCTCGGAAGCATTACTTATACCAGGTTTCAGCAAATTTTTTCTGGAAAGAGCCAGAGAGTAAGTATCTGACAGGTCCAAAAGGAACTCTTTACTCTCCCCCTCGAGCCCGTTCTCTCTCCATCCTTCCTATTTTAAGAGAAGCACCACTACCCCTCTAGCTGTTCAACCACTCCTCCATCCAAACAATCACAAGTACTACTAAAACAGAACTCAAATCCGGCCTCTTTTCTCTATCTCCACCACCATAACTCTATCCTAGGCCACCATCATCTCTTGCCTAGACTAATTCCACAGCCTCCTACCTCAACTCCCATCTTTCCCCTTCCCCAAGCCATTCTCCAAAGAGCAGCAAGAACAGTCTTTTTAAAACACAAATCCAGGAGTTCCCGCTGTGGTGCAGTGGGTTAAGAATCCATAAACAATCCGCTCAGTCCAGCCACCCGAGTCCCCGCTACACTGGGTCTTCCTTCTGCTCTACCTTGACCAGGTCAACATCTTTCAAATGCCTCCGAGTAGCTGCACTTACTGTTCCCTTCTGCTTAGAAGGCTCGATTTCTAATTTCTGTGTGGATACTTGCTTCTTATCATTTCAGTTCCAAAGTCTTCCCACACCAGTCTAGCTAAGATGGTCCCGACTCCTGTCGCAGAGGCTACTAGTTGTCCTCAAAAACCATATTCTTCTTCCTGACCACATGACTGCATTACGCTCACTCCCCAGCCTCCCCTGCACTTAGACACAGCCGTGTTACTATTTTAGTCAACTGAATGTGAATGCAAGTTGCTATGTTACAGCCACCTCAGGCCCACAGACACCTCCCAAGTCCTTCTGCCTGCGGGACACAGCAGATAACCAGGCCCATGGGGATGGCGCAAGATGGTGGGAACCCGAGCCGTGGGAGAGAGCCACTGAACCTCAGTGCCCACTCCAGACTACCTTGTAAAAACGAAACTTCACATTCTCTAAGTTACCACATTTTGGAACCCTGTCTGTTATCAGCTGGGCCTGCTTGAATTAATACATTCTCACCCAACAAACAGCAATTCTCGAGTACATCCTGACTTTTCAGGTAATAGTACTTGGAATTTCTAGTCATTTAGTTCATTTTGTTTATTTACTGTGTCACTGTAAGCTCTAGGAAGGCAATACCCGTGTCTTTATCACCAGTGGCTAGCAAAGATCATTAAGTATTTACTCAATGAAGGTGGTCTCAAAATCTAATTCAAGAAATTTTCTTTTTTTGTGCTTTTTAGGACTGCATCCATATGGCATATGGAAGTTCCCAGGCTAGGGGGCAAATCGGAGCTGTAGCCACTGGCCTAGGCCACAGCCACAGAAACTTGGGATCCAAGCCGCATTTGTGACCTACACCACAGCTCACGGCAACACCCGATCCTTAACCCACTGAGTGAGGCCGGGGATCAAACCCTCATCCTCATGGATACTAGTCAGGCTCATTCCCTGAGCCACAACAGGAAACCCCAAATTCAAGAAATATTATTGAAAATAATCCACTAGAAAAATAGAAAGTTCTCAGAAAATACCAATGGCTCTTAAACTATGAACCTACTCAAATTCATGCATAGGAAGAAATAAGAATATAACCATTCTCTGTCCAACACCAGCTGTCATTTCAGACTAGCCGCACTGACTGCTTCTCCGAACTCAGCTGGCTGCGGCTAAATTGGTAAAACTATATGGAGGGCAATTTGGCAACAGTTATCAAAATGACAAACCACATTACTCTTTGATCCAACAGTCTTATGTCCAGGAATTTATATCACAGATAAACTGCATGAGTGTGGATGATTTATATTTAGAGTTGTTTATTAAAGCATATTTGCAGTAGTAAAAAAAGATTAAAAATAAGCTAAAAGGGGACTACATTAATAGGGAAACTACTGAAATGACTCACGGAATATCTGAACAACAGAATGCTGTGTGACTACTAAAAACCAAACGAAAAGAAGGAAAATGCTCTTTATGTAATGATAGGGAAAGAGCTCTATAATATGTTTAAAAGTATATGTAAACCTGTTAAAATAAAAAAACAGGATACGAAATACTGTGCCTGTACAAAGGTTAGGTGAAGAACACAGAATTGCGTTTGCGTGCATGTGTATAAACTCTCAAACACCAGCAACATTAATTTAGAATTCGGTGGCTAGAGGACATGGAAGGAAGATTTTTTTCACTGAATCCTCTTTTACATTTATTTTGAAACCACATGAACATCTCAATTATTCAAAAATTAAATAAGAAAGGATGTGAGGCAAATAAGGAATAATGACTTCTGCTGACTACAGGCCGGAGGTGTACACACGTCTTAGGTCCTCGCTGGTTTGTGTCCCTCCTGGTACCCAGCCGTATCCTGACAGCACTGACTCTACCTGGAGGAGAAGGGAAGGAAAAGAAGAAAGGAGGTCCTTCTGAAGAGGTAGGGAAAGCCCCTGGCAGTGATCTCTAAGACCCGAAGGATACACAGTAGTAGTTACCAAAGCAGGGAGGGAAGGAAAGAGTGCTCGAGGCCGAGCAGAGCCGGTGTGAGAAAGGCCAAAGGGAGGACGCTCCTGCCGAAAAAAGAAAAAAACGCCACTGAGACCAGAGTGCGTGCAGATGAGGGATGACCGGAGTAGGGCCAGATCACAGAAATCACTTTTTTTTAAACATGAAAGACAAAAGCATTGAAAGCAGGGGACAGAGCCGGATCAGACCGCTGTAGTGAACACTCACCTGGCTGCAGAGAAGAGAAAAGGTGGACTGGTGAATGAAACCGAACACTTCAAGTCAAGTGAGGACACCCTTTACAGTAAGATAGGCTGAAGTCAGAATCCATACTGTTTACCACTCGATTCAGTGTGGGTGGGTAGGCAAGAGGAGTCAAGGATTAACTCCCCAAGCACCCGGTACAAGACTTGAGCAAAGGGGTGAATTCAGGGCCATTTACGCCAAGAACAGATAAAAGCAGAGGAGCTGTGCTGGAGGAGGAAATGGTGGTTTACAGGACGCGAATTTGTTGTGCCATGCTGTGTAGACTTTCAAAGTGATATTTCTAGTAAATGATTAGAAATAAAGAGGTGGGGCTCAGGAGTGACGTCTAGGCCAGAAATAAAGACGCCAAGTGACTTACATCAGGATGGTAGCTAATCGCTGGTAAGAGCAGGGGAGGTCACCAGGAAGTGTCTAAGGTGAGAGAGAGGGCACACAACACCTACGGTTACATGACGGCCGAAGAAGAGAATCCAAAATGGAGACAGTGAAGGAAGGGCCGCGGGCCAGGATTAGGGCCCTTCTGGCAAGAAAGGCCCAGAAGAGGGCTTCAAGGGGCAGGGAGAAGCCAGCGCTGTCAACGTGAGCGAGGCACAAAGAGGGAGGGACGTGACGGGGTGTCTGCTGGTGACTCCGCAGGAGCCGTTTCCTGATTGGGAGGCAGCCCCCTGGAGGAAGCTGCAGAGTCGTAAAGGGGAGGAAACAGGGCCCAGGGGCAGCAGAGACGTGGGGGGAGAAGGGCCCGGGCCAACGGGCGAGGCCCAGGGTTGACCAGGTGCCGAGGGGGAGAGAGCCAGCGGAGGCGGCGAAGCGGCAGCAGAGCAGAGGACAGAGCCCCGAGCAGGCAGGAGAGGGGAAGGCCGAGGCGGGCTGGCCGCGCCGGAAGCTGCCGCGTCTGTGGCCAGGGCCGGAGACCAGCAGCCGCGCCCGCGCCGAGGCTGGACGAGGTGTCTGGTGATGGTGACACGCTCCTCTCTGAACGCGGTTCCTTACACGGCGGCGAGTGAGTGAGTGAGTGAGGAGGGAGAAGGGGAGGCCAAAGGTTTCTAAGAGGAGGACAAGACTGTCAGACAGCTACTGAAGAGAATGGAAGTGGGAAGAGGTGACCGGGAAACGGGGGCGCCTGCTCGGCCGGGGCATGACCGGAGGGACAACGGTGCCCACGGGCGTGCTCTCCTCCGCGGCGCGCAGCAGGCCTGGACCCGAGAGAGGGCGTGCTCCTCATCCTCTTCCATTTGCCTTCACTCATCAAATGCATTCTGGCCTCTTGTCCTGAGACACCGTAACAGAGTACTCGGGAGCACTAACTTACTATTTTACAAAAGGCTCTAAAGACATTTTTACTACTCCATCTGCTTCACTTCTTACAAAATGTACTTAGTCAGACCCTCTTAAACAGGTTTAGAAAACAAACAAAAAACCTTCAAAACAAAACAACATGAAGGTGAAAATCCAACCGCGAACTGACTACGAATCTACAACTATCAATAATAAAAGATCACGGGAGGCTGGAGGGTGCAGCAATTAAGATCATGAGCCTCAGAGAGTTACTTTAACCTATCAAGTCTCAGGGCCCACTGTAAAATGAAAATCCAAACGGTGCAGGGCTCAAGTTGCTGCCACAGTAGATGAGCTAGAACGCAGGAAGAAAACGCCTGGAGGGACAGCTGGCATGCACTCAGGAGGTGCTAGCTATTTCTAAACAAGAAGGGAGGAGATTATTAGGATGTGCTGCTCTAGCCAATACCTTCCCAATGAGGGAGCTATGAACCTTTAAATGACATAACTGTCCCAGAGATACCTGGCATCCGACACTGCTACCCCCGGCACGGCAGAGGGTGGTATGACAGCTCACCTGGGGACTGTGTGTCTCACAGTCCATGGCCTGGACGGCGGCCGTGAAGTGCCCGCCGCTGTGCCGATGCTGGTGCGTTGGGTCCGACCTGGCTCGCCCACTGTTGCTCGTCCCCGACGATCCCCCTTGAGTATCAGGACACAATACAACTTGTGAGTTTAAAGTAAATTTTTTTCAAGTATATATCGTAAAAGTGTAACATTAAAATTAAAACTAAGTGTATCACCAAAAAAATCTCTATCAACCTGAAAGCACACCCAAAAGGCGTTCATTTCTCTACGTTCTTTCACAGCAACTGCTGGACTAAAACATGACCAAGTTTCACTAAGTCAAGGGAAAACGCAAGCACGTGGACCAAGTATTTCCATGTTAAAAACAATGAAAAACTGTTAATTGCTTAATAAAGAGTTTGTCTCCAAGCAGAATGTATTACACGCATAATTAAGTACTGGAGCTTTGGGGGAGGTGAACTTATTTTTACTAGCCACCAGGAATACATTTAGGAAAAATAATTCCTCCTCACCCATTAACGAACTTTAAAAGCACTTGAAAATAACCCCCTCACTGTCGAGAAAAGAAACATGTCAAAGCCAGATGTAACATCGGAAGAGCAGACCTGAGCTGGACGACGTGCTGGACGTGGTACCCGAGGACTGGGACTGCTCCATGGCGGGACTCGTGGAAACACTGTTACTTGTGTTTGTACCTTCGTCAGCTGTCTTCTTGAAAAAACTGTGCTGCAGGGCATAGTAAGGTTGAATTCGAGTTTTGGGGTCATAGTCAAGCATCCTTAAGATGAGGTCTTTGAACTTCAAGTAGTCAGCCACCGTGTGACCCGATTCCCCAGCACGACGCCCACCAGGCCCTCCTGTTTCTACTCCGAGGATGTTATGAAGCTTACGGGTTGCTGGTGGTTTATACTCCTAAAGGGAAGGAAAATAAAAGGGCTTTGTCTAAATTTCATGGAATATGTAAAAGCCTACATAACGTCAGACATGCTTACTTATATGGTATGTTGAGGCTTTTATTAAGAAGAATGTTTCACTGTTAGATCCCCTGTATTTCACACATTACTATACCAAACACACCATAGTTAGGAAAAATTCAAAATAATGTTAAGAGCAAAGATGACGATAAACATCCTGTAGCCCAGAGATCCGCAAACTACTGCTTGGCCCAGGGCCCGTTTTTAAACAGTCCAGCTATGAGTGCCTTTTATCTTTTTAAGAACTATCAAGACAAACATAAGAATTCACATCAGAAATCCACAGAGTCTAAAGCTTTATGACATGGTCCTTTAGAGAGGACGTGTGCCAGCCTTTGCTCATCGCAGTGGTCGTGAACCTCTTTTCTGCCCAATGCACCTGTGCACTTAGGTGAGCCTGCTCAGTAACAGTGGCTCATTAAAGCTGTGGAGAATCACGCCTAATAGCGAATCACTTACCTGCTCATATTCAGATAAAGAAACCAAACACAAATTATTTATGCCTCCCTTTAGAAAATATGTTTAACAATAAATTGCCTTAACATGAGCTGAGATTTTTCTGGAAACTCACGTTTGGTTTTGGTGGGGTTTTTTTTGTGGGGGGGAGCGGTACTGTGCTTGCGGTATACAGAAATTCCCAGATGAAGGACTGAACCCAAGCCGCAGCAGGGACCTGAGCCACAGCAGTGACAACACTAAGTCCTTAACCCACTAGACCACCAGGGAACCACTGGAAACTCATTTTTAAACAGATGACAGTATAGCCTTTAAAATCCCTATAAATACTGAATTTTTTCAGAACAGTATCAGTGGATTTTTTGCTTCTAGGTACGGTGTCGAAATCTTCGTGAGGCCACTGCTCTTACTCTAAAATCAAGAACAAGCCAGGAAGACAAACCACAAAAAGCACTGCTTTTAAAAAAAAGCCATTGGAGAGGTGAGGAATAAAGAAACTGGAATTAACTTAATAGCAAAAAATGAAAAGCCTTTTCTAAGAGAGAAGAGACTTATGGTGGGAGAAGCAGCAAATACCACAGATCTGATTAAGGAGTCCAGCCCAACTCCAAACCAACTTCTAACAGCTCTATGTGGTGGCCAGGCCGAAGGATGGGACAGGCAACGATCCAAGGAGGATCCCCCAGCGCTGTGCAAAGCTGAGGCCAGAGCAGCAGGGTGGACACGGACCACCCTGAGGCACCAAGTTAGGAGTGGGCTGCTGGCTGGGCAATGACGTATAAAAGATCTCTCGGGTCTTCACAAACACTGCTTAAAACCTATGAAGATAGTGGAGAATACAATCTAAATCAGCAAACAAAGCCCAGATTCAGCTAAACTACCAACAAAACTGACTCAGGCTCATCACACTAGTGGCCTGACGGAGTAAGAGGCATGCCTCTTTCTAAAGGAAGAGAAGATTTACTTCCACCTCAACTGTTCTTAAATACGGCAAGTCCAGCATACATTAAAAACATTACAGGAGTTCCCGTCATGGTGCAGCAGAAACGAATCCGACTAGGAACCATGACACGGGCTTGATCCCTGGCCTCGCTCAGTGGGTTAAGGATCTGGTGTTGCCATGAGCTGTGGTTTTGAACGCAGACACAGCTCAGATCTGATGTTGCTGTGGCTGTGGTGTAGGCTGGCAGCTGTAGCTCCGATTCAACCCCTAGCCTGGGAACCTCCACATACTGCTTGTGTGGCTCTAAAAAGGCAAAAAAAAAAATTTAATGACACAAGAAACAAAATGGGTATAATCAAGTGGGGGGGGGAACTCATATATAAATGACCCAAAAGTTGAAAGAGGCATTTAAAAATAACTATGATAAAAAAAAGAATGTTAGTTCAAAAGGTATGTGGATGGATAGACTGGGGGTGAGGGGGGAGATTAAAATTATGTTTTAAAAAAGACAAACAATGCAGTGTCAGAAACGAAGACTCCATTTAATGATTTTAACAGGAGACGAGGCTCAGCAGAAGAAAAGCAATCAGTGAACTAGAAGACAGAGCAAATAAATTATCCAAACTATCACACAAAAAAGAAAACAAAATGAGTAAACCGAACATACTCTGAGATAATATTAAGCACTATAACATACATTTAATGATAACTAGTAGAAGAGCAAGTGAAGCAGAACAAATATTTGAAAAGATAATGTCTGAGGATTTTCAAAAACTGATCAACTCACAGATCTAACAAACTCAGCAAACTCCATGGAAACTAAATACAAACATAATCATACATAAGGACCTAACAGTCAAACTGCTGAAAAATTCAAACAAAACCAAAAATCTACATAAAAATCAGCCAGGGGAAGAGAGAGAAATATTTAATAAAGGAAACAGTACAAGGGAATATTACCCACCCATAAAAAAGAACAAAAATAATACCATTTGTAGAAAAATGGATACAACTAGAGATTCTCATACTAAGTGAGGTCAGAAAGACAAATACCGGAGTTCCCGTCGTGGCGCAGTGGTTAGCGAATCCGACTAGGAACCATGAGGTTGCGGGTTCGGTCCCTGCCCTTGCTCAGTGGGTTAACGATCCGGCATTGCCGTGAGCTGTGGTGTAGGCCGCAGACTCGGCTCAGATCCCACGTTGCTATGGCTCTGGTGTAGGCCGGTGGCTACAGCTCCGATTCAACCCCTAGCCTGGGAACCTCCATATGCCGTGGGAGCGGCCCAAAGAAATAGCAAAAAGACAAAAAAAAAAAAAAAAAGACAAATACCATATATCACTTACATGTGGAATCTAAAATATGAAACAAATGAACCTACTAAAAAACAGAAAAAGACTCACAGACATGGAGAACAGACTTGTGGCTGCCAAGGGGGAGGGCCGAGGGAGGGGGATGGACTGAGAGTTTGGGGTTAATAGATGCAAACTATTGCATTTAGAATGGATAGACAATAAGCTCTTACTGTATGTATAGCACAGGGAACCATATCCAATCTCCTGGGACAGATCATGATGGAAAATAATCTACTAGAAAAAGGATACATACATATGTATATGTACATATATACATATACGACATACATACATATACCATATATCACTTGTATATATGTATATATGTATGACTGAGTCACTTTGCTGTACAGTAGAAACTGGTACAACATTGTAAGTCAACTGTACTTTAATTTTTAAAAAATGAGCAAAAGAGGTGAGGGAGATTAAGAGGTACAAACTTCCAGATATGGAATAAAGGAATCACAGGGATGGAATGCAGAGCATCGGGAATACAGTCAATAATAATAAAATATCTTTGTATGGTGACAGAGGTAACCAGAAAAATATGTATACAGTAGGTATGGATATCATTACTAGAAAGCCAAAAGGGTCCTTGAAACATGAAATGACAAATTAAAAGTAAAATCACTAAGGAAATAAACTGCACAATTATACCCAAGGACAGCACATGCACATTTATTTATAGCTATGGTTAAAATAACTAGTGCATCCTTCATAATGCAATTAATCATTTGGTTACAGATTTGATTTTTTATTGCTGTTGAAAATTTCAGTTTAAAGAGAAATAATTATTTTATACTTTTTTTCCCCCACGTGCGCCCACTGAATGTGAAAGTTCCTGGGCCAGGGATCAAGCTCACGCTACAGAAGCAACTCAAGCCACCACAGTGACAACACAGGATCCTTAATCCATTGTGCCACAAGCGACCTCCTAATTATTTCATACTTTTAAAAATTAAGTTTCTTCAGTCAGTTGCTGACTGCAGCTAAGGAAACCTCTCATAAAATCTACAATTAATACATATTAAATGTAGGTTAAGGTACTTTCAATTTTAAGGGAAAGAATTTATCTACTCTTTTCTGAAATGTCCCCCCCAAAACAATTTAAAATAACAAATATTGGAGCTGCCATTGTGGCTCAGCGGTAACAAACCCAACCATTATCCACGAGCATTCACGTTCGGTCCCTGGCCTTGCTCAGTGGGTTAAGTATCCGGTGTTGCCATGAGCTATGGTGTAGAGGCTGCAGACGTGGCTCGGATCCCACATTGCTGTGGCTGTAGTGAAGAGCGGCCGTCGCAGCTCCAATTCAACTCCTAGCCTGTACCTCCATATGGCACAGGTGCAGCCTTAAAAAGCAAACAAAAATAAAATAAATAAAATGATTATTATAAATAAAATAAAATATTTATTATAAAATAAATAATAATTATTATCAATATTGAAGAAATGACAGCTTATAGTATTGTAGTGACTTAACTGGTTTTATAAGATAGAGATTAGGGAAATGGAATGAGATGTTTCATTTAGAAAAATTAAAAAAATAGAAGGACAGGGGAGTTCCCGTCGTGGCGCAGTGGTTAACGAATCCCACTAGGAACCATGAGGTTGCGGGTTCAGTCCCTGCCCTTGCTCAGTGGGTTAACGATCCGGCGTTGCCGTGAGCTGTGGTGTAGGTTGCAGACGCGGCTCGGATCCTGAGTTGCTGTGGCTCTGGCGTAGGCTGGTGGCTACAGCTCTGATTCAACCCCTAGCCTGGGAACCTCCATATGCCGCGGGAGCGGCCCAAGAAATAGCAACAACAACAACAACAAAAAACAAAAAACAAAAAAAAAAGAAGGACAAAAAAGTAACAAAACTTCAGGAGTTTCCGTTGTGGCTGAGTGGTAATGAACCCAACTAGTAACCACTGAGGATGCAGTTTCAATCCCCGGCCTCAGGTAGGTTAAGCATCCCACATTGCTGTGGCTATGGTGTAAGCCAGCAGCTGTAGTTCTGATTTGACCCCTAGCCCGGGAACTTCCATATGCCACACATGTGGCTCTAAAAAGAAAAAAAAAAAAAAAGAGAGAGAGAGCAACAAAACCTCAAATTGGAGAAAGAAGTAGTAGCCGGTATCACAGAGAGAGAGAGAAAAACATAAAGGGGGCTTCACATCCTCAATGCTAATTGAAATCAACTGGTAGGAGGCTACCTTGAATGTTGATGAAGCCAAGGACTCCCAGGCTGTGTTTTGGTTCAATGAGAAAAGGGGCCATGATTGATAAGCTATGTGGACAAATGCAAAAGGACTCAGGATGTCAGCTTGGTACTTTCCATTCCTTCTCCATGGAAAGTAGGCATAATTTAGCTGTCAGATACTGCACTGCCTGGAACTTCAGAGAATAAAGCAAAATGCAGCAAGCCACAAATCAGTTATGGAAGCTACAATTACATATATATTTTTTAAAATATATTCAAAAACAAACTATTTGATATGAAAAGTTAAAGACTCCATAGACGAAGGTCAATTACAGAAGACAAGCAGCATCTTCAGTTCACTGGAAATGACACCCGGTGGCAATATCACGAAAATGCAAGGGCAAAATAAAAATGGTGGCAAAAATAAAATCTCTTAAATGTTAAAAATGCAAAACTATAATCGCAAGGTGGATGGTATATAAATGACATATTTATAGACTATATTCATCTATAATAGAAAAATCTAATTACAAACCATGATTATTCTCAGATACATAAAACAAAGAGGTGTAAGTCAAGACACAAAACTGTCATCATCCACTCCATTAAAGTGACAAAGCTTATGTATCTGAAAGAAGTTCTCAGATTAAAAAAAAAAAATTACTAAAAGATTATCGTTTTAAAAACCTCACTTCCAAAGATTTTAGAGATGTGAAATTCCTGTTATTCAAGCTAGGAATCTGAAATCAAAGAACCACCTAGTAGGTTCATATTCTTGTCACAAACTGCCTAAGTCAAAATCGTTTACTGCAATTATGAATTTTGATGTTCACAGCTGCAGAACTGTTATACCTGTGACTTCACTATATATCCAAACTATGAGAAACAAAGGTCACTGATTCTACTGTTGACACAGGACATGGTGATTTGATCAGCTGCCACGAAAGGCAGACAAAATGAAGCTTCAAAGAAAATTCTGAGTATTATAAGCAAACGCTGGTCCATACACACAGTTCAGGTCAAACTATAATCAACTTGTGAAGAAAATATGTACCTAAGTTATCAATGGAACTACTGTTAATAACTGATATCAGTAACACTGATTTCAAGTAAATAACAAAATATGCTATAAAGACAGCTCAATGAAAGAAATATGACTGCTCAAAAAAATATTTCCTTATTTTACCCGTTTTCCATCTTTGGTCTTCTTTAAGTTCCAAGTGCCATCTGGCAACTTCTCAAAGAACTTTCTTGCTTTTGGTGCTTGGTCAAGAATATGAGCAGGTGGAATACCCAGAACTTCCACAATTTTATTCATCTGATCTACCTGTATTAAAATAAAAATAAAAAACCCTGTAATTTCTACTGTAGTCCATCCTACTTCTGCTCATCAATTCATTCATTCACAAATAATAAATAATAAATAACTCAAGCATCTCCTCTGTGTCAGGCACTCCTCTGGGCATTAAGCATATAATAATGAACAAAAGAGATAAAGTCCCGGCCTTCCCGAAACCCGACATTCCACAGAGGGGCGGGCAGACAATTAAGTAAACACATACATCTGTGGGATGGCAAGTGGTCATGGATCTAATGGAGAATAAGGAATGACTGGGGGGAGTTTTTAAACTTTTAAGTTTTGGGAGAGTTTTAGTTAAATAACCCCACACAAAAGGTTTACTAAAGTGTGGACCTAATAAAAGTATTTTTTTAAGTGCAGATTCATTCAACAGATCAAGTGTCTATTATATGCTAGAAACCATGTCCACTATAACTCAGCAGTAAACAAAAGAGACAAAAATCCCTGCCCCAAAGTTTCTATCATAGAGGAAGAGATCGCCAAGGAACAAATACATAGTAAAATTTATTAGATATGTCTAAGAACCATGAAGAAAATTAAAAGGGGATGAGGAGTCAGAAGGAACTGCAACTTAAAATAGGATGCCAGGAAAGGCTTCACCGAGAAGGTGACAGCAAAGCAAAACCTAAAGGCAGTGAGGGCAGGCCCGGGAGAGGGCCAAGGCAATGTGGCTGGGCCAGAGAGAGCTGGGGAGGCGGCAGGGCAGGTGGGAGAGAGAACGGGAGGGGCGGGGGCGCTTTCTGAGCTACTCAAAGGACTGTGACTTCCACCATGAGTGGGGTGGAAGTCACTGAAGCTTCAGACGCCCACGAAAAGGTGACAAGAGGGTAATATTCTTTATGACTAAAAGAAAAACAGGGAGCTCCTGCTATGCTCAGTGGTAACGAATCCGACTAGTATCCACGAGGACGCGGACTGGATCCCTGGCCCTGGCTCAGTGGGTTAAGGATCTGGCACTGCTGTGAGCTGTGGTGTAGGTTGCAGATGCGGCTTGGATCCTGCATAGCTGTGGCTGTGGTGTAGGCTTACAACTACAGTTCCGATTCAAGCCCTAACCTGGGAAGTTCTATATGCTGAGGGTGCAGCCCTAAAATGACCAAAGACAACAACAAATTTTTTACACTATGGTAGTTACTCGAAAAGAGCAGCTCACTAGCTACAGTGAACTGAATTAAAGGCAAGAGGAAGGGACAGGTTTCTGACACTAGCTATTAAACAGCTGTATAACCCAGTACAAGTTATTACATTTCGTTAGTCTTTTTTTTCCCTCTCTTTTAAGGGCCTCACCTGTGGTATATGGAAGTTCCTGGACTAGGGGTCAAATCAGAGCTGCAGCTGCCAGCCTATGCCAGAGCCACATGGGATCTGAGCCACGCCCGTGACCTCTGCTACAGCTCATGGCAAAGCTGGATCCTTAACCCACTGAGCCAGGCCAGGGATCCAACCTGCACCCTCAGGGACACTATGTTGGGTCCTTAACCTACTGAGCCACAGGGGGAATCCCATCTTTCTTTTCTCATGTATAAATGAATGGACTGATCTGCAATGGTTAACTTCTCTAAAAGAAACAAAAAACAGAAGTCCCCAATGTGGCATAACAGGATCGGCAGTGTCTCCGCAGTGCCAGGATGCAGGTTCGATTCTCGGCCCGGTACAGTGGGTTAAAGGACCCAGCGCTGCTGCAGCTGTAGTGCTGGTCACAACTGTGACTAGGATCTGATTCCTGGCCCGGGAATTCCATGTTCCCCGGGGTGGCCAAAAAAGAAAGAAACAAACAAAAACAACAGAACCCCACAAGCAAATAGTTTTAAAACCAATGAAAGCCCAATTCCTCTGACTGTAAGGGAGCTTGGGCTTTCTCTCTCTTGCCCTCCTCCCCTTGCCAGGCACTGCCCCTGCCCTTCGAAACCATCCAAGAACGCAGACGGAAAACCTGCAGACTAGAAGAATTATACTTAGTCTGTAGCTCTAAAATTCTACAGTCCTAACTTACCCGAAATTATTCAGATCAAACATCCATCAACCCTACTGGTCATGCAGTATTTCAAATCATACTTTCAAAGTTTTACACTCATGTTTGCATTGTTTTCCGGGTAGCCCTCATTTCTTCAAGATTATTTTTTTCTTGAAAATTTTACTTAAAATCTGTAAAATTTATATCAAACTACTTAACATGTGCCAATCTAATTTATCGTTCTCCATTAGCAGAATGAAAGATCTCACATTCCATCTCATAATTCTAAACTCACCATTACATGATAACTGAAAAAATTAAAAATGGGTAAAATATGTTCAAAACTGACCTAACACCTGAATGATTAAGTTGGTAAAATAGACATCTTTTCCTCTAAACAACTCTCATATTACACTGTCAGAGATTAAAAACAAAAGAAACCATGAAAAGAGAAACAATTTTTAAAGCGATCCATCACATACCTCATTGGCTCCACTGAACAGAGGTTCTCCAGTGTGCATTTCAACTAAAATACACCCAAGGGACCACATGTCGATAGCAAGGTCATAAGGCATTCCCAGTAGCACCTCTGGAGACCGATAAAAGCGACTCTGGATATACTGGTATATCTAAAATATATTTCAAAACAGTATTAATTCCAAAATAAGTTTTAATTGTAGTCAGCACTGTATTAACAACACAAATCTAATATTAACAGAATAAAACAACTGGGTTATTTGAGTTCCATTTACTGATTTCAACATTAGTCTATGAATATTGTTTAAAGAACTAAACACATTTCAAGGGAGTGGTAAATCTGAGTGAAATGCACAATATATAAAACTCAAGTCCTTTTATTTAATTCAATCCTAACTGGTAATCAAGATATATCTTAAACAATTATAAAGAAAATATTATCAGAGGAAAATATTCTTGAGAACAATTTATTTCCTTATTAATTATTCTTTCCTGCTATGGCTGGTACTTGGCTTACCATTAATTTAACAGTTAAATTGTATTTAAATTAACCTAAGGAATGAAATACACTCTTGACATTAATTTAAAGCATTAGGAGTCATAAACTCAGCACAGTGTAACCGAAGATTCAGACATCTGTACTGTACTAGTTTCACAGATAAATCCTAGAAACACTGCCATCTAAAGATTCAGCTGAGCGTCATTTCTGACTAATCGCTTCTCTACCTTGTCCCCCCCATCCCACTCCTAAGGCTTCTTCGAAGAAGAAAACCTTGAAACCGATTAGTTTCAATGAAGTGATCTGAGACTCCTTGAGAGCCTAATTTATCTCTTCTTAGCCACTTAAAATTTCTACCTAGAAATATCACAAAAGCAAAGACAGTTTGATTTTAAAAGGAAGAGAAAGAAATAAAATTCCTCCTAACTAAACTCCCTCACTTAATACTCAAAACAGACAGCCAGCAGCATGGAGCTGCTTTCTCACAAAAGCTTCTGCGGCGCCACTACAACTCCAGCTAAGCCTCTGAGAATTATCTCAGGCTTCCACGAGCAAGTCAACCCAACCTCAAGATCTTCTCAGAGCGAAGAAAGTCTAATTCAAAGGGACCAAGAAGAAGTATTACATTTCCAAGTTTTTATAAGCCCCAAAGCTACTGAAACTATCTTATTTCCGAGTTTATCAGAGGAAATTTGTCAGCTACCCATCCAGTCGGTTAAAGCGGTGGTTGGTTTGTCTACAAAGTTATGCACCAGGATCCCCTGAGGAACTTTTTCTGAAACATACTTGCCCTGTCACCTTCTAAGACTGAGCCAGCAGACCTAAAGTAGGGCCAGTACTGGCCTAGTTTAGAAACAAATTCCCATGGGATTCTGACACACTCACAGAGGTAAAAACTCACTGAGCTAAAGCACAGTTGTCTTGGTTTGGCTGGAGAGACATAGCAGTGTTTGATATTAGGACAGAAGATATGATTTGGTTTAAAGAGGGAAAAAAACTATGCAAGTCTAAAATCTTTTGCAATTACTCTCAAGATGGGCACGTATTTTCCATTTACAATAGACTTTATCCCACAATGACTATGAGTATCTCTTGATTTTGAGAGGCATCTGAAACAGCAAACCTTGCTTCCTAATCCATCTATTTAAAAAAATTATTTCAATGATCTATAGTACTGCTTTCATAAGATAATTTGCAGAAAGTAACAAAAGGACAATCCTGTTAACTGGCCATAAACCTACTGTATTTAAAAGCTGGAAAAAAGTTGGACAGAACAGGAAATCTCATTAATTTGGAAAATTAAGAAATGGAAAACCATTATGAAACAGTGATACCTGAATGTTAGTTATTTTTACTTTTTTTTTTTTTAAAGAAATGTAGTTTCAGGGGTTCCCGTCGTGGCGCAGTGGTTAACAAATCCGACTAGGAACCATGAGGTTGCGGGTTCGGTCCCTGCCCTTGCTCAGTGGGTTAACGATCCGGCATTGCCGTGAGCTGTGGTGTAGGTTGCAGACGCGGCTCGGATCCCGTGTTGCTGTGGCTCTGGCGTAGGCCGGTGGCTACAGCTCCGATTGGACCCCTAGCCTGGGAACCTCCATATGCCGCGGGAGCGGCCCAAGAAATAGCAGCAACAACAACAACAACAACAAAAAAGACCAAAAAAAAAAAAAAGAAAGAAATGTAGTTTCAATACTTACAGTTAAATAGGAATAGTATTTAAAAAGTGAATGAAGTGTTATCAAATGGTGACCCTAGTTAGTTTCAAGAAGAGAATCTGTAAATTCTATTTTATATACAAAATACTGTTAGAGTAGTTTTCATAATGCTCAAAAGAATAGCAGGAAAAATCTTTCCTAAATCATCTAACCTAAATCTATTTATTGCTATGGACATGTCTGTTTTCAGCATTCTGAGGAAACTCAGTCTGGATACGTCTAAAAATTTATAAAAGGAAAAAAAATTTAAACTTATTTATCAAAACAACTATGTCTATTAACTGAGTAACTTCTAACTACATTGCCATGTGTAATGCAAAATTACCTCCCTTTTTTTTTCTTTTAACCCATCAGCTTTTTGTTGGGGGTGGTGGTGCTGCATCCATGGCATATGGAAGTTCCTGCGCTAGGGATCAAGTCCCAGCTGCAGCTATGACCTACACCATAGCTGTGGCAACACCAGACCCCTTAACCCACTGCACCACAGCAGGAACTCCAACCCATCAGCTTTTTGAGGAAAAACACTTATCTTGAGCAATATTTAGTGAAATATTTTACAGCAAGGATTCAATATTTCTATTACTGGAATTTCCCCAAACTTACACTAAAACTTCTATTTGGGAACTAAATTTTTTTTTTTTTGGGGGGGGGGTCTTTTTGTCTTTTCTAGGGCCGCACCTGCAGCATATGGAGGCTCCCAGGCTAGGGGTCTAATCGGAGCTGTAGCCACCAGCCTACACCATAGCCATAGCAACGCGCCAGATCCGCATCTGCAACCTACACCACAGCTCACAGCAATGCCGGATCCTTAACCCACTGAGCCAGGTCAGGGATCGAACCTGCAACCTCATGGTTCCTAGTCAGATTCGTTAACCACTGAGCCATGATGGGAACTCCCGGGAACTAAATTTTTAATAAATCACCTAGTATTTAATACATTCATCCCCTATTTTCTTTGCTTTTGCATACAGATAATTTTTTAAAATAAACTTTGAAAAACCAATACATTCTAACTCAAAGTAATATTATTTGCATTTTAAAAGGTATTTTCGCCAAATAGGTGAAACACAAGGTGAGTCAAGTGCTACATCTGAACCATAAACCATCTTGTAATTACCTCCAAATTGTGTACAGATTAATAACATTTTAACTATCTACACCGTTTTACTCAATTCTATTTGAATTCACAAGTCCAGAAATAAATATACTTACCCTCTGCCCCAATTGACAAGAACTGCCAAAGTCAACAATCTTGATTGCACTGCGTTTGGGGTTACAAAGAAGGATGTTCTCAGGTTTTAGGTCACAGTGAATGATACTAAGTTCTGGAGTCGCAAGGAAAAGCAGTGCAGTGCACATCTGCTGTGCAAACTTTCGTGTTAGGTTCAAAGAGACACCTCGAAAATTGGTGTTCCTCAACAAGTCATAGAGGTTGTAGGACAGCATTTCAAAAACTAAACAGAGATGGTTTCGAAACATAAAGTGGCGTTTTAAATGCACTGAAAGAGAAAAAAGTTTCATTTTTAATTATACATAGCAGTAAGATGAGAATAACACACGCATGAACTCTCTAACAATCTATACACGACGTCAAATGCAGAGTGAAAATCAAACTAAAATTTGGAATCAGCATTCTGCAGTAAACAGCACGTTCTTTAATCAGTTAAGAACCTCTAAACTGCTCATCTGCTGAATTCATATACTGTACAGTGTCCGCCAATAAGCAATACAATGTAAGCAGTACCAACAAAGTGCCTTATTAAAAAAAAAATTAAGTCAGGTGTGAAAATACAAGCAGCAAACTGACGAACAGTACTGGAAATACTTTGCTAATTTTATCCTCATTTGTAAAAGAAAACACTTTTCACTTTCTGAGCACCCGCCTCAGCACTTTGCTCCACCCACTGGGATGTCCAGCCTGCGACAGCGAGATACTTGGCTGCCCTCTCTGGGAGGCTTTGACATGTATAAATCTGCTTTGCTGAGCTTAGATTTTACCAGTAATTTCCCACAACAACTGTCAAAGGAAGACAGATTTTTTTTTTTTCTTTTAGGCAAGCAAAAGTTTGAAAATCAAGGTGTATGGTCTTTGAGAGGTCATAGTCAAAGCATCTGATTATGTTCATCAAACTGGTACCTGGGACATCTTGTCTAAGACTGAATCTTTGTGGAAACTTCAAACTAAAGCTCAATCACAAGAAATTATGAGTAGGCTTATAAATGGGGAAAGAGGATAGAATACATCACTTGGTATCAGTATTGACTCTCTAAAAAGGCTAAATAGTCAATAAATGCTTCAAACTGTTGTGCTTTAAGTGTTAATACCAATTTCACATCAGATGAAGTCATTCAATAAAGGAAAGCACTGCTTTATAGTATAAAAATTCTTATATATACCAAACTGAGCACCTGTAACTCAACTAGAATGATATAAAACAACCATTCGTCAAGGTGACCTTCATTTTGGTCTTTTAGGATCCGGTAAAACAGAGGTTTCTCTACAGATCTATCTGGAATAACTAAGACAGTATTCAACATCTGGTCTCTGAGAATGGGATACACTGTGCTGTCCTGGGAGCAGCCCCGAACAATTAATGTCGGTATTGCTGCTTTTAGGTCACTTCCGTGATCTAAAGTCAGGAGGAGGAGCGCTACACAACCACCGCAGGGCTCCACAGGAGTCCAGAGCACAACTCAACTCTCCGAGGCAGTTACCTAAGAATGGATGCTAGATGCTCTTAATCAGAGTTCATCAGTTTAAACTAAAAACAGAGACCCACTGTGACATAAGACACCCTAGAGACATGGTCCGTGTAAGAGTGTGATCTGATTAAGCAGCAGCCACGAAAGGAATGCAAAAGGTAACTGATGTCAGAATTCAAATGGGATTATGAAAATCCCTCTAAGAAACTATGATGAGAATGTTCTTCCAAAGGAAGATCAATCCTCTGGGTTCCCCGATTCATCACTTGTTTACTGAGTATCTATAATGTGCTGAGCACTAAAAACATTGTCGAAGAAAGCTCAAACACAATTATATTTGTTCAGTTTTTTGAAACTGAACTTTGGAGAGAATGGAGGGTTGGCAAGACTTTGTTCTAGACTTGTCTAGTTAAAATGAATTTTAACCAGACAGTGACAGGCAACAAATAATCCAGATAAGAAATTATGCTGTGCGGTTGTTTTCTTTTTTTTTTAAAGTAATTTTTTTTTTTTTAAGTTCAAAGACTTAAGGAGCTCCCGCTGTGCCACAACAGGACTGACAGTGTCTTGAGAGCTCTGGGACACAGGTTTGATCCCTGGCCTGTCACAGTGGGCAACTGTGGCTTGGATCTGATCTCTGGCCCAGGAACCATATGCCACAGGGCAGCCAAAAAAGAAAAAAGGGGAAAAAAAGTAAAAAAAAAAAAAAAAAGTTCAAAGGTGACTATAAAATTCATCAGAATAAATCTTACTAATCAAATCACTTCAAAATAAAAAAAATTAGCTAAATCGTAAGAGAGCAATACAACTTCCAGACACCTTAAAGTATCAACTCCACTGGCATGCCTGTATCTAAACCTGAAGTTCTTTTTGCTTATTTTCTAAGACAGAACCTCAGTTTCTTGAGACACTCTGCATGAATTCATCATCTTCATAAATAAGAACTTAAAAAAAACCAAACTTATCCAAAAGAATATCTGTAATGACTGATGCAATTAATCATTAAAGTCAGTTTATTTAAAACAAAAATGATAACCATTATTAGTTTAACATAACCAAGTAGCTAACATTTTGTTTTCTTTCAGTAAGGCAGAATTAAAATGTTATAGTAATGCTATCAACATTTTTCTCTACTACTTATGCAAAAATTCAAAATAAAATACACAAGAATGAGGAGGAAGAGGGAAGGTAAGTTTGGAGATGACCTTGTAAGTCAAGCAGTCTTTGAAAGTCCTTCTCGGCCTCTTGAATGGAAATGTGCTCACCTTACACTAAGTTGTAACTGACAGTGAACAGCAAACATTCACTAAGTGTGAAAAGGCTTTAAATACAAATGTTATTACTATGGGCTCTATCTGATAACTACAGAAAAGACATTAAGAAAGAAAAGGTAGTAGCATTAAGCTCTTTTATTTTTTTTCCTTTTAGTTGCACCCACAGCATTCAGAAGTTCCTGGGCCAGGGATTGAACCCTCGTCACAGCAGCAACCCATGCCACTGCAGTGACAACACCAGATCCTTAACCTACTGCACTACAGGGAACTGCTGCATAAGCTCACTTTATTGCAACAATGGGGAATGAAGGGTGTTTCGTAAATGAAATCTAATCTGAGTATCTGAACCTTACATCTTTAAACAGATTTTTTTGTTTCTATCACTTTCAGGGGACTAAAGAACCATAATGCCTCCCTTCATTTCTTAAAAAGGAGTTTGCTAATAAAACTCAGTAAAGCCAGCATTTTTAAGCATGACTTGCTAATACATGCCTATAAAAAGTCTATAATTAATTGATCCTATGGTCTCTATCTTAAAAGAGATAATAGCACCTTATTTTTATAGTTAGTAGCAATTTGTTGTTGTCTTGGTGGCACTTAAAATCGTAGAACAATGGTGTCTGACAATCACTGGCATCTGAGACTCGATTAAAAAGAGTATTAAAGAACATGTAATTAAAAGATGTTTTGCCCATATGTCAACCAGCCCTAGACTCCACTATTTTCATCATTCTTCTGTATTCAGAAGAAACATCACAGGACAATGAAACAAACACAAGCTCTGGAGTAGGGCAGAGGAGCCCAGGACCTTGGCTATGCTACACTTTGTCAAACCACCTGTAATATCTGGAGTCTATTACCTTCCTCACAGGGCTGTTCTGATTATTAGAGATGATGCAAGAAAGCCCAAGGAATATGGTAGGAGTTCAAGAAAGGTTAGCTGTTGTATCCTGAAGAAGAGCCTGAGATCTTGGCTCAAACATTCCAAAAAGGATTTTATAACCGTTAACATATTAGCTCACTTTTAATTTCTGAGCTGTATTAGAAATGATTAACATAAACAGAAAGCAGAGTCTCAAGATAAATATGCATCATTAAAGCATGTAAATGGCACTTGTAAGCTGCAAATGCATATACAGTATTTTCATATGGTTTTATGCTCTATACCACCTGGAATGTGAACTCCCAAAGATTTAAAATTTTACTGCCAGATCAAGTAACATATATAAATTGACGTCCTCCAACAACAGCAAAAAAACTGAATATTTATTCAATCACCTTAAGATAAAAATAACCATTCACTCAAATGTTTGGTCTGGGTTGGCACACTGCTTAGTATGCCTGTTGTTTGTTTATTTACCTATATAGTATTTCATTTCAGTGTCATGTTTGTTCATGAGCTCAAGAAGTCGCACTTCTATCTGGGCCTGATTCAGAAAAGCCTTCTTGTTCTTTATTATTTTAATGGCAACCCATTCTTGCTCCACTCGATCGTATGCCTTTACAACCTAAAAGAGAAAAAAGATAAATAATATCTATTTCACTAATGCAATTTAACAACAGTTTACAATTCACCTGAATTGTACATTTAGCTAATGCTCATTTTTCTGACCTTCCTAAAGAGGTTCTATTTGTTTCCATTCAACAACATCCATTTACTACTTTATTGTCACTTTACATCAATTTTTCAATTGGATTTCTTTTGCACCATTACAGCATTTTTAAACATCTGCAAAACAGATAACTTTCTTAACAAAATTAGATTAACCAACTTTCCTCCTTCAGAAATAAATTATGAATCTTGACAAGTGCTTTGTTTCTCATCTTTCATACTAAGTAACACTATAAAATAATTATTCCAACTATTCTTTCAGTAAGACAAAAACCTGGTTTATATCCCAAGGTTGTAAGTCATCTGAAAAATGTAGTTAACTTTCTAAATTTAAATTACATTTTCATAAATAAAAAACAGAAGAACTAGTTTACAACTAAAGAAAAATCAAAAACAAATTACCAGGAAATAAATCAAAATGCCATCATTAGGGGATTTTGAGTTTTAAAATGAGAATCAGTGCTAAGGAAACTGAAGCATTCACGAGCAAGTCACCAAGAACACCTAGTTTTAAATTTTATTCATTTAAAACAAGTTTTAGGAGTTCCCATTGTGATGCAGCAGAAACGAATCTGACTAGGAACCATGAGATTGCGGGTTCGATCCCTGGCCTCGCTCAATGGGTTAAGGATCCGGCATTGCCGTGAGCTATGGTGTAGGTCGCAGATGCAGCTCAGATCCTGCGTTGCTGTGACTGTGGAGCCATAGCTCTGATTTGACCCCTAACCTCCATATGCTGCAGGTGCGGCCCTAAAAAGCTAAATAAATACATTTTTTAAAAAAGAAAAGAAAACAAGTTTCACACTATTAGCAAATCTACATAAAAATTATGAAATAAAAGAGATAAAAAGAAAACTAGGTATCTACAAATCAGAAACAACCACTAAAACTGATTAAATACTATTATTAATGATATTATGTATAATCCGAATAGGTAATTGTTTTAGATGCATTGCCTGTGTATTCAGAAAGTCTGGAGATGCAGGCAGAATGTCAAGCGATTCCAACGTGAGAACCACTGGATCAGAGGAATGGAATGCACGGGCCAGGAGCCACATCATTCACAGTTATTGTCAACAACAGATCATAAATTGTTCCGATGAAATCAAACTTGGAATGAAAAATGCCAGTATCTCTGGGTCTACCCAATTTTTAAAAAATACTATCTATTGTCTTTTAAATCAGAGGTGACCCATGTAAACATCTGACCAAGAGGTTTTGATATTCTTCTGTTTCACTGACCACACTGACAGCACCAAGAGCCGCAGCTCAGTGCCCAGATCCTAATGGTCTCCAGGACAAAGGCCACTAACAGGGGCCCAACTATCTACTGACACAGCAAATTAACCGGCTCCATGCTAAAGCAATGATTTTCAACTCTGAATTACACATTCAACAGGCAGTTTTCAACAATACCAACACCCGGGACCCAGTCACAGAGATTCTGATTTAACTGGTTTGGAGCCTAGGCACCCGTCCTTCCTCCCCACTTCCAACCCCACCAAGGCCAAAGCTCCTGGAATACTTCAACGAGCAATCAGGATTGATAACTACTGGCTCAAGCAATGAAGGTGCCATTACTGTGACAAGAATCAACAGAGAATTTTAACAACGTCTAAAACCAAGGAAATATTTGACCAAGGAAATACGGAAAACTTTATCTGGAAGTGACAGGTCGAGGTCCTGACCCCAAACACACCTGAGCCTAGGAGAAAGGCACCCAGCAGTCTGATCTGGTAAAAGCGACTGTGATGTCAAACAGGCCTAGATTTTCACAGGTTTATTACTATGCTCACTTGCTCTTAGGAATCAGAGTATGAGAAAATTAAAGCAAAGGGGAGGAGGGGGAAGACCGCAGTGAGTTCAAAGACTGAGTATGTGAAGTTTAAGCTGTATGGCCCCGAGTTTCATGGCGGACGTCAAAGAAGTCAGAAAACTGTCCTGCTAAAATCAACTGCCTAAATGCTGGTGTCATTTTGAGGAAGACAGCAATCACTCTATCTAGGGCGTCTGTTCACAGCCTTACTGTAGGCCTGAAAAATGCCTTTTCCTCAAGAAGCTCTGAAAGAGAAGCACAAGCTGCTTCTGACAAAAGGTAATACTTTCATCGAGAGGGACTCCCAAAACACTGAAAAAGCCCTAGCTTAGAAGAAAAAGAGGTTACAAATCAAGGGTAAAGGCCCTGAATTATGTAAAATCCCCCAAATTCCTGAAATCATGGAAAGGGGCAGACTATCCCACATGTGACTAGGGCCTGACAGAGCCACACTGGAGTGACAGAAGTCTCCTCACAACCTTGTGCATCTTTCTTACAGATTTATTCACTTCATTTGTCTGGTCTAGACCTGTGGCTGCTAATGGCCTAGAGTTCTAACGTCCTAAGCATGATTAGACTGACACATGATGAATTTTTCCTCACAGGTTGAAAAAAAGCATATTTTGCTTTCTCTCAGGGTAAGAACAGATGAATAAGAGCACAGTTCTGTAGTTTAAAAAAAAAAAAGCAAAAGCAAAAAGAACCAAGAAACTGTCAAAAAGTCAAAAGAAGTATTTGGGTTACAAGTTAATTACCGACTCACTGCACAAAAGTTGCAAGGCAAAGGAGACTAGGATTAACAGCACATCACACCTCAAACAATAAACAGCTCTGATGAGACAGGAACATTTAACAAGCGGGAGCAGCTGGGGGATCCAAAGCCAGAGAAAAGCTCTTTAAAAGTTCAAGGAGGGAAGTTCCTGTTGTGACTCAGCAGGTTAAGAACCCAACTAGTATCCATGAGGATGCCGGTTTGATCCCTGGCCTCCCTCAGGGGGTTAAAGATCTGGCATTGCTGCAAGCCGTGGAGATCTGGCATGGCTGTGGCTGTGGCTGTAGGTCTCAGCTGCAGCTCTGGTTTAATCCTTTGATCCCTAGCTTGGGAAAGTCCATATGCCTCAGGTGTGGCCCTGAAACAAAACAAAAAAGTGTCTGGAGAAAGGTCTGACAGCTCTTAGCCTGGGCACAGCTGATGTAAGAGACGAACACAGCGAGGGGTTCCCATCGTGGCGCAGTGGTTAACGAATCTGACCAGGAACCACGAAGTTGCGGGGTTTGATCCCTGGCCTTGCTCAATGGGTTAAGGATGCGGCATTGCCGTGAGCTGTGGTGTAGGTCACAGATGTGGCTCGGATCCCGAGTTGCTGTGGCTGTGGTGTAGGCCAGCGGCTACAGCTCGAATTAGCCCCCAAGCCTGGGAACCTCCCTATGCCGTGAGTGTGGCCCTAGAAGACAAGAAAAAAAAGAAAAAAGAGAGAGAGAGAGAAGAGAGAGACTAACACAGTGAAGGTCTTGCGCTGTGGGGCGGGGGCGCAAATAAGGAGAAGACAGCTGTGGGTGAGAGAAGAGGCCAGGAATGACGGGAAAAAAGCAGGTCCACTTCACTCTTCCTGGCAGAAGCTGCCTGAATGGCCCTGCCCTTCAGAAGTAGGCCAAACACAACAATAGTGTGACTGATGCCCTGAGGGCTGAAGAGGGGATCCTGGAGACCATCTGCCCACTTAGAGACCTGACTGAGCTGGAAGAGGAGCTGAGTATGGACTCCAAGCACAGCCCCTGGCATCCCAAAACTGCAAAGAAGTGAGTGGGCACCTGCTGTACCCACTGAAAATAAGAAACTTTGTTCCCTTTGAGGACGAGTGTCAGACAGAAAGGTAATTATCTCCAGCCCACAAAATGAAGAATCATCCACAGGCGACAAAGCCAACATGGAAGAGGCAACACCATCTACTAGCGGGTAAATTCAACCACTAGTATTAGTAAAATAAGTACCTTGGTAGCTTAGAAAGTAAATCTTCTTTTTAAAAAAATCTAATGGAGTTTCTGGAGTTCCCAATGTGGCTCAGTGGTTAATGAATCCAACTAGGAACCATGAGGTTTCAGGTTCAACCCCTGGCCTCGATCAGTGGGTTAAGGATCCGGCATTGCCGTGAGCTGTGGTGTAGGTCGCAGGCACGGCTCAGATCCCGCACTGCTGTGGCTGTGGTGTCAGCCGGCAGCTACAGCTTCGATTAGACCCCTAGCCTGGGAACCTCCATATGCCATGGGTGCAGCCCTAAAAAGACAAAAGACCAAAGGGGGGAAAAAAAAAATCTAAAGTAGTTTTTTGCTACTGATGTAGTTTTATTACCTTTAGAAAATATGATAAACCAAATACATATCCATTGTCTAGATCTATTTGCAAATATTAGAACTGTACTACTGAGAAAATGATACAACATGATTCACTAAAAAGTTCTAATTTATGAAAGTCAGCATTTTCCATTAAATTACCTGTCCAAAGGAACCTTTGCCTATCAAGGAGTCAATTTCGTAACGATCCATCCACTTTTCTCCGTTTTTTACAATATAATCATAGTTATCATCGTCATAACCATCATTGTAAACCTTCCTCTCCTTCTTGTGACTAGAATCGTCCCCCTGGCCCTGCTGATGTCTTCGTTTCTTTTTTGCATAGTAAACCTGAAAAGAGAATATACAATGTTAACTGTGTAATTAAATCACCATTGGGGGGGGGGCAGGACACAGTGCTCCGTATATCCAGAGTATACACAAATCTGCCTTTAGCAGGAAATGGATGGATTTTTATTCTTTATAACAAACACACACAACAAAAATAAAGAATTTTCTATAGTTGCTATTAGAATTACAGAATAACACTGATCTATAACCAATGGAAAATATCTACAGTAAAATTCACTTAAGAATTATATTGTCTATACATTTTATAAACAGGAGACGTTAAGTGACTGGGCCAAAGACTCCCATTCAAGAAGAGTAATAGGACTTGATTGACACTTTTATTTTTTTAAACTAAGATATAATTTATATATAGTGAGATGGTATAGATCTTAATGGAGTATATAAGAGATTTTGAAAAAAAATATATACCCTGATATTATCAACAAGTGCCAAGCAAAATAAAGAATATTTGCATCTCATTACATTCAGGTTGCCTCACACCCCCTTCTAGTCAACCCCAATTTTATACCTGACTCCAAGGGAAAAGATTTTTTAAATGAAAATTTAAATGTATATGAACTGATGTCATAAAAAAAAAAAATGCCCAGTTTTTAAGCCTATGGTAACATATTAAGGAAAATTGCCATGCCCCATATCCACACTGAAAGCCATAAACTTTGTTGTTGAGACTGCTATTTTCATCTTTTTTTTTATAAAATGGTTTCTAAGATTAGTAAAAAAAAAAAAATAATAGGTAGACCAGACAACAGGTCAAGTAACCGGTACTAACATTGAGGAAATTTTCCTGCTTAGCACATCAGAAAAACTCTAGTCCACAAGGGGGCAAAACAGTTAAAAAACAAGCTTCAACAAAGCTACTGTTAAGGTTTAACGATTCCTCAGATATTTTCAGATAACCAGAAGCTAGTGTGGCACATCTTTTATTGCACAAGAACTGTGTACAAAATCCGATTTGGAAATGATCCTCACTGAGTCCATTCCAATTTTACCTTGCCGTACTGCCACAACAACATAATGCTGGCATTCAACAGCAATTAAACTGTCGTGAAATTTATACACACACACAAGAACATCTTTTTAGTTAATTGGCTCTAAAGCTGGTAGAAGATAAGCCTTATAATGCAAAAGGCTATGGGGTCCCTTTCAAGAAAATAGAAAGCATGGGCATGTCCACTCTTCTCCAGAAAAGCCCATTTGGTAACTCCTTACAGCGCTAAAGGGGAGGTTAGAAGCAAATAACAATCACACCAAAGGCCTAAGACACCACAACAATAATTTTTGGAGGCAAAGGGTCAAGTTGGCAGATGAGTAACTCAAACTGCTAGCTATGCTTTTTATCCTATTTACTTCCACAGAAAAGGTTTTCAAGTATTATACAATGAAAAGATATAGATAAATGAATACACATTCATTTTAAAAGAAAATTTAAAACCACATGAATATAAACAGATCAGGCAAAATAGGCCAAAGTCTTTACTGTGTATTAAATACATCTCAGAGCTACCTGACATCCATAAGAAAAAACGCTAAAAAAAAGAAAAATTTATGCAAAACTCTTAACATATTCAGACTTAAAGTGTCATTACTCCCTCCCTCTCCTGCTTTAGAGAAGAGTTATTATAGAAATGATAACTTGGTATATATTAAATACAACTTTGAAAGAGTTATCCACAATTACCTAAATTTTTTGCCGTCCTTGTTAATATCTTTCTTTTACATAATTATCTATAATCATTAACTTACCAATCTTCTTAATAATCATCAATATGACAATCACTGAGAGTAAAAAAATTTAGTTATTTTTAAATGTGTCACAAAATAACGCTCCTCCCCCATTGCAAGATAAATGCTATTGTAACACAGCAACAGTCTTACCTCATTAATATGCTTATATGTTTTGATCAAGTCAACAGAAAGTTTTCTCAGGGGAGCAGTAGCTGGATCACGGAAGGTTTGGGGCATCCGCCTCTGTAACATGACAATATCAGGCATCACCTTAAATAGACAGAAAAGACTAGCACTTTAACTATGCTGAACTGGTGTGAATTCCCTCTTCTGTAACCTGTGTATATGTATTTAAAAAAAAAGAGAGACATCTACATTAGATTATATATTCTCTCTCAGTTATCTTTTTCAATCAGAATTCAATGAAAACAATCACTGGAACAAATAAATAAAATCAAGAGAATATATCCAGCTGTTCAAGGCTTGCCTCCACTCCCCAAATTAAACAAGAGGATTACAGACATACCCCTCGTCCAGGAGACATGCATGATGTCCACAAGGGCGTCTCCACCATACATTCCGCTGAAGGGAAAGTTTCTTCTGAATTAATTCCTAAAGCCTGACCAGGTTCGCAACAGGCAGACAAAGACTAACCTACCTTTCAGCTTCTTAAGACAGACCCCAGCGGGCACCATGAAGCGAGCAGGCCATGGGGCAGAGATGGAGCTTGGTGCTGCAGGAACGCAGCTCCCAACACCCCAGACCCTGCCCTCTGACAAGCAAGCATTTGCCTGTCAGCAAGGCTGACATCTGCACGCACTTCCTTAGTGTGACTGAATAAAACACCCCCCCCCCCAAAATCCAACCTCACCCTCTCCACATTCCCTGCGCCCCCACCCGTTGAGTTACTCTCCACAGCACTGACCCCACCTGACATACTAGTGTACATTTACTCATTTACTGGTTTCCATTTTTTTCTCCTCCTTCTACTACAAGGAACACTCCAAATGGGTAGGGATTCTTTTGTTCAGTTATATTCCCTTTGCCTACAAAACTGCCTGGCATATAGTAGGTGTTTAATAAATATTTGTTGAAAAAACAAAGGAATTCATAATATCAATATCCTTAGTTAGGGTTACACTAGGAGCTGACCACAAAGAAGCATCCATAAGGTCCTCTGACACCTTAAAGCTAATGAAACCTTCTTTTAAAAAACTCATTTCAACTATACTTCCACCCCAATGCCAAACCACATCTCTCTCCTATCCAATTATGCAGTGGGCATTCAACTTGGAGCTTTGTGCTAGATGTGTGGGGCAGAAACACGATGTCCTCCAGATGCAAACACACCCAGGATTGCTGCAACTAGCACACCAATGATCCCGGACTGCTGTTCTCACCCCACTCTTCTACCATGTGCCAAGCCTCAGCAAGGGGTCCCAGAGGGGCAACGTGCAACCAACAGATCCTCAAAACCAATTAATTACATTAAGGTCCCATTAGTCACTACCACTAGCCTTCCTTGAGTTCCTGTCTAGCTTTTGCAGACATTTATACCAGCAAAATCCACTGAGTCAGAAGCCCCTGATACAGCCCCTTTCAAAGGATACTCTGGTCAATTTAAGGGCAGAGAGACAGTAAACACACCATACTAAGGATTCACAGCAATGTCTGGAAATTAACCAAGCTAACCCACACTAACTAAAGGAAGAGATTAGGGTTATAAGGTGACAACAGAGAGAACAGAAAAGAATCACCATCCCTGGGGTATGAAAGAGTAAGCACAGCAACTGTCTAGGTGTATTTTCTCTTAAACCAATACAATGTTCACTTCCTCTGCATCTGTACTCAAACTCTTAAAAAGTTATCAAGATGGAAAATTCACCAAATTACTATATTAAGTTAATAATTGTTATCTTTTCCCATGACCCTCTCCTTAAGGTTCCAAATAAGGTTTAAGGAGAAAAAACCTTCAGTGATTATAACTTACTCGTCTGAAAATACAGTAAGACTTCATAAGACAATCTGAATACTTTTCAAAATAGAGAATTGCTTTATTTTTCTAAATATAAAAGGAGGGGTTCACAGAATATTTTGCTTTTATAGCAGTCCTTGGAGACTTAACGAATAAATGACAGTGGTAACAAGGATGTCAATTGTAAAATGTTACATGAATGAACGCTGTAAGCATTCAATGTAATGAAAGGGTTTACCTTAATGTATTTCTTTTTTTTTTATTTTTTAAGGCCATGACAGTAGTTTCAAGTAGGTCATGTGGTTGGCAAGACCTTCTTGGACTACTGGAGCACAGCCTCACAGTGAAGTTTCAGGGACGGCTGAACCAGTTAAATACTTTACCACTGTAACGAGAGTTGATAGAAGGTCTAACTTTGTTAGACGCAGGTGAATTACTTCAGTAGTTAATAATAAAATACTAATTGTAGCAGCAAATATTTGCCAAACACTACTTTTTTTGAGTATGCATTACTTTACTCCTTCATGTAATCTTCCCCACAATCTCATGAGAATAAGGAATGTTCCTGTCACCATTTTTCAAATCAGAAACCTGAGTGTCTGATGTAAAGTTACTTGACTGAGGTCCTAGAGCCAGTAAATAAAACAGATGATTTGACAGCTGAGGTAGTCTCATGCCTAAATATCCATGCTCTGAACCACGGCACTGGGCCAGAAGCTCCCTTGTTAATTTTAGGCCCCCATTCTCTCCTCTTGGTCAAATCATTTTTAGGCTATTTGTTGGGCACAATAATTGAGTGATGCATAATAAATACCAATATGATTGATAATGAAAATAAAACAAAAAATACCAATAAAATAAATGAATGCATTTACTAAAATTAACTATGTTTGAAACTGCAAATATGTTTAAGTTTTTAACTTATCCACTCACAATTCCACTGGTATTTCAAACACTGGAAAAAAGAACCAGTGACTACATCTTTTCAGGAATAATTCATTATGCTCATTTAAAACACCAAAATCACACAATTAAAAAAAAATCAATTTAAAATGTATAGTAGTACATACATGAAATTGAACATGAACACAATCTTGACTAACAATGTTTTTTACACTCAATATACAAATGTGTGCTACTGAGCCTGACCTGTCACTATATACTGCTAGTCTCTTCTACAACTGGCCAGACTGCCTACAAGGCCAAATTGATTAGCTAATTCTAAATACCTTACTTTTTTATATACTTCTGGCAGCAGAAATTACTATTCCAGGGGCATCTGTATATATAAGCCAGATGCATTCCCCCCATAAAAAATTGGTCTTTAGGTCAGACTGTATTTCAGTGTTTCAAACAGCACCTTGTACAGAGTAGATGCTCAGAATATATAGAAAAGAACAAATCAATTTCCATAAACTAAATAACATTTTCTCCACTAACTTTCATGGTCATTTTGTATTAGGTAAACCAAACTGTCCATTTTTCACTGTTGTGGCACCATAAGCTCAAATCCAGAATTAGAAAACAACTTTGCCAAATACACACTTAGTCATAAATCTATACCAGGACTCAAACCAGTCCTATGCATTTGATGCTTTGTCTACTTTCAACTTCTCACAAAGTCAGAAGAATGTAAGGTGGCGAGGTCCCTTCTTCCCTTTCACAGCTGGGTGAAAAAACCCAGTGTACATAGGACCCAGGAGCTCACCAAGCTGTGGCAGGGAGCCAGTTCCCCTCCACGACACCCCCCCAGTCCCCAGTGTCCTCACTTGCAAAAGGGAACTTGCTGAGCTATCCTCCTACTGGTTCTGGGAGCCAAGAAAAACCACACACCCCCAATGCTCCTAATTAAGGGAACTTTCTGGGGAAAGACACAGATCTTAAAGCAAACAAACAAACAAACAAAAAAAACCAACAACAGGCAGGAGACAGTTCCCCCTGTGGCTCAACCGATTTTGAATCCAACTAGTATCCATGAGGATGTGGATTCAACCCCTGGCCTCGAAAGCTGGGGTGTAGGTTACAGACTCGGCTTAGATCTGGTGTTGCTGTGGCTGTGGTGTAGGTTGCCAGCTGTAGCTCCAATCTGACCCCTAGCCTGGGAACCTCTCTAAGTTGCAGAAGCTAAAAACAATCTTTTATCTTTTCTAGAAAAGATTATCTTTTCTTGAAAAGATTCACCATGTGCTAGGACTTTATTAAAAAACTGTTTTCTAGTTTAGTAACACCGACCCCACCCGTTTTATGTTTACCTCACATCACCACTCATCTCAGTGAATGAGGACCCTGACACCCTCCCTTTCTTGCTCTCCTGAGAGCTGGACAGAGCACATGCTTTAAGAACCATGAAAGGTACTGGGAAAACTAGAAAAGCATTTCAAACATCGGATCATACTTTCCTACACTTAACTCCAAATACATTTTATCTTTTGAAAACTGTTTTAAATTTACATGTAACACTCATACGAGAAAGATTAACTACAAGAAATAAAATGTTAAAGTTAGCTCGTTTCAATTTACTTGTAAATAAGACTTATTTAAAGACACTGATAGGGTGATTAAGCAGCAGCAATGGAAATCAAATAATAAAATTCCAGGAGTTTAGAGCTAGACAATATACTTGGGAGTTCTAGTCTAAGCATAATCATACATTCCAGAACTGACAGAAGACGCTCTGTGACCTGACTCAAGCCACACAACCAGATCAAGAGTCAAAACCTGGAGTCCACGTCTTATGACTAGCAGACCCCTCTGTGTCAGCTCACAGTTTTAGTGCTTTAGACAGCAGTTTTAAGACAGCTTTTAATCTGACTGGCTTATTAGGTTCAGAAATCTTTGGAGTCTGTTAGAAATATCCAGCTGAATATTACTTCTTAAAGTCCTTTTACATTATGTGAGACTTTAAAAATATTTTACAGCTTAAAATGGAAACACTAAGTAATTTATCTCTTATTTGAAAATAAATAATCCACAAGTAAGATGTTAGTTGTACCTAAAAATAGGTACCTTGCTAACTAAATTACCTCCTACAATCATATAACCATAACAAGGACCTTAAAGGACTGGATTTTTTCCCTCACCCTCCGTATAGACACCAGGTGTTAGAACTGATGAGCACACACAAGAAAGCAGAAAGAGGCCTGCCTGGGCCAGGCCCCCCGAGACTACAGCTTACAGTCTTGGAGAGTCACTAACAGGAGCTCAGTCCCTTCGGTTGTAAAAGAGACTGAAAACAGGCATCCTGCCTGACAGGCTGCTTTTGAACAAGCAGGAAAATGAACCCAAATCTTTTTCTCTTAAAAATACAATGCAAACGAGTCATGTGCTATCACTACTGTTTGGACATCCAGAGCTTTCTTCCACTACATGATTAAATGCTTTCCAATTCTGACCAACTGCTCAATTCTCAAACATACAACTTCTCAATTTACTGCATAAAACAAATTCTTAAGACCCACCATAATTTATCTTACTATTTAACTGTGAATGTTATTCATGTGCTACATACACTTTATAAATGTAAACTCCGCTCAACTATTGACAGTCTTATGAAAATACATACAAGGGTATACGCAAATAATGATGCTACTTAACTGCAGCCAACGGCTCACTAAAACCACGTATTATTGAATTAGAGAAAAAACATTTCCTTTAAATAAACCAGTATAAGAAATACCTTGATATTTTCCAAGTTTTGGTTCATATTAAAAGACCTAAATGAACAATGACAAGCCAAATTCCTAAGTACATGGGAAAAATTGCCATTTTCAGCACTCATCACGTGGCCTCAATGGGCACAGAAACTTTACCACAACTACAGCTAGTAAAAAAAATTCTCCCCGCACCAGAAATCAACAGAATGAATGCAGTTAATTCAGGAAGCTAGTAAACACACACACACACACACACACACACACACACACACACGTATATATGTATGTTTGTATGTATGTGTACCGAGAGGTT
This sequence comes from Phacochoerus africanus, assembly GCF_016906955.1. Classification (NCBI taxonomy): domain Eukaryota; kingdom Metazoa; phylum Chordata; class Mammalia; order Artiodactyla; family Suidae; genus Phacochoerus; species Phacochoerus africanus. The sequence continues at coordinate 281,104,764 of NC_062544.1, read as the reverse complement.
TCAGCATTTATTCATTTTGTACTACCCATCTTATGGAAAACTGCTGAAATCTATAGTTTGAATATAAGAATGATCGGCATGGTTAATTTACATTAACATTTTTTCAATTTTTTTTTTTTTTTTCAAATGGCTGCACCTGAGGTATATGGAAGTTCCTAGGCGGGGGACTGAATCTGAGCAGCAAAGCCAGATTCTGTATCCCACTGCACTGGACCAGTAACCAAACCCATGCCTCCACAGCAACCCAAACTGCTGCAGTAAGATTCTTAACTCACCGTGCTACAGCAAAAACTCCTCTTTTTAATTTTAAGGAGTTTCATACTAATTTTTATAAATGCATACCAAAGTTGCCAACAGTGTAAAATCAGCTCTATGTGTCTGCTACAATGGAATTGGAATTGTTTTCCTGTAACTTATGCTTTTCCACCTAACCGTCTTTCCATAAAAATAAGCTTTGTTTCCTTTTTTTAATTAATATTCTTTAAAAATAACTTTTTGGGAGTTCCTGCTGTGGTGCAGCAGGTTAAGGATCCAGCACTGCCACAGCTGTGGCTTGGATTCCATCCCTGCCTGGGAATGTATTTATGACATGAATGGGGCTATTAAAAAAGCAAAAATCTTTCCCCCTCATTGCAAAATGAGAGAATGCCGTTGTAAGTGTTTTTAACTATAGAGTGAAATACGTAGAACAAAGAAAAAAACAACAACACACTTTTTAATGGAAACTTAACACCGTATTTTGTCAATAGGGAATCCCATGTGACATGTAAAACTGAAAAGCATTAAGGCATTTTGCCCATTTACTATTACACCATTCTAAGGAATAAATTACCATTCTAACAAATCATTTCTGATACGTCATGAACTCACCTGGTTAGTTAGAGGTTGCTGAATCTGGTCAGAATAAGATAAGGCAGAAACCTGTTGGTCACTTATGTTTGGCTGGCGACGGTCACTGTACTGATGTGAATGGGGCATCTGTCCAGCCATCTGAAGGCCAGCAGCATGGAATGAAAATGACGGTGCAAGCCGAACAGATGAAGGTTTGCATGCTGAAGTCTCTCCTCCTATAAGAAGATAGTAAGTGAGGTTTAAAAGATGCATTCATATCCTAGTGTTTGTATCTTCTGACCTATTTGATAGATCTTTAAATAAGGACTTTAGGATGTTCAACAATATTAAACACCTTTAAAACTACCAATGAGGATATGACACTCAACACAACTGTTGGACATTAAATGGTATAAAATAGCAATTATAATGAGTATCTATAAACCTGTTTTAAGAAAAAACTGCAAGCAAATCTTTTTTGTAAAGCAATGGAAATAATCTTTAATACTCATTTTCACATGTGAGATTTCCATCAATTGAGAACCATAAGTTGCAAAAGTAATCTCTGAATTCCTGCAAAGGACCTGTCCAATGGATCAGCTCTTTGGAAATCAATGCCAAGGAACACTGCTAAGATTCTGCTTTGCCCATGCCATGTGTATGGTGATCAGCAGCCCTAATATGCCCCAAGCCCGGGGGAAAATGGTGCCCTAGCGGTGCTTACTGTGGACACAGTAATTAAAGGCTGAGTGCACAACACATGGAAACAAATTCGCAGACTGCTGTATTCCTCTGCACTCTTCTGACAGTCCTAAGAGAACCTAGACCAGGCAAGCTTGCCACAAAAATGAACAATCAATAATTACCCCACAGGTAGGTTGGGACCAGAGTCATAACTTTCACGGTAGAAATGGAAAATTAACATTTTGGTCCCTAGAAGTATTTGGTAGTTAACTTGTTTAAGAAAAAAATACTTTTCTTCTTCTTCTTTTAAAATAATAATCAGACTGCTTTATTTCAGTGAAAAATAAGCAATAATGCCCATATTCCATCCAAGGACTTTTCTTCTTATATTCAGCTAAATTTGCTATCACAGACTAGAACCAAAAGGCAAAGCATAAAAACACCCTAGTCAACCAACAGCAGCCCAGAATACTTGGGCTTGTCTTCCTGAGTAAACCAGTGAACTCTCACCACACGACACACTACACTGTCCAAAACCAGGGTACATTTTCTAAAGTCAACTTGTTTTGTTTTTATTTTATTTTATCGTCTTTTTGCCATTTCTTGGGCCGCTTCCGCGGCATATGGAGGTTCCCAGGCTAGGGGTCGAATCGGAGCTGTAGCCGCCAACCTACACCAGAGCCACAGCAACGCAGGATCCGAGCTACATCTGCAACCTACACCACAGCTCACGGCAACGCCAGATCCATAACCCACTGAGTAAGGCCAGGGATCGAACCCGCAACCTCATGGTTCCTAGTCAGATTCATTAACCACTGAGCCATGATGGGAACTCCTAAAGTCAACTTGTTTTGAAACATACAGCTGCAATGGCTCAAAAGTGAAGAGCAGGGATTCTTAGCTAGGCTGTTGCAGTTTGAAATTTCAGCCCCAGACTAACCAGCTGTGTGACCTTGCACACTTGATTTCCTGATAATGATAACAATCTACCTCAAACAGCTGTGCTTTAATACCTGTAAGGTACTTAGAAGAGTTCTGGCAATTAAGAGACAACATCAACTGCAATTCCTGTACCATAACATAAAGGATGATGGCGCCAGCACACCTCGTGTGGAGCACATAGTCTCTACCTGAATATTGCACAGACTCTGCAAACTAAAAAGAACAAAGCTCAATTCTCCCCACACAGAAGTTCCACTTCCATATACTACCACAGCAAACTCCACTGTCTGCCACCCAGACAACCAGAATCAAAGCTCTAGGAGTCACACTGAGAGGTGGTCTCCTCCAAAGACCACTCACTTCATGCAAAAAGCAGCCCAACCTTGCCGATTCTACCTCCTACGGGACACTCCAATACAACCTCTTCTCATCTCCATGACCCCATGCCCGATTTAGATGACTCAGAGAGATTCCTAATAGCTTGCTCTCTTTACCTTGCCCATCTGCAACTCTGTATTTCTTCAATACGATGGCTAGAGTGACCTCTCTAAAGTGCAAATCTCATCTTTACCCCACTGAAACACCACTTGCCTTAGCACTGCTTTTAGACTTTAGCTTCTGTCTTCATTACAGCAGGAGGCCCTTAACTGACCCAGAACATATGATTAATAAACATCTACTGAATAAGTAAAAGGACAGGGATCCTTGGACGACAGATGGGATAACTTCTCTAAACACCTCATTACCCATAATTTAAAAATACATCCAATTACTCCAATTATGTGGAGCAATTCTGTTCAGTTAAAAACAAAAACAAACAAAAAAAAAAACTTGTCCTAAGGAAAGGAAATAATAGATGATGGGCACAAAGATAGTTAGGAAAGAATATTTATCCTGAGTATTGCTTGCAACAGCAAAAAAGTGGAAACCTAAATGGTAAATAGAGCAGGGTGTTCATCTTTAAATCTGCCTGTTAAAAACAAGAAAGCTGGGAAAAAATATAAATATATATGAAAAGAAATGAGGTCCTTGACATACAAATAACTCTTAGAAATAAAGAGTAAAACCACTAAGGCCCAGAATGGCAAATAACGTAACCACTCTGGGTCCTAGTTCCCCTACCTACAGCAGAAGCATTATACTAATCTTATTTCCTTAAGTATGTTATAAAGTTTAAGTAAGACACCACAAGGAGACACGCAGAACAGAACCTGGTACTTAACAAGCACTTTTTTAAAAAATTAGCTTCTGCTTCTTTACTCAATGTCATCATTTTATATATATATACTACGTTTAAACTTATAGGTTATATAGAAAAAAGTACATAAATCATTAGTATATAGCTAGAGCAATTATCATCAAATGAACCTGTGGAAGAAGAAAAATAAAAATTGCCACCATTCCAGAAACCCCACACAACTTCCCCTTGTCCCAAAATTACTAGTGTACTGACCTCAAAAATCAGATTACTTTTAACTTTGTATAAAGGAATTTGTTCACATCATGTTAGGCTTATACACTGTGGTTTGTTCACTGTCATTAGTTTATCTACTCTAGTTTTGACTGACATTGGATTATTTCCAGTTCAGAGCTATTATGAATCCAGCCACTAGGAAGAGTCCTATTAGGCGACCTATGGGATATACAGAGATGCTGCGCTGCGGTTTTTCCCAGTTTTTTATTTAGTCGATCTAGTTTTTCCTTAGTTGTTTATGAAAATTCCCTGTGCTCCATTCCTTTACTAACACTTAGACTTCAGTCACTACAGGAGGTATGCAGTGGTACTCGGTTGTGATTTTAATGTGTGTTTTCCTGGTGACTATGAGCATCTTTTCATGTATTTATCGGCCACCTGGATATCCACTTATATGCCCATTCAGATTGCTTTTCCATTTCTCTATCAAAGAATCTTTTTCTTACAGATTTCTGAAATTTTATGAAATCCTATTTTTTAACATATTTTGGATATAAGCTGTTTTGGGTTATAGACAACTTACACTATCACTCTCCTAATGTTTTGGGGGGTTTTTCGATGAACACAATCTCAACGTTATCAACTTTTGGTTTAAAATTACTACTTTTTGAGAGTTCCTGCTGTGGCTCAGCAGTAATGAACCTAATATCCATGAGGATGTGGGTGTGATCCCTGGCATCGCTGGAGGACAAGTATCTGGCATTGCCAGGAGCTGTGGTGTAGGCTGCAGACATAGCTCGGAATCTGTGTTGCTGTGGTTGTGACGTAGGCTGATAGCTGCAGCTCTGATTCGGCCCCTAGCCTAGGAACTTTCATATGCTGAGGGTGCAGCCCTAAAATGCAGGAAAAAAAATTACTACTTTTGGTGTCCGTTTAAGAAATCTTCCCTTATACCAAAGTCATAAAGAAATTCTATGTTATCTTCTAGATGCTGGGTTTTGCCATTCATATCTAGAGATGAGAAATGCTCTCGGATCTGATTTCTGTGTATGTCCGCAATAAAAATCAAGTTTCATTCCACCCCCGCCACCAAAATAAGACAGCTGAGTAACCTAGAACCAATTATTAAAAGGGAACTTTCCCTGTAACATCATCTTTATCATAAATTACATACCCACACGTGCTTGGATTCTTTATTTTGTTCTGCTAGATACAGAATTACCTAGATCTTCATGTAAGAATCAGATAATGCCTAAATTACAATAGTTTCAAATTTTTAATATCTAGTAGAGAATTCTGTTTTTCAAGAATGTTTCAGCTTTTCTTAGCCCTTTGTGTGTCCATCTATGTTTCAAATTCACCAAAACAAACTCATGCCAGGGTTTGGGTTGAAACTGCAGTCTTGAACAGCGCTGTCCAATAGAATGTTCCGTAATGATGGATTTACCTGCAGTGTTTAATAAGTAGCTACTAGCACAACTTGCACAGTTTTGTTCTGTTTTCCTTCCCAACCTCTGTGCTTCCCTTTGCCTTATTCTACTTGCTGGGACCTTTGGTACAGTGGTGATAGAAGATATAGGTACACTGTCTTATATCCAATCTCAGAAAGAAAGCTTTCAACATTTCTCCAGTATTATGGTTGCTGTACGTATTTAATTACTAACTACCATCAGGTTGATGAAGTTCCCTTCTAGTTTCCTCACGAATAGATGCTAAATTATACTAAATGCTTTTTCTGCATCCATTGAAACGACATGAGTTTCCTGGTAACTTGGTTACTGTGGTGAAATACACTGACTGGTTTATGACTGTTACACCAACTGTGTACTCCTGGAACACGACTTGGTCACGACGATCCTTTTGTAGTAGATTCAGTGATGAAACCACCTTTGTGGAGTTTTCTTTGTAGGTATGTTTTACAATTAACATCATTCAGATTATAAATTTTCTGGTGGGTCTGTATTCTTCTAATAGTATGTTAACTTCGTCTAAATTTTAAATTTAGAACTTCTTCGTTAACATCCTCTAAGCTTTTCAATCAATGTAGATATAACTGCAGTGATAGCCCCTTCACCAAAGATAGGTTAAGAAGGCCTTCTCTTTCTTCTTTGTCATCAGTCTAATCAATGGTTTGTTAATTTTATTAAATATCCTCTTTTACATGTATTTTCTATTTCTGCACTCATGATATTCTATCAGTTAGCAAGAGAGGTGTATTAAAAGTCTCCCATTTATGTTACTGGATTACCTAACTTCAAAGCTGTTTTACCTTTCTGATGAATAAAACCTTTTGTCATCATAATCTGCCCCTCTTTGTTTCCAAGAATGCTTTTCACCTTGTATGATATTAGTTAATATGACCAAACCAAGCCTTTCCTTAATCCTTTCATGGTACTTTCTGCGTCCACCCTTTTACTTTCAATTTTTCCTTACATTGAAGTCTGTTTCTTACAAAAACAATATGTAGTTTTAGTCATGTATGAACACTAATAACCTTTCTATTTATTCCAAGTGTTTTACACTCCTTTCTTGTTTTCTGCTAAACTTTTTATACCTCCCCTTGCTTTAGTATTTTATTATTTTTTAAGTTATACATTACAATATGAATTATATACACTTGACTCATCCAAATATAATTATTCCTTTAATTTATACACTTTTGTTGACTTGTGTACATATACACACAATCACAAGACAGCAACTAATCACTCAGCAGGAAGTAGAACCAGACTCAAGAACACATTTGGAGGGATGGGGGATAATTTTTTGATATCCAAACAGCTATGAAAGAACTATAAAGAAATGGACAGCTGCTGCTTATTAGTTATAACTGTCCTCCTAAATACGTTTCATTTTCTGAATCTAGATCCAGTCAATTACATACATTAAGTTCAACACACTGAACTGAGGAATAACTATGGCATGGTGTGAGGGTGACAGCGTAACTCATGATCTATAATGGTGCGTCTCAAACTTGAACATGCTTAAAAATTGCCTTTGAATCTTGTTAAAACTGCAGATTCTGATTCAGCAGATCGAGGGCAGAGCTTAAGAGTCTACAGTTCTAACAAGCCACCAGGTGATGCCAATGCTGCTTTGAATAGCATCTTAAAAAATTAACTGCTCACCTTAATAAAAGAAACCTATTTTCCAGCTAATGCAAGTAGAAGATAATCCGAAAATATGCTATATTCTGATTACAAAGTACACCATAAGGACTTTTTTTCCCCCCAACAGATTTACCTTCTTAGTTAGATTTTGGGATTTGTGGGGTTTTTTTTTTTAAAGACGAATACATATTCCCACTCATAAAGCTGGTATGATGCGGGACAAAAAATCTAATGTTCCTTTTAAAATTTGCTATAGGTAACCTAAGTGTGGTTCAACAACAAATGACTGTTTTTCACTTGTGGGGGGTTTTTTAAAAGCTATTTACTAGACCATCTATTGACTATAAAATGTATTATAACTACTTACTAACATTACCAGTTATTTAGTGAGGTGAAAGAAAGTTAAGCTTCTAGCACTAAGGCCTCATAACTTGGGTCTATGTACAGCTGTGTCTGCCACATGCCCACCGTCTCCTTTCTTAGCACAAACTGCTGTGTGTGAAAGCCCAAAACAGATTCAAGTTTAGTTTCCCCCCACAAGGCTGGGAAAGCACTGAAGGTGTTCACTCATTCATTCCTCTCCTACAATAAGGCTCCAAGAACACAAATTAATGTGGGCATTTGTCAACCTGATTTTAAAATAATTAAGCAAATCACCATGGTTTTTATTCTTTCTCAAGTTTCCATATTCCCTTTTAATCCAAATGTTAATGAGAAAAAAGACTCAGTTCCTCCTTTAACAGAGGTGACAATGATAATAAAGTCCTGGGTTGACCTATAAGAAACTGCTGGTATAGGCGCTCCTTCGGCCTACAAACAGCAATTCCATATGGTTTCACCTGTACCTACATTACATATAATCTTTATTCAACTAAATTAAAAATTTTAGCCCAAGAATGTACCACAACACATGCTACAACAGTGGATATTTTAATTTAATGATAAATTTGTAACACTTGATTCAAAATTATCTTCAAAATCATTACTTAAAGCTTAAGTCCAAAATAATATTTTAAATTGCTGTCGAATCGTACAAAAGGCAAGTTGGAGAAAAGTATGAATGTAGGATCCTATCTTTATTTTTTATATCCTTCCAAACTCTATGGATCATTTTTACCGTGAATATATTTTTGTTAACTTTTTCAAAGTTCAGAAAATGTTGTTGGTAAATAAAGCTTACCAAAAAATGAAGCAGCTTTCTCACTCCAGTCAAGTTACTAAGTTCTAGCAAGAAACTATAATAACTAAAGACCCTAACACTAGCAGATATTGGCGCTGATTCTAGAGAGAAACATCCCATAAGCAGATCTCAGAGACTGGGAGATGGCAAGATTCAAAAAGGCAGAGGTTAACATAGAGGAAATAAATGCCAAACAGAAAAGCCTAGGAGACACCCCGAGTGAAAATAATAGCCATTTATCTCTGATATAAGACCCACGTGTAGCTCCACTTGTAGCTGAACTGAATTTCTTTTCGTTGTTAATGTATCGATGGGGACACCCTTGTGACAGTATTAAACCACATTAGATTTTAAAGAGACAGAACAACATTAAAGAACAAAAACAAATGGAAATAATTCAAGTTAATTAAAACTACAGCATTCAAATGTAGAAATTTTTATGAGGCCAAGTTTCTGAGACAGATTCCCCTTGGAAATGAGAGAAGGGCAACTAAGCTTAAATGGGAAGAAAGCTGCAAGACCCCTAGCAACAAGACATCCCCATAACGAAAGAGAAGAAAACTGCTAAAAGAACAGCCAGTTGCAGTTTGACTGATGGCTGGAAACAAGGCACACAATCAAGAGGGTAAATGAAGGGAAGTCCACAAGTAAGAAGATATCACCAGTACCAAGAACAGGGTCTGGGATGTGGCTTGCATTCAATAAATATTTGTTCAATGAAGAAATGAAATGAATCCATCATTTCAATATTTAGAACGTGAAGAAACAGTTCTGAAAGGGAGGGAGAAAGCTGAGCGGATAAGGATGAAAGAATTTTTTAAATGAGTCAGAAGAAAAGAACAGTCTAATCATAGCACAGGCTACTTCTATTGCTGACAGTCAATTTCTCTTACTCATTTTTATATCCCAGGCACATAGCATAGTATCTGCCTCCACAGGCAGTGTCAAAGAAATATATATTAAGGTGAAACTATGTTATGATTCTATAAATTATTTAATTTTAAGGACAAATGAACTGATTTCTTATTACCCCTCTAGTTAGCAGCCAATATACATCATCACAGAATAATTGTGTATATATGCACACAGACTCACATTCCAACCTACTGGCCAAAACAGGTCTGCAAACAGGATAAAATTGTTCCTGTAAGACCTAAATAAATGCTCAGGTTTATCAGTCTGGGACATTAATTAAATCTGTACATTAAAGTGTTAAGAACAACAATGGGGAGTTCTCTTGTGGCTCAGCCAGTTAAGGATCTGGCATTGTCACTGCAGCAGCTCAGGTCACTGCCATGGTGCGGATTCAATCTCTGGGCAGGGAATTTCCACATGCTGTGGGTACGGCCAAAAAAGAAGAAGAAAAACAATTGGAGAGGGATAAAAACATTTCTCTTTAAAGCTTGTGTTATTAGACTTCCACTTCTGACCATTTTAGAATACCTGGTATCAAAACACCTCGCTCACTACAAACCACTATAAAACTGGTCAAAGCATATGCTATGTTTCCAGACACCGAATAATAGGCCGTACAGAACTGTGACTACTGAGGAAAAACTTGGTGAGCCCCGATCACCCTGACTTTCTATCTAGAGACAATTTCCAAAGTACAGTGTACAGGAAGGGAGACCAAACAGAACACAGTGGCCTTGCTGAGCTGAGGACAAGAGAAGAGAGTTCAAGGCTGCTGAGTTAGTTGGCTGGACTTTGTGGGGCAGAATGTAGAAATAGGGGAGCACTGCAGAGAAGGAGCTCCATTAATCTATGCCTAGGGATCCCCTTGACTCTTCTGCCAAACACTAAGCTGCACGATCATCAGGTGACGGTTAAGAGGCCACGCAAAGAGCAAGTGACAGAGAGCTGAAGGCCTGAACAACTACCAGACTCACACAGGACTGGGAGATAGTATTTCAATCACTTAGAGTAGAAACCCACAGACTTTCAAGAGACCCCAGAAAATCTACACTTTAGGAGGAGAGCTCTACTGGCCCTATAAAAAGGCTGCCTTCTTCTGGTCCTAACAGAGACTGAAACCAACCACAAAGGATCAAGATGATCTCCCAGTAAACTAACAGCCTGCCAGGAAGTCAACACTTTTTAAAGGAGGACAACACAGCCCAGATGCTCAATAGCCAAGCATTCTTTTTTGGGGGAGCAGAGGCATGTAGAAGTTCCAGAGCCAGGGATCAAGCCCACACTAATGGCAGCAACCCAAGCTGTTGCAGTGAAAATGCCAGACCTTTAACCTGCTACACCACAAGGGCACTCCTAACAGCCTAGCATTCTCTAGCATTCTTTTTTTTTTTTTTTAGGGCTGCATCCACAGCATATGGAGGTTCCCAGGATAGGGGTAGAATCAGAGCTGTTGCTGCCAGCCTACGCCACAGCCACGCGGGATCCCAGCCATGTCTGGGACCTACACCACAGCTCACGGCAACACCAGATCCTTAACCTACTAAGTGAGGCCAGGGATAGAACCCAAAAGCGCTCATGGTTACTAACTGAGTTCGTTAACCACTGAGCCATGACAGAAACTCCCAGCCTAGCATTCTTAACGTGCATACACAATCAACAGATTATTAGAAATGTTTTAAAAGATAGAGGAAATTATGGACAAAATAAAAGAAGGAACAGCAAATTTTAATAGATAAATGAAAACTATAAAAAGTTACCAAAAAAAAATTTTAGAAATGAAAAATAATTGAAGTGAAAAAATTCACTGAATGGACCTCGAGGGCAGATTAGCCACTGCCGAAGGGAGAAATAAAATCAGTGAATTTAAAAACAAAGGCATATAAAACAATCAAACTGAAAACAAGTATAAAATTTAATGGAAAAAAATTTAAAAGAAGTATCCAAAACTTAGAGAGTTTGCTAATCAAGTTAATATACCTGTTTGGAGGAGAAAGAAACTCGGGGAGAAAAATTTATGAACAAATAATAGAAGTTTTCCAAATTCAATGAAAGCATCAACACACAGACCCAAATTAAAAGAATCCCAAGCAGTATAAAAACACATTCCACTGAGACACGAACCAAATGTCTGAAAACCAACAATGAAGAAAAAATTTTAAATCAGCCATAGGTTGTAAAATACAGATTTACACTAAGGAAAACCACTGAATTCTCATCAGAAACCATACACGCCAGAAAAAAATAAAGCAGTATCTTTTTTTTTTGGCCATGCACAAGTTCTTAGGCCAGGGATCAAACCCATGCCACAAGCAGTGACCTAAGCCACCACTGGTGACAATGTCAGATCCTTAACCATGAGGCCACTAGGGAACTCCCAAGCAATATCTTTAAAATGACAAAAGAAAAAGACTTTAACTTGCAATTCTATATCCAGTGAAAACATCCTTCAAAATTATGAAGGCAAAACACTTTTTCAGACAAATGAAAGTGAAAAAATTTGTCAACAGCAAATTTGGACAAAAACCTATTCACAGTTCACAGAAGGAAAATAATTCCAGGTAGAAATTGTGATCTACACAATAGAATAAAGGCCAGCCGGAAATGTAAAATATATAGATAAAATACTAAAGACATTTCTCTCATCAATGATTTTAAAAGATAATTTAAGATTTTAAATTTTTCTAAAAATTTCTGTTTAATGCAAAAAACATAATATATTGGAGTTTACAACATATAGAAAAGCAAAACACACACAAACCACAAGACCAAGGACAAAAGAGGTAAAACAGAAGTGGCAAACAATGTAACTTAAGGATGCATGTGGTAAGCCCTCAAGCAACCCCTGAAAAAGGTCAGATGGATGGGTGGGTGGATGGATTATCCTCAATTCAGTTACAGGAATTCTTACTTAACCCTACAGTAAATGGTCCCTAGCCCTTCCAATTACAAAAGACAAACCAAATTCTTACAGCTGAAGTAAAAAGTCAAGAACTTTTTTTGCTCTTGTCTTTTTAGGGCCGCACCCACTTCATGTGGAAGCTCCCAGGCTAGGGGTCTATTCAGAACTGCAGCTGCCAGCCTACATCACAGCCACAGCAACTTGGGCTCCAAGCCATGTTTGAACCCTTTCACCCACTGAGTAAGGTCAGGAATCAAACCCACATCCTCATGGACACAAGTCAGATTTGTTAACCCTGAGCCACAACAGGAACTCTAAGAACTTATTTTTAATAATAGCATCTGGAACACAAAAAGGATTAAAATAATCAGGATACAGCTCAGGATACAGCTGCTAGATTCCATAAATTATTATACAATGTAACAGATAATATGGGTAAATTTATATTTTTTCTAATATTCTAAAATTATAAAATATTTTTAAATAGTAAGAATAAATAAAGCGGATAATACTACCTGGGTATTTTATGGGTTGTGAGCAGTGATAAAAATTTCAAGTGGAAAGAGAAATACCTTTTCCTATAGGGCCCATAAAATAAACATGTCCAATCAGTAATAAACCTATTTAAGTAAAAAAACAATTTCCCCCTTTAATAGGAAACATGGTGTCAAGCAGCCTTTGAGCCCTTAATTTCCAGGAATGGGTAGCAGGGGTTGGGGCTGAAACAAAAGACAGGTAAACAAAGATACACAAGGTCTCTGTGAAATTTCAAAGGTGAGATTAAACCTTTCAAGAGATCAAGTCCAATCACTCCAAGAAGATGAAGATCAGTGACTCTCTAACTTGGCCTGGTAGCTAGTTAGGGACTGCCAGTGGATTAGTAGCTGAATTCCGCCTCCTGGTTAATAACGTTCCTGAAACATAAACTCCACTGTCCTCCTCCAGCTCTGTTCATTTCCGAATCTCCAGAGCTTAAACAGTGCTCAACACATAGTGGAATGCTTTAAGTAGCTACTGACTAGCCAACTGACTATGGAGTGTGAAGAGTATAGGCATTTATAAACTTATAAATATGAACCTGCCATCAGGAGAAAATTTAGAAGTGCCAACACAAAATGGAAGATTATTATGCTGCAATAGATTAAACATATAAGCTGATGAATTTTAGTATGATTAACCAATTTAGTGACTGCAGGAGTTCCCATCTTGGCTCAGCAGTTAATGAACCTGACTAATATCCATGAGGATGCAAGTTCGATCCCTGGCCTCACTCAGTGGGTTAAGGATTTGGCGTTGCCTTGAGCTGTGGTGTAGGTCACAGACTCGGCTTGGATCCTGAGAAGCTGTGGTGTAGGCCGGCAGCTAGAGCTCTCATTAGACCCCTAGCCGGGAACTCCCACATGCCTCAGGTACGGCCCTAAAAAAAAAAAAAAAACAAATTTAAGTGACTGCAACAAAACTTTTCAAAACTGAAAACTAAAACTTTACTATGAAAATTACATGCTAAAGAAACACTTAACATAGCAACCAAAATAATGGCTACTTGTACAAGATGGTCAAAAACATGCTTCTGAGGCAAATACGTTTGAGGTAAATACAATTTAAAATGGTTTATCTTCATGACGATAGCTGTGTGATCCTTGCTGGCTTATAACTGTTTTAAATTTATATAGTCTCTAACCCACCCACCCCATCCTACTCCAGTCTTAAGGGGAAACAAAAAGCAAACTGGCTTCTGGTAGTTTAATTTTAGATGTTGTTTCACTGGACAGTCCTGCAGAGAGGCAGAAAAGGATGCCTTTTGCACCAGCAGAATTCAGATAACAGCACAAGGAAACAGCAGATGAGACAACAGCTGCTGAAGCAGCCTTTTCAGGCATTATCAGTGTCTCAACACAAAAACCGTGTCACATATAAACATAAGACCTTATTTACATTAATTTCTTTCTAGCCACACTATGACAAAAACATGATTTATTCAACAGGTATCTAACCAGGCTAAACTGAGATCTAGCTCCTAAAAAAAAAATTAAAAGAAAAAAATATACTACCTCTATGAGAATAAATGGTATTTCCAAGAATCTAGAAGATCTACACAGAACAGTGCTGGTTGCTCTATCAGGTATCCAGGTTAATATGGAAGAAACTGAGCAAACAACTGGGGTCCTGACTAGAGTGCTTGTATAAATACTAAACACTTATTTAACTGAAGGATTCATGTGTTCACGGCAGTCATTCGGCCTTCGGTAAGTTTAGCTTTCATAAATAAAGCTACCAAAAGCTTTACCAAAGTGATATAAGTTGTTCACATCGACAGACTGGTTATAATCAAGAAACAATTCAAACAAGCTAAGAAACTATTATCACTCAGATTAGTCAGCCAGACCCTGAGAGTCTAGTGTGTCTTTCAACCACAATTTCAATGAAAGAAATGATGACAGTGACCCAAGGTTACCAGACAGCTGTCCCTCCTACTAGGACTTGTCAGATGACGTACCCTTGTTGACGGTTTTGCAAATACAGTTACCTGAAGAGGATTGCCAGCAGTCAACACATGAAACAGTTCAATTCAGCCTAACATGACATGTGCATTCAATGAATGCCACTTTTTTTTTTTTTTCTTTAAATGAATGCCACTTTCTGTTCTCAGTCAGAAGATGGTGTTTTCATTCACTTCCTCTCGGGTCAGCTATTGGTGGGAGAGTTAAGGGCGAGCACTGAAACCATCTTGGTGGGAAAACTGCAGATCTCATCGTTACCTTTGTGACGCCTGTGGTCTGGGGCTCTGCTTTCCGCATCTCACAGGCAAATGGAGCATGTTCATTTACAAAACAGGTACAATGAAAACTACATCTGGAAAGTTCAGCTTGCTACACAGAAATACTCTGAGCTAGGATTTAAGACTACCTCTGCTTGCCATGACACTGGCACAAATGCAACATGGTGACAAACAAGCCAGTTTCCTCATACATGAAATGTGATGAGTCACCATCCTGTCCCGTCTGTAAATGCAAAGTACCGCCCTGGATGTGAAATTATACGGGTCATTGCCAGAGGAAAGGAAAAGTTCGCTCGAAAATCTGTTTAGAGCTTCACAGACATTTTAATGAATGGAGGTTAGAATCTAACTTATTTCCTTTTTAAAAAATCTACATGTGCAACCCTAAAGACCGCCCCCCCCCAAAAAAACCTACATAAAAACATAGTAAAATACAATCTATCTAAAAAAACTTCTGGAGCTCCCACTGTGGTGCAATGGGATCGGCAGCATCTTGGAAGCACTAACACAGGTTCGATCCCTAGCCTTGGCACATGGGTTAATAAGGTTAATAACTGCAGCTCAGATCTGATCCCTGGCCCGGGGACTCCATATGCTACGGGATGGCCAAAAATGAGGGGGGGGGGGGACTTTAAATGTTTTATATACACACACACACACACACACATTTATACAGACATGTGCATATATATACACACAATGTATGAATATGTACATATATATAAAACCTGAATTACCCAAAGATGCTCCCTCCCCCACCCAGTTCTAGGATTTTTTCCTCACATCTCTTGACTGTAACTTTGCCAGGGTCTGTACACACTAAGTTGCCTTTCAGAAACCCGAAAGTACGAAAAGAAAAGAAATGATATCTTACAACACACCTAAAAGCTGAAGTATTATGATGCTTTTAAAAAGCTGAACAATGGCTGCTTACCTGTCTTCCCCTCAGGGGAAGAAGAATCAGAACACAGAAGAAGGCAGCCAGGAAATAAAACACAGGTGGAAATGTCACCTACCACAGGCTGCCATCACCTTCAGCCAGCCACAACCGTGCCACTTTAAGAGGTGTCTGGAGGTGTTACACAAAGTTTCTTGGAAAGAAAAGCTGCCTCAAACCTTCCCTGATCTTTGCCTCTGCCTTCTCCCAGAGCAGACACAGCAACAGCAGCTGAGGGAAAAGAATACACTTTTTAAAACTCTCTCACCTCTCCTATCTTGGGCAGAAAAGAGAAGAACCATATACGTAACTCCTCTCCTCACTCCTTTTTAGTTCCAGTAGACAGCTGTTAAACGTACAAGATATTTCTAAATCTAGTTAAGCACTTGGTTGGGTACCTATATTGAATTGCAGCATAACACTTAAAATTATCCAATGAGGCAATCATTTGGCTTTGTGATTCCAATTAAAACACTGTATATTTACAGGGATTTTCCATTACAAAATGCCTGAAAGGCAAGATATTCATCTGACCAGAGACACTTTAAAAGTTAAGCACTGAGAAAACTGTTAATTGTTCAACAAAGGTTATAAAATGTAATAATATGAAAAAGGAATCCTTTATTAAAAGTACATTTATGCAGCAAATAAACACATCATTTTAGAGCTCACTTTTAATCTTCCCCCTTCCATAATCTACTGCGCAAAAGTGTTTCAAATTGTCATCTGAGTTCCATACCAAATAAAAAGTCTAGAAAATGTTACTGTTCAAAGCATTATATAACATCCTTAAACATACAAAGTTCTCTAACAATACAATTAAAAACACTAAGACGTGCACCTCCCCCAACCTCACAGAAAAAAAGTCAGATCAAAGATGCAATTCTTGGAATTCCCATCGTGGCACAGTGGAAATGAACCTGACTAGGAACCATGAGGTTGCGGGTTTGATCCCTGGCCTCGCTCAGTGGGTTAAGGATCCTGCGTTGCGGTGAGCTGTGGTGTAGGTCGCAGACTCGGCTCGGATCCCGCATTGCTGTGGCTCTAGCGTAGGCCTCCCCCTTCCATCTGCAGAATGGGTTACCAACAGTGCTTGAACCTCAAGACTACTATGGAAAGTACAAAATGTTTGCAACAGTAACCATCACATGGTAAGTGCTCAATTAACACTGTATTATTTAAGCTTATTATTCACAGGTTTGATATGGATTGAAACAGGGAAAATCTTCCAGCAGAGATCAATCAGGGGGTAATTTCAACAGTCCAAGCAAAGAACTCTGCAAGCCTTTAGGATGTTGATGTTGAAAAGGAAAGGGGAGGAGATGCTGAGAGAAATGACAGGACTTAAAAACTTGTTTAAATAGGGAAAGTGAGAGACAAGCTGATTTCAAAAATGATTCAGAGGTTTTGAGCCTAAGTGACTTGGAAAACACTGGTGATGATGAGAAAGGCTAAAAGGGCACTAGGTGGAACGACACCTCCTTAAATGTAATGATTTATCAAGGACTGCTTCCTAGTACATCTCAGTGGTCTTCATGCTACCAAGCACATGACAGTTAAAACTTTCTTGAAAACAGAAAGGAAAAAAATAAAAAGCAAAGGAAAAGGGTATGACAGAAAAACAAACAAACAAACAACTGGCCTGGGGAGCAGAAACCCGGGGTTCTGGTCCAAGCTCAGAGGGCACTGGGGAAAACATGCCAGCTGTCCCAACAGCCCCACCCTGACAACATCACACACTTGGGAAGTGTCACTACCTATTTGAGGCTTCTTCAAAACATGTATCACTCTCCTCTCTTCCTCATCCCCAAAGCTTTTTCCTAGAGAACCTCAGTTTTTTGGGTTTTTTTTTTTTTTCTTTTTTTTGCTATTACTTGGGCTGCTCCCGCAGCATATGGAGGTTCCCAGGCTAGGGGTCGAATCGGAGCTGTAGCCACCGGCCTACGCCAGAGCCACAGCAACTCGGGATCCGAGCCGCATCTGCAACCTACACCACAGCTCACGGCAACGCCGGATCGTTAACCCACTGAGCAAGGGCAGGGACCGAACCCGCAACCTCATGGTTCCTAGTCAGGTTCGTCAACCACTGCACCACGATGGGAACTCCAGAACCTCAGTTTTTGACAGGTGTTAACCTAACCTGCTCTGGATGCTTGGGTAGAAAAAGAAAGTTGAACACCCCTGAATAACCACCTCCCTAGTCACTTCCAGCTTTGCCATTATCATATTCGCCTGCATATACCACAGTCAGGAATATAAGGCTGTCCCCAAAGCATGAAGAGTTAAATTCATGTCTGTCTGTCTCATTTTGTAATTCTTGCAATATTTCAAACTTTTTCATTATTAATGTATTTGTTATAGTGTCTGTGATCTTTGATGATACTGTTGTAATTTATTTTGTTTTGTGTTTTTAAATTAAGGCATATAGTTTTTAAGAAAGATATAATGCTACTGCACACTTGATAGATGACAGAATAGTGTAAACATAACTTTTTTTTTTTTTTGGTCTTTTTGGCCGCAACCACAGCATATGGAGATTCCCAGGCTAGGGGTCCAATTGGAGATGTAGCCGCCGGCCTACACCACAGCCACAGCCAGATCAGAGCAGCATCTACAACCTACACCACGGTTCGCAGCAATGCTGGATCCTTAGCCCACTGAGGGAGGCCAGGGATCAAACCCACATCCTCATGGATGCTAGTCAGGTTCACTAACCACTGAGCCGCAATGGGAACTCCTATAAACACAGCTTTTCGTGCACTAGGAAATCAAAAAGTTCTCATGACTCGCTGTATTGTGTAGGTCTGGAGTCGAAGCCGTAACATCTCTCAGGTGGACCTGTGTGTGTCTACCTACATATTGAGAGGAGCCCATCACAACGCAGCCAAAGCCTACTTCCGATCTTCAATACCAGTTTCTTGCCATCATTAGATTTCCTTTAAAGTCACCCAGGTTTTCCAGAGCACATAACCTTCACTTCTGAACTATTCTAAATACAACACTTTTTGAATCATTGTATGACAGTATAACTGGATGTATTATCCCAAATACCAATATGATTTTACAAACTTTAAATTACAAGAGTTGATGTTTTCCATTAATGTGATGGGCATATTCATTATTCCTACTTATTACAATGCTTTTCAACATGGTTATTATGAGAGAAGTTCCCGCCGTGGCTCAGTGGTTAACGAATCCGACTAGGAACCATGAGGTTGCGGGTTCAATCCCTGGCATTGCTCAGTGGGTTAAGGATCTGGTGTTGCCGTGAGCTGTGGTGTAGGTTGCAGACGCGGCTCAGATCCCGAGTTGCTACGGCTCTGGCGTAGGCCAGTGGCTGCAGCTCCGATTTGACCCCTAGCCTGGGAACCTCCATATGCCATGGAAAGTAGCCCTAGAAAAGGCAAAAAGACCAAAAAAAAAAAAAAAAAAAAGGTTGTTATGAGTTTTATTTACAACATCAACACCTAAAGACATGATGTAATAACCTTCAAAACTTATGTTAAATTTCTCTGCCTCACTTTGAACAGATTCATGACATCAAATGATCTCCATAAGCTTCCAAAACTACCACTGAAAGAGGTTCCTCCATGCTTATGTGTCATGCTCAAATAGACTTTTAGCGCCCAAAGTAAAAGAGTGAGCAGTGGTGTGCCTTATGAGAGACAATATGTAAGGACTGAGGAATAATTGGGGGGAAATAACATTTTATATTCAGACATGTAAAATACAAATAATTTTTTAAATACAAATTTGTTTTATATTCCAGACATGTAGAATACAAATAATTTTTTAAATTCCCAAATATAATAATGCTAAAAATCAGGTTTGATTTATTTCAACACAGAAAATACTTCTTTTCTAATTGACACCAAAGTAAACATGCCAATAACACTTCTTTCCACCTAAAAGGATGATTTTTTTCTTTTAATTAAAAACAAAATTAATTGAAGTATAAATGACATATAACATTATTATTGGTTTCAGGTATAAAACATAATAATTTGGGAGTTCCCTTCATGGCTCAGCAGTAATGAGCCTGACTAGTATCCATGAGGAAGCAGGTTCAATCTCTGGTCTTGTTCAGTGGGTTAAGGACCCGGCGTGCTGTGAGCTGTGGTATAGGCCAGCATGATTCAACCCCTAGCCTGGGAACTTCCATATGCCGCACCTGCGGCCCTAAAAAGCAGTAATAATAATCATAATTTGATCCTTTCTTTTTAAGTCATTAGGGAAGCCATTTTTAAGATTTTTAAATAACCTTCAACCATCTAATACCTAAAATGAGCTAAAGGAATAGTTGTAACACAATCGGAAGTTTATGCTAAACAAACTGGCCTAGGCCACAGCCACAGCAACTCAGGGTCCAAGCTGCGTCTGCAACCCACACCACAGCTCATGGCAACGCTGGATCCCTAACCCACTGAGCGAGGTCAGGGATCGAACCTGCAATCTCATGGTTCCTAGTCGGATTCGTTAACCACTGAGCCATGACGGGAACTCCGAAAAAACACCTTTTCAAAGGAGGGAAGATGGCAAAACATCTCCCAACTCTCCTATCTGGGCTGTTGGACCCCTTTTCCGACCACCTCCTCCAGGGTCTTCTTCCTCCAGGGAATTTCCTCCATCAATTAGACCCTCTGTCTCCAGTTACTTCTAGAAACTTAAATTTCTCCCTTCCGGTTGTGGCAAACATGTAAATATGCTCTACTTCCTCATTTCTAAAAACAATATCCTTCCTGGATTCTACATGTTTCTTTAACAACCAGTCTATCTTCTAATTCATTCACTCAACAAATATTTACTGAGCCCCTACTATGCTGCAGACCTAAGCTAAACAATATAGTAGCCACTAGCCGCAGGTGGCTACCAAACGCGTGAAACATCATTAGCTGGAACTGAGATGAGCTGTAAATGTAAAACACATACGAGACCTCAAAGACTTTGTACAAAAGAAAAATAACGTAAAACAATAATTTTTAATTTTAAAATAATACATTTTAGATACACTGGGTAAAACATACCGCCAAAATTAACGCCATGTTTCTTCTTCCTGCTTTCTACACTGTGACTTCTAGAAACTTAAATTACAGAGGTGGCCTCTATTCTATTCTATCTGGACAGGGCTGTTCTAGATAAAGTTCTTAGCTTTGTTGAGCACATAAATGTGAAGATAAAGGGCAGAGTATCTGGCCTCCTGAAGTTTCTATTTTATTGCTGGTGGGAGGAGGGCGGGATCCTCAGATAATAAGTGAATGTGATAATGTCTGAAAATGATTTGAGTTCTGAAGAAAATAAAACAAGAAAAAGAGAACCTTTTGGAGGAGCGCCATCTTCTATTCTTTCTCACCTTCACATCAGAGAAGGCAGCCAGGTTTCCTCTCAAGTACAAACCCAGCTTAGCAGTGGCCATCCAAACACACACTCCTTAGAGACTCCAGGGCTCATCTGAGCCTCAGTTAGAAAGCACGACGTGCTATGTGTGCCCAGGCTGGAGAGCAGAAAGGAGTGCCAAGTATGACCCAGTTCTATAAACCGCATCCACTCAAGCCTTATTCACTTTCTCACTTCCACCTCCCTGCACACAAAACTCAACTACATTCTGTGACTTTGGTCAGGAATGTCTCCCAAATCCATCTGCTATTTCTTTTTCTCTTTCTTTTTCTTCCACCCTACCCCTGCTCCTTTTTATGGCAGCACCTGCGGCATATGAAAGTTGCCAGGCTAGGGGTAGAAGCGGAGCTGCAGCTGCCCGTCTACACCACAGCCACAGCAATATAGGATCCGAGCCACATCTGCAAGGCCAGGGATCGAACCCTCCTCCTCATGGATACTAGTCAGGTTCTTAACCCACTGAGACACAACAGCAACTCCCATCTGCTTGTTTCTATACTCCGTGTCAAGATCTTAATTCAGAACAAAGTGTTCGAAGGATTCAACAATGCCTGCCTGCCCAGTCTCTGTGCCTTCTCCCCAGTGCTGTCAAACCTGGCTTCTTTAGAAAAGTTTCAAGATCACTAACACTTTGAGACATCCAGAGGTTCCAGGTTTAAGTGTTCATGCCTCCCTGTCTCGTTGCCGCCACTCCCTCCACCCTGCCCCCCCAGGATGCATCCTGCTCTGAACTGCACTGGCAGTGCTGAGCAGAGGTGTTCCCTCTGTCAGGAATGCCGGCCCTCTTCTCCTCTTCTCTGCGCCTAGACATCTTGAACTCAAACTCCAAATCCAGATCTAACGTCATCTTCTAAGAAACTTTCCCAGTGCTCAAGTAACCAGCATGCCCTCACAATGAGCACCCTTGAGGGAAGGACCAGTCTCACTGTTTACATATTCTCACAAAGACAAAAGTGCAAAGGCTTAAAGTAGCCAAGGATGAGTAAATGGCTTAAAGTAGCCATGAATGAGCAAATGGCCGAGCCAAGAGAGATCTGTGACTCCCCTGCCCACAACCCTCTACTCCAGATGGGGGTCTCCTCATGAGCCGCTGTCCTAGCCTAACTGTATCAGAATGATTTCTCTGCTCACCCACTGAACACGGGAAGGCCAGGATGTCTCTCTCAATCATCTTTGATGCCAGCGCATAAAGGCACTCCAATATTTTACTCAGTGAGTTAAGCGCATGAACAACTACGCTCAGACATCCATGTAAAGGGGGCACCTGCACCCCAGAGTTTTAAGGACTTGTACAAAAATGTCTGTGGCCCAGTCAGGACTGGAACAGTCTCCTATCTTACGCATCATATGGGATATTTTCTCCTGATGGAAAGGATGTCACTTTCTGGTCCCTCAGTATCTAGACACCCCATCAGAGTTTGTGGAAATCAGAGAAGACAAAAAAGTCACGCCCCTGACTATAAAAGTCAAACACTAGCAAAAATTCACTCTTCCTCACTCCTTGGTAAGAAGGGTTGTGCTAGGGACCAGCCTTTAACAGTCAGGTGTTCCTGGTCAGAGACTCTCAAGAGGTTACCCTTGCAAGGCGCACAGAAGTAAAAGCACACACACTGCAGGGAATTACTGAAATGCTGGATGTGTCCGTACCGGTTAGCCCACCATGGTGATTACAGAAAATATTACCTACCTAGAAAGGTTAGTAACTACAAAAAGGAATGTTATTTCCCAAAGATCAAGATGCATGCCACTTACCACTAGTAAGGATCTGGACTAATGAAAACAAAGCTACCACCCAAAAGTTAAGAACTATGTTTTTGGTTTTGAGAGGGTAGACTTTTTCTTGGTGAATAAGTACAAAAGCAGAAAATAGGAGGGCGTGAATTAATGTGAATCTTCAAACTAAGATAAATAATCCCGGTCTTACATGTATTTGTCTCCTTTGTTCAACATTTGAATTCAAAGAAACTTGGTATAAAAATTTTTTTCCAGGATAAATCATGTTATCATGTAACTAGAAGCATGTTAAACTTTTTCCTATAAATTATAGGAAAGCTATATCACGCTAAGTGCTACCTACTCAAGAGCTCACTTGAGGAACTTAAAAAAATACAGATGACGTCCTAACCTGGAAAGATCAGGTCTGAATTGGGGACTAGACATCAATCTTTTTCAAACATTTCCCACGTGATCAGATTATGGGGTCTTTCCACGAGAACAAGTATTTTGATTAAAATTTTTAAGATTTAAAACAGTGATAGGAGTTCCCGTCGTGGCGCAGTGGTTAATGAATCCGACTAGGAACCATGAGGTTGCAGGTTCGGTCCCTGCCCTTGCTCAGTGGGTTAACGATCCGGCATTGCCATGAGCTGTGGTGTAGGTTGCAGACGCGGCTCGGATCCCGCGTTGCTGTGGCTCTGGCGTAGGCCGGCGGCTACAGCTCCGATTAGACCCCTAGCCTGGGAACTTCCATATGCCGTGGGAGCAGCCCAAGAAATAGCAACAGCAACAGCAACAACTACAACAACAAAAGACAAAAAGACAAAAAGACAAAAAAAAAAAAGATTTAAAACAGTGATACTATAGTACCAAGTGCTTTAGTATTTGGGACAAAAGCATAATTTCAAAAATCTATGTCAGAGTCCCCATTGTGGCTCTGCAAGTTAAGAAACTGACTAGTATCCATGAGAATGCGGGTTGGATCCCAGGCCTCACTCAGTTTGTTAAGCATCTGGCATTGCCCAAAGTTGCAGCGCAAGTCGCAGATGCGGCTGGGATCCCGAGTTGCTGTGTGTGGCTGTGGTGTAGGCTGGCAGCTGCAGTTCTGATTTGACCCCTAGGCCCAGAATTTCCATATGCCTCAGGTGAGGCCCTAAAAAGAAAAAAAAGAGAAAAAAATTATAAAAACCTACAAGGTCAATTCATCAACTGATGGGGAGGTTTCTATTAAAATCCTTTCTAAAATATTGTGTTAATATTATATGTAATGAATACTCAACTGTACAACCCCAAATTCTCTGCATTCTGAGGACCCAAGTCAACTAAGGGGTCATAATGTATGATCAGAAAAGAGTTTTTTTTTTTTGTTAAACTCTTGGGTAGAAGGGAATATTCAGACACAGGGAAAAATCCATGTCTTAACAGCTCTAAATAATATTTCTGAAGAGTGGGGCTCTAGGGAAACAGAAACAACTCTAGTTATTTAATTTATACATACTTTTATTACATCACTTTAAACCACCACAAGATGCACTTACTAGAAAACACAATAAATGCCCTCTTTTCTAACAGTTTCTCTACGTCAAAGAAAAATTACTTTGTCACCACTACCTTCCGAGTTACCACTGTGATCCCACACCTCAGGGATGGAAATTACTCTCTCCACCCAAAAGTTCTAACCGTCTATACCTGGCTTCTCAAATCAAGCTTTGTTTTCCCGCCCTGAAGTTGAACCATTACCTTTGAGTACAACAGCTGGCAAGAATTTGAGCAAAGGGTCAGCCAACTTTTTCTTAAAAGCAAGAATGTGAATAATTTAGGCTTTATGGAGTATACAGCCTCTGTTGCAATTAATCAACTCTGACCTTGCAGCACAAAAGGAGCCACAGACAAAACATAAACCAATGAGTGTGGCTGTGTATTTATAAAAAAAGAGGCAATAGGCTGGATTTGGGATCTTGAGCCCTCAGAGGTAGCAAGGTTAGTGTGAGGCACCTTGAAATTATCATACACACACACACACACATGCTTCTATATCTGTATATTACCTGTCTACATGTATTGTATATATATTTATCTACACAGTACATGTGTTTGTATTATTCTCTCTCACCCCAACTATAATACAAAGCCCTTAAGGATGAAACTGCTCCTTCATTCACTGACAAATCTTTAGTGAATGGGCACATAATGGCACTCAAAACCCATCACTGCCTGGCTCAACTAACTCAAATACAAGGAGACTCAAACACAAATTAACAGGAAGGAGGGGATACAAAAGAACAAATCTCTCCTTCTAGGACAGTAGACTGATTATTACACACAAACCCACGCTCTCCTCCCCTCCCAAGCCATCACTGTCACTGACGAGGAGGAGGAATGGTCGCAAGACTAAAATCAACAGGAGGAGCTGTGACTTTCATCAGGAACTCCATGCCCAAGAATTACCAAGGGGACACTAAGGGAGAGCTTTCCACTGACCCTGGCTACTGTGCTCAGGAGCGAGGAGGCAGCAAGCGTGCCAGCCAGGACCTACTAGCTGTGCTGTCCACAGCACCCGTGGCACACAACAGGTATGGGGCAAACACTGCACTGCAAAGACCAACGAATTCCAGCCTCAGCTCTACTCTCAGTGAGACCCCGGTGGTCTTCAAGGTTTAGCTGCCCTTCCTGTAAAATGACAATGACAAATCATTCCAACACCTATGAGACGTTCGCATGCGCTAACACATATGAACACACTTTATAAGCTCTAAGGCACCACCAAAAATCAAAGACAAAAGCTTTGAAAGCTGCCTTCAGACGCTATAAATTCTCAAGTGGCAGGATCCTAATGTTTTAATAGCTGGAAAATAGTACCAATTTTCCTATTAACTACTTTATTGAATAGCAAACTAACGTCAATTAAAATGTTTAAACGCCCCCCATAGACCTCACCCGCTGCACTGAGGATTCAATAGGAACGCCATCTAGTTCAACATGCTTTAGGAAAAAAGTTACTATGCCTATGTTTTCAGAGACACTGAAATACTTAGGAAATGGTTAAAATAAACGCATACAATCCATTTTATGCAAAATGAGTAGATTGAGAGATCCAGTGCTCAGGAAAATTTCTTCAAACGTTCAGTTATAAAATGTTCTTCCATATTAACTCTCAAGAATTATAGATGGGATGGAGTTCCCGTCGTGGCGCAGTGGTTAACGAATCTGACTAGGAACCATGAGGTTGCGGGTTCAGTCCCTGCCCTTGCTCAGTGGGTTAACGATCCGGCATTGCCATGAGCTGTGGTGTAGGTTGCAGACGCAGCTCGGATCCCGCGTTGCTGTGGCTCTGGCGTAGGCCGGTGGCTACAGCTCCGATTCAACCCCTAGCCTGGGAACCGCCATATGCCACGGGAGCGGCCCAAGAAATAGCAACAACAACAACAACAACAACAACAAAAAAAAAAGACAAAAAAAAAAGAATTATAGATGGGAGATCCATCATGGCTCAGTGGTTAACAAACCTGACTAGTATCCACAAGGACGCAGTTTCAATCCCTGGCCTCACTCAGGGTAAAAGATCTGGCATTGCCATGAACTGTGGTGTTAAGCTGCAGATGCAGCTTGGGTGCCGTGTTGCTCTGGCTGTGGTGTAGGCCAGCAGCTACAGCTCCAATTAGACCCCTTGCCTGGGAATCTCCATATGCCATGGGTGCGACCCTAAAAAGACAAAAAGACAAAAAAAGAAAAACAAAGAACTATGGATGGTACGTACAGGCAACAGCAAGGAGATTCCTGCACAACATTACGTTCTTGCTTTAATGCCAAAGACACTTTTGGTGGCAACACATATTTACTGTTTTAAAAGCAGGGAAGCCCTTATCCCCAAAGTATTGACGTTTAGATGCTAATGCTGACAGGAGGAGCAGGGTGCTAAGTTCTCGCCCTTTCCTTGTCTCCATGATGAGGTGGACAATGATTATAAACGACCTCTCTTTTAGACATAACTCTCGGCTTTTATACGGACAACTATCATTTCTCTACTCCAACTGGGAAAAAGTGTTAAGTTGTTCTGGATAAAAGAATAGGTTTGCAAGATCTTATGCAGGACTGTGGTTGGCTCTATACAAAAGAACATCCTACAGACACATGTGTTCATTTGAAGCAAGTCAGATGAAACTGAAGTAAGGCAAACGCTTGGAGAGACATCCCTGGCCTTTCCAGCAAAAACTGCACCTCTCCCAACCTCCTACTTGTTTAGATGATCATCGTGTATCTGTAGGCATGAACACAAGCTCCGTTCAAGCAAGGGCTCTGTCTGGTCCACTAGTATATACTCAACACCAAGAGGAACTGCATGGCACAATGAATGCTCAATAAATACATGTTGCTTATCCCACCATTTTCTTAAACGACCTGACATCTACCAGAATATCCCTTAGTTGGTAACTGATCATTGTTTGCATTATTTTCAGATAATGCATTCTATAAGTTGTGCAAATTTAATAGAATTGCTTTGGTTTCCCTCTATTTATTTCCATTTATTTTTATGCCTATCTTTAGTAAGTGACAGGTGAGGCTGATGTCCGAACTTTGTAATAGTATCAGAGTTTCCTTATGAAAAACGTATCATGTTAAATAAGCGAATACATGTTTAAGAAAAATATCAGGAGTTCCCGTCGTGGTGCAGTGGTTAACGAATCTGACTAGGAACCATGAGGTTGCGGGTTCGGTCCCTGCCCTTGCTCAGTGGGTTGACGATCCGGCGTTGCCGTGAGCTGTGGTGTAGGTTGCAGACGCGGCTCGGATCCCGAGTTGCTGTGGCTCTGGCGTAGGCCGGTGGCTACAGCTCCGATTCGACCCCTAGCCTGGGAACCTCCATATGCCTCGGGAGCGGCCCAAGAAATAGCAACAACAACAAAAAACAAAAAACAAAAAAAAAAGAAATATATCAGAGAGAGAATGAAGTAATATCCAAAAGCACAGACCCTTGAGCCACAATTCCCAGTTTGAATTCTAGCTCCACCGCTTACTATGTCCTTGAGCACCTTTCTTAACTTTCTATGCCTTAGGCCCCCTCATTACTAAAATAGAAATGACCGGAGTTCCTATCATGGTGCAGTGGAAACAAATCCAAATAGGAACCATGAGGTTGTGGATTGGATCCCTGGCCTCACTCAGTGGGTTGAGGATCCGGTGTGCAGTGAGCTGTGGTGTAGGTCAGAGACACAGCTTGGATCTGGTGTTGCTGTGGCTGTGGTGTAGGCCAGCGGCTACAGCTCCAATTGGACCCCTAGCCTAGGAACCTCCATATGCCACAGGAGCGGCCCGAGAAATGGCAAAAAAAAAAAAAAAAAGAGAGAGAGAGAGAGAGAAATTATCATCACAGTGTCACCTCCCAGTTCTCCAGCTCCCCCTTCACTCCTCCTTCAAACATTTTCAGAATATCATCTAGCCAGGCAAGGCCTGCTGGCAACTGTCAGCACTGCCCCCAACTAACAGCGCATGGTCTCTCTCCCTCTCATGGCAAAGCAAGACCAGTATCTATCAATTCACTATTCACTCCTGAATTTTCTGCAGTCTAAAATTTCTACTTAGAGGTTCTAAGTATTTATCCAGAATCAAACTAACTTATCTTTCCCCCCGAAAAAGAATGCCCTTGTCTGACGTGTCGTTTCACTAATAACACTCTCCCACTCATCCAGGCTTGATGTCACGCTACTCTAGCTCTTGGTTCATCCTCCACCCTGCACGACTAAACATTCTCTAAGTCCCATCTACGGCTCTTAGGAAATCACTTCGTATCCATCTTCTCTGTGCTTTTACATCATTACTGTCCACAGACAGTAAATTCCACGAGAACAGAGGCAGATTCTGTAATTTTCATAGGTCTATCAGTTCTTAACATCTAGTCAAGGGTTCTGTACCTAGGAGACTCAATAAGCATTTGTTTAATAAACAAATACACATCTGGCTTACCATACTCACCTCCTAAACGTTTTCCACGAGTCCAGACCCCAGTCCCTCCTAGAGTTATTCATCTTTCATAAAATGCCTCCTACCTACAACGTGTCTGCTCAGACACACTCATTAATACACATTCAACTGAAGTAACCACTAGTTATAAAGCAGTAAAGGCGGTATTGGGGAGAGAAGAGAGAACTAGGGCACAACTCCAAAATGAGCCCTCTCCAATTCTTCAAAACTGTTCCAAGTATGTGCAAGAAACAGCCATGTAAATACGTATAAGAAAAGGTAGGGAGTTCCCGTCGTGGTCCAGCAGAAACGAACCCGACTAGGAACCATGAGGTTTCGGATTTGATCCCTGGCCTCGCTCAGTGGGTTAAGGATCCAGCGTTGCCGTGAACTGTGGTGTGGGTCACAGAGGCGGCTCAGATCTGATGTAGGCCAGGAGCAACTGCTCGGTTTAGGCCCCTAGCCTGGGAACTGCCAAAGATACAGCCCTAAAAAAAGACAAAAGACAAAAAACAAAAACAAACAAACAAAAGTAAACAGATGTTAACTCTGATTAGTAGATAGTTTTTAATTAAGAAAAAGAAAAGAAAGAGAAGGGGGGGCATTCTAAAGTAAGAGAAGAACATAGGTAAGAAGAACCTAAAAACATAAAAGTGGTATATGCAGGAGACCCCAATAGGGGTTATGGCTTTAACAATGTACCCTCAAAATTCATGTTAAAAATTCTGAGCACCACAGAATATAATTTTATTTGGAACTGACCTCATTTGAAAATAGGGTCATTGCAGATATAATTAGTTAAAAGAAAGTCAATATGGTGGAACCTAATCCAGGACAGCTATGCTATGTCTTTGTACGAGGAGGAAATCTGGACAGAGAAAGGCACACAGAGAGAACACCATGTGAAGATGAAAACAGAATCAGGGGATGCAGCAGAGGTTGAGGCATGCCAAAGATTGCCAGCAAACCACCAGAAGTTAGGCAAAAACCAGACTGGGAAACGCCAAGACTCACACAGTTAAATAAATTAAACAGGATAGTATTTTCTCAGTAGTGAGGAATAATCAGGCTAAACATGTACAAAATCTTAAGTAGAACTCAAAAGATCAAATTATTTCTAAGTAATCTAACTGTCCCAGAAAAAGGTCAAGAAAATTTACAGAAATGTAAAACTACTCAGTACTCAGCAAAGTAAAAATTCACAAGTATCTAGCACACAATCAAAACTACCAGGCGTGCAAAGAACCAAGAAAATACAACCTATAATGGGGGCGGAAATCAGTCAATGCAAACTGATCCAGAATTGACACAGATGTTAAAGTTAGCAGATAAGGACATTAAAACAGGTAGTATTATAACTATTTCCCACATATTCAAATAGTTAAGGAGTGTTGTAGAAAATATTTTTTTAAGATGCAAACTAAACCTGTATAAATGAAAACTAGAGTATAAGATTTTTAAAAAATTAGACATGCAAAAAAAAAAAAATGAGTGAACCTAAAGACATAGCAATAAAAATACTTCAGAATTCTGACAATTCGACACCTGAAACTTGCTGTCAAAACATAGAAAATAAAGTTTATGTTAAAAAAAAGAGAGATTAGGAGTTCCCGTTGTGGCGCAGTGGTTAACGAATCTGACTAGGAACCATGAGGTTGCGGGTTCGGTCCCTGCCCTTGCTCAGTGGGTTAACGATCCGGCGTTGCCATGAGCTGTGGTGTAGGTTGCAGACGCGGCTCGGATCCCGAGTTGCTGTGGCTCTGATGTAGGCCAGTGGCTACAGCTCCGATTCGACCCCTAGCCTGGGAACCTCCATATGCCGCGGGAGCGGCCCAAAGAAATAGCAAAAAGACAAATAAAATAAATTAATTAATTAATTTTAAAAAAAAGATTAAAATACAAAGACACTGACTGAGTTCTGGGACAACCTCGAATACCATAATATACATGTAAACATATAAAGTTCCTGATAGAAAAGGTGAACAGAAAAATTTTTTTAAAACTAAGTCAGAAACTTTCCAGATTTGATAAAAACTATAAACCCACAGATCCAGAAATTCAACAAGCCCCAAACACAAGAAACATAAAGAAAACCAGACCAAGGCACATCATAATCAAATTGCTGAAAACTAATGATGAAGAAGGAGTTCCCATCGTGGCCCAGTGGTTAATGAATCCGACTAGGAACCATAAGGTTTCAGGTTCGATCCCTGGCCTTGCTCAGTGGGTTAAGGATCTGGCGTTGCTGTGGCTCTGGTGTAGGCCAGTGGCTACAGCTCCGATTGGACCTCTAGCCTGGGAACCTCCATATGCTGCGGGAGCAGCCCAAGAAATGGCAGAAAGACAAAAAAAAAAAAAAAAAAAACCTAATGATGAAGAGAAAATCTTAAAAGCAGTCAGGGGGAAAAAGGATGTAATATATATGAAGGAATAAAGATAAGGATCAAATAAGATTTCTTGGAAGGAACAATGCAAGTGACTAAGTGGAACAATGTTTCTAAATTGCTAAAAGAAAAAATTATCCCCCCCAATTTTTTTTTTTTTTTGGGGGGGGGGGGAACCATGCCTGTGGCACGCAGAAGTTTCTGGGCAAGGGATCAAATCCACGTCAAGCTGTAACCAGAAGCACAGCAGTGGCAACACCAGATTCTTCACCTGCTGACGCACGAGGGAACTCACCTAAAATTTCTATACCAATTAAAATATACGTCAAAAACAAAATAAAATACAAACATTTCCAGATATATAAAAGACAAGAAAATGTGTCACCAGGAGACCTGCACTAAAAAAAAAAAAAAAAAACTGAAGTACTGAGGATGAAGGAAAATGAGACCAGAAGGAAAAAGGACAAAGAAGTAGACACTCCCACTGTGGTGCACTGGGTTAATATTCCACCTGCAGCAGGTCAGGCTGCTTTGGAGATGGGGGTTCAGTCCCAGCCCAGCACAGTGAGTTAAAGGATCTGGTGTTGCCGCAGCTGTGGCACAGGTCTGACCCAGGAACTTCCACATGCCAGGAGTGCAGCCATTAAAGGAAAGAAAGAAAAAACCCACACATTTCAAAGAGAGACATTAATATATTAAAAGTAGAAAGCTGAAAATATATATACCATGGTAACACTAATCAAAATTTAGGTGGAATAGCTATATTAATATGAAACAAAGTATTCAGTAAGCCAAAGAATATGTATGACTAGGAATGAAGGTCATTTAATAATGACAAAGGTGTCAAAACATCAAGAGGATATAGTCATCCTGAATATGTATACACCTATTAAAAGTTTTTAAAGACACAGAGCAAAAAAAGTATCGGCACAATTATATTAGAAAATCTCATATTCTTCTCTCAATAATTGATAGCACAAGTAGACAGAAAATTAGTAAGGATTAGGAACTCCATCCATGAACTTGACCTTACTGACATTTAGACAATACTCCACCTGAATAAAGATTTTTCCTGGAGTTCCCATCGTGGCTCAGTGGTTAACAAATCCGACTAGGAACCATGAGGTTGCGGGTTTGATCCCTGCCCTTACTCAGTGGATTACGGATCCGGCGTTGCCGTGAGCTGTGGTGTAGGTTGCAGACGAGGCTCGGATCCCGCGGTGCTGTGGCTCTGGTGTAGGCCGGTGGCTACAGCTCTGATTCGACCCCTAGCCTGGGAACCTCCATATGCCGAGGGAGTGGCCCAAGAAATCACAAAAAAAAAAAAAAAAAAAAGATTTTTCCTGGCAATAGAGCACATTTACGAAGATAGACCATATTATGGGTCATAAAACAAAATCTCAATAAATTAAAGAGGATTAAGTCATACAAAATATGTTCTCTCATGGAATGAAATTAAATTTGAAAGCAATAACAGATGTATGGGAAGTCCCCCAAAACTTAGAAACTAATGACATACTTCTAAATACCTGTAGCTTAAAGAAGACATCAAAGAGCAAGTTAAAAGTATTTTGAATGGAAAGAAAATGAAATACATTATATCAAAATTTGGAGGATACAGCTAACACAATATACATAGAAAATTATACCACTAAACACTTCTGTCAAAAAAGTTCTGGGAGTTCCCGTCGTCGTGGCGCAGTGGTTGACGAATCCAACTAGGAACCATGAGGTTGCAGGTTCGATCCCTGCCCTTGCTCAGTGGGTTAACGATCCAGCGTTGCCATGAGCTGTGGTGTAGGTCACAGACACGGCTCGGATCCCGCGTTGCTATGGCTCTGGCGTAGGCTGGTGGCTACAGCTCCGATTCGACCCCTAGCCTGGGAACCTCCATATGCCACAGGAGCAGCCCAAGAAATGGCAAAAAGACCAAAAAAAAAAAAAAAGAAATTCTGAAATCAATGACTTACTGATTTCTACCTTTAAAAACTGGAAAAAAGCAAAACAAATTCCTAAATTAACAGAATAAAAAGAACATAACAAACATCCAGAGTAGAAACCTACAAAATAGAAAAAAAAAAGTCAATGAAACCCCACTATCTTTCATGAACGTAAGATGCAAAAATTCTGAACAAAATTGTAAACTGAATTCAAATATCTTTTTAAAAAGTCAGTGTATCATAACAATGTCTTTATGTCAGAAATGCAACATCAACTTAACATTCAGAAATCAATGCTATTCAAATTAACTTTTAAAAAGGAAAAATCACAGAGTAATCTCAAAATCTAACATTCAAAATCTTTAAGATTTATAGTGAACTAGAAATAGAAGTCATCTTCTTCAATGTGATAAGACATTGACAAAAAACTCCATAGCTAACATCATACTTGGTGATGATTCAATGTTTCCATCAAAAAGAAATACTTCTCTAAAATTCCCTGGGTGGGGGGAGTCAAGAAAAAGACAATGTATCCTTCTTCAGCACCTCCATTCCCACACTGTGTTTTATATGTATTCTACATTCCTTGGTCCCAGACAGTGCAGTAAGGCAAGAAAAAAGAAATACAAGCTAACCAAACTGGAAAAAAAGAAGCAAAGCTGCCCTCACCATAAACAAGATCATCCATGTAGAAAATCTGATGGAATCTGCCAAAAAGCTATTAGATTCACTAAGGGATTTAAACAAGAGTACAGAATACAAGCTCAATACACGAAAATCAATTGCTAGTTACGTAGTAGCAACTATAATCAAAAACTGAAACTTAAAAACCATTTAACAGTATCAAATAAATGAAATACTTCTATAAATCTGACAAAAGATGCATAAGACTTAGACACTTAAAATTAGAAAATTACAGCAAATAAAGAAAAACCTAAATAAAGGGAAAGATATAAAATGAGCATGAGTCTTAATGAGTCAAAATTGTTAAGCTACAAATTTGGAAGAAAAAAAAAGTTGTAGGACTAACAGTACCACTACCAGATTTCAATGCTTCTTATAAGGCTACAGTAATAAAGGCAATATGGTACTGGCTTCAAGACAAATAGATTAATGGAACAGAAAGTCCAGAAACAGACCCACAAAAATATGAAAGATTGATTTTCAACAAAGAGACAAAACTAAATTCAGTAAAGAAAGGACAATACTTTCTTCAAATGGCCCATTTACAGAAAAAGTGATCTTTTAGCTACCTACACCTTACAGCACCACTTACAAATATTAACTCCAAATGGATCATAGACCTAAATGTAAAAACTAAAACTACAAAATCTGGAGAGGGAAAAAACATAAGAAAACCTTTAGATTTGGGGACAATTAGGCAAAAGTTTTCCAAAAACATGATCCACAGAAGAACAAATCAATGAATTAGATTTCATAAAAATTAAAAACATCTATTCTTCAGGACACTTTTAAGAGAATGAAAAAATAACCCATATACTAAGATAAATTATATGCAAATCATATAACTGCTAAAGGACTTGTATCCAAAGTAGACAAGGAATTCTCAAAACTCTATAATAATAAGGGAAAAAAAGTTGAACAAAGATTTGAACACTTCACCAAAGACGACTTATAAAAAGCAAAAAAGGATTTCCCGTTGTGGCTCTGCGGAAAGAAATCCAACTAGTGTCCATGAGGATGTGGGTTAAACCCCTGGTCTCCAGGTTGCGGTGAGCTGTTGGTGTAGGTCACAGATACGGCTTGGATTTCGTGCTGCTGTGGCGTGGGCCAGCAGCTATAGCTCTCATTTGACCCCTAGGCCTGGGAACTTCCATATGCCAAAGGTGCAGCCATAAAAAGGAAAACATCAAACAAAAAAAGAGTAAACAAGCATTCCTAAGACCATGGGAAAAACACTTCCACCAAGAATCTTTGCCTAGTCCCAACTGAAAAAGCATCACTCCTCCTCCGAATTCCCATCTCTCTTTCCTACTTCCCTACCTCACATAACAATATCATAAGACCTATCTCATCCACTTCCATCAAACTATAAATTCCCTGAGTGTAAGTCTATGTCCCTTTGACAATGTGGATGATTAAAGCTGTTGTGTATATTTTTTTAAAACTTTTATTGTTCTTCTAGTCTTACTGGGATATAACTGACATTCAGCACTATGTACATCTTCAGCAGATATGCCTAGAAAAGCTTAATAAATAATAGATATTAAGGTTTAATTTTTGTTTCCATTCTTTGCAAGGCTGTAAGACTGTCCAATTAGTTTGTCTAATTTCACCAGGCCCTTAAATAAAAGACATAACAATTAAAGGGGTAAATGAGAAAACTTGATACAGACATCTACAACACATGAATTATTTTTGGTATCATGCTGTTTCAATGTTTTAGGGCCAAGAAGAAGGAAGGAAATAAAATTTTAAAAGTCCTAAGTTTTAACCAACAAAAGTAAAGAGCACTGGGTGCCACAAAACCAAGTGAAGAAAAGCCAAGGAAAATTAGAGCTAGAACAGTAAAAGGGCAGTTTTTATTTTCAGGAAATGACACCAGCTGGTTTAAAAGCTCAGACACTGGAGCCTTAATCATTGTGACCATCTATACTTGATAACTGAAATAATACTAGAATGTTACTTTTGTTCGACTGTTGTCTATTCTTCACACTAAAATGTTCTTCCTTCCTATTACTCTCCAGCTATTTAAGTCACATTTAAAACTTTAACAAAGTTCTATGGCCTTCCTCAAAAGCCTTTCCCAGACCACTCAACTTGTTTCCCATGTCCTTATCTTCAAAGAGCCTGTGGTTTTGTTTTGTTTTTTAATCCTGTACTCTTCCAGGTAAATAATGGCACTTTCTACATGACTGTCTTACATTTTTACCTAACTTTACATGTGTTTATTCTTCACCTCAGGTTCTTTTGGCAAAGCACTTAGTTTTCAATTTCCTACAGAATCTCCCATATAACAGTACTCAATAAAGACTTGATGTAAACCAAGACAATACAGTACAAGCAATAGTTACAAACATCCGACTTAAATCAGCAAGTATAACAAGAGGTGGTGACTAACAACCTGATCTTCCAAAGGAGCAGAAGAACATGAACAGGGGGTTCAAGTTATGCTCCCATTTGCTAGATTACATGAGCAGCACACGACAAATTCTCCCCAAAAGTTTGTGCCAATTTATTAAAAACAAACATGTACCATTATAAAGGTCAAAAATCACATGAAATAACAAATACGCCACTTATTACAATGGTACTATTTCTAATCTGGAAAAAGGACCAATTTTACCGAAGTCTTAGAAAACCCGTGCATAGTTCTGCTCCCTGAGTTGTATTTTGACAAAGCTAAAGTATTTCCTTTTTTTGTTATAAAGTATTTAATTAGATAAAGATTTTATACAATTTAACTTCCATAATTTAATACACATATTTTGGTTACAGGTATTTAACAAAGCAATTAAATCCTTATTTCCACTTCTGTTCTAAAATCCGCCTGCCCGCAGTGAGTGGGAACTGCTGCAGATCATTAAACACTCATTTATCAGTGTCTCTCACCAGGCAACACAATGCAGCAGAACAGCACACAGAAACCATCCTGAACCCCAGCAACAGCAGCTAATTAGCATAGCCTACCACTAAACCGACACCATATGATTGGAACTGTTAGTCGGAATGCTAGCCAATCAAACTAGGTTATGCAAATAGCCTATTTTAGTTGCCAGGGCAGAGCTACCTTCAATTGTCCAATAGGAAAACAAGCAATAAACAAGAAATGAAATTGAGCTTTGTCACATTTTCAAGTTGCTGTTAACACTTTCAGGTTTAGAGCAAAATTAAAAGCAACTATAAAGGATTAGATTCATATTCTACTTTCCACTCCAAAAGCAATCCAACGGTATTACACACAGAATACAGCTAATGTAGTGTATCTGCTGTAATTTTAACTTTTTACTATATAGCTATGAGTTTTTCTAACAGAAGCGGCCATCAATATTTCAACTTTTGCCCTCACTACTCAAAAGCAAGCATTATGTAAATGTCTATACATTCAGATATTCAAACACTACATTTTAGAGAAATCCCATAAAGCATTTTTATTCTATTATGGAAAGCCTAAACAAAAGATGGACAAAACACATGGCTCACTGGAAGTCTTGAACAAGTTTTATCACACTGAAAAAAAATAACATTTGTTTTGGGTTATAACACATGTTAATATATACCACTTTAAAATACTAAAACCCAATTAATTATTAACCTATACAGCTTAGAATATGCAAACTGGGGACCAAGAAAATAATACTCATATATTTTGGAACCAAGATCAAGATATGACCGTAACATAAACACATTATATCCATATGTAAAATTTCTAATAATGAATAAAACGTTTCAAAAATCTTCTATTCTGTCAGTACCTACTAACAACAACAAATACAGTCTTAAAGAGCATCAATGTTCTGACAGTTCTTAGTGGTTGAGACAATTTCTTTAATCTCACATATTCAGAGAAATGCTTTGAAACATATCAAGGAGATGCAGTTCTCATTTGTGTCTTATAATTGTATCTTTATAAAAGATAGCTTTTTTTTAAATAGATCAACTTGTTCCACCTATCCTAGCAATTATGTCCTTCTAAATGGTGTACAGACTTATCCCATATCAAGAAGTCAGTAACTTTCAAGTATATTTTCCCACGAAATGTCTATGGCTCCAGAAAGATTTTAGCATTTATAAAATATATTGAGAATTAAGACAAAGAGATTTCAAGCATCAAAGAAAACAGCATGTTGATCCTATCTCAATCACTGCAAATTATCCTCCCCTTAAGAAAACTGAAGCCCCTTTTCCACCATCTCCAAATACCCACCACCTATAGTAGTCTCCTAATTTCTTCTCATGTTCTCTCCACTTAGGATTTCTAGATGAAAATCATTTAAAAAGTCCAATAAAACCAAGCCAGAGTCAGCTTCTTAGAGGGAAAAAACTTTAAAGCTGTCAGAAACAAAGACCATCTTATACTAACCCCTTGTTCTATAAACAAAGAAATTATACTTTTAGAAAAATAATGCATAAGATCCTACAGATAAAAATCAAAACCCTTCCAAATAATCTTCTAACAGTATCTATGAATAATCAGTATTATCAGTCAGGTACCAGTAGGTCTCACAGTTTATTGTTCATATGAAAATATATTAAAACACAAATGTTTTTAAAAGATTAGCTCAGAAACATGTTCCACGCCACTATCTCACAACAGTCTCTAACCAAGGCTCACTTAAGGGGCAAAAAATCACTCGAACTCCAAGCACTTAATCCATTCCCTGAAAGACTCAATCTCAGTTTACTTTCAACTTTAGATCATTTGGTGTATTTCTGAAGTACCTGGAACTCTTATAAACCTCCTTTAATTCCTAAGGACAAAGGCAAAGAAAGAAATACAGGGGAAAGACTTTAAGCCAATTTCATTCATACTCCTGCCCCATGAATCTTTGATACCTTGGTCATTTCTCCCAGGTTCAAGCTTCTCTTACTTCCTCCACATTGATAAAGTGATATTAATCCAGCCTGTCTTCCAATATACAGCAGTTTAAAAAAAAAAAAAAAAAAAGGCATTTTCCATGCAAACAAAGACACTCCTGGGCCACCTCTTAAACATTCCTTATACGACAAAAATTTTCCCATCCTTGAAGAAGAAAATAAAAGTAAAACCTTGGCACTCTTATTTTCCTTTGGGACCTAGAGACACAAGAAAACATATCTGCCTGATGACAGATGCTCTGGGATAAAACATCTTAAATTTAAATGTAGTTCAGTCTCTCATCAGTTCTTTTATTTGTTTGTTTGTTTGTTTTTTGTCTTTTGTCTTTTTGTTGTTGTTGTTGCTATTTCTTGGGCCGATCCCACGGCATATGGAGGTTCCCAGGCTAGGGGTTGAATCGGAGCTGTAGCCACCGGCCTACGCCAGAGCCACAGCAACGCGGGATCCGAGCCGCGTCTGCAACCTACACCACAGCTCACGGCAACGCCGGATCGTTAACCCACTGAGCAAGGGCAGGGACCGAACCCGCAACCTCATGGTTCCTAGTCAGATTCGTTAACCACTGCGCCACGAAGGGAACTCCTCATCAGTTCTTTTAAAAGCTACTTAAATGGTGGAGTTTAGGAGCATATCAATAAGTACTACTTTCAGAATCAGAAATTAAACATTTAAAATGTTTAAAAATAGTTAACTCACTAAATTCATTACGTAAAACATGTATTTTAGAATTCCTAGTAAAGAAAATAATGCAACTGATCATTAACTTTTAAAAGATACAGTTCCAGTTACATTTTCTCCCCCATACTATAAGAAGAAATGTATTTAGACTATATTAACTGGTAACTTATCATCTGCAATTAATGATGCTCGAGATATATAAACAGCCTCTATCCCTTCAATGTGTAACAGACCATTATTATGCCAAGTAATAAATCATCCAAGATTATCTCAAATGACGAATCTCACCATTCCAATGATTTTATATTTAGGGAGAAATACAATGCAGCTTTATAGTTTTGAAAAGTGGCAAGGAAATAGACATCTATTTTCCTTTTTTAACTTGAAGCCATTAAATCTGGAAAAATATTCAAAAATATTTTTGAGCAACTACTTTGATCAGGTTTATAATGCCTTTATTCTATGGTGAGGCTGCTATCATATTGTTCTGCTGGATATCCTTCACAAAAAACTAAGTCCAGTAGATATATATATTCTTCAACTTCAGAGCAATCCTGATGGGTTTTTTTCTCCCCTTCTCATAATCTGCTTATAAAAAGCAGAAGGTAAACCATTATTTAAATCTGGATTATGACATAAATTTTAAAATCTTGGACTATTCTCTGATTCTTATGGATCAACTAAAATTCACATTTGAGAAATGGTCCCATCCTTCTCCTACTTTCCCTCCCAAAATAAGTAAGGCACTATGAATACTCACTGTTGTATTTAAAATGTATTTTTCTTCCCTCATCAGGTATCACAGAAATATGAAAAGTTGACTGAGCAAGCTTTTTTTAGCTAAATGTTATCATAATTAATGTACTATGTCAAAAGAAAAGATTCTTGCAAATTAACTTTAGGGTTAAAAACTTTTTTTGGTGGGTGGGTGTGTGGGTGTGGGTGTGTGTGTGTTTAGGGCCACACCCATGGCACATGGAGGTTCCCAGGCTACGGGTC
Organism: Phacochoerus africanus; assembly: GCF_016906955.1. Taxonomy (NCBI): domain Eukaryota; kingdom Metazoa; phylum Chordata; class Mammalia; order Artiodactyla; family Suidae; genus Phacochoerus; species Phacochoerus africanus. The sequence continues at coordinate 281,064,444 of NC_062544.1, read as the reverse complement.
GAATCGGAGCTATTGCTGCCGGCCTATGCCAGAGCCACAGCAACGCCAGATCTGAGCCGTGTCTGCTACCTACACCACAGCTCACGGCAATGCCAGATCCTTAGCCTACTGAGCGAGGCCAGGGATCAAACCAGCAACCTCATGGTTCCTAGTCAGATTCGTTTCCACTGCACCGTCACAATACAGGAAATCCTGTATTATGCTTATTAAAACAATAACATCTAGTAACAGTTCATCTTTCTTAACCATCTTCATCTAGACAAACTGCATTAAGTATTTTCTTGTCAATATCCATGGCAAATGAAAACAAATGAACTGATTTAACACCTTTAGGGGTTATATTCAGTTTGATTTTAAAAATGAACAACACAAAATATTTACTTTCATGAAGCTTTGGTCAGAAGCACCTGAAATAAGCAGTCATCCTCCAAAGAGTAGCTGAAACCTAGTAACAAGGAGAGACCACGTGGAAGCAATGGACAAAACATGGACAGGTCAAGGACAAAAAAACACTGCTTCCAAATAGAGCCCAAATCAGTCACAAAGGCAGAACTAAGTCACAACTAGGTGCAAGTGTTGACTCTTAAGAGAGCTATTTCTCACATGGGCTACTTGAAGTGTATGCTACAGGTGGGTAGTACAAGTTTTATCAAGACCACTAGTACTACCCTAGTTCTTCATATTTACTCCCAGAATCCACTAATAAATAGGACAAAGGCTGGCCACAACTAGAGCAATGCTTGAAAAAAATCCTTTAAGACTACCAGCAAGCGAATGACCCATCACCAAACCCAGAAGTTCCATTTCCTAAATGGAGAGGAGGGTGCCTTTAAAAAGGCTCCATCTACAGCACCGAACAGACTAAGCATACTTGTTCATATCCTCCGTAACACCCACTAGCTAGCAGTAAAAAAGGCCACAGAAATAAAATCAATTAGCTAAAAGCATGGGATGGGGATATACCAGTGAGCCAAATATTCTGACAGATTTTTTTTTTTCAAGACAAAAGCCCAAGGGACTTCCCATTATGGCTGAGCCGTAATGAACCCGAGTAGTATCCACAAGGACGTGGGTTCGATCCTTGGCCTTGCTCAGTGCGTTAAAGATACAGTGTTGCAGTGAGCTGTGGTGGAGGTCACAGATGTAGCTCAGATCCCACAGTGCTGTGGCTGTGGCATGGGCTGGCAGCTGTAGCTCCGTATTTGACCTCTGGCCTGGGAACTTCCATATGCCATGGGTGTGGCCCTAAACAGACCAAAAAAAAGTCCAAGAGGACCAGACCTATCATCAAAAGAATTTCAGAAAGACCCAGAGCTGAAAGCTAATGCCACAAACCACAGCAGAAGTAGCAGGTGACATTCTGGGTGGAAAAGGAAAACTGAGGTAGGAGAAGTTGACATGACCATCACACAACTATCTGCTGTGTGGTCAGCCTCTCTCAACAGCTCCAAGTATCTATCACACAGTCAGCATAATGAGTGCGTCAGCCACTCAACGCAGGTGAACAGTCACCCCCAGACTGAGGCCAAAAAAATGCCCAGAAAGACACTAAACCACCTGGCAAGGAAGGCCTAGACAGGCAGCAGCACAGGTCGGTACTGCTCCCTGGGGCCTCCTCAACCTGCCAATGAAAGGATGAGAACCCCCCTTGGCAAAATCCCAATTTACACTTAGTGAACAGAAGCCACCAGGTCCCACCACAAACACCAAATCTGCATTCGTTCTCTCACTTGGAAGAGGAGCTGATAATGGCAGAGGGAGTTCAGACTTTTGAGTTGGGCAACAAGAATTACAAGTATTTTTTAATTAAAATATTATAAAAGAGGGCCTTACGTAGACCAAAGGTGACAAGTGTCATAAACAATTACTCTGCATCTGAGATTTTTTAAAAAGGTTTTCCTAGTGAAAGTTGAATGCACATAATTAAATCAATTTTTAAAATCGTTATGACTTTATATTTCATCTCCAATCCCAGTGGTAACATTTCTCCTAAGAGTGGCAGAGTGCTTATTGTATGTCCCTCTCTATAGGTCCTAATACACTTTATTTTTTCCAGTGTAGTTTTACCTTTTTAAAATTTTCAGCAGGATCTCAAGACAAAATCATGGAACTCAATTACAGTCAAGAGAAGGTATGTAACTATTTTTTTGATTGTTTGTTTGTTTGCTTTTTAGGGCCACATCCACCACATATGGAGGTTCCCAGGCTAAGGGTCCAATGGGAGCTACCGCCACAGGCCGATGCCACAGCCACAGCAACTCAGGGTCCAAGCTGCATCTGCAACCTATACTGCAGCTCACGGCAATGCCAGATCCTTAAGCCACTGGGGGAGACCAGGGATCAAACCTCATGGTTCCTTGTCAGATTCATTTCCACTGCCCCACGACGGGAACTTGTATATTCTTTTTTTTTTTTAACGATTTTTATTTTTTTCCATTACAGCTGGTTTACAGTGTTCTGTCAATTTTCCACTGTACAGCAAGGTGACCCAGTCACACATACATATATACATTCTTTTTTCTCACATTATCATGCTCCATGTAATAGTAACTGTCTGGTGGATAAAGGCTGTGAGGTAAAAAGAAAGGGTACTCAAAGCCATCATTTTGTACCTTGGAAAATCAAGAGAAACTGTCTAAAACTAACAGGTCAAGAGAGAAGTTTACATCAATTTTATAAAGTTTTAATAATAACAAAAAACTTCAAAAGAAGAACAGAAACTGGTAGAAAGGCAGCATAGAGAAGTATGTGATTTCATCTTTCTGAGAGGACAGTCATTAGTTTTTTAAATAATAAAGTAGGTCTATACACACATTACTGTATTTAATGTGATGTAAGTAACCAATGGAAGGATTTAAAAACTGAAGATCACTAAAAAAGAGTAAGGAAAAGAAAACTGGTATTTCATTTATTTACTTCCAGAATAGATTGTTTTCTTAATCAATGCCTGTAAACTGAGTCATCAATGCCTAACACAGAAAAATACAAATGTGACTTTAACATGTCTGCTAAGCACAGCTTAAAAAATACTACTACTAGTGGGAGGAAAAAGGCTGGTTGTAACCAAGAGGTTATAGAAAAAGCAAGGATTCCACAAAAATTTTTAGCTTTTATAACTTCATATAAAGCAGATCTAGGTTCCTTTGGAGTAGGTGATCTACACTATGAAAACCTTAAAGCAGTTAACTTTTTTCGGGTTTTTTTTTTTGCTTTTTAGGACCACACCTGAGTTCCCAGACTAGGGGTAGTGTTGGAGCTGCAGCGGTCAGCCTACACCACAGCCACGGCAACACCAGATTCAAGTCACATCTGTGATCTACACCACAGCTCAGGGAAACACCAGATCCTTGACCCACTGAGCGAGGCCAGGGATGGAACCCACACCCACATGGATATTAGGTGGGTTCATTACCACCGAGCCACAATGGGAACTACCTTAAGCAATAACTTTTAACATCAACTTGACAAGTTTGAGTTCTCCTTTAAAAATATCTTATTTCTTAAAGCAAATATTATTCAAAAAGCTTAATTAAAAATAGCCAAATCTATCCATTTCCTAAAACTACAAAAATCAAACTCCACCAAATTATCCCTACACCCAAAACAAATATTTTATTTCACTTGAATCTATAATTCAAATCACTGTCAATAATACACATTCTTCACAACTCATATTTGCTTAAGAACACATGTTCCTTTTAAAACAGTAATTACTTCTACAGACTTTCCAGCAAAGGTCTTACAGATAAGCTTATCATATCTTATCAAAACCAAAAAGTAAACTTTTTATGAAGCCCTTTGGAATTCCTGTAAAAGAGGATATAAAATACAGAAAAGGTCACCGCCATCAACAAATTGTTAATGGGTTTATTCTCATTTGTTCAAGAAATATTTGAGAATCGATTATGTTCCAGGCATTACACTAACAAATGTGACCTAGTCTCTCCAAACAAAAACTTAAAGCTCCTATACAAAATGATACTATGAGCAAAATTAAAACAAACATAAGCTGGAAAATTTATTAGAAGTTCCAAAGCAGGACTACACGGGTTAGTCTGGAGTCAATATCCGGGGTTTGCGTCTAAGCTCTATCCCTCACTAGCTGTGTGGCCTGAGGCAGACTACCTAACTTCTGCCGGGGTTCATCATCATACATGAGAGTTATTATCAAGGAAAAATTAGTTAATAAATGTAAATAGTTTAGAATGGTTCCCGGCATACAGTAGGACTAAATGAAGAACAGCTATTTTACAGGTGTCTTTTTAAAAAATACTCGAGATAAATACAGCAAAGATATTAAAAGGAAATTCGCAGAACATATACAGGCATGAATTACTCAATCTCACTAACATTTAACTAAATGTAAATTAAAATATTAAGTTCTGTTTTGTCTATCAAACTGGCAGATATTTTTAAATACTCAGGATTCTAAATATGGTAAAATTCTGTTGTATAGCTAGTAAAAGCATAAAGGGTTCTTTAAAAAGACATTTGAAAATGTGTAAAGTCTTTAAAATGTACATATTCTTTAACTCAAATGCAACTTCTAGGACCTGGACCTGAGGCAATAGGTCAAAGATGAAGACAAAGACTATCACAGTAACATTCACTTAAACATTATTAGCAACTCATTTGCGACAACGGGGAGTAGGTTAAATCGTAGCTGATTTGCAGAAATACTAATTACTCACTAAAAGTGATGCTATAAAAGAATAGTGATGGTGGAGAAATGTTTAAATTTTAAAAGACTAGAAAAAAGTAAATTGGGACCCCAATTTTGCTTCTTCAATACTATCTGAAGGAGCTTCATGTACATAAGGTAACAAGTAACAATACATAAACCTAAAAGAATACAATGATATTCTCTGGCTTACTGCTGACTTCTATTTCCTTCTTCATAGAACTTCTATATGAACTTGAATTATTTTTAATTAAGTATATATAAACTGGAAGTTCCCACTGTGGCTCATCAAGTTAAGAACCTGACAAGTATCCATGATGATTTGGGTCTGATCCCTGGCATCGCTCAGTGGGTAAAGGATCCAGGGTTGCCACGAGCTGTGGCATAGGTCGAGGATGTAGCTATGGTGTAAGTCCGCAGCTACGGTTCCGATTTGACCCTAGCCAAGGAACATCCATATGCCACCGGTGCAGCCATAAAAAGACAAAAATAAAATGTGTGTATGTTTATGTGTGTGTATACTGCACAAGTGTTTAACTCACTAAAACCTCAAATGTACTCATAAAATGCATAAATTTTTGATATGTAAATGTGTCAAAGAACATTCAAATACACATATAAAAGGTGAAGGACAGGAAAAAGTCCTTGCTCTCAAAAAGAAAAAAAAATTACATTTCATGATTTATTTAACGGAAAAGAGGGAGAACTCAAGTATTTCAGATCTCTTTCGATAATAAACTTGCGGAGTTGCCACTGTAGCACAGGGGTCAATGATCTGGCTTGTTTCTGTGGCAGTGCTGGTTTGATCCCTGGCTCGGCCCAGTGGGTTGTAGGATCTAGTGTTGTCGCAGGTGCAGCAAAGGTCACAGCTGAGGCTTGGACTCAATTCCATATGCCCATATGCCATGGGTGCGGCCATAATAAATAAATTTGCGTAACTGTAACAAAATCTTTTTCTACTACTGCTATGTAAAAATAGATGTTAGACAGTCATCTCAAATATATCAATATGACAAAAATTGTAACTTGGTTCCCAGAAAAAAAAAACTTTACCTGTCACATTTTCCCTAACATGCTTCTGCAAATAAATCCTGCCTGAATAATTCCAATAAGCAGAAAAATTCAGCATAATTCCAATGCCTAATAAATAAAAGTGCTTCCACACAAATTTTAAATTGGGTATAAATACGATGAATTTGAATTAACTGTATTTCTGATGAAATGTGAGACATTAACATGTGATTTGAGACGACATGCCAAATTATCAAAGAGGAAGTTTAAGAAAATACAATCCAGGAGTTCCCGGTCGTGGCGCAGCAGAAACAAATCTGACTAGCAACCATGAGGTTGCAGGTTTGATCCCTGGCCTAGCTCAGTGGGTTAAGGATCCAGCGTTGCTGTGAGCTGTGGTGTAGGCCGGCAACAAGAGCTCCAATTAGACACCTAAACTGGGAACCTCCTCCATAGGCCGTGGGTGCAGCCCTAAAAGGACAAAAAAAAAAAAGAAAGAAAAGAAAATACAAGCCCCAAATACACATGAACAGTACGGAAATAGCAACTGAGTGGGAGGTAAGAGAAATAATAACAACAGCGTACATGTAATGCATCAGGCATGTGCTGTGTATGCACTCCAAACTATACACTGTGCGGTTTTATTACTATTATGCTTCCTATTCCCTGAATGAAGTGAGATTTGGAGCCTTGTATTTAGTTCTCACGGTTACCCAAATCCCTTCTATTTTTCTATTTTTTCATTAAGGTCTGGGGTGAAGGGGTGTAATAACCTACTGATCCCCCTATTTAGGAACACCACTGAAATTTAAATAGGAACTTTTCCCCCTTCCCTTCCCTCTTCTCCAACCATCTGATCGGATGTAATATTCTTTTACTTCCCATTAGTGACTATGAGCCAATCAGAAACTTCATTCTACTTGTTTTGCTGTGTACTGTCTCCTCATTGCAGAGATTCCAGCCACTATACATTACACCCACCCACAAGCTTCACTGAGTTTCAGTTCCACGCGTATCTCTAACGCTCCCCTTTTATCAATGTCCCTGCAGTCTCTCCAGTTGCCAAAGTTTATTCTTCAGTAGATTCCTTAACAAGTGCTCAAAGAAACAACAGCCTAATACATACTCCTGTGCATAACATTTTGTCTGCTGTCTTTATACTTCAATTTAGCTGGATATAAAACTCCTGGCTCTCTCTTCCTTGCATATATTAGATGTTATTCTACAGCTTCTACCATAAGACACGTATCAAAACCAGACAACCTACTATTCTTCCCCTTAGAGACTTGGGTCTTTGCCTAGATACCCCAAGAACTTTCTTTAAAGTTCAATAATGTTTAAAGAGGTTGTCTACATGTTGAGCATTTCTGCATCAATTTACCCAAGTATACAACATGCCCTCTCCAAATGTAATGGCAAACCTTTTTTTTAATGTCAGAAAATCTGAGTTACGATTATTAGAATTAATGAAGTTTCATTGCTTTATTTCTTCAGAGATTTGTACACTGAAATTTCTTTGCCTCCATTTAGTAAATGCCACTTTCTCTAGAAAGTTTATTGTTCTTCAATTCTTTCTTGTTTAAATTTTTCTGATTTATCTTCTGTTTCTCTGAAGAAATTTTCTTTGGGTTTTTTCACTCTTGTGTACCTTTCTAGTTTAGGCTTCTTTCCCGCCCTTTTTTTCTTTTTTGGTCCCCCGAGGCACATGGAGTTCCTGGACCAGGAATTAGATCTGAGCCTCCGCTTCGACCCACATCGCAGCTGCAGCGATGCGGGATCCTTTAACCCCATGTGCAAGGCCAGAAATCAAACCTTCGTTCTGGTGCTGCAGAGATGCCGCTGATCTTGTTGCGCCACAGTCGGATCTCCTAGGCTTCATTTATTTTAACCATTTTTCTTTTACTTCTCCTTTCCTGAGTTATATTTCTAAGATCTCCTTATTCGGATTTATATTGCTCTTCCATACTTGTATCATTTTCCAAATTTCTTTGGGTTTGTTTAGAAACATTAGGTGACAGTTTTCATTTGTTTTATGAACATTTCTTTCTGAAATGCTCTCATTGTCTGCAGAAATATTATTCATCTCCTTAATCTTTCCTTTTAATTAAAAAAAAAACTGTAGGGAATTTGTGATCCTAATCAGTTGCTCTATTTCATATAAAATAAAAAACTTTCAGGAAACTGGAGTAGCTTCTCTGGCTTCAGTGAGAGTTCTCTTCTGTTTTCATGGAGAGGAAATGAAAGATAGCAAAATACAGTCTCAAGAATGAGGTCGCCTATACTTTCCACCTGACCTTCTTGCCTTTTCCTCACTGTCTTCATCCTTTTTAATTTGGATTCTTATAACGGTAAATGTCTCCTTGTGAGGACCAGGCAGGGAGCTTCAACTGTTAAGTTTCGAAAATTCTTAAGGACCAGATGGCTCTAAACTCATAGAACTCACTGTGGGCTCCTGGTATCCTGGGAACTCAAAATCATCTCTTCATTTCAGCTGCTGTTCTCAAACCTGCTTGCCACACTCTCCAGGACTTTTTGGTAGCCAGCTTGGGGCTTTCCCGTTCTCAGGTCCACCAGACACGTGCTGCTTCAACCTTACAGATCTGGTAGTTATTCAATATTTGTCCCCACCTACTTCTATCAGAGCCTGTGGTGATACTCTTCACCTAATCCTAAAGAAAGTTCCCATGAATTTTTGGTTTTGCTGTCCTGGTTACTCTGTTTTTAGAAAAAATAGTGAAGATTCAAAAAACTATGCCCTATTGTCATCTTCCCAGAACTCAAACATTCTTTTGGAGGTACATTTAGTTAGGTATCTCTAAAATCTAAAATAATGAATATGCATCTATTAGCTTTCACCTAGGTCTTGAATAAAGGCACTAGGGCCTAAAAATTCAACTTTACAACATGGCTAACCTCAGGTTTCCCATCATCTTTTCTATAAAGATCATGTTCTCTGATGTGCTACACACATGATGCTAAGTATTATTAACTGCTTTCACTTAGAAACAATAAAAATACGAAACAAAAAAGGAAATAGAAAAAAATGTGGAACTCTTAAAACCATTTGAATAAATGTATTAAAGCAGACATTCAGAGTAAGACAGTTCCAGGCATTAGAAGAATGGCAAAAAAAAAATTGCTCTTTTTGCAAGTATTTGTCGATCACTTTCTATGCCACAGGAACCCTGCTAGAAAGACACAGGGCACACAGAGAGAATAAGCCATGGCCCTCTGACCTTGAGAATCAGACTAGCTGGGACAAAAAAAAAAAAAAGGTAAGCAAACATGTGCAAATGCCATAAAAGCATTAAGTAAAACCAAGCACTTGCTAGAGGTGATTATTTATTTACTGAACTACATTCGGTTTGTCGCTTTATGCATTTCTGAAGCAACTGAACTTTTTCTTCTACTGAGTACACACTATCACTTTCAAATTTTCTAAAATAGAAGATTCTTCTTTTTGCCAGCTGAATTAGAAACTTATTTTTAACTATAGCACTCAATGCTCACAAAGATACATTCAAAGACAAACATTCATTTAATGCTAGTGAGTGTAAATTGGTACAACTACCAAAAATCTTTCAAAAAGTTATATAAAGGGCCTTAAAATTTTTTCAAACCTTATGACCTAATACTCACTCTCCTAGGAATAAATTACAAGGAAATAATTTAAGATAAAGAGAATAATTTAACATACCACCAAACACTTACGCAGAGATGTTAGTGAAGAGGATGGAGTTCCCACTGTGGTACAGTGGGTTAAGAATCCAACTGCAGCAGCTCGTGTCACAGGAAGAGAGTTCAGTTCCCTGCCTGATACAGTGGGTTAAATGATCCTGCCTTGAGCTACAGCTCAGACTCAAACCCTGGCCCAAGAATTTCCACATGCCCTGGGTACAGCCATTAAAAAGAAAACAAAAAAAAGGAAAAAAACAACTACTACTATTAAGAGACAGGGAGTTCCCATTGCAGCTCAGCAGAAACAAAGTATCCGCTGGTATCCCTGAGGACGCAGGTTCAATTCCTGGCCTCGTTCAGTGGGTTAAGGATCTGGCACTGCCAAGAGCTGTGGTGTAGGTCACAGGCACAGCTCGGATCCCAAGTTGCTGTGGCTGTGGTGTAGGCCGGCAGCTGCAGCTCTGATTTGACCCATAGCTCGGGAACTTCCATATGCCTTGGGTACGGCCCTAAAAAAGCAAAAATAAATAAATAACTAAAAAAAGAGAGCGACATCTACCTTAAACAGGAAATAAGCACACAAGGAAATAGTCTCAAATCGGCATACATTAAAACACACTTCTAAAGCACTTCATCCTCACAGTCATAGTTCTGAATGTTCTGAATTTGCTCTAAGTTCAAGGGGAGAGCAGATCATTAAAATAAACTTTTGATGACACAGGGAAACATTTACAACATAATGCTAGGCAATAAGAGAAAATATAAACAACATAAAAAGAGATTCTGGAGTTCCCACTGTGGCACAGTGGGTTAAGGATCCAGCATTCTCTCTGCAGAGGTTCAGGTTCAAAGGTTCAATCCCCGGCCCAGCACAGTGGATTAGGGATCCACAGTTGTCATAGCTGTAGCGTAGTGTCTTTCTAGTATACCTGGTGTTGCTGTGGCTGTGGAGTAGGCCAGCAGCAGCAGCTCCAATTCAACCCCTAGCCTGGGAACCTCCATATGCCGTGGGTACGGCCCTAAAAACATAAAATAAAAAATAAATGAGTTAGGGAATCTAAAATTAAAAACTCTGATACAGCAAATGGTTTTGGAGTTCTCGTCGTGGCACAGCGGAAGGAAATCTGACTAGGAACCACAAGGTTGCAGGTTCGATCCCTGGCCTCGCTCAGGGGGTTAAGGCTCTGGTGTTGCCATAAGCTATGGTATAGATCACAGACATGGCTTGGATCTGGCATTGCTGTGGCTGTGGCATAGGCTAGCAGCAACAGCTCCGATTAGAACTCTAGCCTGGGAACCTCCATATGCCGCAAGTGTGGCCCTAAAAAAGACCAAAAAAAAAAAAATTGTTTTAAGCACTTGAATGTATAGAAATATGACAAAGACAACATGAACAAATCAAAATTTAAAATAAATCACTAATGTTATTATCAAAGAGTTACAGTCCTGTGCGTTCTAATATTTAAAGTTTTAAAATAACTAGCCTATCACTACTGTTTTTATGTTTGTTTGTTTGACTTATTAGAGCCGCACCCGTGGCAAATGGAAGTTCCCAGGCTAGGGGTTGAATCACAGATGGAGCTGCCGGCCTACACCACATCCATAGCAACTCAGGAGCCGAGTTGTATCTGCAACCTACACCACAGGTCACGGCAACAACAGATCCGTAACCCACTGAGCGGAGCCAGGGATCAAACCCGCACCCTCACAGGACTTAGTCAGGTTCATTACCGTTTAGCCAAAGCGGAAACTCCAGCCTATCACTACTGTTAAAAAACAATTTCAGTTGCTAAGAAGCCCAGTAAAGAATGATATCAGCTGCTGTATCCAACAGCTTTTCTCACTAATGTTCCATTGGATGTTAATAGATATAAATAAGAAATAAAAGGGAGGGATGATCTTAACCAAAAATGGCATCGAGGAGTTTCCATTGTAGCTCAGCAGTCACACGAACCCAACTAGCACATATGAAGACGTGGGTTTGATCCCTGGCCTCGCTCAGTGTGCTAAGGATCCAGTGTTGCCATGAGCTGTGCCGTAGGTCGCAGGCGCAGCTCAGTCCTGCATGGCTGTGGTGCAGGCCAGCATCTGCAGCTCTGATTTGAACCCCTAGCCTGGGAACTTCCACATGCTGCGGGTGTGACCGTAAAAAGAGAAGAAAAAGAAAAAAACGGCATTAAAAAGAAAAATGGCCAAAAAAGGGAAAGGGGGGATGGGGTGGGATGGGGAGGACATCCTTTTTACCAAATAAATTGGGAAAATGCAAAAACCTTTACATTAGTGTGCACAGTGATCTCTGAGACAGTGAGTTTTCCAAATATGATCTCCTAAGTCAGTGATTTTTATATCCTAAATAAAGTGAACTTGCTGACCTCTCAATTCAAAGGGGTAAAGAGTGGCTCCCAGGTTCTGAGAACAACCCGAGCTGGGATGCAGAATGGTGTCGCTGGTCACTAACAAGTTGAAATAGGAAAAGCGGGAGTGTGTGTAGGACAGACACCCAGAAGGCAGTTACAGGATCTAAAGCTTAGAAGCCAAGAGTGGGACACAAAGGAAGATCTCCTCATGGGCATGTAGGGCTCCGGCACAGCCATTACCATGAACGCCATTAACCGGAGGGGAGTGCTTTCTGTTTTCACTCTAGATGCCTTGTCTTCAATAGACAGGTTAAAATTTATCCAGAAAACCAACCGTATCATTTGTCTATACATCTGCCCCCTCCTCCAACTGAAATGTACATGTTCCTTGATTCCTAAGCAGGATGATCCTTATGAACAGAGCACTACGGCAGTACCTGGTACAAAGCAAGTGTTAGCTATTTAAAATGTTTGGTCGTAAATGATTTTTCTTCCAAAAAAAGTCCAAAAATTACCCAATTTTACCTAACTTATACTATTTATATTCTAACTATATTTTAAAATATGCAAAAACACCTTCAAATTAAACACGTCAGGAACACCTATATTCACATGTACCAGAGACACATTAGGATTTAACTCTGGCTTGCCGTTCAGTAAAAATCCACTACTAAGCGCTGGCTTTTGAAAGACCAGTCAGTCAAAACACACAAAAATGTCCTTCCTAGCATCCCTGAACCCAATCAATGAAATGGTATGAGAAAGTTAGGTATCATCACATCTAACCAACATAAAGGCAGGACCATGAACGCTTGGGGAAACAATATTCACTTTCAAGTACACAAACGCATATTCTAGAAGTAACTTTCAATGAAAAACTCCTTATGAGCTTTTATGTGTTAAATTTCTATCAGCTGAAGGATAAATGTGTGCCTAGTAAAACAACAGTAAATGGAATTAACTGATGATTGTGAAAGCTATTAATGTTACATTCAAAAACAATGGTTAACTTTCAAACTGTTGAAAAAGAAATACACCAACAGCTAATACATATATTAGAGTCAGATTTCTTTCTTGGGTATGTTCTTTTAGAAGCTCAATAAATGTTGATAATTTTTAAAGACTACAAAGCCAAGTAAGTGAGATTGGATTATATCGTAAGTCTAGTATCTGTCAATTTTTTGTGTGTTTTAACATTCAAAAATTAATTAGGTAAGTGTTCCCTTGTGGATCAGTGGATTAAGGATCTGGCGATTTCACTGCAGGGGCACAGGTTCGATCCCTGGCCCAGGAACTTCTGCAAGCGGCAGGTGCAGCCACAAAAAAATTTTTTTTAAATTGGGAGTTCCCATTGTGGTTCAGGGGAAATGAACACAACTAGTGTTATCCATGGGGATGCAGGATTACTCCCTGTCCCCACTGGGTGGGTTAAGGCTCGGGCATTGCCTTGAGCTCGGGTGTGGCATTGCTCTGGCTGTGATGTAGACTGGCAGCTGGAGCTCTGATTTGACCCCTAACCTGGGAACTTCCATATGTCCACACTTTAAAAAAAAGAAAGAAAAGAAATTAAATAAATAAGTTTAAATTTTTAAAATCTAGATAACCTTTATAAACTGTATTTACTCTTTAGATATTTCATTTCACACATAAGCCTTTCAAGAAAAAGAGCTATTTGGAAACCCTTTACATTTTGTGAAGATAAGCTAGAAATAAAATAGCAACTCTGCTGCCTCAAATTCCTTAAGGGAGAATCTCCAAAATCATTAATTTTCATGGATAAATCTATGGGATACCCCCAAAATATTTTGTTCCTCTACTGACCTCAGTTGAAAGTGAGCATCTACTTGGATAGCCAGCGGGCAGCACAGTGCCCCAGGAGCAATCCGAGAGCTGACAGTGCTGAGAAACTGGTCCTGCACCAAAAGGTCAAACTTATAAAATCCGACAAGAAAATTTTCATAAAATTCTAAAATTTTTTTCTGTAAATACTCCTACTTATTTCTCTATGACAGTGAAATTCAGTCTTAGCATCATGTTGACTGCATCAGCTACTCAGCCAGAATGTGTATATGGGGTACCCCTCATAGGCACAAATATCTGTGTACCCCGAGAGTACACAAATAATCAACCACCTTTCACTCAAAAAAGAATTACCATCAGATTCTTTGAGTCCCTCATGAATGTAAATGATTATTTGATCTGTAATTAAATTTAATATACCTTCAAGCACATTTCTTCATACAAAATGGTACACCTGAGACATTATTTTTTTAAATCCCACTCTGAAGGCAAAAATGGCAATATTTTCCTTTTAAAAAACAAAGATCACCAAAACAAAAACCAATCATGAAAACTTTAATACCTTCACCTGTAATGTAATTAAATATGTATTCAAGATTTACATAGCTACTTCTTTTCCAGTTAAAGACCACATTTCAAAAAGTTTATAAATAAGACTATCTCTGACCAGGTCTTCAAATATAAGCCACTTGGTTCAACAAAATGCCTCATGATCAGCCTGATCTAAGAACACACAAGTTTAAAAGTTGCTATCACTCTACCCATTAGCTACACTCAAGAGTTCAAACACAGCCACAGATGGAACAGCCTCCATTTTTCCATATAAATAAGATCACCTCAATTAATCACAAAAATCAAAAATACCTTTTATATTGCTTTTCCTATATAAATACAAATGACAAAAGAGTAAAAGGGAAGGAGAGAAGAAAAAGGAAGGAAGGAAGGGAGGAAGGGAGGAAAGGAGGGAGAGGGGTAGAAAAGAAAAAAACAAAAACCCAGGCCGTATTTTTTAAGGAATCATACATATGGGTGTATTATCCTCAATTTAATTGTCAGAGTCTTAAGACACACTACTAACATCTGCTCCCTATGCCTTTAAAAGATCTGTTCTGATAGGGATCTGAGGGAAACATGCATTCAACCTTTAAGGTGAATATTTTATTTATTTTACCAGAAACACTTCAATTCTCACCAAAGTATTATTAGCCAGCCATCCCCTTTTGAAAAGGTCATGTGTTAGCAATGACTATGCTGTATTTGCACTAGTACCACTATCAGTCACTGATTATCAAACTGATGCCCAAAGTTTCATAAATATCCCAACTATCTTTGTATTTATCGAGCTAAATCATTCTCCCCCGCTACTGCTGTTTATCAGAAAGCTTCCCCCATTCAAAATATACCACCAGTTCCCACATTCTCTCAGACAACCACAGTTTTACTGTATTTCAAAACTTGAGTCACCTGTATGCATCGTCTTCTTTCAAGTCTCATATCATCCTGATGGGGTGGGGGAAGGGAGGGAAGAGTCCAGCAGCAAAACTATAACACTGTGTGAAGAAAAACAGATTATGATAAGAGATAAGGATGCAAGACAATTACCCCTAATTGAGGAACATCTAACGTAAACACAACCCCCAAAACATAAAATTACTGCAAATTCATTTACTAACAGTGATTTAAGCTTACTTGAAAATAACTTTTATTAATGAAAATCAATTATATATAAAATACGAATATATAATTGTAAGAAAGTTTTAAAATCTGACTACTACCAACAAAAATTTCACACATTTCTAGGTATGAAATAAGCCATCAACAGTCCACTACTTCATATAATTTATCGCGAGAATAAAACCTATATTTTGTAATTTATATCAATTCACAAATCAGTATGAATGTGAACTCACTTTCCACCGTGGCTTACTATCAGAGGTAATGAAAGTTACCTTATAGGAAAGATCACGTGTCAATCTACCAATGTTAATAGTAAATTAAGTTCCAAGACACTGCTCACAACTGCTCCCCTAAGCCCACAAGCCCTCTCCTGCTCTCTGAGTGGCTTCCCTTGCTTACTAGAACTCATGCACTGTACTTCCTACTTGTTATTTCCACTGGTATTTCATGATTCGCCAGCAAATTCCATAATGACGGACAGGAAAGCAAAAGCAACCCTGTCGTCATCAACTGAGAACACATGATGCCAAAGAAGACAAAGAAAAGCAGAGGCTGAAACCTAACTTATAAATGAGTCTGGTCTAAAAATCTGGTTTTTTTTAATTGATACTGTGGAATGTAGTATTATTCCTAATGAAACAATGTTGCTTATGCTGGCCAAGTTTGCAGGCTAGCCAAAATAATCTACTGAGCGCAAAAAATATTATACCTGTCACAGGCACTAAGGACCCTGCATAAGAAACACAGAAACGTAACCAATTCTAGATCCTCTCTTTATCTAGAAAAACTCCAAAATCAGTTATTTCCTTGGTGGGTTTTTTTTTTTCCTTTTTTCTTTTTCTTTTTAGGGCCACAACTGTGGCATATGGAGGCTCCCAGGCTAGGGGTCCAATTGGAGCTGTAACCGCTGGCCTACGCCATATGTCACAGCCACACCAGATCCGAGCCACGTGTGCGACCAACACCACAGCTCACGGCAATGCTGGATCCTTAACCCACTGAGCGAGGCCAGGAATCGAACCTGCGTCCTCAAGGACACTCATCAGATTCAGTTCCACTGAGCCACAAGGGCAACTCTGGTTCTTTTCCTTTGCTAGCACTCTCTAAATTCCTGATGCCTGTAATTCCCTAAATTTTACGTTATGGCATTCCAATCATCCTAGTAATAATCCTTTCCTCTAAATATGTTCCTAAATTACCACCCAAAGCTCCTCCTGCCTCAATATAGTTCACTTCAGGTATGTAATAGGGAGAAATCAACTAGGCTGACAATAATTCACTTTAATTATTTGCAGTTTACAATCAATGATGCTAGTTAGCCCATATAAACCCCTAACTGGTAAAAGTCTAATAGTGCTGCAAAATATAATGTTAAAACTGAGTTAGTTTGAGGGAAAAACATTTTTAGGCAAATGGGTCATAATATGGATTTGAGTCTGCATTTACTGACCCCAAATATTCCTGCTTTTCACTTATTTCTTCATCCACTTTTCAATGCCCAGATTCTTTAAAAGCTGAAAATCTGTACTCCAAATAGTAGCAACTGGAAGAGGAGCTCAGGCACAGGGGTTTAAAAATGTATGAATTACTTGTAAACTAGGAGTCGTGTCTGAAATCATTCCCTATATTCCAGACTCCATTCCTGAAGAACCACTTTTCCAGTTTAGATGCTCCTATAGTATCAATTAAAATTAAACATGAGACGAATTGGGACCCTATGGAGGGTGGAAATAGATGTTTGGATAAACATTAAAGTACGGAATCAAAGTAGTTTTATTTGCAAAAAATATTTGAATTACCAGAGTTTAAGACTTTTTACTTCAAAGACAGTTTTCTAGTAATTTTTCCCTCCTAAATGGTCAATCTTTACAATTCTAACAGGAACTATGGTAAAGGAAAATGTGAATTAAATCTCTAGCTTTGAACTACAAATTTTCAAATCCTTCAGGCCCTCAACCTCTTATTCTTCACCTGTAAATGTCACAATGCTATCTATGTTCTGCCAACGTCAGAGGTTTCAAAAGGAAATGATACTAATACAAAAGCACTTGATAAGAAGAGAGCAGAATCAAGTAAAACATTAGTATTCTTTTTGTTAAGAGTTGTGAGAAATTAGCAGATTATTTCATTACTGTTTTAAATATCTAAAGGTAAGAAATATGGGTGGGCCAGTAGCACAATGGATAATGCATCTGATCACTGATTATCAAAATAGCCTCACCCTAAAACTGTCATCTTTTATAAAAATTATCCATTTAATCACTACTCATTTGAAACGCACACTTTAGCACAGGCTAAAGAATCCTGTAGAGTTCCCGTCGTGATTCAGTGTTAACGAATCTGACTAGGAACCATGAGGTTGCGGGTTCGATCCCTGGGCCTAGCTCAGTGGGTTAAGGATCCAGCGTTGCCGTGAGCTGTGGTGTAGGTCGCATACTCGGCTTGGATCCCGAGTTGCTGTGGCTCTGGTGTACGCCAGTGGCTACACCTCCGATTAGACCCCTAGCCTGGCAACATCCATATAACCCAGGAGCAGCCCTAGAAAGGGCAAAAAGACCGGGGGGGGGGGGGGGGGGGGATCCTGTAGAGTTAAACATAAAATGTGCTACATATGCCGCAACTACAGCATCATATACTGAGTAATGATAAACTCCTTAAGTCTTGACCTTGGATAACTTTATTTTTTTAATTTTACCTGGGCCACACCCCACGGCATATGGAGGTTCCCAGGCTAGGGGTCTAATTGGAGCTGTTGCTGCCAGCCTATGCCAGAGCCAGAGCAATGCCAGATCCGAGCCGCGTCTGCGACCTACACCACAGCTCACGGCAACGCCAGATCCTTAACCCACTGATCAAAGCCAGGGATCAAACCCACAACCTCATGGTTCCTAGTCGGATTCATTTCCATTGCGCCATGGGGGGAACTCCGAATAACCTTAAATAAAGATTCGAGTGATTATTAGGGCTGGTCATTTTTCAAAAAACTATTGTTTATATCAGATGTGACTTTTATGACAATGAGTAGGTAACAGCCAATACCAAATATACTTGGCAAACTGAAGATACAATTTTCTTTCTAAAGAAGCTTAAAAATCCAGTCATATTTTAATTTCTTCTGAGAAAAACCTACAGTGAATTTTTTGTCTTTTCCCCCACAAATAGAGTCATTCAAAAATTATGGAGTCAAATTAGATGCTAATGAAAAGCATCTATTACCCTTACCACAGGAACCTCCCATAATCCTCAAAATCTTTTACAGTATGTTTTAGCTCACATTTCACCAAAGGCAATATAAAATGGTTTATGAACAATCTAGGAACTGAGCTTAAGTGGTTTTTGAAGCTAAACTTACAAACCATTTTTGGTTGTCTGAAAATCACTGCATAAAATTAGCCTACAGTACATCTATCTACAGGATAGCAGAATTTCAAGAAGCTAAGTTTCTTCACTCTCTTGGAGTCTGTCTCTTTCTCAAGAAGGGTGGGGGGAGAAAGACAAGGAGAGGGGAGGGAGGGAAGATATCAAGACACCTAATTAAAAGCAATGTCATGCTGAGATCCATAAAATTAATACAAACCTGAAAAAACTAAAGAAGCAAAACTGTGATTGAAATGAATGCGTTAGCATGATAAGGCAAATCCAGATTAACTCAAGAGTTAACGAACTAAATGGCAGGTATTGATGTATTCTCTAATGACATAATGTTTTATACTCATGCAAAACTAAAAGTTACATCTAGATTCAAAATAACTAAGGTAGTAGGGAAGTAGTATAAGCAGCAGGTGAAAAGAATCAGTACAATACAAAGCTTCAGAAGTCCTGGTAGGTACTACTTTATTTCTTAAGCTGGGTGAAAGTATACAGTTGTTTTTTTACCTTTTAATTTTACATGTTATATACATTTCATATAGTCACAATTTTAAAAATTTAACCCACATGAAAAAATAAAATATAATGCATAATGAAATTTAAAAGGACAATTCTGATAGTTTAGAAGATGCCAATTAAGAATATGGTACCCTCCAAAAAAAAGAAAAAGCTACAGCAATGAAAACAGGAGTTTTTGTCGTGTCGAAGCGGAAACAAATCTGACTAGGAACCATGAGGTTTCGGGTTTGATCCTTGGCCTTGCTCAGTGGGTTGAGGATCTGGTGTTGCCATGAGCTGTGGTGTAGGTCGCAGATGCAGCTCGGATCCTATGTTGCTGTGGCTGTGGTGTAGGCCAGTAGCTGTAGCTCTGATTAGACCTCTAGCCTGGGAACCTCCATATGCCACAGATGTGGCCCTAAAAAGACAAAAAAATTAAAAAAACTAAGATAGTTGGTTGAAAGATAACATTGAGGACTGTTTTCGTGCATTAAGCAGACTTTTAAAACACTATGTCTGTGGCAAGGCTATGTCTGTGG
Organism: Phacochoerus africanus; assembly: GCF_016906955.1. Taxonomy (NCBI): domain Eukaryota; kingdom Metazoa; phylum Chordata; class Mammalia; order Artiodactyla; family Suidae; genus Phacochoerus; species Phacochoerus africanus. The sequence continues at coordinate 281,044,834 of NC_062544.1, read as the reverse complement.
TTAAGGCTCCAGCATTGTCACTGCCTCGGCTTGGTTCACTGCTATGACTTGGGTTCAATCCCTGGCACAGAAATTTCCACATACCACGGGCACAGCCAAATTAAACTAAATTAAATCAAGTTCCCATTGCGGCACATCGGAAACGAATCTGACTAGTATCCATGAGAATGTGAGTTTGATCCCTGGCGTCATTCAGTGAATTAAATGATCCAGCGTCGCTGTGAGCTGTGGTGTAGGTCGCAGACACGGCTCAGATCCCACACTGCTGTGGCTGTGGCACAGGCCGGCAGCTGCAGCTCTGATGTGACCCCTAGCTGGGAACTTCTATGCCGTGGGTGCGGCCCTAAAAAGCAAAAATTAACTAATTCATTAAATTAAAAGCTATGTGTCTGGCCACCATCTCTCCTTAGAGTTTCAGGCTCACATCGCTGAGAGTCCAGTGAACCAAGCTTGATGTCCCATTATTACTGTTTCCCAATTACTGCATGTAAGATGTCTTCTATTCCATGGGCACATAAACATTTTTCTTTAATTCACTTAATTCCCATAAATAATTACATAAGTTAAATAGCACTATTACCCCTATTTTACAGGTGAGGGAACTAAGGCCCAGAGAAATGAAGTCACTCCAAGTTACCCAGGATTCATTGTAAAGAAATCAGATTCAAATCCAACCAAACTGCCTCCAAAGTCACTGATCTCAGGCCCCACACTGAAGTGAATTTACCGTCTCCCCACTCTTCTCTCCTGTTCAAAATAGGAGGAAGAAAGACCAGGTGGGACAGGGAAAAAACCCATTTCTCCTTCTGTATTCTCAGTTTTTGTCACCACATCCCAATCTCCCAAACTAAAACCCTAATCATCTAGGACCTCTTTCCTACTGCTTACCTCACATGCCATCCACAAAGTTTGGTGTTGGATTTCACCTTAGAAAAGTTGAGTTCTGTGAGAAATTCTTGGAAATGAATCAAACCTGAGAAGGAGGTCATAGAAACCTCCAATTCGCAGTCAGTAAGAAGCACAGGTAACAACCTGGACTTATAACTGGTGTCGGAAGTGGAGGGTGGTCTTACAGGACTGAGCCCTTTACCTGTGAGATCTGATTCTCCCTCCAGGTAGACAGTGTCAGAATTGGGCTGACTTCTCAGACACCCTGCTGGCATCTGAAAATTGTTTGGTGTGAAAAAGCCCCTCTTCCTTCTGAAATAGACACACACACACAGGCCTGGGTACAGGAACCTTTTGGAAACAGGAATTAAGAGCAAAATGATGTGGAGTTCCCGTTATGGCGCAGCGGAAACAAATCCAACTAGGAACCATGGGTTGTGGGTTCGATCCCTGGCCTGGCTCAGTGGGTTAAGGATCCAGCATTGCTGTGCCTCTGGCATAGGCCGACAGCAACAGCTCTGATTAGACCCCTAGCCTCTGAACCTCCATATGGCGCGGATGCAGCCTTAGAAAAGACAAAAGACCAAAAGCGTAAAGTGATATGAAGGAGAATTTTTTTCAGTCTCTTCTGTTGATGCGCCCACTTCATACCATCTACACATGATGTATTCAAACTATTATTCAATCAACCCTGCTCATAAGAGGAATTAAAAGAGAGCAGCCCAATGACTTCTAGGTGCTCTGAGACTCAAACAAGGTTGAGATACAGTGTTCAGCGTCATCCCTTGTTCCATTTCCATCCCTAACCTGAACACATGGGGTGCTCTCACACTTGCATGTATTCTAAAGACAAAGCATATCCATAAGACAGAAGATGCTTAGAAGAATATGTTTAATCAGTAATAGCCTGCAATCCCTCCTCATAACTAGTTTCTAAATGCCACTTCCTAATAAAAAAACCACTCTGCTCACTGCCTTCTGATAGCACGAATAAAGAGGATGGTCTGAAGTATTTTATATGTGTGTGTATACACACAACCCCATTTTACTTATAAAATATACATTATGTATAATTTACATAAGTGCATACACACATACTTAATTGGTTATGTATACTTCTATACATATAACTGTATATAATTTTATAAACCACTGATTTTAATTATCCTTGAATTTCAGAAATACAGAAAAATAACAAGAACCAGAAATAATCAAAAAACACATACTAGTATTAACAGCTTTCATTTTCTTCCAACAAGCCTATTACTGACAGCAGTAAAATAAGTTTATATTTTCCTTGCTAGACTTTTGTGGAAATTAAGGAGAAACACTACCTCAGAAATTCTTAAAATGTGTGGTCTTATATTTCACAGCACCAATTATTCTCCATGTATCTTTGACCTTTAGCCCAAACTCAGGTGTTACTTCACGTGGCCCCTCCACTCATTTTTTTTATACATCTTTCCATCTGAAAGAAGTACTTCGAAGGTTTATTCTGCACTGATTCTGGACTCCTTTCTCAACCCTAAGCACTCAGTCAGTATCTAGTCCAACAGCTGTTAGATGCCACCTACAGTGCCACGTAACTACCTCGACTGGCCCCACCTAAACGGCATCCTCACCCCTTCCTTACCAACAACCCACATTCCCACCTCTACCCCCCCCCAACCATTCTTTCCATGACTTCTCTAGTGCTGACTTCTTTAACTACTCAAATGACCTAAGTCAATTTCCAACCTGCTTCGTGACATTCCATTCTTCCCCGTGCCTACTGCCATCACCTTGGTCCAGGTCCTTATTTTGCATGATGCCTCCTAAATAAGCATCTCCTAGGCCAAAGGGTATGTCAGAAACAATAGAGGAGGTTCCCCAAACCGCAGGTTCCACTCCCAAAGATTCTGATTCAGGAAGCATGGATAAAGGACAAAAGAATCTGCTTGTTTTTTTTTTTAAACAAGAACTTTCAGGTCACTCTTGAGCACAGGAGGACTTAGGAAATATTTTACTCGAAGACCACTAATTCCTTATCCCATTTCATCGCACATTTAGCTGCCACACGTATATTCCTAAAGCACAGACTTTCAACCTGGATTTAACCCCTCTGTAACTTTGGAACATTAGATCAAATCTTATTGCCCTGAACTCAAAAGCTCAGCATGGCATTCTATAAAATGCCACTTAACCTCCTTCTGCATCAAAGCTCAAATCATTCCCCCTGCCTGTAAGTTGCCTCTTCTTTGCCTAAATCCTATCCACTCTTCAAGACCACTTCCATTCTTCCTCATTCGGCCTAAAGCTAACTCCAGTCTCTCCTCTATACTTGCATTTAATTACCTACCACTATATTTTATTAATTATTTATGTTACATCCTTACTCAGGTGATACTATCTACTGCTTGGTGAATCTCAATTTCATTTCCATTATATGCTGGCAGATGTTCAGTTTAAGTACACTGTTATAACACAAGCATAACATGGAAAATATCATCTTATATAGAAAAAGTGGGCTATAAAGCAGTATGCAAATGTATTTATTTTTAAAAAGGAGAGAAGAATAATTGTGTGCAGGGGAAAAAAATGACAGGTTATATACAAAATGCAAATAGTAGTCATCTCTAAGAGAGGAACTGCAAGAAATTATTCTTCTGTATTCTCTGAATTTTCTAAAATGAATGTGTATTTTGTAAAAAAAATAGAACCATAAACCTTAAAATCTTAACCTAGAATTGTCCTGATTAATGGATGTTCTGTAAAAATGACTGACATGGGGTATCAGTAGCCATACTGTCACATTTCTAATACCTATGACTGATCTGTTAATGTCAACGTTTCCCAACCACACTTCAAATTCCACTGGCCTCACTAGGTTGGATGTTCAGCTTTGGGGACCTCACTCACAGCCACGCAAATCAATATATACATGGATAGGCTATTTTGCTAGCTGTCTGGGTGGGGTTTTTTTCCTTTCTTGTTTTGGTTTGTCCTTTGAATCAAAACCACAGATCTTAATGGAATATGACTGCCCTCTTATTTGTATATCAAAAAGGAGACATACAACAGGTGAGAAAACTAAAATTAGAATTAAAATAAATTTTAGGAATAAAGCCCTGGCAATAGCTTTGTCATCGTAAACACCCCTTCCTCCTTACACAGAATAAAATCCTAAATACAGTGAAAATCTACCCATCTCAAAGAATAATTCTCATGATGATCAAAGGATCTTTTTTTTTGTGGCCACACCTCTGGCATGCAGAAGTTCCCAGACCAGGCATCAAACCTGCACCACAACGACAATACCAAATCCTTAACTGCTAGGCCGCCAGGGAACTCCAAGATTTTCAATTCTTAGCCACAAACTGCATGATGAATCAATCCCTCTATACTAACCTAAGTTCATGATGTTTTTTCTGCTCTCTGAAGAAATAGAAAGTAGCTACACAAATCCCACACAACGCTCCATATGCACAAAGACACCTCCCCTCAGCTTCTTCTCCACCTGAACATCAAGATACTCAATTCTCTCCTCAAATCTAATTAGCCAGGCCCAGTGTGTTTTTCTTGCTCAAATCTTAGGCTTTATTTTTCAATGTATGACCTTCAAATCTGTACACACTATACTTGAATATAAGCTTTGACAAAAGTACTGTTCCTATACAGTTTTCTTCATGTAGCACTGATTCATGTTCAGTTTGTAGTCTATTTTGACTCATGTTCAATCTCTACTTTAAAAATAATTTCATAATGGAAAATACAAAATTTATACACAAGTTTGTCATCAAAAATAAATTAGAAAAATTAAAATGTTCAACACTGAAAGAAAAGATGACAAAGATTATGGAACATGATTTAACATTATGTAATCATTTAAGTTCTTATGATAATCATATAAGGAAAAAATCATGCATTACATTTTATCAGAAAGAACTCAAAATCTTCATCAAAGCATAGTCTCAGGAAAGCAAAATACATACATACATAGAAAAAAACTCTAGAAGAAAATGCATAAAATTATTAATAATGAATGTCTTTGGCCAATAAAAGACCAGGTGATGTTTAATTTCCTTTATATTTTTCAGTGCATCACAACTTTTATAAATATGCACATCTTTTACAATCAGAGAAAAACAGTCCAAGAAATTCAGCCTCCATCTTAACATAAAAGTCTTCATGGAATCCAGCTAAAGGTCACAACTATGAGAACAACCCCTAAGTACCTCCAGTTTTTAAAACTCCAATATAGGTTAAAAGGCCATGAAAATAAACTAATAAAGATCTTTGTTTTTAAAAATCATTTAATATACTGTTAGGTTACTGTTCACAGTAAGACCCAAAAAAGTGCTTGAACACTTGCTTATTAATCCAGTGTTCAAGGCCCAAAGCCCTCACACTCCAGAGTCAGCCTGCCCTAGTTTATTTAACCCCTGGCTCCACAATTTACTAGTGGCCTCACACAAGGATCTATACTCCTGGGTGACTAAGTGGCCTCATTTACAAAGTAGGAATCCATGGCACAGCACACATAAAGTATTTAAAACACTGCCTGGAAAGCACGCTCATTCTACCTTCACTTCTTTACACTGTTACATTTTGCACTGTCATTACCTCCATCTTTCCAGTCATATCTCCTACTACACGCTCTCCTCAAATCTACACTTTAGCCAGGACAGACAAAGCCCGCTCCTCAAATACGACTCTTTTGCTCAGTCTACTCAAGAGCCTTTTTTCCTTTTCTGCCTGTCAACATCATGTTCCAAGTCCAACACCAATGCTTTCGCCTACATACAGAGTCTCCCCCCAGCACCCCTAACAGAACCACTTCCCCTCAACCCTGTCATAGCAATATTTACACCACAATTAAGGCCCTAACCCCCCTCTGCCTAGAACTGTAGGTAGATGGCACACCTAGCCCCAGAAAAAGTGGGAAAAGCCTTTGTTTCATCTCACCCTCCAGAAGGACAGCTTCCTCAAACTATAGCTGACTCTCAATACAGGAGGAACTACAGCTCCATACCAAAAAAACAAACAACCCCATCAAAAAATGGGCAGAAGATCTAAACAGACAGTTCTCCAAAGAAGACATACGGATGGCCAAAAAACGCATGAACAGATGTTCAACAGCACTCATTATTAGAGCAATGCAAATCAAAAGCGCTATGAGGTACCACCTTACACCAGCCAGAATGGCCATCATTCAAAAGTCTACAGACACAGGAGGAAAAGAAAACCATAATCATTGAACCATGTCATCTCCAAAAACTACCTGCTTTTGGTTGCTTTGTTCAAACAAGTGAGTTAAAAATTTTTAACATTTAAGACAAGCACAATTAAGTCACACCTGCAACCTAATAATGAACAAATGACTTTGCTAACTCATTTCAATGGACAAATTCTAGTATTTCTGATAGAGAAAACGGTATATGAGCTAAAAAAAGTTTTATATAATTATCAACTCTCTATAAATAGCCATCATCAGATAAAGTGTAGGCATAGTTTTTGTTTCTTGTTTCGGGCTTTTTTCCCCCACTTTTAAACATCAAGACTTGTTCCTAAAGAGAGTATTCTAAAATGTGGTATTACTGACATTGAAAATGTTAGTAAACCAGGCAGACACAGCAGTGATGACTGAGGAAGCAGGAGGACAAAGACATGGGGCCTCGTTACATTATTCTCTCTACTTTTATGAATATTTGAAGTTTTCCATAATAAAAAAAATTTATAATAAAAGCAGTGACATATGAAATATCAGAATATAATTCTTTAAACTGTAAAATAAGTGGGGAGTTCCTGGTCGTGGTGCAGTAGAAACAAAACTGACTAGGAACCATGAGGTTGAGGGTTTGATCCCTGGGTTAAGGATCCGGCGTTGCCGTGAGCTGTGGTGTAGGTCGTTGGTGTGGCTCTGGCACAGACTGACAGCTGTAGCTTCGATTAGACCCCTAGCCTGGGAACCTCCATATGCCGAGGGTGAGGCCCTAAAAAGAAAAAAATAAGTAAGATACTTAAACAAAAGAAACTAAAAGAAATTTAAAGATCTGATTGTATTTTATGATAAGAGAACTTACAAATACACCTTGATTAAGCAGTATTTGCTTTTTTAAAAATTCACGTTTGGGAGGAGAGGTCAAAGATGCTTGGGAAACTACTTTACATAAAATATTGTCTTATGGGAGTTCCCGTCATGGCACAGTAGTTAACGAATCCAACTAGGAACCATGAGGTTGCGGGTTTGATCCCTGGCCTCGCTCAGTGGGTTAAGGATCCAGCACTGCCATGAGCTGTGGTGTAGGTCGCAGACGTGACTCGGATCCCGCATTGCTGTGGCTCTGGCGTAGGCCGGCGGCTACAGCCCCAATTAGACCCCTAGCCTGGGAACCTCCATATGCCTTGAGTGCAGCCCTAGAAAAGGCAAAAAGACCAAAAAAAAAAAAAAATATATATATATATATATATATATATATATATATATATATATATATATATGGTTTTAGAGAAATCTCTAACAAAGATTTACCTACATAAGCTTTGGGTTCTATAAAATTTTTCCAGGGATCTTTACTGTGTTAATAAATGCACAGCTGTGATGTAAACATTCGGGGAGTTGGGGTGAAATTCCCTTCTGGGTGTCATCAGCTAGCTCTGCAAGATCAATAAAGCACAAACTTTCTAGTGCCAAAGTCCACAAGGCAGCTCCCACCACTAGTTTTAGCAGATAACATTCTCTAGCCACTCTTGGAGGGGAAAAAAATTGAACATTTTAACAACTTGCTCCAAAATTTCCCCTTGCTACCTGAAGTCATAATTCATTTCTGATCTTCCTACTTTTTTACATTATAAATACAGAATAACACATTTTTGTGGTATCTAATACCAATGAATATACAGTAATGTTCAATTATCAGATTTAGAGCAAGAGGTCTTCCATTTCAACGTGGAAACAGGTCTAGAGGTTATGTGCCTTACTTAAGGGTATCTGAAAGTAAAACACTGAAAAGTCTATCAAACTAATGATAAAAGCAAAATAACAGTTAAGTGCCATTTGAATTGGGCATTCAAACTCCACTGCTACACAGAAATAAGTGCAAATATATATCTGTAAAACAACATTAGCATACTTATATGTAAATGAAAGATAATTGCATACCTTTCATAGCAGAATTCCTAGTTAAGACGATGGGTCTGAGAAGGCAGTGGGTAGGGTAGGAGTGGACGGGGACGGGTACAAAGTCGAAAGTGGGCCAACCATACATAATATATCTCCGTACAGGATTCAGAAGCACCATCCTTTCCCTCTACTGAAACAACTGAAAAATATTTTTCTATGACTGCTTACACACAAATACCATCCTAAAAATCAGACGATGACATGATTGATGACTAGCGTCTCAAATTCATCCTTCATTTCTTCCAATCGGTACTGAGCACTGGAGACAGAGTGTGTGATTTACTGTCACTGTGTCTGCCCTCAGCAAATGCAGTACCAAGCAGGAAACAGGCAAAATCACACTAATATGTGACTGCAAACTGTGCAAATAATTATGACGGTAAGTACCGACTGCTAAAAGAACAGATCGATGGGAAGAACCATTTTAGATTTCAGGAAGGGGGGTTATCAGAATCTTTCCAAGAATTTGACAAGGAGACCTGGATTTGTAGTCTTTATGTGTGTAAGGCTTAAGTTTACAATTCTTTCAACTTCTAGATCCACATAAAGAGAGAAAGAAAATTCAGAACTTCTGAGAAAGTAATTGGGGGGTGGGGGGGGAACCTGTAAGTGCCAAGACAATGAAAGACTCAAGGAGCAGTGACTAGATGTCTCTCCGAATAATTAGGCAAGTCTCAGGGATGGAATGAACTGACCTGCACTAAAACCAAGAATAAGAACGTTACAGAACAAGTAGAGAATGAATGAAAGAATGAAGGCATTCAATAATGGGAGAGTTGCTCATGAATGACAGCCCCCAGTCACTGCAAGTACCTGCAAAGGTGGGACCCATGGCTTCTACCTTGGCTATAGTTCCAAAACTAAGTGGGAAGCAGGGTACAATTTATTCTAGAGCCTCCTCTTCTGACCTGACCTTCACCTAAAGGCCCACATCACTACAGTATTATTTAAAAATCAGCCTGCTCCATGAAATATATTCAGGGAAATAGAATTTTAAAAGAAAACTGTCTCCTCTACTGACCCTATTTTGTTTGCCCTGGTTCTCTGGGGGAGATTTCCCGACATGGTGGAGGGAGACAGAATCCAAGCAAAACTTGGGGGGTCCTGCTGAGATGTGAAGACAGAGTCTGAAGCAGCTGGAATCTATGGAAGACAGGGCAACAGCAGAGCAAAGCTGTGCTGGGGACCCAAAAGGACCAGAATGTACATGTGCAAGGTGAGACTACCCAAAGATTAGCACAGTGACTACTGAGAGGTTGAGAGCAGAACAGAAATGAGAGAATGAGCGGGCCTAGAAGCTCTCAGAGGCTTTGCCCAGCCTCAGTGAAGAAAATCTCTTTATCATCCTGTGAAGGTTACCTAAGTCAACTTGACCGAGCCACGGGGTGCCTGGACAGCTGGTCAAACATTATTCCAGAAGTGTCTGTAAGGACATTTCTGGATAGGATTTACATTTGCACCCTAGACTGACTGCTCTCCCTAATACAGGCGGCCCTCATTCTGAGTAAAATGAAAAGGCTACCCTCCCACAAGTAAGAAAGAACTCCTGACTGCACTGAGCTGAGACTCCAACCTTTTTCCTGCCATTGGACCCAAACTGAAACACTGGCTCTTGAATCTTGAACCTGCTGGTTTTCAGACGAGAACTTAAACCATCAGCTCTTATGGTTCTCAGGTCTTCAGACTCTGCCTAGATCTAACACCTCAGGCTCTCTCGGTCTCCAACTTCCCAAGCGCATACCTCGGGACTTCTCAGCCTCCTTAAGCACATGAGCCAATTTCTACAATAAATCAGGCATCTTCTGCTGGGTAACTATTTCTTTGGAGAACCCTAATACACACCCTAACATTCCTTTTCCCCTTTCAAGACTAAGAACCACGATTTAGAGTGCAGCCAGCCTACTCCAGACCAAAACTAGTATGTTTAAAACCAAACCTAGGGAGTTCCCGTCGTGGCTCAGTGGTTAGCGAATCTGACTAGGAACCATGAGGTTGCGGGTTCGATCCCTGGCCTTGCTCAGTGAGTTAAGGATCCGGCGTTGGCGTGAGCTGTGGTGTAGGTCGCAGAGGCGGCTCAGATCCCGCATTGCTGTGGCTGTGGTGTAGGCCGTCAGCTGTAGCTCCGATTAGACCCCTAGCCTGGGAACCTCCATATGCCGAGGGAACAGCCCTAGAAAAAAGGCAAAAAGACAAAAAACAAAAAAAAACCTAGATGAGAGCCACAGGAAGACCCACGTTTGGAAGTCATATCCCACCGTATTAGAGGTGCTGGGGGTCACTCTGAGCTTTCCATACATCTTGAGTAATAAATGGGATCCACAGTCACAGGAGTTGACGAGTCAGCAGAACACCAACCCCAGGCTGGACAAGATGTTAAGATTTAGCAGACAACAACTTTAAAGCAGATATTTTACACATAGAATTAGAAGAAAATACGTTCAAAAACTTTAAGGAACATTTGCTGTTTAATGTGTGAACAAAGTATCTCAGCCAAGAAATTACACTACCAAAACAAAACAAAACAAAAATTCTAGAAGTGAAAAATACAGGCATTCCTACTGCGGCTCAGTGGATGAAGGACCCGATGCTGTCTCTGTGAAGATGCAGGTTCACCCCTGGTCTCACTCAGTGGGTTAAGGATCTGGCATTGCCATAAGCTGTGCTGCTATGGCTGTGGTGCCAACCTCAGCTACAACTCCAATTTGACCCTTGGCCCAGGAACTTCTATATGCCACGGATGTGGCCGAAAAAGGGGGGGGGGAGGGGATATACATACAACACACACATGTGTGTGTGTATATGTGTGAGTATATATACATACACACACACATACATATGTATATATCACAACTATATGGAAATTTTACTGGATGGATTTAACAGCCTACTGAAAATGACAGGGAAAAAAATTAGTAAACTTTTAGACATATCAACAGAAATTATCCAATCTAAAAAGAAAGACTGAAAAAAAAAATGAAGAACCCCTCAGAACAATATCAAACATTGTAACACACAAGAAAAGTAAATGGAAAAGACATCACAGAAGACAGTGAGAAAAGAGGAGAAAAATACTTGAAGAAATCATGGCTAAAAACCTCTCAAATTATAACCACACCCAGGCACCTCACAGGCAAACAGCTTAAAATCAAAGGTAAAAATCTTGAAAGCAGCCAGAAAGGAAAAAAATCACCATCTACAATATACACAGAAAAAAACCGAAATGATCACTAACATCTCATGGGAAACAATGGAAGCCAGAAGACAGTGGAACATTACCATTCATGTGCACAGTGACAAAAACGATCAACCTAGAGTTCTACGTCCAAGCAAAATAACCTTTAAGCACAAAGGTCAAATAAAGACATATGCAGGTTTAGAAAGAAAATTTTTTGAGAGAATGCTTTACCAGTAGACCTGCACTACAAAGACTATTACAGGAATGTTCTTCAGACTGAGGGGAAATTATACTGGATAGGAACACAAACGTACATAAGGAATGACACAAATGGTAAATAAGTACATGAAGTTTCATAAATGAGTAGTTTTTCCTTCTTGTAATTAAAAGATTATTAATTGCGTAAATCAAAAATTAACCCTCAATTGGAGTTCAAAATGTACTTAAAGCTAAAATTATAAAATTGTAACATATGGAGGAGTAACACACGTAGGAGTAAAAAATATGCACAAAGTGGGAGGCAGGTAAACAGCTTGATAGTGTTTATGGTTATTACATTTGGGAAACGGGGAATGCGAAGTGGAAAGTGTCACTGACTCCAAATATTTGAAAACAGATATGAACTTCCCTCAAAATACAGAAAACACCTTCGGAAGTTCCTGTGCAGAAGAGCTCATACACAGTAATTATAAACACACAAAGAAACCTTCCATTACAAGAGAAAGTCAGTGGTTTACAACCAAATTTCACATCCAAGAAACTGGAAACAATAGAGCTATCTGAAAAGAACTTTAAACTATGTATCTTAAGATGTTTAGAGAAATAAAGAGTCTAATTTTTTTAAGGGTGACCAAAAAAAAAAAAGAGTAGGCAGAGTCAAGAAAGAGCCAAGTTTTGGAATTAATACACACACTTAAATTTATGTTCAGAACTGGCTCACAACTGCAAAAACCCTCCACTGGTACCTTCCATTCTAAGTGTGAACATCTTTTCTTTTTTAAACACTGTTTTTACTGTGTACTCATATCTTATTCAAAATGAGCTAAATCAGACCAGTCCAAAATTAGCTAAAATAAAGTACATCATTATAAAAATACATATATTCCAATTGTAACACATTTTCAAGTTTGATACAACTGAACAATTTTAGGAAAAGTGTAAGCATGGTATATTTTTCACTATTCTCCTTCAATCTATATCTTCTCATAAAGTCATTAAAATTCCTAGATTGCTAAAATGAGTTCCAATAATTTATATCATTTTCCTAAATTTAGACTCATTTTTAATAAAGCCTAATAAAGGAGTTCCCATCGTGGCTCAGTGGTTAACGAATCCGACTAGGAACCATGAGGCTGCGGGTTCGATCTCTGGCCTTGCTCAATGAGTTAAGGATTCGGCATTGCCATGAGCTGTGGTGTAGGTTACAGATGTGGCTCAGATCCCACATTGCTGTGGCTGTGGTGTAGGCTGGTGGCTACAGCTCTGATTAGACCCCTAGCCTGGGAACCTCCATATGCCTCCGGAGTGGCCCTAGAAAAGGCAAAAAGACAAAATAGATAAATAAATAAATAAATAAAGCCTGATAAAAATTACCACTGCTACCTTGAGCCAGCCCTAAAAGTACAGTAACCTCCACTATTTAGAGAATAGTGGCTCAAAACTATTCTTATAAAAAAGGACATGTGAAGAGGTAAAACTGGGGGCAATATATTCAATTTGGATCCCAAGTTTGAATCTCAAGCTAACACTGAAAAAATGTAAAAGACATTATAAATTTTTTACTGTAATTGGGAATATACTCATGAATATCTAAAAGTTACTATTTCAGGGAGTTCCCGTCACGGCACAGTGGTTAACGAATCCGACTAGGAACCACGAGGCTGCAGGTTCGATCCCTGGCCTTGCTCAGTGGGTTAACGATCCGGCGTGGCCGTGAGCTGTGGTGTAGGTCGCAGACACGGCTCAGATCCCGTGTTGCTGTGGCCCTGGCATAGGCTGGTGGTTACAGCTCCGATTAGACCCCTAGCCTGGGAACCTCCCATATGCCACAGGAGCAGCCCAAGAAAGGGCAAAAAGACAAAAAAATAAATAAATAAATAAAAGTTACTATTTCAAAAGCAACCTTCCTATACTACCAAATATGTAAGAGAATATGCTGGAAGATGTCACCCTCCAAAAGATACCCACATCCTAACCTCTGCAACCTACAGATGTTATTTTTATTTTTATTTTTTTGTCCTTTTAGGGCTATACCAGCAGCACATGGAGGTTCCCAGGCTAGGGGTCCAATCAGAGCTACAGCTGCTGGCCTACGCCAGAGCCACAGCAACGCCAGATCCGAGCCACAACTGCAACCTACACCACAGCTCACAGCAACGCCAAATCCTTAACCCACTGAGCGAGGCCAGGGATCGAATCCATAACCTCATGGTTCCTAGTCGGGTTCGTTTCCGCTGCCCCACAACGGGAACTCCCATTATTATTTTTTTTTTAAAGTGCCACACATGCACATGCAAAACATGTAGGTTCCCAGGCTAGGGGTTGAATCAGAGCTGCAACTGCCAACCTACACCACAGCCACAACACCACCAGATCCTTAATGTCTGCCACCTAACAGCTAACGTCCTAACAGCTCACGGCAACACGGGATCCTTAACCCACTGAGTGAGGCCAGGGATCGAACCTGTGTCCTCATGGATACTAGCTGGGTTCTTAACCCACTGAGCTACAACAGGAACTCTGATGCTACCATATTTACAAAAAGGTCTTTACAGATGTGGTTATGATTTATGTTAAGGATCTTGAGAGGAGGAGATTATCCAGGTGGGACCTACAGGCCATCACAAATGTCCCTATAAGAGAACACTAGAGGGATACCTGACACAGACAGAAGAGGAAAAAGAAGTGTGACCACAGAGGCAGAGATCTGAGTGATATGGCCACAAGTCCAAGAATGCTGGCGGCCACCAAAAGCCCAAAGAGGCAAGAAACAGATTGTCTCTAAGAGATCCCTGGGCCTGCTGACACTTTGACTGCAGCTCAGTGGTAGTGATTTCAGACTTCTGGCTACCAGAACTATGAGGCAATAAATTGTTTTAAGTCACTAAGTTTGTGGTGATTTGTTACAGAGTCCAAAGGAAACTAATACAAAGCGGTAAGAAAGACAATTTCAAAACTTCTTAAAATACATACATTTACAAATGTCACCTATGAAAAATGCTGCAACCAGTATCTGTATTCTGGATGTAGAAAAGTATGCTGAATTTATGTCAACATCTCCTTTGGAATGATTTGCAATCCTACCGCCTTTTTTTTTTGGAGTTCCTTCCAGCTTTAAAAAGACATAACCGGAGTTCCCGTCGTGGCTCAGTGGTTAACGAATCTGACTAGGAACCATGAGGTTGCAGGTTCGATCCCTGGCCTTGCTCAGTGGGTTAACGATCCGGCGTGGCCGTGAGCTGTGGTGTAGGTCGCAGACGCGGCGGCTCGGATCACACATTGCTGTGGCCCTGGTGTAGGCCGGCGGCTGCAGCTCCAATTGGACCCCTACCCTGGGAACGTCCATATGCCACGGGAGCGGCCCTAGAAAAGGCAAAAAAAGACCAAAAATAAATAAATTAATTAATTAAATTAAATAAAAAGACATAACCATTGGAAAACACGAAGTGTAAAATCCCCACCACTGTCACGCTCAGTGAAACCCAATACTGAGCTACCCAGTCTGGGACAGTTCAAGAATGTTTTCACATGTTCTATCACAAGCAGCAAATGTTAAAATGTCAGACCTAGGCTGTCAGTGACATGAGGGTACAAACTGCACTTGTGTTTTTTACTGCTTTAACTTTTGGTACATTATTTTATCAACCAAGTTCGGCCTTTCTATTTCCTGTCAGGATTCCCTACTACCAAACACGTCGTGCTTTCCTTACCACTCTTCCCCTTCCTTTGTTCTGAAGCTTCATAAAGAACTCCCAGGTCTCCATCCATAATATCTTAAGAGGTTAAGCAGCAATCATGCCCTCGCCAAAACCCAGGCAAACCTAACATGCTGAAAGGAAAGAACAGTCCGTTCTTTAAAGCTGTTTCACCAAGAAAAGCCACTTACTTGAACATCTATCACAAACCAGATTTAGCTCCAACACTATCAACTGCTTCTAGGTTTTAAAATCCCATGCTCTTTGCACTAAAGGATACTGCCTCTCTCAACTCAGAGAACTGCTGGAATTATGAAGGAGGTCTACCTGAGCGCCTAACACGTGGTCTGCATTATCAAACGTAGTTCTGCTTGCCTTTACTTCAGAGAAGGGGACACATTCTTAACCTTCACAAGCTTTTCTACCATGTTACTTGCCTTACAAGGTCCTGGCAACTGCAAAGAAGGGAGAGAAGAGTCCTAGTACCTGACAGAGGCTGGTCTCTCTGGGATAGGAAGAAAAAAAGGAAGTCACTCCTCCGTCTCAAGCTGCACCCGTCACCTCACAGGACCTCTCTCATCCTCTGAACTTGAACATCATATTCAGAACCTGCCCTTGTAAGAGTCAGAAGTCATTCCTTAAGAAGAAAATGTTCTCAAGAATGGTATTGTGGTTTGTTTATAAGTCTTCTCTATCAGGCTGTAATTTCCTTATGGGCAGAGACTAGATCACATTCAAAGCACAGTTTCTCACACAGATGACACTGAACATGTATTTAACTGAAGGCACCAAGTTGATCCACAATATCTTAACATTAGGTTAAGTCAAAAGTATGCAAATTATTTGTCTTGTTCTGCTCTTGGTAGTTATGCTGAGCAGACAACTTTTCCAGAATCCCTGTTCAATCAGACAAGGATAAAGAAGCCTAGATTTCTTATAGTAACTTCCCAGCTACTTCTAAACGGTGATGTGAGCACTCACCTTTTAGGATTGTTGTGCAAATAAATAAGCACCATTTCTGACACAGACTTACAATGCCATTACTATTCTTGGTGGTACTTTTTATTTTATGAAACAATTTTAAGTACGACTCATTTCATGCTGTCTGAACCCTCTGAAGCCAGGTAAGTGTAATCTTGCACTTTCATATGTGAGGCAACTGAGGGGTAGATTATCTAAAGCAGTGGTTCCCATACTACTGACAGCTGCATCAGAATCACCCTGAGGGGCTTGTTAAAAATTCAGATTCGGAGACACAACCATCAGAACCTCCAGAGGGTAGGGCCTGAACCTATATTTGGAATAAAGGCCCCAGGCAATTTTGACACATGGCCAAATTTATGAACTTATAAGAATCCAGGAGTTCCCATCGTGGCGCAGTGGTTAAGAAATCCGACTAGGAACCATGAGGTTGCAGGTTTAGTCCCTGCCCTTGCTCAGTGGGTTGACGATCCGGCGTTGCCGTGAGCTGTGGTGTAGGTTGCAGATGCGGCTCGGATCCCGCGTTGCTGTGGCTCTGGCGTAGGCCAGTGGCTACAGCTGTGATTCGACCCCTAGCCTGGGAACCTCCATATGCCGCAGGAGCAGCCCAAAGAAATAGCAAAAAGACAAAAGAAAAAAAAAAAACAAAAAAGAATCCAGAGCCCAAGAGGCCTGATGGTATTTAAGGATCTTCCTTTCGCTGGGCTAGTTTACCAAAGTGAACTATGGGCTAGTCTGGAAACGAGATGTCACTTGTGACTGACTGCACCAAAGTGTCTGTAGGCACACAGAACACGGCAAAGAGTAAACTGACTCTTCCCCTGGCTTGTACACTGAGAAGACAAAGGCATAATCAGCTAGAGCTGGTTAGTTTGATGTTCCTAATTCGTTTCAAAGCTTGTCTCTTGATATACTCTACTCAGCATTTTAACCCAAATGCGAAAGTAATTTACTTCCTCTCTGTATTAATTATAACATATTTGCTAAACAAAAAACATCACGTAAAAAGCTTCCCCTCGAAGTGTACCAATAAGGAAGCGGAACGGTTTCAGCTACACTATTTGTGACAGAGACAGTCATCCCCTTTCTTCCTAATTACAGTCAAGCCTAACTAGGTTACACTTCCCAGCGTCCCTTGCAGCTGGGTCTGGCCATGTGACTACGTTTTTAAGGACAGAATGGGAAAAAAGTATGGTGTGACACCTTCAGTCTTCCTTGTCTCCTCAGCTTCCTGGGACAACAGAGAAGATGGTGCCCTAGAGTACAGTGAAGGGTCAAGGCAGAGGAAGGATAAGTCTCCATATGACCCACCGAGGCAGCACCCCCAACAAGGCGATTCTCCTGGAGATGGTTCTATGTTCTCAGAGCCACTCAAGTACTGGCTCCCAGTTACAGCAGCTGACATATGGAACTAACTCCTTCTAACAACTACATCAGCTTAAGATATTTCTGAGACGTCTTGATAATAAAATTGTGGATGCTCAAGGGTTCTTAAAAGATCATCTACAGGAGTTCCCGTCCTGGGTCAGCAGTTAACGAACCTGACTAGCATCCATGAGGACACAGGTTCAATCCCTGGCCTTCTTCAGTGGGTTAAGGATCCAGCATTGCCGTGAGCTGTGGTGCAGGTCACAGACGCGGCTCGGATCCCCCATTGCTGTGGCTCTGGCATAGGCCGGTGGCTACAGCTCCGACTGGACCCCTAGCCTGGGAACCTCCATATACCATGGGTGCAGCCCTAAAAAGACAAACAGACAAACAAACAAAAAACTAAAAAGATCATCTACAAAATACCTCAAGTTCTTTTGATACTGAAGTCTAGAGGTTTTTTTAAAAAAACATGGCAGGTTTTTTTAAAACCATGGACCCTGGGTCTCCGAACTTCCCAAGTCAGGCTTCCTTCCACATATGCTAAGACTAGATTCTAAAATCACAGAAAAGAACTACATTTTTAAAAATAACCTCTGGGAAGTTCCCATTGTGGTTCAGCAAGCTAAGGACCCAATGTAGTCTCTGTGAGGATACGGTTTCAATCCCTGGCTTTGCTCAGTAGGGCAAGAACCAGGCATTGCCGCAAGCTGCAACTCGGTCACAGATGCAGCTCAGGTTCCACCCCTAGCCTGGGAACTTCCATATGCCGTAGGCGTGGCCTTAACATTTTTTTTTTAATTTTTAGAAAATTCTTAAAAATAAAAATAACCTCTGGAATAACTTCATTCATTGATTCAACAAATAATATAACCCAGCATCTGCCAGTTGTCAAGCAACAGGTTTTCAGGTGAATGCAGATTTACAGAGGTCTTTAGTTTCCTGGCTGGCCCATGTCAGTAACTCTCCTGAGCGTTACAAACCTTTTTTTTGTTTTTGCCGTGCTCACAGCATGTAGAAGTTCCTCAGACAGGAATCGAACCCAAGCCATAGCAGTGATGCCAGATCTGAACAAATTATCCAGAAAACAAAACAAGTACAAAGATGTTAACAGTACCTTGAAGGACCCAGAAGTACTCAAATCAAAACATACTAGAAACTTTTATTTCTTCCATTACTGCCCTCTATCACCCCCATCACAAAAAAGCATTTCCACTTGTCTCTGGCCCAAAGCAAAGAAAGAGGCCATCAAGTCCAAGGAGTAGTATTCATCCTACATTCCTCCTTCTTCCCAGAGAACAGGGGCCCAGGGCCCTACCTTCCCACCCACCCCAGTCCCCCAGGGCCTGCACTCCCCGAGGAGACAGGATATGTCCTTTCCTGAATACAAGGGATCCTGGTGAGCTGTATGTTAACAAGCTAAAGAACAGGAAGAGCTTTTACTAATGGAAAGCTAGAAGCTTTCCAAATCCCAGAGCAGAGTCCATTCTAATAGTGCTTTGTCCAGAATGATAAGATCTGCCTGGATGCAAAAACACCATAGAGAAAAATGCTTTCACCCTCCAGATTTTTTAAAGGAAAATCTATTTAATGTAGGTGAAATCTTAGTGTTAAAAAAGCATTATCCACATCACATACTAAGGTTTTCCAGGATGGGGGCGGAGTGGCTCAGGTCCTATGGAGCAGGTACTATGTCAGAATAATTTCTATATGACAATTTTTATCGACCTTTTTTTGTTTGTTTTTGCCGTGCTCATAGCATGCAGTAGTTCCTCAGACGGGGATCAAACCCAAGCCATAGCAGTGATGCCAGATCCTTAACCACTAGGCCACCCAGGAACTCATTTTTTCCTTTATTCCCAACTCCAGAAGAAAAACATAATTTAAATTAAATTTATCCTTAACAAGAGAAATTAAATATTACAGAATAAGATTTTTGGCAGGTAGGGCTGACTGATACAGACTCACAAAATGTTGTAATAGCTAAGACTTTTTCACTCCCCCCTGCCAGGACCATCTTCTGTTCCTCTGTGGAATGACCATCACCGGCAGAGTGTACATATGTTACAGACCTAAAAATATGATCCTCAACTTCATGTCACCTGACTTCTGCTCAGACATTCGGATAGACCAAGTCTGGAGTTAGACCTCAAAATCTGCATTTCTTGGAGTTCCCATTGTGGCACAGCAGAAACGAATCCGACTAGGAACCATGAGGTTGCGGGTTCAATCCCTGACCTTGCTCAGTGGGTTAAGGATCCAGCATTGCCATACAGGTTGCAGACGCAGCTCGGATCTGGCGTGGCTGTGGCCGCGGTGTAGGCCAGCAGCTGTAGCTCCAACTAGACCCCTAGCCTGGGAACCTCCATATGCCACAGGTGTGGCCCTAAAAAGACAAAAGACACACACACACACACACACAAAATCTGCATTTCTTTTACACTTTCCAGAGGACTCCAATGCACATGGTCAATAAGCCACAATGTTGCTTATTTCCACTGTCTCACCCAAGCCAAGTGACAGGATAACCTCAATATGAAATCAAGATGAGAACTATTTAAATGAAATGAAACACTCCAGGCATTAAAGAGAGATCTTTTTGGAGGCAAAAAAGAAAGTCTTAAGCTACAATTACAGAAGATCTGAGATTGTCTATCTCTTCTCTTTCCTGTACAAAGGACCACCACAGGATTACTGGAGAAATACTTGAGATATTTTATGGACTGTAACATGTGACCCCAAAGGAGGTTTATGTCACTTATTTCGCAAGTACACATTCAGGGTTCTTATCTAGTACTTTATCTGGTACTGTAACTTAGGTGTAACTTGGATCTGAGTAACCCATAAAGTACTCTCTTCCATCCCATCTCAAATCTATTATTTGTAAACCCTACCAAAATTACCAGTCCATAGTTTAACTGAATACAACAAATTATATCAAAATTATATAGCTATCTGAATGTAGTTATAGCAAAAAGTTACGCATATAATCACATTATTGTGTTATAAAATGAATAAGCTGTTCAGATTAGATAATAAAAAACAGGACAGAAAAAGTCATCTTTTTCCATTCAGAAAGATACTTGGTTCATGTGGTGGAGTGTTCCTTGGTGGCCCCAATAAACTACTCTTGCCAGTATCCACATCTTATTAAGTCCCCTCTGCTTCAATCTGGACTGGCCTATAATTGCCTTTTTGCATAGATGACACTATGCTAGCTCCAGGCCTAAGTCTTAAGACAGCACAGTGGCTGCTGCTGTTGACACCTCCAGTATCCAGTCACCACCTCTGGAATCCAGCCACCACGTATGAAGTTCAACTACCATGCCGTGAGAAAGCCTATGGTAACCAGGTGGAAAAGTCACATGGAAGAAGATGCCCCAGACACCACACAGGTGCTGGAACACAACGCCTCAGCCTTTCCAGTCCCAGGAGACACCATGTGAAATGGAGGCAAGGCTTGCCCAAATTAAAAAATTGTGAGCAAAGGAAAGAGTATTGGTTCTTTTAAGCCACTGAATTTTGACATGGTTTATCAAATAAACATAGATAACCCCAACATTTTGTATGCAAACATGGAAAAAAATTAACATCATTCCTTTTTGCAAAATGAAAGTAAACACCCTACATCTTCTTAAATATTTTCTCTTCCTTTGGGGGGGGGGGGGTGCTTTTTAGGGCCATACCCGATGCATATGGAAGTTCCCAGGCTAGGAGTTGAATTGGAGCTGCAGCTGCCGGCCTACACATAATGCCAAAGCCACAGCAACCCAGGATCCAAGTCTTGTCTGCAACCTACACCACAGCTCACAGCAACACCAGATCCTTAACCCACTGAGCAAGTCCAGGGACAAAACCTGCACCCTCATGGATACCAGTCGGGTTCATTGCCACTAAGCCACAATGGTAACTCCAATAATTTCTCTTCCTGAACTTGAAAAAACAGACTGGTAAATTCTGACATCTTATATTGCATTAGCATTACCTCTTTAACAATAACTCAGAACTCCTACCTGATGGTCATACTGAGGAGAGAAGGATGTCAAGACTCCATCTCCAGACTTGAGACCTATACACACCCACAAACAAAAGTTTGTTAAACTTCAGTAAAAATTTGCCTTTTAGATAACCTCTCAGAAAATATGCCCTTCTAACTAAGAATAGAGTGGAGGTCTTTTGGGGGGGGGTGGGTTGTCTTTTTTTTTTTTTTTTTCTTTTTGTCTCTTTAGGGTCCCATATGTGGCACATGGAGGTTCCCAAGCTAGGGATCTAATCAGAGCTACAGCTGCCGGCCTACACCACAGCCACAGCAACGTGGGATCCAAGCTGCATCTGCAACCTACACCACAGCTCACGGCAATGCCGGATCCATAACCCTCTGAGGCCAGGATCAAACCTATGTCCTCATGGACACTAGTCGCGTTTGTTAACCGCTGAGCCACAACAGAAACTCCAGAATGGAGTCTTTTAAAACTGGTTCCCTTACATGTGGCACTGAAGAGTACTGAAGAGTAATGTTACCTGCTATTAGTAAATGACAACCATGGATAAGTCTTTACATTAGGGGGATCAAATACTTTCTGAGAATATACTATGTGCCAGGCATCCTGGATACTACAGAAAAAGATCCCTGCCCACATATGCTCAATCTAGCAAAGGCCCCAAATACAAATAATGGTTTTAGAAACACTATTTAGCATAAAACTGTGCACAATGTAAACACAAAAAGGAACTAATGAGAACACAGAAGACAGAGCTATTCTTTCTACCCTACTCCTGCCTCCTTCCAGGAGAGTTAAGAAAGTCTAAAGGAGATGACACCTGAGTTGAGTAAGATTATGGAAGACTTCCCCCAAAATCCACCCCACAATGGTCAGAATTTAAACATTCTAATATTGTTTCTACTAGGGGCACATTTGTCTGCTTTGTTCCCCAAGTGTCTCTAGCAGCTACATCAGGACCTGTCACGTAACAGGTTCACAAACATTCGTTAAATTTAAGTCCTACAGTTACGTCCTTGGAAAATTCACTTGGCATCATTTATAAAAGATGAATAATAGCTGGGAGAGTTGCTTTGAGAATAAAATGAGATACTATATGATAGTATTTGGAAAATGTTAACAGGCAATAAAAATTTGGGGTGCTATTATTACTTTAGAGGAAGTACCACTTGCTTGTGTATTTCATGCATCAAGTGCCTATTATATGCCAAGCTTTGTGCTCTACTGACAATACTATAAAAAGAAAGAGGCAGAGACAATACGTTCCAAAGGAAACTTGAGAGGAAAAGAGAAGAGCGTAACACAGGTAGGCAAATGTAAAGCTACACGGAATAGCTCTAGAATGGAGCAAATATGGGAGGGCTGCAGAAATAGAGAATGGAAAGGTAAGCTGGGCACCAAAGAGAACCTAAATATTTTAATAAACTTGACCTTCATAACACAGAAAAGAGAATCAAAGATGACAAGCTACTGAGAAACAGCACTATCAGTGTGGAAACAGGTATAGCAAGAGTGGGATAAGACTGACAGTGTGAAAAAATAAACATCTGAAAAGGGAGTATTACAGCTTCAACAAGTACACATGGGTAATACATGCAGTTACAACTGTTCTCTCACAAAGATCCACTGAAAATAAAACCCACCTAAAATTAGTAAAGAAGTCCAAAAATAATAATACAAGAAAGTGATAGACCAATTTTTAGAGAATTAAAAAAAGATGGGCAGTGATAGCAGACTTAGGAGAAGGAAGGGAAGCACAGAGTAAGTGTCTACCCTTGGAGATACCAAGGAAAATAGTTAATGTACCCTGAAGCCTGGAAAGGCCTAGGACACACATATTCTCCATATCCTCTGAAGCCTGGAGAGCACCCACACCCTAACAGGAACAAGCAAACCTAATGCTCAGATTTCGGGTTCTAGATACCATTCGCCATGAAAAAGAACCAGTGCTCTAGGCAAAAAGTTCTTTCACTTGACACCAAACGCATAATCTATAAAAGAAAACTTTTAAAAACGGGACTTCATCAAAATTCAAACCTTCTCCTCTGAAAAAAGACTCTTAAGAGGATGAAAAGACAAGCTACAGGAGTTCCCTTGCGGCAAAGCAGGTTAAGGATCCAATGTTGTCACTGCAGTAGCTCGGGCCCAGGAATTTCCACTTGCCACAGATACAAGCTACAGACAGAAATACAGTATTTGCAAACCACATATCCAATAGAGATCTTGGATACAAAATACATAAAGAACTTTCATAACTCAATAGTTAAATTTTTTTTAAAAATCCAATTAGAAAATGGACAAAAGACATGAACAGATACTTCACCAAAGAGATACAGATGGCAAACAAGCTTATGAAAAGATGTTTATCATTAGTCATTAGGGAACTGCAAACTAAAACCAAAATAGGGTATGACCACATCTATGAGAACAGCTAAATAAAAAAACTGATAATACCCAGTGATGGGGAAGATGCTGAGAAACCAGATCCCTCATATAGTGGTACACACACTCTGGAAAATAGGCTGGTGATTGCTTACAAAACTAAAACATTCACTCACCATATGACCCAGAAATCACCCTCTTCAACTTCTACCCCAGAAAATGGAAAACTTAATGTTCACATGAAAATCTATACTCAAACATTCAAAGCAGTTTATTCATAATGTTAAACAAAACATTGGAAACAATCCAAATGTCCTTCAGAAGGTGAATGGTTTAACAAACCTGGTACACCCACACGAGAATACTACTCAGCAACAAGAAGCAATCAACTATTGATACACACAACCCTATACGGACCCAAGGCATTATGCTTCCTGAAAAACACTGATCTCAAAAGGCTATATACTGTATGTTTCCATTCATATAACAAGCCAAAATGGGGTTGTGGGGGAAAGGGGTGTGTTGAGACTACAAAGACATAGCAAAAGAGTTCTTCAAAAAAAAATTTTTTTTTTCTTTTTGCCATTTCTTGGGCTCCTCCCACAGCATATGGAGGCTCCCAGGCTAGGGGTCGAATCGGAGCTGTACCTGCCGGCCTACACCACAGCCAGAGCCACGCGGGATCCAAGCTGTCTGCGACCTACACCACAGCTCATGGCAACACCGGATCCTTAACCCACTGAGCAAGGCCAGGGATCCAACCCGCAACCTCATGGTTCCTAGTCAGATTTGTTAACCACTGAGCTACGACAGGAACTTCGAGTTCTTCTAAAATGATGGAACTCAATAAATAACTGCAATAAAATTTTTCCCATTTTTATAAAACAAAACTTTATAAAATTTTTAAAAATAGTGCTCAGATTTTGGGAGTGGGTTTTAAGGATTAAATGGAATAAATATTGAAAAAAAATGAATAAATAAATAAAGAGTTCCCTGGTGGCCTATTAGTTAAGAATCTAGCATTGTCATTGCTGTGGATGGAGTCTGAGCCATGACCCAGGAACTTCCACATGCTGCAGGCACAGCAAAAAAATAAAAATAAAAAAATAAGTTTTTAAAAATTTTAGAAATAAGGAGTGCCCATTGTGGCTCAGTGGGTTACAAACCCAACTAGTATCCACGAAAATGCAGATGTGATCCCCACCCTCACTCAGTGTTAAGGATCCAGCACTGCCATGAGCTGCAGACGAGGCTCAGATCCAGCATGGCTGTGGCTACGGCTGGCAGCTGCAGCTCTGATTCAACCCCTAGCCTGAGAACTTCCATGTGCCGCAGGTGCAGCCCTGAAAAACAAAAATAAATAAATAGGTAAATTTAAACATAAAAAAACATGATAGAATAGCTCTATTATCTTGATTGTGGAGTTAGCTACAGAAATCTATACACAGAATACATTTGTTAGAATAAACCAAAGACACACACACACACAAATGCAGGTACAGAAAACAATGAAAAGTTCTACAGTGCCATTAACAGAAATGTTCCATATATACCAAATTTCCTGATTTTGATACCAGACTACACAAAACTTCACCACTGGGGGGGAAGTGGATGAAGGGGGTACATGGGACTTTACACTATTATTGCAATTTTCTATGAGTCTGTAATTACTTCAAGATAAAGAATTTTTTTAATGGGCTCCTTAGAAAAATGGCAAGTTCCAATACCAAAGCTGAGAGAGAAGTTCAACATAACCTGGAAAATGCTCCAAAAAATGATGAAGATATGCTTAAAGGAGCCAACTTGAAGGGGCTTCTACTGGCAAAATCTTGAACAAGTGAGGCATCAAAATAAGTAATTATGGTAATGGATTACAGCCTATTGCATAAAACAGAAAATCAAGTACCCATAATGATAGAAAGCAAGTGAATAAATTAAAAGTCTAACTTCTTTTATCTTTAGATGGAATATTCACATAGTCTCAAAATTCCCTACACAAAATATTACAAAGAGGGAGGAAAAGTAACTTTGAAAATGGAGAAGCCTGAAAGCACCACCATAATCAAGTGATCAAAACGAACGCTGTCAATGAGGGGACAAAATGAAATCACATGACACCTGCGGTAGGCACAATAATGCCCCCCCCAAGACTAGCCCACATCCTAATTCTTAGAACTGGTGACTATGTTACCTGACATGGCAAAGGGGAATTATGATTGCAGAAGAAGTTAAATGTGCCCATCAGATGACTTTAAAATTGAGATTATCCTCGATTATCCTTGTGGGCTTAATGTAATCAAAGGTCCTTAAGAGTGAAAGAGGGAGGAAAAGAGGGAGAGAAAGACGGCAGCATGAGATGGACCAGGGCCAAAGCTGCTGGCTTTGCAACAAGAGGAAGGGGGCCCTAAGTCAAGAAACGCAGGAAGCCTCCCGAAGCTGGAAAAATAAGGAAAAAATTCTTTTGCGGAGCCTCCAAAAGGAATGCGCCCCTTCTGACACCTTGATTTGAGCTCAGTTGTGATCCATTTTGGACTTCTCAACTCCACAACTGTAATATATAAAGTTGTGTTTTGCCACTAACCGTGTGGCAATTTTTTTACAGCAGAAATGGAAAGCCAATAATACACCATCTAACAAAACGCAATGAAATTAACTTCTATGGTACTATGGCAAAGATGCCTAATCTACATCTATGAAGAAACATCAGACAAACCCACAATGAGGGTGACCCGATAAAATAACTGGCCTATATTCTTCAGAAATATCAATACTTTAAAAAGAAAGAACAGTTGAGGAACTAGTCTAAATCAAGAGCTGCAAAGGCGCAACAACAAAGTATGTTTCTGGCCCCCAGGCTGTTATCTCCCTCCTATGAAGACCACTGGGGAGAATGCAAGGAGGTGCTACACACAGAGCGACCAAGCACAACCGAGAAGAGGCCCAAGGCGCAGGCCTGAAAACAAGAACAGAGGAGGCGTCTCTACAGAACTGCCTGCAGAGCACCAGCAACGGGAGCACACCCCCTCTCCCCCAGGCAGAGGATTCAGGGGAGACACCAAGAGCCCTGGAGTAAAAGCCCTGGGGATCCTCATATTCTTGAACCCCTCAAGCACCAAACCAGGCTTCAGTGAACACACCACACCCTCAGAAAGAGCCTCCTTCAGCTTCATGGTAAAGTCCTCCTAAATACAAGCCACCAGCCCAGGAATGGCCAGATATTTGAGGAAAGCTGCCAAAAATCAAAGACAAATCAAAACAAGCAGAAAAACAGGAATCCAGAGGAAACTGTGACAATGTCAGGAGGGGGAAAAAAGGACAATTAACCATAATATGAATGTGTCTGAAAAGAATGTGTTTGAAGAGAATTTATATATTTATGAACTAAAAACAAAGTAACTAGTGGGGGGAAAAGGGGGGAGGTGCACAGAGGACGTTTAAAAAAAAAAAAAAAAAACCCTAATGGAAAATGAAAGTTGAAAACGATCTCTCCGCGGTAAAAAATAAATAAGTAAATAAACAAACAAACAGAAAATAGACAAGGTAATAAAATTGCACGTCACCTGAGAAGGCCAAAATGAAAAAAATTAGCGAGGAAATTATACACAAAAATGTCCCAGGTCTAAAAAACTAGCATCACCAAACTAAAAGGATGGGTGCAACACAATGAAACACCGTGCTGCAGCATATCCTACAAAGCTCACAACGCCAGCGATGAAGAACGAATCCTTAAAACTTAGGCAGCTGGCATGCACCAGGGTCCCCTCATAGAAAGGACCAAAACCTCTGATAAATTAATGGATCTATACAAATATTTAGCAGCCACTAATAGCACAGAGAGTTAGATATTTTGTGTCCCCTAAAGGTAACACACCACCCCTCCAAGAAAAAAAAAAAACAGACAAAAAAAGTACAATTGCATCAAGCCTCTAGGTCTTGCTACCAAGTTAAGAGGAAATACACTGTACGGCTATGGGGGGGGCGGGGGAGAACAGGCCAATGACACCATAGGGTTTCTTTCAACAGCATGCAGGCTACAGGAAACTACAAGACAGATGATGCAGTTTAATGAAACTCAAGGGGAGGAGTTCTCCTGTGGCTCTGCAGCTTTGTCACTGCAGAGACTCAGGCGGCTACTGTGACAGAGGTTCAGTCTCTGGTTCAGGAACTTATGCATGCTGTGCATGTGGCCAGGAAAAATAAAATAAAAAGTAAAACTGAAGTAAAAAAAACAACCAAGAGATTAAGAGACCTAAGAGATTTGTCAATCAATGACAGTCTATGGACCTAACTTAAATTCTAATTTGAAATTGTTTAAAAATTTAATTATGAGGAGTTCCCACTGTGGCGCAGCGGAAGCAAATACAACTAGGAACCATGAGGTTGCGGGGTCAATCCCTGGGTTAAGGATCCTGCATTGCCGTGAGCTGTGGTGTAGGTCTCAGACGCGGCTTGGATCCCGTGTTGCTGTGACTCTGGTGTAGGCTGGCAGCAACAGCTCCTATTAGACCCCTAGCCTAGGAACCTCCATATGCTGTGGGTATGGCCCTAAAAAGACAAAGACAAAAAAAAAAAAATCATGAGGCAATCAAGGTAATTGGAACTTTAAGTGGATATCTGAAGAATTACTGTTAATCTCTTAAAAGTATGATAATGCTGTTGGAGTTAGAGTTTAGAAACTAGTCCTTATCTTTTAGAGGTACATACTGTAAATATTCACAAGTGAAATTACATATCTGGCTTTGCCTGTATAAAATCAAAGGTGGGGGAGGAGGGGACAGGATTATAACATTCCTTTAAGTAGCCAAGAGCTGATCAATGCTGAAGTAATGGATACATGAGAGTGTATTATGCTAACTTTTCCACACACCCTTTCTTATGAGATCCAGAATACAAACTCTATCTGCTCTATGAAGCTAGAAGACCATGAAGTAATAAACTTACAGTTCCAGTCAAAACTATACTCCAGCTGCAATTCTGTACCCAGTAAACACTTTTACTTATGAGGGAAAGCAAATTAAATATATTTCCAGACAATGTCTCAAAAAAATTAACCTTTCATACACCTTTTCTCAGAAAGTACTAAAAGCTGTGCTCCAGCAAAATGAAAGATAAAAACGAGAAAGATAAAGGTCAGAGACCCCAGCTGACAGGAGATCCAAACCTGTTGGAGATCCAGAAAAGGAACCCTATTTAGACCTAGATTGCAAGAATTCCACGCAGGAGTAGTCTGATGGAGGACCCCTGAAGAACATTCTTGAAGAAGAGGGTGAGGGAGAGGGTGGGTGAGAACAAAGGACAGGACAACTGTTTCGCTGATGTTTTTGCAAACTATATTGTGAGGCTATTGGAAGGTACCTAGAAAACAAAGCAAACGAATATAATTGTTAACGCTGGGAAAAACAAAACTATGCAAGGAGGGAAATGTAATCAAAGTGTACAATTTGGCTCCAGACTTACAGAGCCATAATTAAGCACTGAATATGTTTAATGAAAAATATATATATATAACTACAACGAATAGACAGAAAAAGAAATATAAGGCAAGTGGTTTAACATTAAATTTTTTTATTGTTTTTGTTTTGTGTGTATGTGTCTTTTCTAGGGCAGCACACGTGGCATATGGAGGTTCCCAGGCTAAGGGTCTAATCAGAGCTGTAGCCACTGGCCTACACCAGGGCCACAACAACTCGGGATCCGAGCCACATCTGCGACCTACACCACAGCTCACGGCAACACCGGATCCACTAAGTGAGGCCAGGGATCAAACCCACAACTTCATGGTTCCTAGTCGGTTTCATTTCTACTGCGCCACAACGGGGACTCCTAACATTAAATATTCATCTACTTTAATGGAAAATCAATAGATAAGGTCTTAAATTTTAAGTCAAATAGCAAAATAGGGTCAAAGTTACCTACCTAGCCTCCAATCTCCTTCCTCTGTAACAGAAACTAATTTTGTCCAGAACCAACGTGAACATCCATCCACTTAGGCGTTCGCTCAGCGAAGGCGCTAGCTCCAGGCCATGCCTAACTGGTCTAAATGTAATCCCATTTCCCTTTCTAGTGAGTGTTTCAGAAACAGGCATATAACCCAGGAGATAAATCTGCTGGAGACGCTAAGCAGTTTCCACAGTCTCATACAGCTACAATGATGTCCTTTCTCCCGAAACTGCTGCAGCCATCTTATTAAGTTGTGGATGTAGCCAGCCAGTGACTAAAGGGGGAGAGAGAAAAACTGGGGCCCTGAAGACATAACTGTGCCACAAAACTAATTAGCCCCAGAGCTCACCCTACCTCTGGACTTCCAACAGTGAGTTAAATTCTCTTACTTGAAAGTTATTTTGAGTCATGGTCTCAGTACTAGCATCCAAAAGCATCCTAACTGATGAGCATATAATTTAGAAACAGAAAGGTAAGCAGCAGAAGAAATAGCTAAGAGTTGAGGTAAAAGTGATTACCTATGGGGCAGATCTTGTCAACTAGTACACGTGACATGCAGTGCCACCAAAAGTTCCAGAAGTACCAAAATCCCCTAAGGACCTGAGGGTATCCAAACAGCCTCTTCTGTCTTGTCCATACAGACCCTAAGGTGGAAGAGTTCGGGAAGCCCTGCTCCAGGGAGCAGGACTAAGACTAATGAGGTATGTACCTGGGAACAGCTTTTTTATCACAAGCCTTTCAGTAGTATTCAATTTTGACCATATGCATGTTAAAACTAAAAATTAAAATTCTTTTTTTTTTTTTTTGTGGCTGCACCCATGGCATGTGGAAGTTCCCGGGCCAGGGACAGAACTGACACCACAGCAGAGATCCCGGCCACTGCAGTGACAACACCAGATCCTCAATTCAGTATGCCACAAAGAGAACTCCTAAAAATTAATTCTTAAAAATATTACTGCAATAAGCAAAAAAGAGACTAAAGATCTGATCTTTACGGAGATCATTAATAATAACATAAAGAACGAACTTGGAGTTTCTTAGCAGGTTATGAACCTGACTAGTATCCATGAGGATGTGGGTTCCATCCCTAGCCTTGCTCAGTGCTGCTGTGGCTGTGGTGTAGGCCATCAGCTGCAGCTGATTCAACCCCTAGGCCCAAGAATTTCCATATACCACAAGTGAAGACATAAAAAGAAAAAATAAAAGAACTTAACTGAAGACTATTTCAGAAATAAAACTCAAGAAGGCTAGGTAATAAATCTGAAAGTGACCGAGAGGAATCCGTACAAGGAAGCGGACTACACAGACGTTTCTTCTTTAGGGACATGCAATCACACAAAGTGGAAACAAAAAATTATTTTCTGTTGTACCTTATACTGACTGGATTATACTAACTCCTATCTACCAAACTCTTCTTCAAGTTGTACAAATAATTCATCCTGGGAAGCCGAAGTACAGTTTAAAATAATACCAGAAACCCTTCCTTCAGCCACATATTAAAGGAAAAGCAAGACTCCAGTCCCAGACACACAATAAACACAATGTACATGGTCCCTACTCTTGTGGAATTAATCTAACATTTGCTAAAACATACTCCGCAAAAGCAATACAGATAATAACTAAGAGTGAGGGCCGAACCTGGTCTGAATCCTATTTCATCAGCCACTAAGGAAAATTACTTCACCTATTTTTTATCATCAGATATTTGAAAATACCTTAGTAGACTGCACTATATGTACGTTTATAACGTGTTCAGAGCACTTAACAAAGACTGCCTTTACATGTTAACAGGTTTCCTAGAATATGCTAATGTGCACCGTGCGTCTCCAGGAAGCCTACTTCCTACATACCATACCATCTCAAGGCGTGATCCACAAAGCACATTTACGGCAAGAGACGCTCCCTACTGTGCTTCCTGCTTCTGATCCACTAGGACTGATTTTTACTACTGTTTTCTTATCCCAACAGCCTCTTAATTTATTTATTTGAACACTTTTTAGCATCCACTCTGCAAACCTTTATAATCAATTCTGACTATTATGCCTCAACATTCCACGCTAGATCTGACCATCCTAGAAACAGAGGAAATCTCTTTTAGACTGACTGCTTCAGTATCTGGAAAAAGATAGCATGGTGATACCAAAAATGCCATTTCAAGATTCAATGCATGCACTTTAACCTCATTCTTTCAGTTATTCACCCAACATTTACAGAATCCTTCTGTATTCCAGGTCCTTCTACACTAGGCCCTGAAGATACAACAGTGAACAAAGTTAGATGCAACTCCTGCTCTTAAGCCGCTTAATCTAAAGCAAGTAGATACAGAAATAAGTAAACCTAACAGCTATAAAATTCAGGTGGAACAGATGTGAAGCAATGAGAAGGAAAGGTTCAAGGTGTTTTGAAAGCTAACCCAGACAGGAGGGATGGGGGGAGTCAAAGAAGAGTCAGGGAAGGCTTGCCAGAACATATGACATCTACACTGAGACTCGGAACATGAGTAGGAGTTAATAGGATGAAGTCCGAATTGCTTTATAAACATTCTATTACTCTTCAAACACTATAAATAATAGGCCTATATTGCACACACACCCCACCCCCCAAGGAAACTGAGGCTCAGAGGAGTTTTCATGGCTGGGAAAAGACAGGGCCAGGATTCAAAGCCAGTTATCTAGAGTAGAATCCAGAGAATGTATCTGTCTGTAATGGACAGACTCTAAGGTGGCTCCCATAACAGCCACCTGCAGTTCATGCCACAGACGCTCGTCCTTAATCCAAGACCTATGACTTGCTTTTAACCAAGAGAATCGAGGAAAGATAAGAGATGTCACTTCTGTGGTTATGACACATCAGACTACACATCAGTGTAGTGTGTAGACTTCTTCCTTCACTATCTTTCAGCAAAGAACAAATACCTGCCAATCAGTGGCAAAAAACTGAAGTCCTCAATCCAAAACCGCACAGGGAACTGAGTTCTACAAACGATCATATGAGCTTAGAGGAGATCTTTGCCCAGTCAAGCCTCAGATGAGACCACAGCCCCAGTCACTATCTTGATCATAAGCTCTCTGAGACCCTAAAACAGAGAACCCAGAAGAGTTCCAGCTGTGGCACACAGCGTTGTCTCTGTGGCGACACAGGTTCAATCCCTAGGCCAGGAATTTACATATGCTGCAGATTTTAAAAAGCAGAGAACCCTGCTGAGTTGTACACAGACACTGTGAGAACATAAATATATGAGTTTAAGCTTCTAACTCTATGGTAATATTGTTACTTATCAAGAAACAACACACTGTTGTACAATAAAGTTACAACAGTGAGTTGACATCTGACCTTCCATTTCGTAGTAGCCATTTTAACAACCTTGTCTGCCAATTCCAGTCTCTGTCATTTCTGTTTATATTTACTGAGTTTTCTATGTCTTCAAGCTCACTAATCTTTTCTTCTGAAATGTCTAATCTATCATTAATGCTATCCAGTGTACTTTTCATTCCACACATTAGTTTTCACCTCTAATAAGTTTTATTTAGGTCTTTTTATACCTTTCATATCCCTGCCTAACATTTTGTACGTTTGGAATACAGTAACTGCTCTCACATTCTGCCTGTTAATTCTAATATCTACTGGTTCTTGGTTGGTTTCAATTTACTGATACCATAATTATTAAAGTCACATTAACCTACATCTTCACACGTTTCATAATTTTTTATTGAATGATGGACTTTTTTTTCTTTATTTTTGGCCACCCCACAGCATACAGAATTTCGGCCAGGGATCATATACAAGCCACGGCTCCACCAACACTGGATCCTTAACCCACTGCGCCAGCCCAGGGATCGAGTCCATGCCACCACAGAGACATCAGGTCCTTAACCCGCTTAGGAATTCCTAAGCTTTTTTTCTAACAGACCTAGAGTAGCCTTTATTTTAGGACTAGTTTAGCTCGCACAGAGACATGACCTGTTGGATTCGCAGTGAGCACAGATCTTTCTACGTTGGCTCTAAGTTACTCAAATATTTCCCAGCCCTAGATGAGCTCAGAAAATTCTTGCGCTTACAGTTTCCCAGTAGATTCTGTCCCCAGAAATTGTTCCTTTATGAAACTATACCCTACGTGTGCACCACAGACTGGCATTCAGTCACCATTTAAGGGGACCACTAAGATTTATGGCACTCTTTCTCTGCATAGCTTTCTCTCCAGACTCTACTTCTCAAATCAGAACCATTCTGGCCTCCCTCAACTCCAACATTTGTTTCCACAACTCATTAAGGCCACGGGGCTTTATTTGGGATCCCCTCCCTGCAATGAGACCTGAAAACTGCCTCTAGGCAGAAAAAGAGGCCATCATAGGACTCACCTTGTTGGTTTCCCATCTGTCAGGGATCACAGTTCTACACTACCTACGAATGTCTGAAAACAGTTTTTCCACCTATTGTGTCCAGTTTCCTAGTTGTCTATGGTAGGAGGGTAAATCCAGAGTCAAAAGCAGAAGTGATGACTCCTGACAACAATTGGAAAGTAAATGTTTTATAAAACTCCCGAACACACACACACATCATCACCACATTACCCTGTCTTCATTTTTCTCTCTATCTCATCACTCTTTGTCAGGAGGTTATTTGCTTTCCTGCTGAGTCTACATTTCATAATAGAACATAAGCTCTGTGAGTACAGGGATCTTCTCTATGTTGTCACTCCTGTATCGCCAACACCTAAAACACATCCTGGCCTAGAATAGGTACTCAAATTCAGCAAATTCATTAAATTAATAAGCAAAGTGTTTTTTGAGTATTTCACTTAACATATGCTGTGAACTCTTCCACTTAGAAAATGCTAATCTAGATACAGGTAACCCTGATCCTAGAGAGTTCCTCAGAATTGTCTCTTAGCTTAATGAGCACCATCTAAGTAAAGGTTCTCTGTTGCAAACAAAAGAAACTAACTCTGGCTTTGTTGAAACTGAAAAGGAAGTTATTAAAGCATATTAGGCAACTCATAGAAAACCCCAGGAGGGCCAGGCTGGAAGGCTACATAATCAAGAACACCCAAAATTCAAACCACAGATCTGGTCCAGTGGAGACTGCACAGGATTTGCTCCCCGTGATTAGTACATCTACCACTGACACCGGAACTAAATGCTACGACTGGATCTGTCACTGACCGCCTCCAGAAGAGACACAGCTGCCATTCCCCCTGCACTGCAGAACACAGACTCCACAAAGTGCCTGCTTCAGCAAATCACTGGCTTCCCAGGTAGTGGAATGGAGGCCCCAAGTCGTATTACTGCATCCTAACTCCAAAAGATGCAGAGAAACTGAGCAACGGGCTTTCATAACAGAAGATTTCTACCTCCTATCAAGATTCTTAAGGTAAAGAATTCCCCAAACACAGAAAGCTATTAGATGTTCTGGTTTATTATCTGAAAGACTAATGAACCAGTGGCACAAGGCATCAACCCCGGCATTCCTGAACTTTTGTCTATTTCTTCAATTAAGGGGTTACAGAAGCTCTGTTTCTCCTTCTTGTCTCTCTAAAATGTTTAACTTTAGGGCCCTGTACTGGGTTTTTTACTACCTGGAAGCAGCATAAGCAATCTACTATAATTAACCTTAAGCAAACTGACTTCCCTGAATCTCAGTTTCCTAACTTAGATACTACCAACCACCTTCTAGGGTTGCTGACAATATCAAAATAACTAATAATGAATATGTACAGCTTCTGGCCCATAGCAGGCAATCAATTAATAGCAGCTATTGTTACTATTGTTACTATTGTTATTTTTTAACAAGAGACACTCACTAGTTTATACGAACATCTACCTCTCTTTAAAAAAAAAAAAGAATCTGCCAATACCAGTTGAAGACCCAAGTTTCTATTTTGAATTGGTGTTGCAAATGTTATCCCCTCAGCCCTTATGTTGCCAGGGATAAAGCAGCAAGTAAGTAGCTTACAGCAGTCTAACATTTGACACCAAAACTAAGTTCAAGGAACACATAAACAGATGGATAAATGGAGGCCGGGCGGATGGAATCGAGGAACTGTTGGCCCTCACTGCCAGCCACCTTTCCTCTCCAGCTCTCTACAGTGAGCTCTAACTACACTGAAGAGTTTCCTGAGGGCAGGGACCATGTGACTGGCGACTATGTCCCAAGGGTCTAGCCCGGGGCCAGGCAAAGAGCCGAAAAATAAAATCTGAATACCTGCTTTCCTAAATATTTACTACAGAAACTAGTCACTGAGAAAGGTTTCAGAACAATTTTTTTTTGTCCACAGTATTTTAAAACATCCATCTTAAGCTTTTAAAAAGCTCATTCACCTGCGAGCTCGACAGTGTCAATGACTTTCTAACTACAAGACTCCTCCTTTTGAAAAATCATCCATGCAGTGACTTTCTCTCAAGCATTCTTCTTGTTCTATCATCTAAATCTGAAGCAAAAGTAAAGCCAAAAATGCATCCAAACAAACAAACTTTTGTTTTGTTTTGTTTTCTGCTTGTTTGTTTTTTAGGGCCACACCATATGCCACACATGTGGCATATGAAAGTTCCCAACTGCAGCTACTGGCCTACGCCACGGCCATAGCAACACTGGATCCAAGCTGCATCAGGGACCTATGCTACAGCTTGCAGCAATCCTGGATCCTTAACCCACTGAGCGAGGCCAAGGATCAAATCCACATCCTCCTGGCTACTATGCTGGGTTCTTAATCCGCTGAGCCAAAACAGGAACTCCACTTTTTTTGTCTTCTTAGGGCCACACCTGCAGCATATAGAGGTTCCCAGGTTAGGGGTCCCATCGGAGCTGTAGCTGCCAGCCTATGCCACAGCCACAACACCACCAGATCCGAGCCACATCTGCGACCCACACCACAGTTCATGGCACGGCCAGATCCTTAACCCACTGAGTGAGGCCAGGGATGGAACCCAAGTCCTCATGGATGTTAGTCGGGTTCGTTAACCACTGAGCCACAACGGGAACTTCTCCTCTTATTTTTTAAATGGAGTCAAAGCTAGAGTGTATTTTAAATATGAATCTGACAGCTACTGCAAATGCTGGATTGACATTTCAGATATAATCGTTGAATGAACCTCACTTTTGTAGCTAAGAATAATAAAAAAAAACCCAGGCTGATTCCCTCCACAATTTAAAACCACTCCAAACCACCAAAGACTGTATCTATTTCAATAAACTATTAATAATGTACTCCTTTAATAAAGGCACAATCTTTCCACTCCATAATAACATCAAGCTTCTAACAGCTAGTAAGTACTTTACATGCATTTGTTAAATGAATCCACGAGTAGGAGTTCCCCATCATGGCTCAACAGCAACAAACTCAACTAGTATCCATGAGGACGTAGGTTCCTCACTCATCGGGTTAAGGATCTGGAGCTGCCAGAGCTGCGGTGTAGGTCGCAGACGCAGCGAGATTCCATGTTGCTGTGACTGTGGTGTAGGCTGTGGCTACAGCCCCAATTTGACCCCTAGCCTGGGAACATCCATATGCCATGGGTGCAGCCCTAAAAAGAACAAAAAAAGAAAAAGAAAGAAAAAAATTTTAATCCATGAGTAAATAACTTTGTCTTTTTACTGGCTACATAAAGTTTTCCAAACTTATCTCTAAAAAGTTAGGGTTTACCTTCTTCTTTCTTTTCAAGGCTCCCATATTCCCTGCCCAACTGTTACTACAAAAGGTCATTCCCCTGATGTAGTCATTTGGTCTGTAAGACCAACTAGTAAAAATCAAGATGCAGCTCACCGATTCATTCAACAAATGTTTATTTAGTACTCACCATATGCCAAACACTTGCCAATCGCTGAGACTGCAAGGGGGAGCAAAACACCACTGTCCCTCCTCTCTGGCGGGCATTAATCAAACACTAAAAAAATGACCAACTATTGGAGTTCCCATCATGGCGCAGTGGTTAACGAATCTTACTAAGAACCATGAGGTTGCGGGTTCGATCCCTGGCCTCGCTCAGTGAGTTAACGATCTGGTGTTGCCGTGAGCTGTGGTGTAGGTTGCAGACGCGGCTCGGATCCCGAGTTGCTGTGGCTCTGGTGTAGGCCGGCGGCTACAGCTCCAATTGGACCCCTAGCCTGGGAACCTCCATATGCCACCGGAGCAGCCCAAGAAATGGCAAAAACACAAAAAAAAAAAAAAGAAAAGAAAAGACCAACTATGAAAAGCATTGTGAAAGAAAAGTACAGGGAGACATGAGATACTAAAACAAAAGAGGTGACTAGGGTGGGGGTTTGCCCCCCCTGACAAAGTGGTATCTGAACTGAAAGAGGAGGAGGAAAAGAAGCTAACTAAACAAGGAGGGGGTGGAGTTCCCGTCGTGGCACAGCGGAAATGAACCCAACTAGTATCCATGAGGACGCAGGTTGGATCCCTGACCTTGCTCAGTGATCCGGTATTGTGAGATATGGCCAGCAGCTACAGCTCCAACTTAACCCCTAACCTGGGTACCTCCATATGCTGAGGGTGCAGCCCTGAAAAGACAAAAAAAAAAAAAAAAAGAGGAGCTGATAGCTGGCCCAGGAAACAGACAGGCAAAGACATGGATCCTGAGACCTGGGAGGTAAAGACTGCTCAATTCCAGGCTGGGGAGCCTGTTGACTAACTGGATCTTCACCCCAGAAGTCACAATGAATCATTAAAGAGGTTTGGGGTTCTGTTTGTTGACTGCTTGTTAAGGACTGAGAATTCTTGTTCATCCACTTGCTTACATTCCTCATCCATTTCTACTCACTCTACGGCATTTTATTCCGTGACCTTCCCTATCCGCTCACACCCTTCACCTCAGAGGTCCACATCTGTGGCTTACTCAACAGTCTTCCTCCAAATGTCTCCCATGAATCCTAAGACTCAGTCTTCGATTTCTTCCCTTTGCTTAGCTGACTCCAACACTGCTGAGTAACCGTGGGCCTTCAGGCCAATTCCTAGGTAAATTTACCCAGCATTACTGATATTCTGAACTGTACCACAGAACCACTATAGGAAATTCAAAAAGTGAAATTAGATTGTAAAATAACTCTGAGATCCCAATAATTTTCTTACTATTGTTGTTTTGGAAAACGTTTATGAAAAATCTTTTGTACCACAGAAGTAATGTCTCTCAAAAATAAACATGCTTGATGCAAAGATGAAGTAAAACACGCTAGTGTGATGACAGTTGTTCTTTTTCAAGGAGAAATGATCAAAGCAGAACAAGTTTTTCAGCAGACCAGTATGTCTTAAGGACAGGAGTTTTATTTATACCCAAATAAACTTATAACTTAAAATTAACTGTCAAAATAAAGGCAACAAAAATTCTGACCTTCAAAAGCAACTACAGAGGGAGTTCCCGTCATGGCACAGTGGAAACGAATTCGACTAGGAACCATTAAGTTGCAGGTTCAATCCCTGGCCTCGCTCAGTGGGTTAAGGATCTGGCGTTGCTGTGAGCTGTGGTGTAGGGTGCAAATGCAGTGTAGGGTGTAGATGGATCCTGTGTTGCTGTGGCTGGGGTATAGACCAGAAGTTAGAACCCTAGCCTGGGAACCTCCAGGTGCCGCGGGTGCGGCCTAAAAAGTCAAAAAAAAAAAAAAGGCGACATCGAAGTCCTCCTGTGGTACAGCAGGGTAAGGATCTGGCATCAGTCACTGCAGTAGCTTGGGTAGTTGCTGTGGTTCAGGTTCAATCCCTGGCCCAGGAACTTCCCCATGCTGTGGGTGTGGCCAAAACAAAAAACAAAAGCATCAAAATTTATTCAATTTCATAGACTGTGTTCCCTCTAACGAAAATGTATGTCTACTCTAGACTGAGTCCTTAATTCCAGAGACTATTAAAGATCCCCAACTAGAACTAATGTCCATGATGGCACACACAGCACAGCCTTTGTTTCAGCATTGATCCCCAGGCCCTGGGTTCCATGTTTGGCACTAGCAGGTACTCAACGAAGATCTTTATCCACCTCACAAGATAAATGCTTTTTTAGATGCTTGGTCTCCCAATAAGGATACAAATGAAAATAAACAGAATAAATATGATTTCAGGAAAATATTAAGACATTCAATAAATTTTAAACTGTCACATGGTGAACTACTCTATACTTTTCAACTGTGAACTATGATACAACCTTCTCCTGCCCAGAAGCACAACTTCTAACACTGCCTTCTCCCACTGCCTCATTTTTATCTTTTTTTTTTTTTTGGCTGCAGTATGCAGTGGCTTGACATGGGATCTCAGACTTGGGACCGAAGCTGGGTCACAACTGTGAAGGCACCAAATCCTAACCACTAGACCACAGGGGAACTCCCCTTTATCTCATTTTTAATGGTGCTATAAATTATTTCCACCTGTCACTAACAGAAGGTTTGAACTACAATAATAATTCTATCCTCTGTTCTTCCAGTTTCTTCAGGACTTACTAGGAAATGTTCTCAACTGCCCCATTAAGCCAATCATTTGATTCTTATGACTTTTCACTATACAACCAAGGTTGGTAGAATTCTCTCCTATCTTCGTAAAAACTGGTTATTTGAATCCAGAAATATTCACCTTG
The DNA here is from genome assembly GCF_016906955.1 of Phacochoerus africanus. NCBI lineage: Eukaryota > Metazoa > Chordata > Mammalia > Artiodactyla > Suidae > Phacochoerus > Phacochoerus africanus. The sequence goes on along the minus strand of NC_062544.1, from coordinate 281,004,473 downwards.
TCTGTTGAAAATAATTAAGAATTTAATAGCACAACACTATAAATCAACAATACTTTAATTTTTAAAAGTAAGAGAGAATTTAAGCTGTTCCAAACTTGACTCTTCCGGCTATCTTCTGCTTTTCCCTTCTCCTTATTCCTTCATGCCTGTACACCTAGAATGAGCCTGCCTTTCAAACCTTCCTTCTTACTTAGGGTGTCATCTCCCTAACCCATGGATTTGTTATCATCCTGCTGAAAAAACTTTCAACTGCCCCAAATTCAAATTCCCTATATTTAAGACCCAGCACTCTTATTTCTCATCCAAGTGTCCCCACCCCTCCCCCAACATAACATAACACACACACACACACAAACACACACTCTCTCTCTCTCTCTCTCTCTCTCTCTCTCTCTCTCTCTCTCCCTCTCTCTCTCTCTCCCTAACAGGCACACCCACCACGGGTGCCCACATGGTCTCCTCCAGTGAAGAGACTGTCAATTACCCAAGTTCTACCGAAAAAGCCCACCCATTCTTCAAGACCAAGATCCATCCCTGCTCCTCCACAAGGCACCTCAAATCCCCAGATCTGTCTTAACTTCCCTGGGTTCTTCTAGTTCTCCGTACATCAACATCTCTCACGGCTAGCAGCCATGGTCTTTCCTGTGCTGATTCTGCCTGCACACAAGACTATCGCAACACCAACAGCAAATATCACCAAATCTTTTTCACTTTTGTAGCCAAAGTTTCCACCACCAGAATTCATGATTCTTATACAGAGGACAGTCCAATGATGAAGAGGAACAAGAATCCCCTTGTACAGTTTATCAACATTTATAATTACTTATGCATTTACAAAATTTATGAAAATATCAATTTTTCATTGAAGAGAATACAGGAAAATCACAAAATATTTTTAACTATACATCAGACAAAGAACGACATTTTTGTTATATAAAGTTCAAGACTTACAGTGTAATTTAAGATGCTCAAATTCACTCATTAAAGAAATACATCCCGTGAGCTGTGGTGTAGGTTGCAGACGCGGCTCGGATCCCGCGTTGCTGTGGCTCTGGTGGAGGCCGGCAGCTACAGCTCCGATTCGACCCCTAGCCTGGGAACCTCCTTATGCCGGGGGAGCAGCCCTAGAAATAGCAAAAAGACAAAAAAGAAAAAAAGAAATACAAATTCAAGCAACTAGACTTCACTATTCACTTATTAAATCAACAAAGATTTAAAACTTTGATAACACCAGTCAGTGAGATACACGAGAGAGTACACTCTCAGACACTGCTGATGAAATACAAACTGGTGCTGCTTTTTGCAATACATAGTCAAATGTGCATACACCTGGAGAACCAGCAATCTCCCTTATAAATATATATCCTCTAGCTCACGCTCACAGAAGAGTGTCACGTACAAGGATGTACACTGCAGCACTGTCTAAAATAGCAAAAACTGGAAAACAAATCAAATGCTCTTTAACGGAGACTGACTCAATTGTGGTGCATCCATAACACGGAATATTTCCCAATCAGTATAAACAACAGGGAAACACTATCACCTAATATGAGAATATTTATACAACAGATCAAGAAGCTTAAGTTGCAAAACTGTGTTCAACATGATCCCATTTGCTTTTGATCCTAAGTACACAGACACAGTGTACACACACACACACACACACACAAAAATCAGGGAGTTCCCATCCTAGCACAGCGGAAACAAATCCGACTAGGAACCACGAGGTTGTGGACTGCATGCCTGGCCTCGCTCAGTGAGTTAAGGAACTGGCACTGCCGTGAGTTGTGGTGTAGGTCACAGACAAGGCTCAGATAGATCCTGCATTGCTGTGGCTGTGGTGTAGGCCAGAAGCTACAGCTCCAACTACACCCCTAGACTCCTAGCCTGGGAACCTCCATATGCCACGGGTGTGGCCCTAAAAGAACAAAAGAAGAGTTCCCATCGTGGCGCAGTGGTTAATGAATCCAACGAGGAACCATAAGGTTGCAGGTTCGATCCCTGGCCTTGCTCAGTGGGTTAAGGATCCAGCATTGCTGTGAGCTGTGGTGTAGGTCACAGACGAGGCTAGGATTCCGCGTTGCTGTGGCCGTGGTATAGGCCGGCAGGTACAGCTCCGATTAGACCCCTAGCCTGGGAACCTCCATATGCCGTGGGAGCAGCCCTAGAAAAGGCAAAAAGACAAAAAAATAAATAAATAAATAAATGGACAAAAGACAAAAAAAAAGGATTGCACTAGGCACAGCTTTGTAACATATATGCATATATTAAATGTTTTTATATGTAATTGTACATACATATGCAGAAAACATTTCTGATGGGAAAACTGAATCGCTATTACCTATAGAGCACTGGGATGGGGGGTGGAGGGCAGATGCAGGTGACACCATTCTCTAGGGCTGGATCTTTTTTTTTAACCATGAGTATATATTACCTGTTCATCTTTAAAAACTAAAACTCCCGGGAGTTCCCGTCGTGGCGCAGTGGTTAACGAATCCGACTAGGAACCATGAGGTTTCAGGTTCAGTCCCTGCCCTTGCTCAGTGGGTTAACAATCCGGCATTGCCGTGAGCTGTGGTGTAGGTTGCAGACGCGGCTCGGATCCCGAGTTGCTGTGGCTCTGGCGTAGGCCGGTGGCTACAGCTCTGATTCGACCCCTAGCCTGGGAATCTCCATATGCCGCGGGAGCGGCCCAAGAAATAGCAACAACAGCAACAACAACAACAAAAAAAAAAAACTAAAACTCCCTAGGTGATCAAAACCACACCTTTTATGTTTGATATAAGACTGCTCAAATAGGAGTTCCCGTCATGGCTCAGTGGTTAAGGAATCCGACTAGGAACCATGAGGTTGCAGGTTCCATCCCTGGCCTTGCTCAGTGGGTTAAGGATCTGGCGTTGCGGTGAGCTGTGGTGTAGGTCGCAGACGCAGCTTGGATCTGGCATGGCTTTGGCTGTGGTGTAGGCCGGCAGCTACAGCTCTGATTGGACCCCTAGCCTGGGAGCCTCCATATGCCACAGGAGCAGCCCCAGAAAAAGGCAGAAAGACCAAAAAAAAAGAAAAAAAGATTGCTCAAATAGGAGCCCTAAACACACGATAAGACACTAAGAAAAAGACGGTACTCCTACTCCAACAATTATTTCAATCAAGCCCAATGGGTCCGCGGCAAAATTATCCATAGTCCCATCACCGACTCCCTTTTAGTGAGAGGAGGCCAGTAAGCACCAGTTTAATGCTACTAACCTCCAGGCACAAGAGAAGCCCCCACGGATCCTTCCAGGACTGCGCTACAAGCAGACATTTCACAAACATGCCCTTCATTTTCCCTGGCAAGGGCGTGTGCCCTACACTTCCCTCCCCATCCCAAAAAGCTCTCTTCTTAGTGCAGGTGCTAATCTCTAATGTCTAAAATGAGAGCCAACTAATTGATAAAAATAAAGTGTTAACCTGGTAACAGATAAAAGATATTCCTCTGGGAATATTTCCACTTTAAGCTATGGAATCCAGGAGTTCCCGTCTTGACTCAGGGGTTAGCGAATCCGACTAGGAACCATGAGGTTGTGGGTTTGATCCCTGGCCTTGCTCAGTGGGTTAAGGATCCGGCATTGCTGTGATCTGTGGTGTAGGTCACAGACGCGGCTAGGATCCCGCGTTGCTGTGGCCGTGGTATAGGCCGGCAGGTACAGCTCCGATTAGACCCCTAGCCTGGGAACCTCCATATGCCACAGGAGCGGCCCAGGAAATGGCAAAAAAAAAAAAAAAAGGACAGAAAAAAGAAAAAAAAAGCTAGGGAATCCAGCTCTTACTTAATCTAAAGGAAAAAATTCAACAGTGAGAACTGTAAGCAAAACAGATGAAAAAGAAAGTAATAACTTAAAGACCTACTACCTTTGTTCCTTTTAATCCTGCCAACTCAACACCTACCTGTCACCTCCCCTCATGCTGGAGATACACTCCCTACCCACTACAGGGCTGACACTAACAGTACCTGATTTAAATCCGCAACTTCTCACCTTTAAATATTTATTTGACCAACTCAGTCTCTTTTTCTAAGGGGCTAAGTAAGAGCACACTTAATTGAGCCAACCATTCACCACCAGTTGGTACTTAGTCTTCTGCCCCTTCTTTTGTAGAAAAAAACAAAGAACCAGGAGTCAGGAAAACAAATTCTACTCCCTCAGACCTGTTTATTCTGAGGCACTGGTTATTCATTTAGTTTCTCTGCATTCATTTCCTTCTCTAAAATGAAATGAGGAGTTCCCTGGTGACCTAGCAGGTTTAAGGATCCAGCACTGTCATCACTGTAGCTCAAGTCTCTGGAGTGGCTCGGGTTCAATCCCTGACCCAGGAACTTCTGTATGCTGAAGGCATGGCCAAAAAATAAATAAATAAAAATAAAATAATAATAATAATAAAATGAGGAAAGAACTATGTCAATGTCTCTCACAATGTTTCTACTGCATCTGGATTACCTGGAGTCCTAATTAAGAAAGCAGAGTCCAGAGCGTCGCCCCAAACCTACAGAAAGAGAAGTATCTGAGTTTGGGAACCCCACAACTTTGACAAGTTCTCTCAAAGACTTTGAGAACCATTAGTTCCTCAGGTCTCTACTTGACCGAATTATAATCTAGTTCAAAGGAATCCTAGACCTTCCTCTTTTGTCAAACCCACAGAAATAAAGAGGAAGACACCGGACAATAAATGTTTAAGTATCACTGATATACTCCTCCTTACAACTTCAGTGATTCACACATTCACTAATAGCCTGATAAGACACAAGTCTTATCCTAGTATTGTTTACTGAGGATCTGAGCACAAATCCATACGATATAGTCAAGGGGACTACTAAAACTAAATTCAAAAATTTAGATTTCAAATACTGTTTACATATAATAGTCACAGCAATCAAGAATCATGTTTCTACCAGAAAATACCAGCAGTAAAATTATGTACTGTTAGACCCAAAATCCTTTACTACTAGGAAGTTTAGCTATTTCTCAAATCTGACTATATATATGTGTGTGTGTGTGTGTTACATATACCAATTACTAATAGTCTATTCAAATTTGCACACCACAGTTCAAAAGATTCATAAGCAAATACAGAATATGAACTTATTAACTACTATAATAAGTTGTCTTTTCAAAGTTCATTTCTTCAAGTTTCTTCCAAAACACCTGAAAGTGAGACAAGCAATGTTTCATAATCCCCATTCTCCTCTTCTTCAGGAGAAACCGATTTTCAGCCCCAACAAGCCCCCTGCCACAGACCATATATCCAACCTCTTCTGCAGCTACACGTGACCACCTGAGTTCTGACCAACAGGGATGAACAAAAATCATGTACACATCTTCCAGGTTCATCTTTAAAGAGGGGATGTTCTCTCCCCACATCCTGTTCCTGGACCGTGAACGTGGTGCCTTGCACTACATAGGAAATGGAGTCTTCTCAAGCATAGGAAAGCACCAAGACAAAATACAGAAGGAACCAAGGTCCCCTATAACTTGGCGCCACATCAGCCTTAGAGACGATTTATATGAGAGAAAAATAAACTTGTTTAAGCCACTCTACTCAGTCAGAACATAGGCCCAATCTTGGGTTCTAACTCACACACACAGAAAGTTGAAGTTACTAATAAATATTACACAATAGCTACATACCAACTTAGTAAAGCTGAAACTCTAATTATAAATTCTTGGTAACCCCACTACTGACATTATTGCTACTGTACCAACTTATATTTATTGTGGCATTTTACACTTTTGCAAAGCACCTCATTACAGTATCTCATTTCACATTCTGGAAACCCTGGGCAGGGCCAGCTGGTGCTGCACATGTTTGTTATACAGGGCGTTAAAGCTCAGAAAAGCTACTTTGCCCAAGATTGCACAACTAAGTGAGAAGAGGTGCTCAGGCAGGATTCGGCATACAGGTTCCTCCATCATTCTGTGTACATACACATTTATCTACCCCTGCTATGTGCCAGACCCTGGAGTTACAGAATTATTCCTGTCCAGAGGGGACCTTACAATCTAACGGAGAGAGAGACAGACAGTAAATGAGTAAATGTACCTATGAATACGTGTGAATGAATAGTTGTACAGCTACTTACAGTAAGGGCTGTGGGGAAAAAACCAGAGTCCTCTAAGAAGCATGGCCAAGGAGTCTCACTTAGACTGGGGATTGCGGGAAGGCCTCTCTCAAGAAGTAGAATTTATGCTGAAACCATAGGATAAGTACCAGGAAGAGAAAAGGTGGGAGAAGGCTATTAAGAAATTTTATGTGTGTTACCTCAGTCTTCATAAGAACCCTGTGGTAAGTACCATCAACCCCATTTTACCATGAAGAAACTGAAGATTAGCAAAATCACTGTGCCTAAAGTTCATACCGCCAGTGAGCGGCAGGACCTGTTGAGATTCCAGACGTGCCTGACGCTGGAGACCCTGCCAGGTACCATCTCACAGGCCAATACTCTCTCCAGAGTTATCATGCTCCCTCTACCGCTATCTCTAAGTAGATATCAAGCAGACTTTGGACAGATGTCACAACGTGGGCATCTTCTTACCCAAATGCATGTGCTAAGATGCCAACCTTAACCACAACATCCATAAAATTTAAAAAAAAAAAAAAAAAAAAATTCTTGTCAGTGGAAATTTTACATACTTAGAAAAATTAGGGGAATTATTTAATTAACAGGGATGTACTTAAAAATAAAGGTGATGCTGAAGCCAGATTCATGCCATGTTAAGTCAGTTCACTAAGCCCCTGTCCACAAAGTCAATTTAAACAAGCAATTCGATTATGGGGAGATAAAAACTAAAAAACAATTCGTCAAGAAAAAAAGAAACACTTTAAACTACTATGCACTATATATTAGATACTGGCACATGTTCCTCAAAGAAAAATTAAAACAAACAAAACTTTACCATTATTACAAACTTTTAAAAATCACCTTCTAGAAAAGAAGATGCATAGCTCTGCAAGAATAATCAATTGCTAAGAAGCCAAAATGGTTCTGTATTAGTAAAAAGTATGACTGCAAGGAACCACATTATTTTAGATGTTCAAGTGTACTCTAAGTTGTCATCTCCCATTAAGAATTTTAACTTGCTACACAACTCTGGAAGTAGGATTTCAAAGCAAAAGCATCATTTATTAAAAAAAAAAAAAAAATGTAGCTGGTTTATACAACACGTATTTCCAAGTCATGTTTTCATACACTAAAAAATGAAACTAAGACTGCCTGTAGCCACTAGGTTAGGAAACAAGACTTGTCTCTAATTACCTAATATGAATCTTAAATTAATTACCTAAGTCACGTGAAGTCAACATTGCACTTTCACATAACCAACGGTAAACTTTCGGCTCTAGCTTTACATAGAGCATTGACCTAAGGCAAGATTCAAATGATTTCTTTATTGAGGGGCAACCGAGGAGACATTTTAGGTAATTTAAAATAATCTGATGATTTTAAACACAAATGCTAACCCCCTAAAAATTTTAATCCACAATTGTGCAACCCTTGGGTTATGAACTACTATAATTTCTCTAGCCATCAAAACATTGCCCAATGGTCAAAATAATACATGATTAGAAGCCTTGTGAAAGGCATAACCACTGTGTGTTCATAATGTGCTCACACAGAAGTATAAAGTCACACATTTCACTTCACAGGACAAAGTGTGCTGGTATCAAGTTTCAGGTGACCACGTTTGATAGTTTCAAGTAGTACCTCTCCTTCTAAAATAGAAAATATGCACAAGTATCTGGAGGTAAACACCAAAAAACCCAACAGAAAGTCGTGATTCTTAGCTCACAGTTAAAATTACTGATGAGGACGACAACAAAATTCTAAGACTAATAAAATTTGGGAAGAGAAATCAAGTTCTTCATGAAGACTCTGGAAGTTTTGAGGTTTTGCTGGGTTCAGATAGTTTAAACTTCTTTCTCTGGGGGATAAAAGAGAAAGGGCTGGGGGTGGAAGAAACGTGAACGTTGTTTGAAGAGAAAAGTGAATGCTGAGGCAAAGAAAATGTGACACATACCTTACCACAAATGCCAAAAAGGTCACAAAATGAAGCTCCCTCTCCTATTAAGCTTATGTTTAAGGTGATATATAAGGCAATCAACTTCCTTCTTACTCAGAATAAAGTGACTTCTACCCAAATTTTCTTCTCATGACTAGACAGTGGCCCAACCATAAACATACATGTGAAAAAATCCCTGTGCATTCTAAATTTCTAAGCTAGCTCTTATTTTTTTTTTATTGTTTTCAAGTAGTACCCAAGATTCAATACAAATTAGCATCTTCTTTCTTTGTAGAGTTTCAAAACAAAATGTAGGCCAAAGGTTACTCTAATCATGTGTTATAACAAGTTATCTCTAACTCTGCTTTTCCCAATATTCCTACCACTATAAAAACCTATGTAAATTCTTTAAATACCAGTTGTAGTACTTCCCACCCCCCACATCTTTAAGTCATAAACACAAAAAATTTCCATAAATAAAACTAAAGGGCAGACATCAGACAATATTCCAGAAGGGGTAAAATATTCTAACCCAGGGTTGGTTTTTTTTTTGTTTTTCCTATCTACCTTCCCAAACAAGACACTGCATTAGAGTGGAATATTTTCATTTCTTTTGAATGTCAGTGCCCTTACAGACTGCACTAACTCAATTTTTGAATTCCCAGGACACAGTAATTTTGTATGTTAAGTTTCCAATAAGCCCCACCAAAGGTTCTAAAAGAAATTTAAGAAAATATCTGAAGCCTAAATTCCATATAGATCTCACTAGATTACTGAGCTCACCTCCCACCCTACCAATAATGACCACCAACTCACTCAAGACTATTCAAAGCCAAAACCTCTTTTAGGAGTAGGCCTTCACCTTACAAACACAGGGGCAACCCTTCCTCCTAGGAGAATTAATTTCCGAGTTTATGCCTCTCAGGAACGTCTTGCACTCAGTTTTACAACACGACTTCGAGGACATTGACAGGAGCCCTCAACTTTGGGGCAAGGTCTTAAGTCTAAATGAATCTGGACAGCCACCATAACCACCACAGCTATTCCAAGGCAGATCCTCCAAAAGCACTGGGCTACTTTAAGTGTAAGTCACTGTATACTAAAAATCTTGATATAACCAAGTAAACTTTTTTCTTGACTGCTGTTTCTTTGAAACTATCTCCTGCAGTTCAAATCTTGGCACAGGAAATTTTAATTCTAGTCTCACGTTTATAATCTGAAGTAATAGTCTTATAAAGGAACTAATCAAGATATGAGAAATTTACAGAAAAACTAAAGGTAATTCCACTGAATTATAAAATGCCCCCAAATCAAAGTATTGGATATATGTATTCATAAACACTTTGTGCATGTAAAGTCTGAAGAATCACAGAGAAAATATAAGTATTCAAAGATTAAAAAAATAACTTTACACAAAACTTTCTAATGACTCATCAAATGCCTGTTATTAAAAGTAAGCGTTTTTAAATGCCTAAAATTAAAATTAAGAACAAATCGCACTGAAGAATATTTTTTAATTCCTTCCATTCAAAAACTGTCTACATAATTTTCCAGGGGGAGGAAAAAGACTGACAAGTTAGTGTCATTAAGGGGGCCTCACCTCAAATCTTTCCTTTCCACCTAAGCAAACCACAAAGTTAATTCCACGCCAACACTATACCTGGACACGGCTCCAGGTTAGAACCCTGAATCATTAAACACAAATCGCTCCAAAATTTGCCAGTATTTATAATAATGAGTTATAACCTAGTGATTAAGAGTCCAGGCTGGCAGCAGACTCCTGGCTCCCGGAGTCTCAGCTGTATGACCTTGGATGACTCACCGCTCAGTTTCCTCATCTGTGAAATGGGTAACAGTTCCTACCGGGAGGATAAGCGAGTTAATACACGTAAAGCCCTGAAGAAGAGCGCCTTGCACGCTTCCTCCTAATCTTTAAATCAATGTGAAAACAATGCTATAAGGTGAATTTTCGGACAACCTGGGCGGAACGGTGCTGGCATTCAAGGACTGCACCTAGATTACAAGATCCAGCCATATAATCTAGGGTTGGACGACAGGCACAGGGAAGGAGTCAGAGTCACTCACTAATTCTGCCATTTTTAGCTACTTCAGACCGGGCAGGGGCCTTCGGCTGAGCGCTAAGCTGTTCAGCAGCTCCGGTGGGTCTAAGCGGGAGTGGGTTTGTGCCTATTAACAGACTTGCGAAGTTTTGTGGCAATACCCAGGTATCCGTTCCAATTTACGCATCCTCAGCCACCAACTCCTCCGCCCGCTAAACAGGTCATTCCTCCACGTCGAGTGGCCGGGCTCACTCGCACTCACTGCACAACTTCGGAGCACGCCGAGGGCCCTGGCTCCAGCCCACACCCCAGGGGCCGCGCGGGGACCGGGCGCCCGACCTTCCCCGACGCCTCGCCCAGCAGCCAGCCCCATTTTCTTAACCCGTGCATTGTCCTTGCGGAGAACCCCGGCCGTTCCCACACTGGTGGGGACCGAGAGGAGGGACGAGGGAGGAGCTGGGGGAAGAGGATGAGGAGGAAGAGGAGGAGGAGGAGGAAGACAACCTCCTCCCCTTCGCTCGGGCGACCAGTGAAGGTCTGGCGCTTTCTCCGGCCCCCAGGCCCCGGCTCGCGGGAGGCCGCGGCCTCGGCTCCCACCCTCGGCAACTTTCCCTCCGCTCGCACCCGCCTCTCCGCCGGGACCGGGCCTGTCGGGCTCCCTCCCCCGGCGGCCAGCCCCGGGCCGCGGCGCCTCCTTCCTAAAATGGCAGGTCCCTCCCTCCGCCCGGCCGGCCTCGGCGCGGGCCCGGCTGCAGGCCGCGGGGGGAGCCGGGCGCCGGGCAGGGCCGGGCGGGGCCGCGGCCAGGCCGGACACTCACCGGGACGATGGCGGGGCGCTCGCGCCGCTTCCTCCGGTGAGTCTCAGCCTTGGGCTCCCGCCGCTGCGCTCC